>NC_058093.1:118191111-118857222 GCF_020171115.1 Neogale vison
ATCATAAGTTCATATTCTAGAACAGGCCTCTGAGGAAAGATGCCTGAAAACCTAATCTAGGGTTCCAATGAAGTCCTAGGGGCATGTCAGTTTCAATCTTCAGACTCAGGAAAGTTGACTTGGGTATCTGCCTCGATGTAGGTGATCAGAGTGTTTCAGACTGTGCATTTGCGTCTAGGGTGGCCTCTAATATTGCGGTGTGCTCAGGGGATTTGCATGTTTCTTCTAATCTGCAGGTTTGGGAAACTGTGATGTGTACAGTTTCCTAGGGGATGGCACACAGTGCAGTGGTTTGATTCCAAGATCCCACCCTGGAGGGCATGTGAGCCATGGTTATGGAGAGAAGTCTGCAAACCCAAACTCGGAATAGGGATAATGGCAAGGTGATCGCAGTCCCAATGCGTAGACCTGGAGGGCAGCTAATAAGGAACTGTAATTAGGGTGATGTGAAGGCAGTAGCACAGGCTCTTATATCTGGATTCTGTATCCAGGATGGCCTCAGAATGCAGGTGTAGTTGCATGAGTCCATGGGAGATTTTACTCTCTAAGGATCCCTGTGCCTCTCAATAGTTTGGTGGCTTTTTCACGGAAGTGATGTTTTCCATCTTAGGCATGCCCCAAAACAGGGATTCCAGAGACGGGCTCGGGGTCTGAATGCTCGGAATATCCCACCAAGGGTTAGGATGTGGGCCTAGGGGCGTCCCTGGCCTACAAAGTGGGATCTGGGTGGTGCAACTGAGAGGGCTTGTTTGAAAGCATGCTCAGGCTGAGGTTCACAATGCCTGTTTGGGCCATAGGTGGCCCTCATGTGTGGATGTGGTCTCATTGGACATGTAGCTTGCTCCAAGTCTGAGAGTTGGACACCCATCCCAACAGTTAGGTTCCTGCCATAGAAAAGGTGGAGTTCTCTGTTGTGCTTCAGGTTCCCCCACTGGCAGGTATACCAGCAAAGGTCTGAGGACAGATGCCTGAATACCAAGGATGAGTAGAGATGATCGAGTATGGCCATGTTCAGTCCCAAATGCTAGATACGGTTCCCGCTCTCTGGGTTGCTGACACTAGGTTGGGGCACAGGCTCTGAAAGACACCGTACAAGAGGCCAGGGCAGCCTATAAATCAGGGTTCCCTCGGAGGCCTAACAGATTGATCCTCATGTGGGTTTTCTGGGCAGACTCACCAGGCGCTTCTTCTTTCTATGGGGAAAACAGAATACCGTGTTGTGACATTGGAACTCCCTATCCAGAGGACTTGGGGACCAGTAGTGTGAGAATGGAATTGTAAACACAAGCTACGGTTAAATTCAGTGCCAAGGGGAAGGTTGTCCCCATCTGCAGAGGATTCTGTGAGATATCCAGCACCTGAGTGAGGGAGGATGTCAGATGTTTGCTCACACTTGAGTCTGTGTCTATGATGAATAACAAATGGAGAGGTGGCATCAAGAGGCCATGGAGGATTTCTAATGCTGGGCCTTGTGAGATGCTCCAAACAGCAAGGTTTCCTTCTACTGGACAGGTGGAGTCTGGTTTGTTTGCTCCATGGCCCCCCATGTGATAAGTTAGGTAGTGGAATTCGCCCGAATGGATGCCTGGAAAGCATACTTCCATGGACCATTTCAGCCGAATAACATCCAGATTCAATCTGGTGGATCTGGGGATACGTCCAAGCAGCCTGAGTTGACATGGAGTTTTATGCTGCTGGATCACAATGCTGGTTGGTATCCATGGAGATATTAGAATGTTGATTGGTCAGAGGGCCATACAGGAATCTCCTACACTCTATCTGGGACACAGCTACCAAGAGGAAGGTTTCCTACTGGTGACAGGAGGGATTCTTTAGTGTGGCTCTGGGACCACATGTTGGAATATAAGTTGGTATTGGGGAAGAGGCCCTTGTGGACAGGCACCTGAAAACCTAAGCCTGGGTATCGATTAAGTCCTAGAGGAATGTCAGGTTCAATCTTCTGATTCAGGGCCTTTGACTTTAAAGTCTGCTTGGAGGCAGGTGCTCATTGTGTGTCAGAATGCGCACTTGGGTCCAGAACATTCTTCAACATGGAGGTGGGCTCAGGGGCTTTGTACTTTGCTCCTAATCTTCAGGGTTTGGGCAACAGTGAAGGGCAGAGTTTCCTTCAGGAGGATAGGCACAGTTATCCTGTGTGGCTCCAGAGGTCCCTTATTGAGGGCATGTGGGTCAAGACATTGGGGACAGATATCTGCAAATGCGAACTAGGGTTAGGGTGAGGGACGAGGTAATCACAGGCCCGATCTGCAGTTCCTGAGTGCAGCTCTTATTGTACTGAAATTAAGGTGTCATGGAGGCAGTAGCGCAGGCTTTTCTGTCTGGATTGTGTGTCCAGGATGGCCGCAAAATGTAGGGGTGGATCAGGGGCCATGGGAAATTCTTCGTCTCTGGGGATTCTGCTTGGATATCAAGAGTTTGGTTTCTCTGTGAGAAGGGAAGACTGTAGTTTTCAGTCTCAGGGGACCCCCAAGAGAGGGATACCAGAGACGACAGGTTCTGGGTGGGAGCCTGTAAATAACAAAATATGGTGAGGATTTGGCCCTAGGAACCTGGGAGGATTGCTCTGCAGGCTCCTGGCCTAACTACTGAGGTTTTTTGTTTGATAGCAGGCTCATGCTGAAGGTCACAAAGCTTGTTTGTGCCCAGGGTAGCTCTCATGAGTGACCGTGGTCTTATGGCCCATGCAGCTGGTCAACGCTGAGCGTTGGACACCCATCTCATCAGCCAGGTTTCCTGCTATTGGGAAGGAGGAATACACCTGGGCTTCAGGTTCCCCCATAGGCAGGGATTTAAGCTACGGTCTGGGGAGAGATGCCTGAATGTCCAGGTTGAGGAGATGTGACGTCTTTGGTCCACAGCAGGTCCCTCCTGCAGGGTATGGGGTCCATTGTCTAAGTGGCTGTCTGGAGGTTGTGGCCCAGGCTGTGTCAGACAGAGCCTCAGTGCCCATGGTGGCCTATGATGTAAGGGTGCCTCGAGGGCCATGCAGGTGGATTCTCATGTGAGTTTTCTGTGCAGACTCACCAGGCACCACTTCTGTGGGGCAGGCAGAATGCTGTGTTGTGGCTCAACAGGAGGGTGAGGATGGAATTGTAAACACAAACAACGGTTCAATTCAGTGACAAGCGGAAGGCAGTTCCAGTGTGCAGGGATTGATTTGAGATATCCAGCACCTGAGTAAGGGTGGATGTCATATGTTTGCTCACACTGGAGTCTTTGTCTATGATGACTGCCAATTGGAGGGGAGGCGTCATGAGGCCATGGAGGATTTCCCACCCTGGGGCTTGAAAGATGCTCCAAACCACAAGATTTCCTTCTATTGGACAGGGGGAGTCTGATTTGTTTGCTCCAGTGTCCCCCATATGGAAACTTTGGGTAGCAGAGCTCTCCCTCATGGATCCCTGAAAAGCACACCTCCATTGACATTTGTAGCTGAGGAACATGACAGGGTCAATCGGGAGCCTCTGGGGTGAAGTTCCAAGCAGCCTGAGTTGACATGGAGTTTCATGCTGTTGGATCACAATGCTGGTTGGAATCCAGGGATACATTAGAATTTGGTGGTGGTCAGGGGGGCATGCAGGTTTCTCCTACACTGAGTCGTGGACACAGCTACAAAGAGCAAGGAATGCTTCTGGGGACAGGAGGGGTTCTGTAGTGTGGCACAGGGATCATATGTTGGAATATAATTTGGTTGTGGAGAAAAGGCCTCTGGGGACAGGCGCCTGAAAATCTCAACTAGGGTATTGACGAAGTCCTAGAAGCATGTCAGTTTCAGTCTTCTGACTCAGAGCCTTTGACTTGGACATCTGCCTCGAGGCAGGTGCTCATTGTGTGTCAGAATGTGCATTAGGGCCAGGGCATTCTTCAAAATTGAGCTGGGCTCAGAGCTTTGTAATTTCCTCCTAATCTTCAGGGTTTGAGCAACCGTGAAGGGCAGAATTTCCTTTGGGAATGTAGGGACAGTAAGCCGGTGTGGCTCCAGAGTCCCCTTCCTGAGGACATGTGGGCCAGGACTATGGGGACAGAAATCTGCATACACAAACTAGGGTTAGGGTGAGTGCCGAGGTAATCACAATCCCGATCTGCAGTCCCTGAGTGCAGCTCATATTGTACAGAAATTAAGGTTTCATGAAGGCAGTAGCGCAGGATTGTCTGTCTGGATTGTGTGCCCAGGACGGTCACAAAAATGTAGGGGTGGATCAGGGGGCCATGGGAGATTGTTCATCTTTGGGGATTCTGCTCGGTTCACAATAGTTTGGTTTCTCTGGGGAAAGGGAAGACTGCTGTTTTTGGTCTCAGTGGACCCCCTAAAGAGGGATTCCAGAGAAAGGTTCTGGGTGGGAGCCTGGAAATAATGAAAGATGGTGAGGATTTTGCCTTAGGATCCTGGGAGGCCCGCTCTGGTTGAGGAGATGTGACAGCTTTGTTCCACCGCAGGTCCCTCCTGCAGGATATTGGGTCCACTGTCTAAGTGGCTACCTTGAGGTCGTGGCCCAGGCTGTGTCAGACAGATCCTCAGTGCCCATGGCGGCCTATGATGTAAGGGTGCCGTCGAAGGCCATGCAGGTGGATTCTCATGTGGGATTTCTGTGCAGACTCACCAGGAACTTCTTCTTCTGTGGGGCAAGCAGAATGCTGTGTTATGGCTCAAAAATTCCCTATCAAGAGTATGTGTGCAAAAGAAGGTGAGGATGGAATTGTAAAAACACGCTAAGGTTAAATGCAGTGACAAGCAGAAGGCAGTTCTAGTGTGCAGCGGCTGATACAAGATATCCAGCACTAGAGTAAGTGTGGATGTTAGATATTTGCTCACACTGAGGTTTGTGTCTATGATGACTGCCAAATGGAATTGTGGCGTCACAAGGCCATGGAGGATTTCCCACACTCTGACTTGTGAGATGCTCCAAACAGCAAAGTATACTTCTACTAGCCAGGTGGAGTCTGGTTTGTTTGATCCAGGGTCCCCAATATGGAAAGTTTGTGTAGCAGGGCTCTCCCTCATGGATGTCTGAAAGCACAACTCCATTGACCATTGCAGCTGAGGAACATGGCAGGTTCGATCTGGTGCCTCTGAGGTGAAGTTCCAAGAGGCCTGAGTTGACATGGAGATTCATGCTCAAGAGGCCTTGGGGAACAGTAGGGTGAAAATGGAATTGTAAACACAAGCTACTGTACAATTCAGTGCCAGCGGAATGCAGTTCCAATGTGAAGCATCTTTTTTGAGATATCCAGCACCTGAGTAAGGGCGGATGTCAGATGTTTGCTCACACTAGAGTTTGTGTCTATGATGACCAACAAATGGAGGGGTAGCATCAAGAGCCCATGGAGGATTTCCCCCGCTGAGGCTTGTGAGATGCTCCAGACAGCAAGGTTTCCTTCTACTGGACAGATGGAGTCTGGTTTGTTTGCTCCATGGTACCCCATGTGGGAAGTTTGGGTAGCAGAGTTCTTCCACATGAATGCCTGCAAAGCACACCTCATTCTCCACTGAAGCTGAGGAACATGGCAGGTTCATTCTGGTTGCTCTGGAGTGAAGGACCAAAGCTTTGGGTTGACATGGAATCTCTTGCAGATGGACCACAATGCTGGTTTGTTACCAAGGAGATCTTAGAATGTGCTTGTGGCTAAGGTGCCGTGCAGGATTCTCCTACAGTGAGGGTTTGGCACAGGTCAAAGAGCACGGTTTCCTTCAGGGGACGGGAGATGTTCTTATGTGAGGCTCAGGGACCACCTGTTGTATCATTAGTTGGTATTCCCGAATAGGCCCCAGAGGACAGATGACTGAAAACATAATCTAGGGTTCCTATGAAGTCCTACAGGCATGACAGTTTAAATCTTCTGACTCTGCACCGTTGACTTGGTGTCTGCCAAGATGTAGGTGATCATGGTTTTTCAGATGCACATTTGCGTCCAGAGCTGCCCCCTATATTGAGGTGGGCTCAGGGGCCTTGCAGGTTTCTTTTAATCTGGAAGGTTTGGGCAACTGTGAAGGGCACAGTTTCTTTGGGGATGGCAGGCACAGTCCTGTGGTTTGACCCCAGAGACTCCATCATGGAGGACATGTGATACATGTTTTTGGGAGAGAAGTCTGCAAACACAAATTCGGTTTAGGGTTATTGGCGAGGTGATCTCAGGGCCAATGCTTAGACCTGGATGGCAGATCATCAGGAAATGTAAACATGACTGGAAGGCAGTAGCACAGGCTTTTTTATCTGGATTGTGTGTCCAGGATGGCCTCGGAATGCAGGTGTGGTCTCCTGCGTCACCTGGGAGATTTTTCTTCTCTAAGGATCCTGGCGACTCCCCAAAGTTTGGTGGCTTTTTCGGAGAAGGGAAACGTGCAGTTTTCCATCTTAGGGGTGCCCCAAAAAAGGGATTCCAGAGACGGGCTCTGGGAGTCGACGTCTGGATAATTCCACCAAGGGTTATGATTTCAGCCTAGGGGAGTACCAGGCCTGCAATGCGGGATTGTGGTGGTGCAACTGAGAGGGTTTGTTTGAAAGCATGCTCAAGCTGAAGGTCACAATGACTGTTTGTACCCAGGGCGGACTGAAGGAGTGGGTGTGGTCACTTTGGCCATGCACCTGGCTCCCACTCTGAGGGTTGGACACCCATCCCAACAGCCAGGTTTCCTTCCATGGGAAGGAGTAGTTCTCAATTGTGCTTCAGGTTGCGCCACTGGAAGGATTCCAGCAAAGTCTGGGGAAAGGTGCCAGAACACCAAGGATGGGTAGAGAGGAAGGACTTGGGCCATGGCTGATCTCACATGCTGGATTAGGGGCCCGCTCTCTGGGTGGCCAACACTGGTTCGGGGCTCAAGCTCTGTCAGACACAATGCTAGTGGCAAGAGCAGTCTATAAATCGGGGTTCCTTCCAGGGCTGAGCAGATTGATCCTCATGTGAGGATTCTGGACAGACTCAGAAGGCACTTCTTCTCTCTGTGGGTGAGGCAGAATGCTGCATTGCAGCTCCAGAATTAAATATCAAGAGGCCTTGGGGAGCAATAGGGTGAGGACGGAATTGTAAACACAAGCTACGGTTCAATTCAGTGCCAAGCGGAACACAGTTCCAATACGATGCGTCTTTTCCAAGATATCCAGCACCTGGGTAAGGCGGTTGTCAGATGTTTGCTCCCACTATAGTTTCTATTTTGATGACCCACAAATGGAGGGGTGGCCTCAGAGGCCATAGAGGATTTCCCCCGATGAGGCTTGTGAGATGCTCCAAACAGTAAGGAGTTCTTCTACTGGACAGGTGGAGCCTGGATGTTTTTTGCTCCAGGGTCCCCCATGTGGAAATTCTGGATAGCGGAATTTTTCAGCATGGATGCTGGAAAGCACACCTCCATTGACCACTGCAGCTGAGTAACATGGCAGGTTCAATCTGGTAGCTCTGGGGCGCAGGACTCAGGCATTGAGTTGACATGGAGTCTCTTGCAGATGGGCCACAGTGCTGCATTGTTAGAAGGGAGATCTTAGAATGTGCTGGTGGGTAAGGTTCTGTGCAGTATTCTCGTACCCTGAGGGTTTGACACAGGACGAAGAACATGGTTTTCTTCTGAGGACAGGAGATGTTCTCTTGTGTGGCTGAGGAACCCCATGTTGTATCATAAGTTGGTATTCCAGAACAGAACCCTGAGGACAGATTCCTGAAAACCTAATCAAGTTTTCCAATGAGGTCCAAGGCATGTCAGGTTCAATCTTCTGTCTTAGGACTGCTGAATTGGCTGTATGCCTGCATGTAGATGATCAGGGAGTTTCAGACTGTATTTGCATACAGATCTGATGCCAATATTGGGGTGGGCTCAGGGGTCTTGCAGGTTTCTCCTAATCTGGAAGGTTTGGGCAACTGTGATGGGCACAGTTTCCTTGGGGATGGCAGGCACAGTCCTTTGGTGTGGATCCAGAGAACCCATCTTTGAGGGCATATGAGCCATGGTTTTGGGAAAGAAGTCTGCAAACACAAATTCGGGTTAGAGTTAGTGGCTTGGTGATTGCTGGCACAAGGTGTAGACCTAGAGAGCAGCTCGTCAGGAACTGTAATTAGTGTGACTGGAAGGTGGTAGAACAGGCTGTTCTATCTGGATTGTGTGTCCTGGATGGCCTCGGAATGCAGGTGTCATCTCCTGTGTCCTTGGGATTTTTTTTTCTCTAAGCATCCAGGTGATTCCCCGCAGTTTGGTGGCTGTTTTGGGGAAGGGAAGAGAGCTGTTTTCAATCTTAGGGGTGTCACACAACAGGGATTCCAGAGACGGGCTCTGGGTCTGGGCACCTGGAAAATCCCACCAAGGGTTAGGATTTGGGCTTATGTGCACACCAGGCCTGCAATGCAGGATCCTGGTGGTGAAACTGAGAGGGCTTGTTTGAAAGCATGTTCAGGCTGGGGGTCACAATACCTGTTTGTGGCCAGGGTAGACCTCAGGAGTGGGCGTGGTCAAATTGGCCATGCAACTGGCTCCCACTTTGTGAGTTGTACACCCGTCCCAACAGCCGGGTTTCCTGCCATGGGGAAGGAAGAGTTCTCTATTGTGATTCATGGTCCCCCATTGGCAGGGATTCCAGCAAAGGTCTGGGGACAGGTGCCTGCTTACCAAGGATGGGTAGAGATGACGGATTTGGGCCATGGCCGATCTCACATGCTGGATAAGGTGCTGGCTCTCTGGTTGGCTGATGGCAGTTCGGGGCTCAGGCTCTGTCAGACCAAGCTCTAGTGGCCAGGGAAGCCTATAAATTGGGGTTCCCTCAAGGGCCAAGCAGATTGATCCTCTGTGGGGTGTCTGGGCAGACATAACAGGGACTTCAATTTTCTATGTGTAAGGCAGAATGCTGCCTTGTGGCTCCGGAATTCCTCATCAAGAGGGCTTGTGGACTACCAGGGTGGGGTTGTAATTGTAAACACATGCTATGGTTCAATTCAGTGCCAAGCAGAAATCAGTTCCAATGTGCAGTTGCTGATTAGAGATATCTGTCACTTGAGTAAGGACGGATGTCAAATGTTTGCTCACACTGGAATTTGTGTCTATGATGACCTACAAGTGGAGGGATGTCATCAAGAGGCCATGGAGGATTTCCCACGCTAAGGTTTGTGAGATGCTCCAAACAGCTAGGATTTCTTCTACTGGGCAGGTGGAGTCTGGATTCTTTTGCTCCAGGGTTCCCCATGTGGAATGTTTTTGGAGCAGAGCTCTCCCTCACGGATACCTGGAAAGCACACATCCATTGACTATTGCAGCTGAGGAGCATGGCAGGTTCGTCCTGGTGGCTCTGGGGCGTAGTACCAAGGCCTTGAGTTGACATGGAGTCTCATGAAGATGGGTCACAATGCTGGATTGTTACCAGCGCGATCTTAGAATGTGCTGGTGGCTAAGGTGCTGTGCAGGAGACTCCTACACTGATGGCTTGGCACAGGTCAAAGAGAACGGTTTCCTTCTGGGTCCAGGAGATGTTCTTATTTGTGGCTCAGGGACCACATGTTGTTTAATAAGTTGGTATTCCAGAACAGGTCCCACAGGAAAGATGCCTGAAAACCTAAACTAGGGTTCCAATGAAGTCATAGGGGTATATCAGGTTCAATCTTCTGACTCAGGACCATTGACTTGGCTGTCTGCCTGATATAGGTGATCAGGGTGTTTTAGACTGAGAATTTATGTCCAGAGCAGACGCCAATCTTAGGATGGGCCCTAGGGCCTTGCAGTTTTCTCCTCATCTGGAAGGTTTAAGCAACTGTGATGGGTACAGTTTCCTTGGGGATGGCAGGCACAGTCCTGTGGTGTTGCTCCAGAGACCCAAACCTGGAGGACATGTGAGCCATGGTTTTGGGAGAGACGTCTGCAAAGACAGATTCGGTAAGGGTTAGTGGCAAGGTGATCAGAAGCCCAATGCAGAGACCTGGATGGCAGCTCGTCAGGAACTGTGATTAGGGTGACTGGAAGGCGGTTACCCAGGCTTTTCTATATGGATTTTGTGTCCAGGATGGCCTTGGAATGCAGTTTTGGTCTCATTGGTCCATGGGAGTTTTTCCTCTCTAAGGATACAGGTGGCTCCCAATAATTTGGTGGTTTTTCGGGGAAGGGAAGAGTGCTGTTTTGCATCTTAGGGGTGTCCCAAAACAGGGATTCCAGAGATGGGCTCTCCGTCTTTTGGTCTGAAAAATCCCACCAAGGGTTAGGATTTGGGCCTAGAGGTGTACCAGGTCTGCAATGTGGGATCCTGGTGGTGCCACTGAGAGGGCTTGGTTGAAAGCACATTCAGGCTGAGGGTCACAATGCCTGTTTGTGCCCAGGGCCACCATCAGGATGGGCTTGGTCTCATTGGCCATGCAGCTGTCTCCCACTTTGAGGTTTGGACACCCATCCCATTACCCAGGTTTCTTGCCATGGGGAAAAAAAGAGTTCGCTATGTGCTTCATGTTCCCCCATTGGCAGGGATTCCATCAAAAGTCTGGAGGAAAGAAGCCTGATACCAAGGATGGGTAGAGATGACGGACTTGTCCCATGGCGGGTCTCACATGACAGAATGGGGCCCACTCTTTGGATTGCCTACACTAGGTCGGGACTCAGTCTCTGTCAGACACAGCACTAGTGGCCAGGGCAGCCTATAAATCGGGGTTCCCTCGTGGGCAGAACAGATTGATTCTCATGTGGTGTTTCTGGGCAGACTCACCAGGCACTTGATCTTTCTATGGAGAACCAGAAAGTGGCATTGTGGCTCCAGAATTCCCTATCAAGGGGGCTTTGGGACCAGTAGGGTTAGGATGGAATTGTAAACACAAGGTATGGTTCAATTCAGTGCCAAGCGGAAGGCATTTCCCATATGCCGCATCTTATTTGAGATATCCAGCACCTGAGTACAGGGCAGATGTCAGATATTTTCTCACACTGGAGTTTGTGACTTTGATGACCGACAAATGAAGGGGATTCATCCAGAGGTCTTAGAAGATTTCCCACACTGAGGCTTGTGTGATGCTCCAATCTGCATTATTTCCTTCTACTGGACCGGTGGAGCCTGGTTTGTTTGCTGCAGGGTCCCCCAAGTGGAAAGTTTAGGTAGCAGAGCACTCCCGCATGGATGCCTGGAAAGCACACCTCCATTGAGCATTGTAGCTGAGGAACATGGCAGGTTCATTCTGCTGGCTCTGGGGTGAAGTACCAAGGCGGTCAGTTGATATGGAATCTCTTGCAGATGGGTCACAATGCTGGTTTGTTACCAGGGAGATCTTAGAATGTGCTGGTTGCTAAGGTGCCATGCAGCATTCTCCTATCCTGAGGGTCTGGAAAAGGTCGAAGAGCACGGTTTCCTACTGGGGACATGAGATGTTCTGTTGTGTGACTGAGAGACCACATGTTCTATAGTAAGTTGGTCTTCCAGAACAGACCTCTGAGTACAGATGCCTGAAAACCTAATCTAGGGTTCCAATGAGGTGCTAGGGGCATGCCAGGTTCAATCTTCTGACTCAGGAACATTGACTTGGCTGTCTGCCTGGAATTAGGTGAACAGGGTTTTTCAGACTACACATTTGAGTCCAGAGCGGCCTCCAATATTGTGGTGGGCTCAGGGGCCTTGCATGTTTCTCCTAATCTGGAAGGTTTGGAAAACTGTGACGGGCACAGTTTCCTTGGGGATGGCAGGCACAGTCCTGTGGTATGGATCCAGAGACCCTACCCTGGAGGGCATGTGAGCCATGGTTTTGGGATAGAATTCTGTAAACACCAAACTGCATTAGGGTTAGTGGGATAGTGATCACAGGCCCAATGCGTAGACCTGGAGGGCAGCTCGTCAGGAACTGTAATTAGGGTGACTGGAAGGCCGTAGCACAGGCTTTTCTATCTGGATTATGTGTCCAGGGTGGCTTCGGAATGCAGGTGTGGTCTCTTGGGTCCATGGGAGACATTTCCTTTCTAAGGATCCTGCTGACTCTCCATAGTTTGGGGGCTTTTTCGGGAGAGGGAAGAGTGCTGTTTACCATCTTATGGGTGCCCCAATACAGGAATGCCAGAGAAAGGCTCTGGGTCTGGGTGGCTGGAAAATCCCACCAAGGATTGGGATTTGGACCTAGTGTCATATCAGTCTTGCAATGCAGGATCCTGCTGGGGCAACTGAGATGACTTGTTTGAGTGCATACTCAAGGTGTGGGTCACAATGCCTCTTTGTTTTAAGGGTGGCCCTAAGGAGAGGACATGGTCTCCTTGGCCATGCAGCTGATTTCCACTTTGAGGGTTGGACACCCATCTGAATAGCCAGGTTTTCCTGACTTGGGGAAGGAGGAGTTCTCCATTGGGCTTCAGGTTCCCCCATTGGCAAAGGTTTCTTGACAGGTGCCTGAATACCAAGCATGGGTAGAGATGATGGAATAAGGCCATGGCCGGTCCTTCATGCTAGATATGGGGCCCCCTTTCTGAGTGGCTGACACTAGGTCGGGGCTCAGGCTCTGTCAGATGCAGGACTAGTGTCCAGGACACCATATAAATCGTCCCTTGATGGCCGAGCAGATTGATCCTCATATGGGGTTTCTGGGAAGACACACCAGGCACATCTTCTTTCTATAGGGAAGGTAGAATGCGGCATTGTGGCTCCAGAATTCACTGTCAAGAGGTGTTGGGGACCAGTAGGATGAGGATGGGATTATAAACAGAGGCTATGGTCTAATTCAGTGTGAGGCAGAAGGCAGCTCCAATGTGCAGAGGCTTATTCGAGATAGCCAGCACCAGAGAAAGGGCGGATGTCAGATATTGACTCACACTCGAGTTTGTGTTTTGATGACCGACAAATGGAGTGATGATGTCAAGAGGTCATGGAGAATGTCCCATGCAAGGTTTCCTTTTACTGCACAGGGGGAGTCTGGTTTGTTTGCTCCAGTGTCCCCCATGTGTAAAGTGGCTAGCAGATCTCTCCCACAAGGATCTCTGGAAAGCACACCTCCAATGACCATTGCATCTGAGGAACATGGCAGGTTCGTTCTGGTGGCTCTGGGGCGAAGGACCATGTCTTGAGGGACTTGGAATCTCTTGCAGATTGGCCACAATGCTGGCTTGTTACCAGAGAGATCTTAAAATGTGCTGGTGGCTAAGGTGCCTTGCAAGAATCTGCTAACCCTAGGGTTTGGCACAGGTTCAAGAGCACGGTTTTCTTCTGGGGACAGGAGATTTTCTGTTGTGTGTCTCAGGGACCACCTCTTGTATCATAAATTGGTATTCCAGAACAGCCTCCTCAGGACAGATGCCTGAAACCTAATTTGGGGTTCCATGAGGTCATAGAGGCATGTCAGGTTCAATCATCTGACTCAGGATCATTGACTTGGCTGTCTGACTGGATTTAGGTGTTCAGGGTGTTTCAGACTGTGTATTTGCGTGCAGAGCAGCCGACAGTATTGGGGTGGGCTCAGGGTCTTGCATGTTTCTCCTAATCTGGAAGGTTTGGGCAACTGTGATGGGTACAGTTTCCTTGGGGATGGCTGACACAGTCCTGTGGTGTGGATCCAGACCCCATCCTGGAGGGCAAGTGAGCAATGGTTTTTGGAGAGAAATCTGAAAACAAAAATTCAGGATAGGGTTAGTGGCGTGGAGGTCGCAGACCCAGTGCATAGACCTGGAAGTTAGCTCATCAGGAACTGTAATTAGCATGATTGGAGGTGGTAGCCCAGGCTTTTCTATGTGGATTGTGTGTCCAGGATGGACTCCAAATGCAGGTGTGGTCCCATGGGTTCATGGGAGACATTTCTCTCCAAGGATCCTCAGCGTGGGAAATCCTCCATGGCCTTTAGATGCCACCCTCCATTTGTCAGTCATCATAGACACAAACTCCAGTGTGAGCATATATCTGACATCCGCCCTTACTCAGGTGCTGGATATCTCGAATAAGCCACTGCACATTGGAACTGCCTTCTGCTTGGCACTAAATTGAACCATTGCTTGTGTTTACAATTCCATCCTCACTCTACTGGTCCGGAAGGCCCCTTGATAGATAATTCTAGAGCCACAATGCAGCATTCTGCCTTCTCTATAGAAAGAAGAAGTGCCTGGTGAGTCTGCCTGGAAACCCCACATGAGGATCAATCTGCTCGGCAGTCGAGGGAACCGCAATTTATAGGCTGCCCTTGCCACTAGTGCTGTGTCTGTCAGAGAATGAGCCCCGACCTAGTGTAATCCACTTACAGAACTGGACCCATACCTAGCATGTGGGACGGGCCATGGCCCTACTTCCTCATCTCTACACATCCTTGGTATTCAGGAATTTTTCCCCTGAACCTTGCTGGAATCCCTGTGAATGGGGGAACCTGAAGCCCAATAGAGAACGTCTCCTTCTCCATGGCAGGAAATGGGCTGTTGGGATTGGTGTCCAACCCTCAAAGTGCTAGCCAGATGCATGGCCAATGAAACCACGCCAACTCCTGAGGACCGCCCAGGGCACAAACGGGCATGATGACCTCAGCCTGAGCATGCTTTAAAACAATCCCTGTCAGTTGCACTACCACAATAACGCATTGCAATACTGGTATGCCCGTATGCCCAAATCCTAACATAAGGTGGGATTTTCCAGGGTCCAAGACCCAGAGTCCTTCTCTGGAACCTCTGATTTGGGGCACCCCTAAGATGCAAAACAGCATTCTTCCCTTACCCTAAAAAGCCACAAAACTATGGGGAGCCACCAGGATCCTTAGAGAGGGAAAGTGCCCCATGAACCCATGAGACCACACCTGTATACCGAGGCCATCCTGGACACACAATCCAGATAGAAAAGCCTGTGCTACTGCCTTCCCGTCATCCTAATTACAGTTCCTGACGTGGTCCCTTCCAGGTTTATGCATTAGGCCTGTGACCTCCATGCCACTAACCTTAAATCGAATTTGTGTTTGCAGATTTCTCTCTAAAAACCATGGCTCATATGCCCTCCAGGATGGGATCTCTGGAACCACACCATAGGACTTCTGCCATCCCCAAGGACACTGTGCATATCACAGTTGACCAAACCTTCCAGATTATGAGAAACCTGCTAGTCCCCTGTGCCCACCCCAATATGGGTGGCTGCTCTGGAAGCAAATGCACAGTCTGAAACAACCTGATCACTTACATGCAGACAGACACCCATGTCAATGGTACTGAGTCAGAAGATTGAAACTGACATACCCTAGGAATGCACTGGAACCCTAGATTAAGAATTAAGTCATCTGTCCTCAGTGGTCTTTTCTGGAATACCAACTTAGGATACAATATGTTGTCCCTGGCCACACAACAGAATATCTCCTTTCCCCCGAAGGACACCATGCTCTTTGACCTGTACCAAACCCTAAGCATAGGAGAAAACTGCAAGGCACCTTAGCCACCAGCACATTCTAAACTTCCCTGGTAACAAACCAGCATTGTGACCCATCTGCAAGAGTTTCCATGTCAAATCAAGTCCTTGGTCCATCGCCACAGAGCCATCATAACATACCTGTCATGTTCCTCAGCTGCAAAGGACAATGGAGGTGTGATTTCTAGGCATCCATATGGGAGAGCCTCTCCTACCCACACTTTCCACATGGTGGACACTAGAGCAAAAAAACCAGAATCCACCTGTCCAGGAGAAGGACCTTGCTGTTTGGAGCATCTCACAAGCCTCGGCATGGGAAATCCTCCATGACCTCTTGACACCACCCCTCCTTTTCTCAGTCATCATAGACACAAACTCCAGTGTGAGCAAATATCTGACATCCGCCCTTACTCACGCCCTGGATATCTCAAATACGACTCTGCACATTGGAACTGTCTTCCATCTGGCACTGAATATAAGGGTGGCTTGGATTTATAATTCCATCTTCACCATACTCGTCCTCATGCCCTCTTGATGAGGAATTCTGGAGCCACAACGAAGCTTTCTGTCTTTTCCATAGAAAGAAGATGTGCCTGGTGAGACTGCCAGAAAATCCCACATGAGGATCTGTCTGCTCGGCCCTCAAGGGAACCCCAATTTATAGGTAAACTGGCCACTACTGATGTGTCTGACAGAGCCTGAGCCCCGACCTCTTGTCAGCCACCCAGAGAGCCGGGCCCATATTCAGCGTGTGAGACCAGAGATGGCCTATGTCCCTCATCTCTACCCATCCTTAGTATTCAGTCATCTGTCCCCAAACCTTTGTTAGAATCCCTGCCAATGGGGGAACCTGAAGCACAATAGAAAACTCCTATTTCCCCAAGGCAGAAAACGAGGCTTTTGGGATGGGTTTCCAACCCATCCACCAACCCATTGGTGCATGGCCAATGAGACCACGCCCACTCCTGAGGGCCGCCCAGGGGACAAACAGGCATTGTGACCCTCAGTTTGAGCATGCTTTCAAGCCATCACTCTCAGTTTCACCACCAGGATCGGGATTTGAAGGCCTGGTATGCCCCTAGACGCAAATCCTAACCCTTGATGGGATTTTTCAGGTGCCCAGACTCAAAGCCCATCTCTGGAATCCCTATTTTGGGGCACACATAAGTTGGAAACCATCACTCTTCCCTTCCACAAAAAAGCCACCAAATTACAGGCAGCCAGGAGGTTCCATAGAGAGGAAAAGTCTCCCATGGACCCATGAGACATACCTGCATTCCGAGGCCATTCTGGACACACAATCCAGATATAAAAGCCTGTGCTACCGCTTTCAAGGCACCCTAATTACAGTTCCTGATCACCTGCCCCCCAGGTCTGTGCATTGGGCCTGTGATCACCTCTCCACTAACCCTAACCCAAGTTTGTGTATGCAGACTTCTCGCCCTAAACCATGGCTCACATGCCCTCCAGGATGGGGTCTCTGTAGCCACACCAGAGGACTGTGCCTGCAATCCCCAAAGAAACCATGGCGGTCACATTTGCCCAAACCCTCCAGTTTAGGAGACACCTGCAAGGACCCTGAGCCCATCCCAGTACTGGTGTCCAGTCTGGTTGCAAATGTGCAGTCTGAACCACCTTAATCACCTCCATCGAGGCAGATACCCAAGTCAATGGGCCTGAGTCAGAAGATTGAACTTGACATGCCCCTAGGACCTCATTGGAACCCTAGATTAGGATTTCAGGCATTTGTTGTCTGTTATGGAATATCAACTTAGGGTACAACATGTGGTACCTGAGCCACACAACAGAACATCTCCTGTCCCTAGAAGCAAACCTTGCCCTTGTACCTGTATAAAGCCCTCAAGGTGGGAGAATCATGCATGGCCCCTTAGCCACTAGCACATTCTAAGATCTTTCTGGTAACAAACCAGCATAGTGAAACATCTGGAAGAGATTCCATGTCAACTCCAGGCCTTGGTACTTCTCCCCAGAGGCAACAGAAGGAACATGCCATGACCCTCAGGTGCAATGATTAATGGACGTGTGCTTTCCAGGCATCCAAGCGGGAGAGCTCTGCTACCCAAACTTTCCCCATGGAGGACTGTGGAGCAATCAAAGCGGAATCCATCTGTCCAGTAGAATAAAACCTTGCTGTTTGGAGCATCTCACAAGCCTCAGCGTGGAGAATTCTCCGTAGCCTCTTGACACCACCCCTACATTTTTTGGACATCACAGACATCCCCCCTTACTCAGGTTCTGACTATCTCAAATAAGTTGCTGCCCTTTGGAACTGCCTACCGCTTTGCACTGAATTGAACCGTCGCTAGTGTTTTCAATTCCATCCTCACCCAACTGGTTTCCAAACCCTCTTGATAGGTAATTCTGGAGCCATAATGCAGCATTCCGCCTTCCCCATAGAAAGAAGAAGTGCCTCGTTAGACTGTCCAGAATACCCACATGAGGATCATTAGCTCAGCCCTCAAAGATCCCCAATTTATCAGCTGCCCTGTCAGTGCTGTGTCTGACAGAGCCTGAGCCATGACTTCGTGTCAGCCACCCAGAGAGTGGTTCTCTTATCCAGCATGTGAAACTGGCCATGGCTCAATCCGTCCTCTCTACCCATCCTTGGTATTTGGGCATCTGTACCCAAACCTTTGCTAGAATCTTTGCCAGTGGGGGAACCTGAAGCCCAATAGCGAACTGCTCCTTCCCCATGTCATGAATCCTAGTTGTTGGGATGAGTGTCAAACCCTCAGAGAGAGAGACAGCTGTATGGGAATTGAGACCAGGCCCACTCTTATGGGACGCCCTGGGAAAAAAAAAGAATTGTGACCCTCAGCCTGATCATGCTTTCAAATAAGATGTCTCTATTGCACCACCAGGATCCCGCATTGCAGGGCTGTTATGCCCTCAGCCCAAATCCTAACGCTTGGTGGGAAGTTCGTGGCGCCCAGACCCAGAGCCAGTCTCTGGAATCCCTGTTTTGGGGCACCCCTAAGATGGAAAACAGCACTCTTCCCTTCCCTGAGAAAGCCACCAAACTATTTCTTCCTTAAGGAAGAAAAATCTCCCATGGACCCATGAGACCACACTTGCATTCTGAGGCCATCCAAACACACAATCCAGATAGGAAAGCCTGTGCTACTGCCTTCCAATCACCCTAATTACAGTTCCTGATGAGCTCTCCTCCAAGTCTACGCATTGGGCCTGTGATCACCTCAGCACTAAGCCTATCCTAAATTTGAGTTTGCAGTCTACTCTCCCAAAACCATGGCTCATATGTTCTCCAGGATGGGGTTTTAGGAGCCACACCACAGGACTGTGCCTGCCATCCCCAAGGAAAATTTTCCCGTCCCAGTTTCCCAAACTGTCTAGATTAGGAGATACCTCAAAGGCACCTGGACCCACTGCCATATTGGTCCCTGCTCTGTACGCAAATGCACAGTCTGAAACACTCTGATCACCTACATCTGGTAGACGTCAAAGTCAATGGTCCTAAGTCAGAAGATTGAACCTGACATGCCCCTAGGACCTCACTGGAATCCTAGATTAAGTTTACAGGTATTGTACTCAGAGGTTTGTTCTGGAATACCAACTTATATCAAGAACATCTCCTTTCCCCAGAAAGAAACCATGCTCTATGACCTCTAGTCAAACCCTCCGGGTAGTAGAATCCTGCTTGGCCCCTTAGCACCAGGACATTCTAAGTGTTCCTTGGTAAAAAACCAACATTGTAACCCATCTGAAAGAGATTCCATGTTAACTAATCAACCTTGGTACTTCGCACCAGAGCCACCAGAACAAACCTGCCATGTTCCTCAGCTGCAATGGGGAATGGAGGTTTGCTTTCCAGGTATCCATGTGGTAATGCTCTGCTTTACACATGGGGGAATCTAGAACAAACAAACCAGACTCCACATGTCCAGTAGAAGGAAACATTGCTGTTTGGAGCATCTCACAAGCCTCAGCGTGGGAAATCCTCCATACCTTCTTGACACCACCCCTCCATTTGTCGATCATCATAGATACAAACTCCAGTGTGGGCAAACATCTGACAACCGCCCTTACTCAGGTGCTGGTTTATCAAATAAGGCACTACATATTGGAACTGCCTTCTGCTTGGCACTGAATTGAATCATAGCTTGGTTTTACAATTCCATCCTCACCCTACTGGTCTCCAAGCCTTGTTGAGAGGAAATTCTGGAACCAAACGCAGCATTCTGTCTTCCCCATAGAAAGAAGAATTGCCTGGTGAGTCTGCCCAGAATGCACACATGAGGATCCACCTGCATGTCCCTCAATGACACCCTAATATTATAGGCCGCCATGGGCACTAAGGCTCTGTCTGACACAGCCTGAGCCACAACCTCCAGTCAGCCACGCAGACAGTGGGTCCCATATTCTGCAGATTGGACCTGCTGTGGCCCGAAATCAACATCTCTATTCCACCTGTTTATTCAGGCATCTGTCTCCAGACCGTAGCTCTAATCCCTGACTATGGGGGTACTTAAAGCACAAGAGTTCTCCTTCCCGGTGGCAGGAAATCTGGCCTGTGAGATGGGTGTCCAACCCTCAGGGTGGGAACCAGCTGCATGGCCCTTGAGATTATGGTCACACACGGGAGTCTCCCTGGGCACAAACAGGCATTGTGACCCTCAGCGTGAGCCTGCTTTCAAACAAATGCCCTCGGTAGCTGGACCAGGAGTCCGCAGAGCAAGCCATCGAGGTTGCTACAGCCAAATCATCTCTCTTGTTGGTATTTTCCAGGCGCCCAGACCCAGAAACTGTCTCCAGAATCTTTCTTTTGTGGTTAACCTGAGACTGAAAACAGAAGTCTTCCCTTCCCCCAGAGGCACCAAACTCTTGCTGTTTGGAGCATCTCATAAGCCACAGAGTGGGAAATCCTCCATGGCCTCTAGACACCACCCCACCATTTGTCCATCATCATAGACAATAACTCCAGAGTGAGCAAACATCTGACATTCGCCCTTACTCAGGTGCTGGATAACTTGAATCAGTCGCTGCAAACTGGAACTGCCTTCCACTTGGCACTGAATTTAACAGTAGCTTGTGTTTACAATTCCATCCTCACCCTCCTGGTCCACAAGCCCTCTTAATAGGGAATTCTGGAAACATAACGCAGCATTCTGCCTGCTCCATCAAAAGAAGAAGTGCCTGGTGAGTCTGCCCAGAAACCCCACATGAGGATCTAACTGTATGGCCTGGAGGCCTGTCTGCCTGGAGGCAGGTGTGGCCCTCGACAACACTGTAATATCATAAGTTTCCAGGGGCACCTAGGCTCTGTTTGACACAGCCTGAGCCACAACATCCAGTCAGCCACCCAGACGGTGGGCCCCATTTCCTGCAGGGGTAACTTCCTGTGGCCCAAAACCAACATCTCTACTCAACCTGTATATTCAGGCCTCTGTCCCAGACCGTAGCTCAAACCCATGCCTATGGGGGAACCTGACACATGAGAGTACTCCCCCTTCCCAACCCTCTGAGTGGGAAGCAGCTGCATGGCCCATGAGACCACAGTCACACATGGAAGATGCCCTGGATACAAACAGGCATTGTGATCCTCAGTGTGTGCTTGCTTTCAAACAAAACCCCTCAGTAGCTGGATCAGGAGCCCACAGAGTGGGAATGCCAGGTCCTTAGGGTCAAATCCTCACCCTCGTTCATGTTTTCCAGGCGCCCAGACCCAGAACCTGTCTCCTGAATCCCTCTTTGGGTGTCCTCTGAGACGGAAAACAACAGTCTTCCCTTCCCCCAGAGACACCAAACTCTTGGGAGCTGAGCTGAATCCCCAGAGACGAAGATTTTCCTATGGCCTCATGAAGCCACCCCTACTTTTTGCGACCATCCTGGGCACATACCCAACAGAAAAGCCTGTGCTACTGCCTCCATGACACCTTAATTTCAGTACACTATGAGCTGCCCTCAGGGCCTGCACATCGGGCCTGTGATCACCTTGGCCCTCACTCTAACCCTAGTTTGATTTTGCAGATTTCTCTCCCCAAAGCACTGGCCCACATTCCCTCCAGGATGGGGCCTCTGGTGTCACACCAGACGACTGTCCCTACGCTCCCAAAGGAAACTCTGCGCTTCACGGTTGCCCAAACACTGATCTCACCTCAATTTTGAAGAAGGCTCTGGACCCAAATGCACATTCTGACACACAATGAGCCCCTGCCTCCAGGGACTGGGTCAGAACCAATCCAAGGACCAGAGTCAGAAGTTTGAACCTGCCATGACTATAGGACTTCATCGATACCCTAGTTTAGATATTTAGGTACCTGTCGCCAGAGGCCTGTTCTCCAATACCAACTTATATTCCAACATGTGGTCCTTGAGCCACACAACAGAACCCCTGCTGTCCTCAGAAGGATACCTTTCTCTTGGTAGCTGTGTCCATGTCTCAGTGTAGGAGAATCCTGCATGGCCCCTGACCACCCCAACATTCTAACGTCTCCCGGGTACAAACCAGCATTGTGATCCCATAGCATGAAACAACATGTCAACTCAGGCCACTTGGAACTTTGCCCCAGAGCCACCAGATCGAACCTGGATGTTCGTCAGCTGCAGTGGTCAATGGAGTTGTGCTTTTCAGGCATCCATGTGGGAGAGTTCTGCACCCAAACGGTCCATATGGGGGACACTGGAGCAAACAAACCAGACTCCCCCTGTCCAGTAGAAAGAAACCATGCTATTCAGAGCATCTCGCAAGCCCCAGGGTGGGAAGTCCTCCATGGCCTCGTGACGCCACCCCTCCATTTGGTGGTCATTGTAGACACAAAATCCAGTGTGAGCAAGCATCTGACATCTGCCCTTACTCAGCTCCTGGATACCTCGTATCAGCTGCTGCACACTGGAACTGCCTTCCGCTTGGCACTGAACTGAACCGTAGGTTGTGTTTACACACACAACCGTAGATTGTGAAATTCCATTTTCACCCTCCTCATCCTCAAACCCTCTTGATAGGGAACTCTGGAGCCACAACATAGCATTCTGCCTACCACAAAGAAAGAAGACGTACCTGTTGAGCTTGCCTGAAACCCCATATGAGGATCCACTTGCCTGACACTTGATGGCACCTTAATATCATAGGCTGCTTTGGGCACTCAGGCTCTGTCTGACACAGCCTGAGCCATGACCTCCAGACAGCCACACAGATAGTGGGCCCCATAACCTGCAGGTGGGACCTGCCATAGCCCAAAACCATCATCTCTACCCAACATGGGTATTCAGGCATCTTTCCTAGACTGTAGCTCAAATCCCTGCCTATGGGGGAACCTGAAGCACAAGATTACTCCTCATTCCTGAGAGCAGGAAACCTGGCTGTTGAGATGGGTGTCCAACCCTCAGAGTGGGAATCAGCTGCATGGCCCATGAGACCATCATCACTCATGGGAGCCACCCTGGGCACAAACAGGCATTGTGCCCATAAGCCTGAGCATGCATTCAAACAAGCTCTCTCAGTTGCACGACCAGGATAACACATTGCAGACCTGGTACTCCCCTAGTCCCAAATACTAACACTTGGTGGGATATTTTAGGCACCCAGACCCAAAGCCTGTCTCTGGAATCCCTGTTTTGAGGCACCCCTAATATGGAAAACAGCCCTATTCCCTTCTGTGAAAAGGCCACCAAACTATTGGGAGCCGCTAGAATCCTTAGAGAGGAAAAATCTCCCATGTATCTATGAGACAACATGTGCATTCCGAGGCCATCTGGGACACACAATCTAGATATAATAGCCTCTGCTACTGCATTCGTGTCACCCTCTTTACAGTTCCTGACAAGCTGCTCTCCAGGTCTACACATTGGGCCTGGGATCGCCACGACACTAACTCTAACCCAAGTTTTTCTTTGCAGACGTCTCTCCCAAACCATGGCTCACATGCCCTCCAGGATCTCGTGTTGGAGCCACACCACAGGACTGTGCCTGCCATTCCCGAGGAAACTTTGCCCATCACAATTGCCCAAAACCTCAATATTAGGAGAAACCTGCAAGGTCCCTGAGCCCACCCCAATATTGGAAGGCACTCTGCACGCAAATGCGCACTCTGAAACACCTTGATTCCCTACATCCAGGCAGACACCCAAGTCAATGGTCCTGAGTCAGAATATTGAACCAGACACGCCCCTAGGACCTCATTGGAACCCTCCATTAGTTTTTCAGGCGTCTGTCCTCAGAGGCCTATTCTGGAATATCAACTTATGATACAAAATGTGGTCCCTGAGCCACACAACAGAACAACTCCTGTCCCCAGAAGGAAACCGTGCTTTTCGACCTGTGCCAAACCCTCAGAAGAGGAGAGTCCTGCTAGGCCTCTTTGCCAACAGCACATTCTAAGATTTCCCTGGTAACAAACCAGCATTGTGACCCATGTGCAAGACATTTCATGTCAACTCAAGGCCTTGGTACTTCGCCCCAGAGTCACCAGAACAAACCTGCCATGTTCCTCAGCTGCTATGGTCGATGGAAGTGTGCTTTCCAGGCATCCATGCCAAAGAGCTCTGCTACCCAAACTTTCCACATGGGGTACCGTGGAGCAAACAAACTAGACTCTCCCTGTCCAGTAGAAGGAAACCTTTCTGTTTGGAGCATCTCACAAGCCTCAGCGTGCGAAATCCTCCATGGGCTCTTGATGCCACCCCTCCATTTGTTGGTCATCCTAGACACAAATTCTGGTGTGTGCAAACATCTGACATCAGCCCTTACTCAGGTGCTGTGATATCTTGAAAAAGACGCTTCACATTGGAACTGCGTTGGGCTTGGCACTGAATTGTACAGTAGCTTGTGTTTATAATTCCATCCTCACCCTACTGCTCCCAAGGCCTCTTGATATTGAATTCTGGAGTCACAATGCAGCATTCTGCCTCCCCCATAGAAAGAAGAGCTTGATTATTCTGCCCAAAATCTCCACATGAGGATCAGTCTGCTCGACCCTTGAGAAAACCCTGATTGATAGACTGCCCTGGCCACTAGTATTGTGTCTTACAGAGCCTGAGTCCCGACCTCATGTCAGTCGCCAAGAGAGCAGGCCCCATATCTAGCATGTGGGACTGGCCATGGTCCAAGTACTTTGTCGCTACCCATTCTTGTTTTCCTGGCACCTTTCCGCAGACTTTGCTGAAATCCTTCCAATATGGGAACCTGAAGAACTATAGAGTACTACTCCTTCCTCATGGAAGGACACCTGGCTGTTGGTATGGGTATCCAGCCCTCAAAGTGAAAGCAAGGTACATGGCCAATGTGACCACGCCAACTCCTGATGACTCCCCGGGGCACAAAGAGGCATTGTGACCCTCACCCAAGTATGCTTTCAATCAAACCCTCTCAGTTCCACCACAAGGTTTCCGCATTGCAGGTCTGGAATGCCACTAGGCACAAATCCTAACCCTTGGTGGGATTTTCCAGGCGCCCAGACCCAGAACCCGTCTCTGGAATCCCTATTTTGGGGCACATCTAAGATGGAAAACAGCACTCATATCTTTCCCGATAAAGCCACCAAACTAGGGAGTCACCAGGATCCTTAGAGGGGAAAAGTCTCCCTTGGACCCATGTGACCTCACCTACATTCCGAGATCATTGTGGACACACAATCCAGAGAGAAAAGTCTATGCTAACGTCTTCCAGTCACCCTAATTACAGTTCCTGACGAGCTGACCCCCAGGACTATGCATTTGGTCTGCGATCGCCTCGCAACTAAGCTGAACTCGAATTTCTGTTTGCAGACTTCTCTCCCAAAATCATAGCTCACATGCCTTCCAGGATGGGGTCACTCGACATGCACCACAGGACTGTGGCGGCATTCCCCAAAGAAACTCTGCCTATCACACTTGACCAAAACTTACATATTAAGAGAAACCTGCAAGGCCTCTGAGCCCACCCCAATTTTGGTGGCTGCTCTTGACGCAAATGCCCAGTCTGAAACAATGTAATCAGCTACAATCAGCTGGACAGCCATGTCAATTGTCCTGAGTCAGAAGATTGAACCTGACATGCCCTTGGACCTCATTGGAACCCTTGATTAGGTTTTCAGGCATCTGTCCTCAGGGGCCTATTCTGGAATGCCAACTTATGATATAACATGTGGTCCCTGAGCCACACAACAGAACATTTCCTGTCCCCAGAAGGAAACTGTGCTCTTTGACCTGTGCCAAACCCTCAGAAGAGGAGAATCCTGCACCGCACCTTAGCCACCAGCACATTCTAAGAACTCCCTGGTAACAAACCAGCAGTGTGACCCATCTGAAAGAGATTCCATGTTAACTCATCGCCCTTGGTACTTCGCACTAGAGCCACCAGGATGAACCTGCCATGTTCTTCAGCTGCAATGGAGAATGGAGGTATGCTTTCCAGGCATCCATGTCGGAGTGCTTTGCTACACAGAATTTCCACATGGGGGACCCTGGAGCGAGCAATTCAGATTCCACCTGTCCAGTAGAAGGAAACCTTGCTGTTTGGAGCATCTCACAAGCCTCAGCATGGGAAATACTCCATGGCCTCTTGACGCCACCCCTGCAATTGCTGGTAATTATAGACACAAACTTCAGTGTGAGCAAACATTGGACAGCCGTCCTGACTCAGGTGCTGGATCTCTCGAATCAGCCACTGCACATTGGAACTGCATTCTGCTTGGCACTGAATTTAACTGTACCTTGTGTTTACAATTCCATCCTCACCCTACTTGTCCCCAAGCCATATTAATAGGGAATTCTGGGGGCACAACACAGCATTTTGCCTGCCCCATAGGAAAAAAAAAATGTGCCTGGTGAGTTTGCCCAGATTCCCCACAAGAGGATCCTCCTACATGGCTCTCGACAATGTCCTAATACCATAGGCCACCATGGGCACTAAAGCTCTGTCTGACATAGCCTGATCCATGACCTCCAGTCAACAACCTAGACATTAGACCCCATATCCTGCAGGTGGGACCTGGAGTGGCCCAAAACCGATATCTCTGCTCAACCTGGTTATTCAGGCATTTGTCCCCAGTACTTAGCTCAAATCCCTTCCTATGGGGGAACTTGAGGCACAAGTGTTCTCCTCCTTTCTGATGGCAGGAAATCTGGCCTGTGAGATGGGTGTCCAACCCTGAGAGTGGGAACCATCTGCATGGGCATTGAGACCACGGTCACTCATGGGAGACGCCCTGGGCACAAAGAGGAATTGTGACCCTCAGCGTGAACCTGCTTTGAAACAAACCCCACAGTAGCTGCACCAGGAGTCCGCAGAGCGGGCCTACCAGGTTGCTACGGCCAAATCGTCTCCTTCGTTTGTGTTTTCCAGGTTCCCAGACCCAGAAACTGTCTCCAGAATCTCTCTTTTCCTGTTCCCCTGAGACTGAAAACAGCAGTCGTCCCTTCCCCCAGAGATACCAAATTCTTGGGAGCTGGGCGGAATACCCAGAGACAAAGAATCTCCCATGGCCCCATGAAGCAACCTCTATATTTTGTGACCATCCTGGACACAGGATCCAGACAAAATAGCCTACATTACCTCCTCCATGACACCTTGATTTCAGTACACTATGAGCTGCCCTTAGGGCCTGCATATTGGGCCTGTGACCACTTCGGGCCTCATCCTAACCCTAGTTCGCCTTTGCAGATCTGTCCCCAAACCTCTGGCCCACATGCCCTCCAGGATGGGGACTCTGGTTCAACACAAGATGATTGTGCCAACCCTCCCAAAGGAGACTCTACACTGTTGTCCAATCCCTGAAGATTAAGAGCAAAGTAAATGACCCTGAGTCCATGTCAATTTTGAAGGATTCGTGGGATCGAAATGCGCATTCTGACACACAATGAGCACCTGCCTCCAGGCAGACATCCAAGTCAAAGGCCCTGAGTCAGAAGATTGGACCTGACATGCCCCTAGGATTTCATCGATACCCTAAATTAGATTTTTCAGGTGCCAGCCCCAGAGGTTTGTTTCCAATACCAACATGTGGTCCCTGAGCTACACTACAGAACCCCTCCTGTCCCCAGAAGGATACCTTGCTCTTGGTAGCTTTGTCCAAGACTCATGTAGGAGAATGCTGTATGGCCCCTGACCACCCCAACATTCTAACATCTCCCTGGATACAAACAAGCATTTTGATCCAACAGCATGAAATTCCATGTCAACTCAGGCTGGAAGGAACTTTTCCCCAGAGCCAACAGATCGAACCTGCCATGTTCCTCATCTGCAGTGGTCAATGGCGGTGTGCTTTCCAGGCATCCATGCGGAAGAGCTCTGTTACCCAAACTTTCCATATGGAGAACAGTGGAGCAAAAAGAACTAGACTCGCCCTTTCCAGTAGAAAATATCCTTGCTGTTTGGAGCATCTCACAAGCCCCAGGGTGGGAAATCCTCCATGGCCTCGTGACGCCACTCCTCCATTTGGTGATCATCATAAACACATACTCCAGTATGAGCAAATATCTGACATCTGCCTTACTCAGGTTCTGGATATCTCAAATCAGCCACTACACACTGGAACTGCCTTCTGCTTGGCACTGAATTTAACTGTAGCTTGTGTTTACAATTCCATCATCACCCTCTTAGTCCCCAAGCCCTCTTGATAGGGAATTCTGGAGCCACAACGCAGCATTCTTCATGCCCCACAGAAAGAAGTGCCTGGTGAGACTGCCCAGAAACCCCACATGAGGATCCACCTGCCTGGCCCTTGAAGGCACCCTAATACCATAGGCCACCAAGAGCACTCAGTCTCTGTCTGACACAGCCTGAGCCACGACCTCTAGTCTGCAATGTGTAGAGTGGGCCCCATAAACTGCTGGTGGGACCTGCTTTGGCCCGAAGCCGTCATATCTGCTCAACCTGTATATTCAGGCATCTCTCCCCAGGCTGTATCTCCAATCCCTGAGTATGGGGGAACCTGATGCACAAGAGGACTCCTCATTCCAGATGGCAGGAAACCTGGATGTTGAGATGGTGTCTAACACTCATAGTGGGAAATAGCTGCAATGCCCATGAGACCACGGCCAATCTTGGTAGCCGCCCTGAGCACAAACAGGCATTGTGACCCTCAGCATGTACCTGCTTTGAAACAAACGCCCTTGGTAGCTAGATGAGGAGCCCGCCAATCATGCCTGCCAGGTCCATAGTACCAAATGCTTACCCTAGTTCAAGTTTAATTGCACCCAGACACAGAACCTGTCTCTGGAATCCCACATTTGGGTGTTCCCTGAGACGGAAAACAGCAGTCTTCCCTCCCCCAGAGAAACCAAACTCTTAGGAGCTGGGCAGAATCCCCAGAGATGAAGAATCTCCCATGGCCTCATGAAGCCACCCCTACCATTTTCAACCGTCCTGGACACACAATCCCGATGGAAAATCCTGAGCTAATGCCTCCAAGACAGCTTAATTTCAGTACACTATGCACTGCCCTCAGGGCCTGCAGATCGGGACTCTGATCACCTCGACTCTCACCCTAACCCTAGTTTGCGTTTGTAGATTTCTGTCCCCAAAGCCCTAGCCCACATGTCCTCCAGGATGCGGACTCTGGAGCCACACCGGACAACTGTGCGTACCCTTCCATAGGAAAATCTGCGCTTCATTATTGCCTAAACCCTGAAGATTAGGAGCAATATACAAAGTAAATGAGCTCACCTCAATTGCGAGTAAAACTCTGGAACGAAATGTGCATTCTGGCACATCATGAGCAAGCTGCAGGAAGACATCCATTTCAAAGGCCCTAAGTCAGAAGATTGATCCTGACATGCCCCTAGGACTTCATCGATACCATAGATTAGATTTTCAGGCGCCTGTTCCCAGAGGCCTTTTCTCCACTAACAATTTATATTCTATCATGTGGTCCGTAAGCCATACAACAGACACCTTCTGTCCCCAGTAGGATACCTTGTTCTTGGTAGCTATGTCCAAGACTCAGTGTAGGAGAATCCTTCATGGCCCCTAACATTCTAACGTCTCCCTGGATACAAACCATCATTATGATCCCACAGCATGAAACTCCATGTCAACTCAGACCACTTCGAACTTTGCCCCAGAGTAACCAGAACGAACCTGCCATGTTCCTCAGCTGCAATGGTCAATGGAGGTGTGCTTTCAAGGATCCATTTTGGAGAACTCTGCTACCCAAACTTTCATATGTGGTACGGTGGAGCAAACAAACCAGACTTGCCCTGTCCAGTACAAGGAATCCTTGCTGTTTGGAGCATCTCACAAGCCCCAGTGTGGGAAATCCTCCATGGCCTCGAGACACCACCCCTCCATTTGGTGGCCAACATGGACACAAAGTCCAGTGTAAGCAAACATCTTACATCAGCCTTTACTCAGCTGCTGGTATCTTGAATCAGCCACTGCACACTTGAACTGCCTTCCACTTGGCACTGAATTTAACCATAACTTGTGTTTACAATTTTATCCTCACCCTCCTCGTCACCAAGCCTTCTTGACAGGGAATTCTGGAGCCAAGATGCAGCATTCTGCCTACCCCACAGACAGAAGAAGTGCCTGGTGAGTCAGCCCAGAAACCCCACATGTGGATCCACCTGCATGGCCCTCAGCAGCACCCTAATATCATAGGCCGCCATGGGCACTCAGGCTCAGTCTGACACAGCATGAGCCACGAACTCTAGTCAGCCACACAGACAGTTTGCTCCATATCCTGCAGGTGGTATCTGTCTTGCCCAAGGCCGTCACATCTACTCAACCTGGATATTCAGGCATCTCTCCCCAGATCATAGCTCAAATCCCTGCCTATGGGGGAATCTGAAGCACTGGAGTACTCATCCTACACGATGGAAGGAATCCAGGCTTTTTAGATGGTTGTCCAACCCTCAGCATGGGAACCAATTCCATGCCCCATGAGACCACGGCCACTCATGGGAGTCACCCTGGGCACAAACAGGTATTGTGACCCTCAGTGTGAGCCTGCTTTCAAACAAACCGCCTTGGTAGCTGGACCAGGAGCACACAGGATAGGCCTGGCAAGTCCCTAGGGCCAAATCCTAACCCTCGATGTCTTCCAGACGCCCAGTCCCAGAACCTGTCTATGGAATCCCTCTTTTGGGGGTCCCCTGAGATGGGAAACATCAGTCTTCCCTTCCCCCAGACACACCAAACTCTAGGGAGCTGGGCAGAATCCCCACAGTTCAAGAATCTCCCATGGCCCCATGAAGAATCCCCTACATTTTGTGACAGTCCTAGACACACAGTCCAGACATAAAAGCCAGTGCTACGGCCTCCATGACACCTTAATTTCAGTACACTATGAGGTGCACTCATGCCCTGAAGATTTGGCCTGTGATCACACTGGCCCTCACCCTAACCATAGTTTGCGTTTGCATATTTCTGTCTACAAAGCCCTGGCCCACATGCCCTGTAGGATGGGGACTCTGGTGCCACACTGGAAGAGTATGCTTACACTCCAGAAGAAAACTCTGCCCTTCACGTTTGCCAAAACCATGAATCTTAGGAGCTAAGTACAAAACACCTGAGCCCAGCTCAATTTTAAAGATCGCTCTGGACCTAAGTGCGTATTCTGATACACAATGAGCACCTGCCTCTGGACAGACATCCAAGTAAAAGGCCCTGAGTCAGAAGATTGAACCTGACATCCCTTTAGTACTTCATCGGCACCCTAGCTTAGGTTTTCAGGCTCTTGTACCCAGAGGCCTGTTCTCCAATACCAACTTTTATTTCAACATGTGGTCCCTCAGCCACACAACAGAACCCCTCCTGTCCCCAGAAGGATACCTTGCATTTGGTAGCTGTGTCCAAGACTCAGTGCAGGAGAATCCTGCATCAACCCGTGACAACCCCAACATTCTAACAACTCCCTGGGTAACAACCAGCATTGTGACCCAGCAGCATATAACTCCATGTCAACTCAGGCCTCTTGGAACTTCGCCTCAGAGGCATCAGATCAAACCTGCCATGTTCCTCAGTTGCAATGGTCAATGGACTTGTGCTTTCAGGCATCCATGAGGGAGAGCTCTGCTACACAAACTTTCCATAATGTGGACCCTGTAGCAAACAAACCAGAAACCACCTATCCAGTAGAAGGAAACATTGCTGTTTGGAGCATCTCACAAGTCACAGCGTGGAAATCCTCCATGTCCTTGTGATGCCACCCTTCCATTTGGCAGTCATCATAGACACAAACTCCAGTGTGAGCAAACATCTGATATCCACCCTTACTAAGATGCTGGATATCTCGTATAAGCCACTGCACACTAGAACTGCCTTCTTCTTGTCACTGCATTTAACCTTAGCTTGTGTTTACAATTCCATCATCACCCTCCTTTTGCCCACGCCCTCTTGATAGGAAATTACTGAGCCACAACACAGCATTCTGCCTGCCCCACAGAAAGAAGTGCCAGGTGAGTCTTCCCAGAAACCACACAATAGGATCCACCAGCATGGCCCTCGACAGGACCCTAATATCTTAGGCTGCCATGGGCACTCAGGCTCTGTCTGACACAGCCTGAGCTACGACCTTCAGTCAGCCACGCAGATAGTGGACCTCATATACTGCAGGTGGGACCTGCCGTGGCCCAAAGCCATCACATTTACTCAACTTGGTTATTCAGGCATCTCTCCCCAGACCATAGCTCAAATCCCTGCCTATGGGGGAAATTGTAGCACAGGAGTACTCTTCCTTCCCAATGGCAGGAATCCTGGCTGTTGAGATGGGTGTCCAACCCTCAGAGTGGGAACCAGATGCATGGCCCATGAGACCACGGTCACACATGGGAGCCTCCCTGGGCACAAAGAGGCATTGTGACCCTCAGCCTGAGTATGCTTTCAAATAGGCCCTCTCAGTTGCACCACCAGGATCCCGCATTGAAGGCCTGGTATAACCCTAGTCCCAAATACTAACCCTTGTTTGGATATTCCAGGGGCCCAGGCCCAGAGCCTTTTTCTGGAATCCCTCTTTTGGGTCACCCCTAAAATGGAAAACAGCACTCTTCACTTCCCCCCTAAAAAAACACCAAACTATTGGGAGCCCCTAGGATCCTAAGAGAGGGAAATTTCCCATGTACCCATGAGAAAACATCTGCATTCCGAGGCCATCTGGGACAAGAGTCCAGATATAAAAGCTTGGGCTACTGCCTCGCATCACCCTAATTACAGTTCCTGACGAACTGCCCTCCAGGTCTACACACAGGGCCTGTGATCACTTCACCACTAACCCTAACCCTAGTTTTTGTTTTTCAGACTTCTCTCTTAAACAATGGATCACATTTCCTCCAGGATGGTGTCTCTGGAGCCACACCACAAGACTTTGCCTGCCATAACCAAGGAAACTTTGCCCAACCCACTTGCCCAAACCCTCCAGATTAGAAAAACCTGCATGGACCCTGAGGCCACCCCAATAATGGAGACTGCTCTGATGCAACTGTGCAGTCTGAAACATCCTTAGTCCCTACATCTAGAAAGACAATCAAGTCAATTATTCGAAGTCTGAAGATTGAAACACACATGCTCCTAGGACGTCATTGGAACCTCAATTAGTTTTTCATGCATCTGTCCTCAGAGGCCTGTTCTGGAATACCAACTTATGATACAACATGTGGTCGCTAAGCTACACAGTAGAAAAACTCCTGTCCCTAGAAGGGAAACGTGATCTTGGACCTGTGTCAAACCCTCAAGGTAGGAGACTGCTAATGGCATTTTAGCCATCAGCACAGTCTAAGGTCTCCCTGGTAACAAACCAGGATAGTAACCCCTGTGCAAGACATTTCAGGTCAACTCAAGGCCTTGGTAGTTCACCCCAGAGCCACCTGAACGAAACTTCCATGTTCCTCAGCTACATGGTCCATTGATATATGCTTTCCAGGCATCCATGCGGGAGAGCTCTGTTACCCAAAATTTCCATATGGGGGACCCTGGAGCTAACATGCCAAACTCCAAAAGTCCAGTAGAAAGAAACCTTGCTCTTTGGAGCATCTCAGCACGGGAAATACTCCATGGCCTCTATATGCCAACCCTCCATTTGTCAGTCATCATAGACACAATCTCCAGTGTGAGCAACATCTGACATCCACCCTTACTCAAATGCTAGATACCTCACATAAGAAGCAGACCATTGGAACTGCCTTTCACCTGGCACTGAATTGAACCGTAGCTTGTGTTTACAATTCCATCCTCACCCTACTGGTCCCCAAGCCCACTTGATAGGGAATTCTGGAGGCACAACACAGCATTCTGCCTTCCCCATAAAAAAAAGAAGTGCCTGGTGACTCTTCCCAGGAACCCCACATGAGGATCAATCTACTCCTGCCTTAGGGAACCTTGATTTATAGACTGCCCTGGGCACTAGTGCTGTCTCTGACAGAGCCTGAGCCACGACCTCATGTCAGCCTTCCAGAGAGCGGGGCACGAATCCAGCACGTAAGACCGTCCATGGTCCAAGGCCATCATCTCTTCCCATTTTTGTTATTCAGGTATCTATCCCCAGACCTTTGCTGGAATCCCTGCCAATGGGGGAACCTGAAGCACAATGGAGAACTCCTTCCCCATGGCAGGAAAACTCGCTGTTGGTATGGGTGTCCAACCCTCAACGTGGGAGCCAGCTGCATGATCAATGAGATCACGCCCACTACTGAGAGCCACCCTGGGCACAAGCTGGCGTTGTGACCCTCAGCCTGAGCATGCTTTCAAACAAGCCCTCTCAGTTACACCACCGGGATACCACATTGCAGGCCTGGGGCACCCCTAGGCCCAAATCCTAACCCTTGGTTTGATTATCCAGGCACCCAGATTCAGAGCCTGTCTCTTGAATCCCTGTTTTGGGACACCCGTAGGATAGAAAAAAGCACTCTTCCATTCCCCAAAAAAGCCACCAATGTATTGGGAACTGCCAGGATCTTTTGAGAGGAAAAATCTCTCATAGATTCATGAGACAACACCTGCATTCTGAGGCCATTGTGGACACACAATCCAGATATAAAAGCCTGTGCTACAGCCTAGAGTCACCCTAATTACAATTCCTGACAATATCTGCTCCAGGTCTTTGCACTGGGCTTGTGATCACATCGTCACCAACCCAAACCCAAATTTGTGTTGGCAGACTTCTCTCTCAAAACCATGGCTCACATGCCTTCCAGGATCTGGTGTCGGGAGCCACATGACAAGACTGTGTCTCCATCCCCAAGGAAAGTTTGACGGTCACAGTTGCCCAAACCCTCCAGATTAGGAGAAACCTGAAAAGCCCCTGAGCCCACCCCAATATTGGCGGCAACTCTGGATGTGAATGCAGAGTCTGAAACACCCAGATGCCCTACATCCAGACAAACATCCAAGTCAATGGTTCAGAGTCTGAAGATTGAACTTGACATGCCCCTAGTACCGCATTGGAAATCCAATTAGGTTTTGAGGTATCTGTCCTCAGTGGCCTGTTCTGGAATAACCACTTATAATACAACATGTGGTCACTGAGCCACACAACAGAAAAAGTCCTGCCCCTAGAAGGAAACCGTGCTCTTGGACCTGTGTCAAACCCTCAGGATAGGAGAATCCTGCACGACCCCTTAGACACCAGCACATTCTAAGATCTCCCTGGTAACAAACAAGTATTTTGACCCATCTGCAAGCCATTATCTCTCAACCATCCCCAAAACCACGTTTCCTGCCTTGGTACTCGCCCTAGAGCCATCAGAACGAACCTGCCATGTTAATCAGCTGCAATGGTCAATGGAGGTGTGCATCCCAGGCATCCATGCGGTACAGCACTGCTACCCAAACTTTCAACATGGAGGGCCGTGGATCAAACAAACCAGTCTCCACCTATCCAGTAGAAGGAAAGCTTGCTCCTTGGAGCATCTCACAAGCCTCAGCTTGGGAGATCCTCCATGGCCATTTGATGCCACCTCTCCATTTGTTGGTCATCATAGGAACAAACTCCAGTGTGAGCAAACATCTGACATCCGCCCTTACTCAGGTGCTGGATATCTCGATTCAGCTGCTGCACATTGGAACTGCCTTCTGCTTGGCACTGAATAAACCGTAGAGTGTGTTTACAATTCCACCCTCACCCTACTAGTCACCAAGCCCTCTTGATAGGGAATTCTGGAGCCACAATGCAGCATTCTGCCTTCCCCACAGAAAGAAGTAGTGCCTGGTGAGATTGCCAGGAAATCCGACATGAGGTTCAATCTGCTCGGCCCTCGAGGCTTTATAGGCTGCCTAGATTTATAGGCTACCCTGGCCACTAGTTCTGTGTTTGATAGAGCCTGAGCCCCGACCTCCTGTCAGCCACCCAGAGAGCTGGGCCCATATCCAGCATGTTAGACTTGTTATGTCCCAGGTCCATCATCTCTACCCATCCTTAGTATTCAGGCATCTGTCCCCAGACCTTTGCTGGAATCCCTGCCAATGGGGGAACCTGAAGCACAATAGAGAACTCCTATTTCCCCAAGGCAGGAAATGTGGCTTTTGGGATGGGTTTCCAACACTCAGAGGGGGAGCCAGCTGCATGGCCAGTGAGACCACACCCACTCCTAAGGGTCAACATGGGCAGAAACAGGCATTGTGACACTCAGCTTGGGCATGCCTTCAAGCCAGCCCTCTCAGTTGTACCACCAGGACCGGGCATTGGTAGGGAATTCTGAAGCCAAAACCAAGGCCTGGTACGCCCCTAGGACCAAATACTAACCCTTGGTGGGATTTTCCAAGCGCCCAGACACAGAGTCCATCTCTGGAATCCCTATTTTGGGGCACCTCTAAGTTGGAAACCATCACTCTTCCCTTCCACAAAAAAGCCACCAAAGCATTGGGAGCCACTGGGATCCTTAGAGAGGAAAAATCTCTCATGGACCCATGAGACCACACCTAAATTCCGAGGCCATCCTGGACACATAATCCAGATATTAAAGCCTGTACTACCATGTTCGAGTCACCCTAATTACAGTTCCTGATCAGCTGTCTTCCAGTTTTATGCATTGGGCCTGCAATCACCTCGCCACTAACCCTAACTTGAGTTCGTATTTGCAGACTTCTCACCCAAAACCATGGCTTACATGCCTTCCAGGATGGGGTCTCTGCAGTCACACCAGAGGGTTGTGCCGGCCATCCCCAAGGAAACTGTGGGTGTCACATATGCCCAAACCCTCCAGTTTAGGAGAAACCTGCAAGGTCCCGGAGACCATCCCAATATTGGCAGCCGGTCTGAACGCAAATGTGCGTTTGAAACACCCTGATCACCTCCATCGAGGCAGACACCCAAGTCAAAGGTCCTGAGTCAGAAGATTGAACCTGACATGCCCCTAGGACTTCATTGGAACCCTAGATTAGTTTTTCAGGCATCTGTCCTCAGAGGCCTGTTCTGGAATACCAACTTAGTATACAACATATGTTCCCTGAGCCACACAGCAGAACATCTCCTGTTCCTAGAAGGAAACTCTGCCCTTCGACCTGTGTCAATCCCTCAAGGTGCGAGAATCCTTCATAGTCCCTTAGCCACCAGCACATTCTAAGATCTCCCTGGTAACAAACTAGCATTGAGACCCATCAGCAAGAAATTCCATGTGAAGTCAGGTGAATTCTCCAACCACATCACAGTATTCAGCCATCCCCATAGAAAGAAGTGCCTGGTGATTCTGTCCCGAAACCCCACTTGAGGTTCAATGTGCTCGGCACTCGAAGGAACCCCATTTATAGGCTGCTTTGGCCACTAGTTCTTTGTCTGTGAGAGCCTGAGTCCCGACTTAGTGCCCTCCTCCCAGAGTGCGGGGCCCATACACAGCATGTGAGATCGGTCATGGCTCAAGTCTATTATATCTACCCATCATTGTTATTCAGGCATCTCTACCCAGTCCTTTCCTAGAATCCCTGCAAATTGGGGTGTTAGGGTCCATAATCAAAGAAGCAGGACTGATACAAAGCGAAGGTCAAGCAAAGCTTTATTTTGTGCCAAGCATCGAGAATCAAACTGACCGGTCAGGGCTGTTTCTTGCAAAGAGGCGACCCCTCCCAGCCTCACAGAATAACTTTTATAGAGGTAGTTTAACCAGGCTATACACAGGTGGCCAATGAGATTGCAGTACAAAGAGAATATTGCACATGCATGATATGTCTGCCTCACACAGATGCTAAAGTAACAGATGTGCTAAGTAAAATGCTAAGTAACAGACATGTGCCCAACTGAATTTCAATTTACCCTAGGAGATATAGGCGTGTCCCACTGAATGGATGTCTTCATCTGGCCTGACCTGCCCCTGTATGTAGTCTTTGCAATTAAGTTCCTCCGGGAGGGGCAGGGTCAATCTAAGTTTAGTGCATAGGGTCAATCTAAGTAAATTACATAAACAGAAAATGACGCCCTCTGGCCAAACAGGCCCTTACATTCCATCTTTTCTTTGGAGATTAGTCAAATCCTTGACTTTTCAGCCAGTTCTATGTTCTCTGGTTGTAAGGGGTTATATTGAGCATGTAAGTCTAACATTTTCATCACTTTAGTTTTCTTTTGTACAAATGACACTAGTGCAGAGTCGGCTGATGAGTTAGCCATTTACCATTTCATGTAATTTCCTACCTATACTTTACATAAACAGGTAACAATAAGAGCAACAATGAACTCATAGTCTTTTGAGTCTTAGCTTTATTCCATGGTCAGCGAGTCCATTGGCTGAGGCTACTACCTCTGGGGGGACATCTTCATTCTCAGCTCACTTGACATGAACCTCGTCAATCCAGGCCCTGGTGCCTTCTACATTTATTGCTGTGGGGGTGGTCAGGATAACAGTATATATTCCCTTTCAGTAAGACTCCAAGTTCTCCACATGATAGCGACATATCCAATCCAAGTCCTTGGGTTGGTAAGGATGTGATTCCACCTCTGTCTCCATCCCAGTGTGGGCAGTCCGGATTCCGGCATGGGCTTTTTTTTAAGACAGACTATAATGCCTGCAGTGACTGGAGTACAGACTGATCAGTAATTTATGCTACGGCAAACTCTTGTAGCCGAGGACAGAACGGGGGGGTTGGTCTCCCAAACATTATTTCAAATGGGGTCACCTTGTTTAAATAGGTTGTACATCATTCCGTGAGGTGGGCGAAGGAAGGAGATCCACCCATCTACCGCCAGTCTCCAGAATTAGTTTTGTCAAGGTCTCTTTAAGAGTCTGGTTCATTCTCTCTACTTGCCTGGAACTCTGGGGCCGATAGGCACAATGTAGTTTCCAATTTGTGCCTACGGCCTTGACCAAAGTCTGTGAGACTGAGCTCACAAATGCAGGGCCATTGTCTGACCCAATCACGAGAGGCAGCCAAAACCTTGGAATTATTTCTTCTAGTAACCTTTTTTTGCTTATCACTCCTGCTATCTCACGTTTGGTGGAAAAAGCCTCTACCCAGCCTGAAAAGGTATCTACAAAAACTAACATATACTTGTGTGCATATTTTATAGGTTTCATTTCTATAAAATCAATTTCCCAATAAATTCCTGGCTCCTTACCTCTTTATCTTTTCACTCTTCCAATTCTAGTTCCTCCTGCCTCAACTGCCTGGCATTGAGCACATCTATCAACTACATCCTAAAGCATATGCATTAATATAGAAACCTGGAATTTCTTGCCTATAAGGTCCTTGGGTTTGCGTATCTCCAAATAAGTACCCTGATGTATCTGGTCTACTAACTTCTTACCTAGTCTTCGAAGAAGAATTAAATTTCCTTTTTTGGTCTTAGCCAGTCTCCTTTGTAGTCTAATTTATCCCATTTTGGTAAGTAGTTTAAATCTTCCTCTGAATAGTCCAGTTTTTCTGGTAGGGCTAGAGCCGGGAGTGGAACCAGCTCTTGCACTGTTTCTCAGGCTGCTTGCTTTGCAGTTTGATCTGCTAAGTATTTTCCTTTTGAATCCAGATCAGTCCCTTTTTGGTGTCCTGGGCAATGTGGAAGGGCCTGGTAACATCTGGGATGGCCAATGCTGTGTCAATCATTAAGGCTGTTTGTAATTCCTGAAATACTCCTTCTGCCTCAGCTGTCCACTCTATCATAGTGAGACCTCCTTTTGCAACTTTGTAGAGAGGTCAGGCAATCTCTGCAAAGTGGTACGCAGAACCTACAGTAGCACACTGTCCCAAGAAACTGCCTCACTTGTCGGGACGTGGTGGGGCAGGTGTATCGGGTGATAACCTGTTTCCTGGACACAGACTGTGAATGGACTCCCTCATGGAGATCAAAGCCTTTAAGTGGCATGGCTCTGACAAAGCTGTGCTTTCTTTGCTGACACCCAATACCTTTCTTCGTGCAGAGTCTGTAAGAGAGCTCTCGTCCCCCGCAAACATGACTCATAGTCCTCAGTGGCTACTAGCAAGTCATCAACGTACTCTAACAGAGTGAGTCCTGGGTTCGAGGTACTGTCCTCATGCAAATCCTCATGTAAGGCCTCGTCGAAGATATTGGGCGAATTCTTGAACCCTTGAGGAGGTCTTGTCCAGGTGAGCTGGCCTTGGAATCCTTCCTGGTGGTCAGACCTCTCAAAAGCAAAAAGGTTCTGAGAATTCCTTTGCTAAAGACATGCAGAAAAAAATGCATCCTTGAGTTCTAAGACCATATGCACAATTCTTTTGGGGCCTAGGAGGGAGAGTAGGGTATAGGGGATAGGCACCGTTGGGTGCATATCTTTAACCCATTTATTAACTTCCCGCAAGTCCTGGACAGGTCAGTACTCCCCAGTCTCGGCCTCTTTGATGGGCAGTAAGATGTGTTCCATGGAGATTTGTAAGGAACTAGGATCCCCTCTCCTTGGAGGTGGTTAATGTGTTTTCTTATCCCTTCCTTTGCTTCCTGGGGAAGGTGGGTACTGCCGAATGCGAACAGCCATAGCTGTCGCCTTTAATTTACCACCACTGGAGGTTGTCCTTGGCCAAGCCAGGGGGCTTCCTTTCTGCCCAGATCTCAGGAAACTCCTCCTGTAGGATTTGTAGAAGGCTCCCCCCACTTTGTTTCCTCTGGTTTTGAGACTGGCTCGTAAAGGAGGTATTCATCTACTGCTGCCATAAGCACTTGTACAGTGGGTTGTCTCAATGTTACAGTCATGCCTCCTTCTGAGAACGGAATGCCATCTCTTAACTTGTGGAAGAGAGCTCTTCCCATCAAGTTATATGGGGCATTAGGGAGGACCAAAAATTGATGTTTAACTCTTCCCAAGGCAAAATTTAAAGTCCTTTCTGTTGCCCATTTATGTCTGTCTGTGCCATTTGCTCCTTGTACCCAGACTTCCTCTCCAAGTTGTGTTCCAATAGGTTTAAGTAAAGATGAAGATTGGGCTCACATGTCCACCAAAAAATAAACTGATTTCCCCTCCACTTCAATTTTTACCCGAGGTTCAGGGAGGGGCTCTGAACCATAACCCCTCCAATCTCTGGTGGCAAGCACTGTTGTCTTCCTTTTGGGGAAATCCCTGGCCCAATGTCCTCTTTCTTTACAGTAAGCACACTGATCTGAATCTATGTCTTCCCACCTGCATTCTCTGTGCGTAGGCTTTTCCTTCCATTTACTATCCCCTACCCATCTTCTCTCTGCCTCATGTAATGCCAAACCTTAACCAGTTTTTTGTCTGTTTTTCATCCTCCTGTGCATCTCTGTTGTTAAACACCTTTTCTGTTATTCCCACTAACTCAGTCAGACTCTACCCTTCAAATCCTTCCATTTTCTGAAGTTCCCTAAAACTGGGGTGACTGACAGACAAAGCAAAATCATCTGAGTGAGCTATTGTGCAACATCCCTGAAGTTTACCTCAAGTTGTCTAGCTTAAGTAAACAAACATTAAAGAAATCAAATCTAGAATTTAACATCCATAAAGGTGTGTTATTAAAACATAATTTTTCTCTCTAAAATAACCCTCGTTTTCAGAGATAGCCAAATCAGGACTAATTTATATGAAAAACAAGTCCAGTTTTAACAAGCTTGGCCTAATTGTTTACCTAAGCTCAGCAAGAACAGTGAGGGATCATATAAATATTTTAAAATATGCTCTGCTGGAACTTCTCATATGAATCTCTAGGTTGAACTTATGATAGACTCTCCAGTCCAGAAGCCAAACTACATAATTGCCATCACACATGACTGCAATAACTGTTGATTTGGGTGAATTCCTCTTCCCGAGGCCCCCAAAGAGTCCTGAGGTTCCTGCACCTGCCAGGAAGTAACATCCTTTACTCACCTGATGAGGCTGCTGGGAACTCTGTAAGCAAGGTATCAGGCCAAGAGTTTCAAAGGACTTTACTGTTCCAGGTTAATAAAGTCAACCTTAATTCCTTTAAGCTGTCTAGTCATATCTGAGTCTTTTCGAATATGGCATTCCAGTCAAAGCCATGGTAAAATAAAATAACCAGTGTTTCCAATGGTGTCCTGTTACAAAGAGAACAGATTCTTATTGAACTTATGCAAATGACTGATTGCCATGGAGGAAAGAGTACTTGCTGAGGCCTTTTGATTTCAGAGGTTTAAGATAGAAAGACTTGAATACCTTGATTTGTTTACAAATGACTACATTTTATCTCTGTAAGTTACAGATAACTTAAGAATAAGTTTCCCTAGTCTGGAAGAGCAAACATAAGGCAAAACATCAAGAGATACAACATTACAGTTTTCAGTTCACCTAAACCCATGTAAGTAATTCTGATTTAGTCTGAATGCAGCTTTTACTTCTGTAAATTCTTACCCATTTCAGCTCCATAATTTCAACATATCAAAGACCTGTATTTGTCCTGAAAATCTCCCATATGAATTTTCTTTGAGACAGAATTTATCTTCCAAGAGAATTAAAACAATTACAAATGACAAAAGCTCAGAACAGATAGGTAAAGAGCTGGTGAGATGAGAATTTACAATGTAACTGGCAAGAAAATCAGGTTACTTTTGTGACACGTAACATTTCCATAATCACAATATCAACGTGATCTATCAACATATTAAAACTTTAGGAAATGCATGGAATTTTCCCAAATGTAACACAAGTTTTATCATTGGTTTAAATCCTGTCAACAATTGTTAAAACCTGAGAAAGTTTTAAAACACATGCCTAAATATAATTAGGGATGTTAAACACCTGAAAAAACAAAACATAGAAACTGAATTTTCTGGGCAGGAAAAGATTAAAGCATAACAGATCAATTAACTTAGGAAAACTTTGTCTTTTTAAACAGAGAGAAAACCAGCTTTTCTATACCAGTGTATTTTTTTTTAAATAAACAGATAATGAGTTTACTAGGTTTCCCTCCCATCGTGAATGATGTTGCTGACAAAGGGAGGGGGATTTTTCAGATGCTGTCCTGCTCGCATCCCTCGCGGGAACTTAGGAGTGTCTTAGCTAAGGTCTGTCTCTATAAACCCTGGAACAGACACTCCGTGGAGTAGATGACCATTATGCCATATGACACCCCACAAGACTCAGGGTGCAGCCCACTCAGGCCCCATAGCGGAAGTGGAGCCATACAGACACATTCTTACAGACATTTTTCAGATTCAAACGTTTACTTATCTCCTACTTTTTACATACAGAGTTGCTTTTCTCATTTCCATCATTCTTAATTACACTTAACAGAATTTTGTACTCTTAGAAATCCTTGAACCTCTACTGAAGACTAAATATAAATCAATTGTTAGTACAACAGAATTCTTTAGATGGCAAATTTATCAATCAGTTAAGCACAGAATGTGTTCAACAGCAGATTTCAAAAACACAAACCCAGTTCCAGCAGCCAACTCTCTAGCATCTTATCCCATTTGGTTAAGACCAACATGTCCAAAAAATGTAATTCCATTTGTTATTCAAGCAACCCTTCAGAGTTTCAGGTTGCCAAAGACTTCAGAAGCCACTTTAAGAATAACCCATTAAAACCTTGAGACAGGGCGCCTGGGTGGCTCAGTGGTTAAGCCGCTGCCTTCGGCTCAGGTCATGATCTCAGGGTCCTGGGATCGAGGCCCACATCGGGCTCTCTGCTCAGCAGGGAGCCTGCTTGCTCCTCTCTCTCTGCCTGCCTCTCTGCCTGCTTGTGATCTCGCTCTGTCAAATAAATAAATAAAATATTAAAAAAAAATAAAAAAAAATAAAACCTTGAGACAGACAAATAACCATCTCCATGTCAGATGGCATGCTCTCCTGTCAGCAAGTGGGAGGGGATATGCAGTCCAAGTTGGGCCAGAAAAGGCAAGGAATTCCCCAAAACAAAGGGAGTTTCTGCAGCTGCTTGGGAATATTCTTTAAAGTCTCTGTCTCAATGTTGGTTCATCCCGCAGTGTCAGTTCTGCTTACGAAATGTGGCACACTAGGCACTATATTCCACGCCCTGCTCCATTGAGCCAGCATTGGGCACCTTAACCTGGCATTTGACTAACACCAGTTGACTCCATTCTTAGCCCTTAACATACAAAATGAGTGAGCGAGAAGCCTTACATCTATTATGAAGAATGGAGAGATGAAGTCAGTGTCTGCTTACTGTCTGCTTGCCCCATTCCTTCAATAATAACAAACAACACAACAGACAACAAAAGGACCAGGCAAATACAACCGCAGGCCAAAGGACTCTTACCCATAACCTGCCACTGGTGGGGGCTTTATCCCCTGACCACCTAGGGGGACTCGAACCCCTCAACCGCCCACGGGGATTCGAAACCCCCAACCACCCAGGGGGACTCGAACCCCCAACGGACTCAAACCCCCTGACTGTCTAGGGGGATTCAAACCCCCAACTGCCCATGGGGACTCGAACCCCTTGACCGTCTAGAGGGACTTGAACCCCATGGCCATCTAGGGAGACTCGAACCCCCAACCACCTAGGGGGACTTGAACCCCCCAGCAAGCCATTGACTGACTGGGAGACTCAAACACCCCAGTGACAGCTTAGGGGGACTCAAAACCCCCGACCGCCCGGGGGACTCAGAACCCCCCATAGACCTACCAGCAGAGGGATGGGGCATTTCCGCATCCACTGCACACTGGGGGGCACGGCTGCATCCATCTTCTCCCTGGTGGGCCATACCCTGGAGCGCTTATCAGAAAGACAGATAGGATACCGTGATCTTACTTCTGGAGGCTTTTCCCAAAAAATCCTATGCTGGCTCAGTTCTTGTCATTTGAATCCAGTGGCCCCCTCCAATGTTACGGTCTGTAATCAGAGGAGCAAGACTGATACAAAATGAAGGTCAAGCAAAGTTTGATTTCACGCCAGCATTGAGAATCAAACTGACCAGTCAGTGTCATCTCTTGCAAAGAGGCAACCCCTCCCAGCCTCACAGACTAACTTTTATAGAGTTTATGCCTGCACGGCACCATAGCCACCTGAACATTCTAAGATCTCCATGGTAACAAACCAGCATTGTGGCCCATCTGTAATAGTTTCCCTGTCAAATTAAGGCCTTGGTACTTCGCCCAGAAGCACCAGAATGAACCTGCCATTTTCCTCAGCTGCAATGGTCAATGGAGGTGTGCTTTCCAGGCATCCATACGGGAGAGCTTTGCTACCCAAACTTTCCACATGGGGGACACTGGAGCAAACAAACCAGACTCCCCCTCTCCGGTAGAAGGAAACCTTGCTGTTTGGAGCATCTCACAAGCCTCAGCATGGGAAATCCTCCAAGGCTTCTTGAAGCAACCCCTCCAATTGTCGGCCATCATAGTCATAAACTCCAGTGTGAAGAAACATCTGACATCTACCCTTACTCAGGTGGGTGTCTTGAATCTGACACTGCACATTGGAACTGCCTTTTGCTTGGCACTGAATTGAACCATAGCTTGTGTTTACAATTCCATCCTCACCCTACTGGCTCACAAGGCCTCTTGATAGGGAATTCTGGAGCCACAACACAGAATTCTGCCTTCCGCATAGAAAGAAGAAGTGCCTAGTGAGTCTGCCCAGCAACCACACATGAGGATGTATCTGCCCATCCCTCGATGGAATCCTGATTTATAGGATGCCCTGGCTACTATTGCTGTGTCTGACAGAGCCTGAGACTAGACTTAGTTTCAACCTCCCAGAATGTGGGCCCCATATCCATCATGTGAGACCAGCCATGGCCCAAGTCTGTCATCTCTACCCATCCTTGTTATTCAGGCACCTGTCCCCAGACATTTGCAGGAATCCCTGACAATGGGGGAACCTGAAGCACAGCAGAATACTACTCCTTCCCCAAGGCAGGAATCCTGGCTGTTGGGATGGGTGTCCAACCCTCAAATTGAGAGCCAGGTGCATGGCCAATGTGACAACGTCCACTCATGAAGGCTGCCCTGGGCACAAGCAGGAATTGTGACCCTCAGCCTGAGTATGCTTTCAAACATGTCCTTTCAGTTCCACCAAAGGTTCCCACATTGGAGGCCTGGTACGCCCCTAGGCCCAAATTCTAAACCTCAGTTGGATTTTACAAGTGCCCAGACCCAGAGCCCATCTCTGGATCCCTGTTTTGGGGCACCTCAAAGATGGAAAACAGCAATCTTACCTTCTCCGGAAAAGCTAACAAACTATGGGGAGCCACCAGGGTCCTTAGAGGGGAAAAGTCTCCCATGGACCCATGAGAATACAACTGCATTCCGATGCCATTCTGGACACACAATCCAGATAGAAAAGCCTATGCTATCACCTTCCAGTCACCCTAATTACAGTTCCTGATGTGCTGCCCTCGAGGTCTATGCACTGGACCTGCGATCGCCTTGTGACTAACCCGAATTTGTGTTTGCAGACTTCTCTCCCAAAACCATGGCTCACATGCCCTCCAGGATGGGGTCTCTCTAGACACACCACAGGACTGTGCCTGCCATCCCCAAGGAAAATGTACCCATCACAATTTCCCTAACTTTATAGATTAGGGGAAAACTGAAAGGCACCTGAGCCCACCCTAATACTGGCAGCCACTCTGGACGCAAATGTGCAGTCTGAAAAAATCTGAACAGCTCAATCCAGGCAGACAGTCAAGTCAGAAGATTGAACCCAACATGAAGTCCTGAGTCAGAAGATTTAACCTGACATGCCCCTAGGACCTCACTGGAACTCTAGATTGGGTTTTCAGGCACCTGCCCTCAGGCACCTGTTCTGAATACCAACTTATGATGCAACATGTCGTCCCTGAGCCTCAAAACAGAAAATCTCCTGTCCCCAGAAGGAAACCGTACTCTTCGACCTGTGCCAAACCCTCAGTGTAGGAGAATCTTGCACTTAACGTCAGGCACCAGCATATTCTAAGATATCCATGGTAATAAATGCACATTGTGGCCCATCTGCAAGACATTCCATGTCAAATCAAGACCTTTGTACTTCGCCACACAGCCACCAGAATAAACCTGCTATGTTCTTCAGCTGCAATCAAAAATTGAGGTGTGCTTTCCAGGCATCCATGTGGGAGAGCTCTGCATCTTAAACTTTCCACATGGGGAACCCTTAATCAAACAAACCAAACTCCACCTGTCCAGAGGTAGGAAACCGTGTTGTTTGGAACATCTCAAGCCTCAGCATGGGAAATCCAACATGTCCTCTTGACGCCACCCCTCCATTAGTCAGTCATAATAGACACAATCGTCAGTGTGAGCAAATATCAGACATCAGCCCTTCCTCAGGTGCTGGATATTCGAATCAGCCACTGAACACTGGATCTGCCTTTCCCTTGGCACTGAATTGAACCCTAGCTAGTGTTTACAATTCCACTGGTCCCCAATTTCTCTTGATAAGGAATTCTAGAGCTTAATCGCAGCATTCTGCCTTCCCCATAGAAATAAGAAGTGTCTGGTGAGTCTGCCCAGAAAATCCACATGACGGTCAATCTGCTCAGCCCTCAAGGGAACCCCAGTTTATGGGCTGTCCTGGCCACTAGTGTTGTGTCTGACAGAGCCTGAGCCCCGACCTAGTGTCAGCCACCCAGAGAGCGGGACCTATATCTAGCAGGTGGGGCTGACCATGGCCCTACTCTATCATCTCTACAAATCCTTGGTATTCAGGTGTTAGGGTCCGTGATCAAAGGAACGAGACTGATACAAAGCAAAGGTCAAGCAAAACTTTATTTCACGCCAAGCATCAGGAATCAAGCAACCGGTCAGAGCTACCTCTTACAAAAAGGCGGTGACGATGAACCCAACAAGGTCACTTCCAAGAAGGCCACTCTGGTCGAGGCCGCTCTAGATGACGCTGCTGCTCCGCAGATGAGGCCGCTCCATGATTGGAGCCGTTCCCAAGAAGAGGCCGCTTCCAAGACAAGGCCACTGCTCAATGAAGTTGCTCCCCGGACAAGGCCGCTCCCAAGAAGAGGCTGTTCTGGACAAGACCATTTCCTGGATGAGGCCACTCCCAATGACGAAGAAGCAACAATGACAAGGAGGACAACCCGGATGACACAGACTCTGCTCCCCACGATGCTACTCTGACCAGGCTTCCACCCGGAGGAAGCCACCACTGCGGACAAGGCCACTTGTGGTTCGGGGTGGCGAGGCATTTTGCAGCGAGGCTGCTGGTGTCTAGGGGCCGTTGCCATCTCAGGGCTGCTTACACCTCGAGACCGTTGGCACCTAGGGGCTGCAGGTGTCTCAGGACCACAGGCGTCGAGGGACCGCTACAACAGGACCGCAGATGTATCGGGACCGCAGGCGTCGAGGGACCGCTGACAACTGGACCGCAGATGTCTCGGGACTGCAGGCATCGAGGGACCGCTGACAACTGGACCGCAGATGTCTCGGGACCGCAGGCGTCGAGGGACCGCTGACAACTGGACTGCTAGGCTGCCGGACGCTGGAGGCTGCAAGCGACGGCGCTCGGGGCCGCCGCCGGAGGCTGGAGGCTGCAGGCGGTGGCGCTCGGGGCCGCCGCCGGAGGCTGGAGGCTGGAGGCGGGAGCGCCAAACGCGGTTATAGCTCTTACAAGAGCTGTTACAGCTCTTCTATACACCGTTGACTCCCCTGCTCTCCTGTGACTTCCACCGCTCTCCGCTCCACTTCACCGCTCTCCGCCGATTTCACCGCTCTCCGCCGATTTCACTGCTCTCCTGCAGCAGCCCTGGCTCTCCTGCAGCAGCCCTGGCTCTCCTGCAGCACCCCCCCCCTTTGACAGCCTGGCAGAGTAACCTTTATGGGGGTGGTTAAGCCCCGCCCCTACACAGGTGGCCAATTGAATTCCAATTTTCCCAGTGGATATACATACGGCTTACTGATTGGATGAATCCACTCTGTCTGCCCCACCCTTACACAGGCACCTGTCCCCAGACCTCTGCTGGAATCCCTGCTATTGCGGACACCTGAAGCACAATAGAGAACTCCTCCTTCCTATGTCAGGAAACCTAGCTGTTGGGATGGGTGTCCACCTATCAACATGGGAGTCAGCTCCATGGCCAATGAGCCAATGCCCTCTCCTAGGGGCCACCCTGGGCACAAACAGGCATTGTGACCCTCAGCCTGAGCATGCTTTCAAACAAGCCCTCTCAGTGGCACTACCAGAATCCTGCACTGCAGGCCTGCTGTGCCTCTAGGCCCAAATCCTAAACTTTGGTGCGAATTTCCAGGTACCCAGACTCAGAGCACATCCCTGGAATCCCAGTTGTGGGTACCCCTAAGAAGGAAAACAGCACTCTTCAGTTCCGTGAAAAAGTAACCAAACTATGGGGAGCCGCCTGGATCCTTAGAAAGGAAAAGTTTCCCATGGGCCCATGAGAACACACCTGCATTTAGAGTCCATCCTGGACACATAATCCAGATAGAAAAGAGTGTGCTACCGACTTCCAATCACCCTAATTATAGTTTTGACGATCTTCCTTCAACGTCTACGAATTGGGCCCGTGACCACCTTGCAACTAACACTAACCCGAATTTTTGCTTGCAGACTTCTCTCGCAAAACCATGGCTCACATGCTTTCCAGCGTGGGGTCTCTGGAGCCACACCACAAAACTGTGCCTGCAATCCCCAAGGAAACTTTACCCATCACATTTCCCCAAACCCTCCTGATTAGGAGAAACCTCCAAGGCCCCTGATCCTACCCCAATATTGGAAGCCACTCTGGATGCAAATGCACAGTCTGAAACACCCTGATAACCTACATCCAGGCCGAAACCGACGTTAATGGTCCTGAGTCAGAAAATTGAAACTTACGTGCACCTAGGACATCATAGAAACCCTAGATTATGTTTCCGGTATCTGACCTCAGTAACCTCTTCTGGAATGCCAAGTTGGGATACAACATGTGGATCCTGAGCCACACAAGAGTACATCTCCTGTCCCAAAAAGGAAACTGTGATCTTCCACCTGTGCCAAACCCTCAGGGTAGGAGTATCCTGCATGACACCTTAGCTACAAGCACATTCTAAGATCTCCATGGTCACAAACCAGCATTGGGATCCATCTGTAAGAGATTCTATGTCAACTCAAGGCCTTGGCACATGGCCCCAGAGCTACCAGAAATAACCTGTCAGTGCGTCAGCTGCAAGGTTCATTGGATGTGTGCCTTACAAGCATCCATGAGGGAGAGCTCTGCTACCCAAACTTTCCACATGGGGACCCGGGAGCAAACAAACCAGACTCCACCTGTCCAGTAGAAGGAAACTTTATTGTTTGGAGCATCTCACAATCCTAAGCATGGGTAATCCTCCATGGCTTCTTGAAGCCACCCTCCATTTGTTGGCCATCATAGACACAAACTCCAGTGTGAGCAAACATCTGACATCTGCCCTTACTCAGGTGCTGGATACCTTGAATAATCCGCTGCACATTGGAACTTCCTTCTCCTTGGCACTGAATTTAACCGTAGTTGGTGTTTACAATTCCATCCTCACCCTACTCGTCCCCAAGAACTCTTGATAGGGGATTCTGGAGCCACACCACCGCATTCTGCCTTCCCCATAGAAAGAAGAAGTGCCTGTTGAGACTGCCCAAAAATTCCACATGAGGATCATCTGCTCGGCCCTTGAAGATCCCCGATATTAGCCTTCCCTGGGCACTAGTGCTGTGTCTGATACAGCCTGACAACCAACCTCGTGTCAGCCACCCAGAAATCGGGGCCCATGTCCAGCATGTGAGACTGGTCATGACCCAATCCATCCTCTCTCTGCATTCTTGGTATTCGGGCATCTGTCTCCAGACCTTTGTTGGAATCCCTGCCAATGGGGGAACCAGAAGTGCAAGAGAATACTGCTCCTTCCCCATGTCAGGAAACCTAGCTGTTGGGATGGTTGTCCAACCCTCATAGAGGGAACCAGCTGCATGGGCAATGAGACCATTCCCACTCCTGATGAGCACCCTAATAACAAACATGTATGGTGACCCTCACCCTGAGCATGCTTTCAAACAAGACCTCTCTATTTCACCACCAGGATCCCACATTGCAGGCCAAGTACACCCCAGGCCCAAATCCTAACCCTTGGTGGGAATTTCTTGGCGCCCAAACCCAGAGCCCATCTCTGGAATCCCTGTATTGTGGCACCCCAAGATGGAATACAGCACTCTTCCCATCCCCGAAGAAGGCACCAAACATTTGGGAGCCACCAGGATCCTTAGAGAGAAAAAAATCTCCCATGGACCCATGAGACCACACCTCCATTCTGAGGTCATCCTGGAAACACAATGCTAATAGAAAAGGCTGTGCTACCGCCATCGAGTCACCCTAATTACAGTTCCTGACAAGCTGCCCTCAGGTAGACACATTGCACTGCGATCACTGTGCCATGAAGCCTAAACCTAGTTTTCATTTGCAGACTTCTCTCCCAAAACCATGCCTCACATGTCCTCCAGGATGGGGTCTCTTCAGCCACACCATAGGACTGTGCCTGCCATCCCCAAGGAAACTTTGCCCATCACATTTGCCCAAACCCTGCAGATTAGGAGAAATCTCCAAGGTCCCTGATCCCACTGCAATATTGGAAGTGGCTCTGGATGCAAACGCAAAGTTTGAAACACCCTGGTCACCTATATCCAGGCAGACACCCAAGTCAATGATCCTGAGTCAGAAAATTGAACCCGACATGCCCCTAGGACATTGTTGGAACCCAATAATAGGTTTTCAGGCATCTGTCCTCAGTTGGCTGTTCTCTAAAACCAACTTATGATACAACATCTGTTCCCTGAGTCACACAACAGAACATCTCCTGTACCTAGAAGGAAATTCTCCCCTTTCCAATGTCTCCATGGACCCAAACCCACATTAGGACCCATCCGCAGGAGAGTCCATTTCAACTCATCCCCCTATGTTGCTCTCCCTGAGCCAGTAGATTGAAATTGTCTTGTCACTAGGGGACAATTGGAATGCAAGGCGGGCTGCCCAGGCATCCATCCTTAGAACTGTGCTCTGGAGTCCTTCCATATGGGACGTACTGGAGCATTCCATCAGATCTCAATTGTCCCACAGAAGGGATCCTTGTGGTTTAGAGCATCTCACAAGTCCCATTGTGGGAAAAATTCCAAGGCCTCGTGATGCTCCCCCCCTCTTAATGAAGGGGCCATCATGGACAGAAACACCAAACTGAGCCAATGTCTGATCCTCGCCCTGATTCAGAGGCATGAGATCTCGATTTGGCAGAGCGTGCCTTCTGTGCCCTTGCCCCGAAACCTAAGCCTAACTTGTGTTCTCAGACTTCTGTCCTCACACCCCTGGCCCACAAGTGCTCCAGTTTGGCAGTACTAAAGCCACAATGCAGCAATCTGCCTGCCCTCCAGAAGAAAAATGTTACCCTCTGGGCTACCCAGAAACGCCAAGTGACTACCAACCTATACACCCCTAGATTCTAACCCAATTATACAGTCTATCCCTGGGTTCTAATGCCCTGTCTGACACAGTCTGAGCCCGGAACTCCCGACCGACACACAGACAGCTGGCCACACACTCAGCACATTGGACCCGCCATAGCCTTAGGTCCTCATCTCTATTCAACCTCATTTTTCAGGCTTTGGAACCTAGACCCTATCTCGACATTGCTCAGGGGTGAACGTGATGCAGAAATCAGAACTCATCCTTTCCCATGGCAAGAAATATCGTGGATGTCATGTTGTCCAACATTTAGTGTAGGAGAAAACAGCATGGTCCATGAGGGGCCGCCCATGCTTGAGGGCAACATTCGGCACAAACACGCATTATGACCCTCAGCGTGAGCCCTGTTCTCAAGTAATGCCTCTCAGTGGCTGGACCAAGAACCCGCTTATGGAGCTTGTTGTGCCCTAGGCCACATACTTAACCAGAGTTCAGGCTGTCAAGTCATTCCTTTCCAGGGCTCTGTTTTAGAATCCCACTTTGGTGAGACAACAAAGGTTAGGAAAAGAAAAAGTAAAAGAAAAAAAAATTGCATCCCACAAAATGTGCCCAAACTCTTGGGATCTGGCCAGATCCCAACAGAGGGACACTCGTCCATGGCCCTTGAGGCCACCCCAACATTCCACAGCCATCGTTGACACAAAATCCAGTGGCAAAAGCCTGAGCAAGCGCCTCACACTCACCATTTGTTCATATCCCGAAGAGTTCTCCTCATGGTCTGTAGATCGGGCCTGCCATACCGATGTCCCCAAAACTAAGCTGAGTTTGTGTTTTCAGACTTCTGTCCCCACAGCCCTGACCAAATATCCTCCATGCTGGGGTCCCTGTTGCCACAACTCAGGACTGTGCCTGTCCTCTCCAAGGGAATTCTGCCCATTCCATTGGCAAAAAACGTACAAACTAGGAGAAACCTCCAAAGTCCCCGAGGCCATCCAAATAGTGTAGGCTACCCAAGACAAACAGGGGTGATCTGACACCAGCTGAGCAACAACCTCCACTCAGAACCGTAGACAGATGTCCACAGAGAAGAAGATTGAACCGGACAGGACCATAGGCCCTAATCAGACCCATTGCTTTGATTTCCAAGCATCTCTCCTCAGAGGCCTGTTTTCCATTACCAGCATATGGGGGTTTCCTGAGGCACCTATCAGAACATATCTCATCTCTACATGGGAAACTTGCTCTTTGGAGTTGTCTCAAAATCTCCAGTTAGGAGAATACTTCAGGGCCTCAGTGCCACTGCCCCATTCCAAGGTCTTCATGAACACAAACACATACTAGGACCCATTTGCAGGAGAGTCCATGTCAACCAAGTCCCATTGGTTGCTCCCCCAGAGCCCGCAGATCTTACCGTCTTGCCACTAGCAGACAATTGGAATGCGATGCGGGTTGCCCAGGCATCCATCCTTAGAACGCTGCTCTGGAGTCGTTCCGTACATGACGTCCTGGAGCCATCAATAGGTCCAGACTGTCCTGCAGAAGGAATCCTTGTGGTTTGGAGCATCTCAGAACTCCCACCATGGGAAAACCTCCATGGTCTTGTGATGCCCGAACCCTTCATGAAGGGGCCATCATGGACAGGAAACCTAACCTGAGAATATGTCTGATCCTCGCCCTGACTTCTGATGGACGGGATCTCGATTCAGCTCTGCAGAGGGTGCTTTCTGTGCCCTCACCCCGAAACTTAAGCCTAGCTTGTTTTCTCAGACTTCCGTCCTCACACTTATGGCCCGCAAGTGCTCCATTTTGGCAATACTGGAGCCACAATGCAGCAATCTAACTGGCTTCCAGAAGAAAAACGTTTCCCTATGGGCCTACCCAGAAACCCTAAATGGGGATCAACCTGCATGCCACTCGACTATACCACAATTATACAGTCTACCCTGGGCATTAATGCACTGTTTGACACAGTCTGAGCCTGGAACTCCCGGCCGACACCCAGACAGCTGGCCGCACACTCAGCACATCGGACCCGCCAGGGCCTTAGGTCATCATCTCTTCCCAACCACGGTTTTCAGGCTTCAGAACCTAGACCTTATCTCCAATCACTGCCAAGGGTTGAACGTGATGCAGAAATCAGAACTCATCCTTCCCCATGGCAAGAAATATTGTGGTTGCCATGTTGTCCAACATTCAATGTAGGAGAAACATTGTGGCCCATGAGGCCCCGCCCATGCTTGATGGCAGTGTTGGGCACAGTCACGAATTGTGAACCTCAGCGTGAGCCCCTTCCTCAAGGAAGGCCTCTCAGTGACTGGAGCAAGAGCATGTACATGGGGCTTGTGAGGCCCCTCAACCCCCAATCTTAACCAAAGGTCGGGATGTCCAGTCACCTCTCCCCAGGGCTTTACTCAAGAATCCCTCTTTTGGTGGGAGACCTGGTTAGGAAACAGAAAGGAGTCCTACCATCCCGAGAATGACCCCTAACTCTTGGGGTCGTGCCAAATCCCCACAGTTTGGAGACTCGTCCATGCCCCATGAGACCACCCCATCATTCCATGTCCATCGGTGACACAAAATGCCGAGACAGAAGCCTGAACATGCGCCTCACACTCACCGTTTTTTCATATCCTGAAGATGTCTCCTCACTATCTATAGATTGAGCCTGCCATAACTACGTCCCCAAACCTAAGCCAAGTTTGTGTTTTCAGAATTCTATCCCCACAGCCCTGACCAAACACCCTCCATGCTGGGGCCCCTGTTGCCAAAACTCAGGACTGTGCCTGTCCTCTCCAAGGGAAATCTTCCCATTTCATTGGCAACAACCGTACAAATTAGGAGAAACCGCCAAAATCCCCAGGGCATCCCAATAGTGTAGGTCACCCAGGACAAACAGGGGTTATCTCACACCAGCTGAGCAACATCCTCCACTCAGAACCGTGGACAGATGTCCACAGAGAAGATTGAACCGGACAGCAACCTATGCCATAATCAGATCCATTGCTTTGTTTTCCAGGCATATTTCCTCAGAGGCCTGGTTTACAATACCAGCATATCGTGGTTTCCTGAAGCACCATCAGAGCAAATCTTGTCTCCAACAGGGAAACTTGCGTGTTGGAGCTGTCTCAAACCCTCCGGTTAGGAGAATTCTTCAGGGTCTTGCTGCCACCGCCCCATTCCAAGGTCTGCATGGACACAAAACCACATTAAGACCCATTTGCAGGAGAGTCCATTTTAACTCAACCCCCTCGCTTTCTCTACATGAGCCAAACAATCAAACCTTTCTAGTCACTAGGAAACAATTGAAATGCGAGGTGGGCAGCCCAGGCATACATCCTTAAAACCGAGCTCTGGAGTCATTCCGTATGGGGCTTCCTATAGCCCTTCAACAAGTTTCAATTGTCCTGCAGAAGAAATCCTGAGGTTTGGAGCATCTCAAAACTCCCATTGAGGGAAAAACTCCATGGCATCGTGTAGACCCGTTCCCTTCATAAAAGGGCCATCAAGGACAGAAACACCAAACTGAGCCAATGTCTGATCCTCGTCCTGACTTCAGATGGACGGGATCTCAATTCAGCTCTCCAAAGTGTGCCTGCTGTGACCTCGCTCCAAAACCTAAGCCTTTCTTGTGTTCTCACAATTCCATCCTCACACTCCTGGCCCACAAGCCCTCCAGTTTGGGAATTCCAGAGCCACAGTGCAGCACTCTGCCTGCACTCCAGAAGAAAAACGAAGCCCTATGGGGCTACCCAGGAACCAAAAATGATTATTAACCTGCACGCCACTTGAATGTACCCGATTTATACTGCCTTGGTTGGGCACTAGTGCCCTGTCTGACACAGCCTGAGCCCAACACTCCCGACCGACACCCAGACAGATGGCCGCACACTGAGAACATCGGATCCACCAAGGCCTTAGGTCGTCATCTCTTCCCAACCTAGCCTTCAGGCTTCAGAACCTAGACTTTAACTCCAATCAAGTCTCAGAGGTGAACGTGATGCAGAAATCAGAATTCATTCCTCCCCATGGCAAGAAACCTTGTGGTTGGCATGTTGTCCACCATTCAGTGTAGGAGAAACCAGCGTGACCCATGAGGACCCGCCCATGCTTGAATGCCGCGATGGCACAAACATGCATTGGTACCCTCAGCATGAGGCCTGTCCTCAAGTAAGGACTTTCAGTGACTGGACCAAGAGATAGCATATTGGACTTGCCATCCCCCTAGGCCCCAATCTTAAACCAGAGGTCGAGTTTTCCAGTTGCACCTCACCAGGGCTCTGCTCTGGAATCCCTCTTTTGGTGGGACACCTGAGGTAACAAAACAGAAATGACTCATTACATCCCACAGATTGTCCCAAAACTCTTGGGAACGGGCCAAATCCACGGAAAGGGAGCCTCATCCATGGACCATGAGGCCTCCCCGACAATCCACGGCCATCGTTGAGCACACTGAGCACATTGGAACTGACATAGCCTTAGGTCGTTATCTCTTCCGAACCTTGGTTGTCAGACTTCACAGCCTAGACCTTATCTCCAATCACTGCCCAGGGTTGAACATGATGCAAAAGTCAGAACTCCTTCCCCATGGCAAGAAACCTTGTGGTTGGAATGTTGTCCAACGTTCAGTGTAGTTGAAACCAGTGTGGCCCATGAGACCCCGCCCATGCTTCAGGGCTGTGTTGGTCACAAACAGGCATTGTGACCCTCAGCGTGAGTTCTGTCCTCAAGGAAGGCCACTCAGTGGCTGGACCATTAGAAGGCATATGGGGCTTGCCATGCCCCTAGGCCCCACTTTTATGCATATTTCTGGTTGTCCAGTCACCCCTTTCCTCTTGGAATCCCTCTTTTGGTGGGACACCTGAGGTAACAAAACTGAAAGGACTCCTCCTATCCCACAGATAGACCCAAAACAATTGGGATGGGGCCAAATCCACAGAGAGGAAGACTCGTCCATGGCCCATTAGGCTTCCCCGACATTCCACGGCCATCGTTGATACAAAATCCAGAGACAAAAGCCTGAGAAAGCCCCTCACACTCACCATTTGTTCATATCCCGAAGATTTCTCCTCATGGTTTGTAGATCGGGCCTGCCATACTTACGTCCTCAAACCTAAGCCGTTTGTGTTTTCAGACTTCTGTCCCCACAGCCCTGACCCACACACCCTCCATGCTTGGGCCCTTGGAGCCACACCTCAAAACTACCTTCCCTTTTCAAAGGAATTCTGCCCTTTCCATTGGCCACAACATTGCAAATTAAGAGAAACCTCCAAAGTCACCGAGGTCATCCCAATAGTGTAGGTTGCCGAGGACAAACGGGGCGATCTGACAACAGCTGGGCATCTACCTCCACTCAGACCTGTAGACAGATGTGCACATAGAAGAAGATTGAGCCGGATAAGCCCTTAGGGACATCCCACTACTGCAAGCTGCCCTGGACAAAGAGGGACATTCTGACACAAGCTGAGCAACTACATCCGTGCAGACACGCGGGCAGATGTCTGCAGAGACAGAAGATTGAAATGGACAGGTCCCTAGGCTTAATCTGAACTCTTGCTTTGGTTTCCAGGTGTCACACCTCAGAGGCCTGGGATCGAAGAACAACATATGGGGCTTTCCTGAACACCAAACAGAACCTCTCTCATCTCCACATGGGGAGCTTTCTTATTGGAGCTGTATCAAACCCTTCAGCTAGGCGAATTCTGTAGGGCCCCTGAAACACCAGCACATTCTAAAATCCCCATGGAAAAAAACCCACAATATGACCCATCCTCAGAAGAGTCCATTTCAACTCAGCACCCTGGGTAGTTGGCCCCAGAGCCAGCAGATCAAACATGTCTTGTCACAAATAGCCAATGGGAATGCGAGGTATGCTGTACAGGCATCCATCCTTCGAACCCTGCTCTCAAATCCTTCCATATGGGACATCCTTTCAGACATCCAAAAGGACTCGACTGTCCTGCAGAAGGAAACCTTGTGGCTTGGAGCAACTCACAAACTCAGTGGGGGAAAACCGCAATGGCCTAATGAGGTCCCTGTTTCATGAAGGTGCCATAATGGACACAAACTCCAGCCTCAGCCAATGTCTGATTGTCACCCTGAATCCAGATGCAGGAGATCCTGGTTCAGCCTCTGCAGAGTGGGCCTGCCATGCCCTTGGCCCCAAACCTCACCCTAGCTTGTGTTTTCAGACTTCTGTCCTCACACTCCTGGCCCACAAGTCCTCCCGATTGGGAATTCTGGGTCCACAATGAAGCACTCTACCTGACTCCAGAAGAAAAACATTGTCTATACTGTTGCGCAGAAACCCCAAATGAGGATCAAACTGCTTGGCCCTCGGCAACACCCCAATTGCATAGGCTACCCTATGCACTAATGCTCTGTCTTACATAGCCTGAGCCTAGACTATGCGACAGACACCCAGACAGCTGGTTGCACACCCAGCATATTGGACCCTCCATGGCAGTAGGCCATCATCCCTTCTCAACCTGGGTTTTCAGGCTTCAGAACCTAGACCTTATCTCCAATCCCTGCACAGGGGGAATCTAATGCACAAGTCAGAAATCCTCATTCCCCATGGCAAGGAACCTTGATGTTGGCAGTGAGTCAATCCTTCAGTGTAGGAGAAACCTGCATGACCCATGAGTCCACGCCCATGCTTGAGGGCCACCTTGGGCACAAACACGCATTGTGACTCTCAGCGTGAGTCCCTTATTCAAGTAACGCCTCTCAGTGGCTGGACCAAGAGCCCACATATAGGGGTTGCCATGCCCATAGGCACCCAGGCCTAACCAGATGGTGGGTATTCCAGTTGTCAGTACCCACTGCTATGCTCTAGAATCCCTCTACTGGGTGTACACCTGTGGCACAAAACAGTACTGTCCCCTTCGAATAGAATGATCCCAAACACTTGGGAGCTTGGCCAATCCCCAGAGAGAAAGACCCTTCCACAGCACATGAGGCAACCCCTACATTAAACGTCATTGTGGACACAACACCCAGAGACAAAAGCCTGAGCAACCACCTCCCACTCGCCCTCCTTTCATATCCAGAGGAGCTCCCCTCATGGACTGGAGATCAGGCCTGCCATAACCTTTGTCCCAAACCTGAGCCAAGTTTGTGTTTTCGGACATCTGTCTTCCACAACCCTAGCAAACACAGCCTCCAGCCTGGGTCCTCTGGGACCATACCACAGGACTGTGCCTGCTCTCTCCTAGGAAACTGTGCCCATTCCATTGGCTAAAACCCTACAGAATAGGAGAAACCTCAAGGCCCTCGAGGACATCCCACTACTGTAAGCCGCCCTATACAAACAGGGGCATTCTGACACAAGCTGAGCATTTAGCTCCTCGCAGGCATGCAGAAAGATGTCCAGAGAGACAGAAGATTGAATCGGACAGGCCCCTAGGCCCTAATCTGAACTCTTGCTTTGGTTTCCAGGTGTCACTCTTCAGAGGCCTGGGTTCAAAGACCAGCATATGGGGCTTTCCTGAGGCACCGAACAGAATACCTCTCGTCTCCTCATGGGAAGGTTCCTTGTTGGAGCTGTGTCAAACTTTTCAGGTTGGAGAATCCTGCATATTCCCTGAGCCACCGCCACATTCCAAGGTCTCCATGGCCATCAACCCACATTATGACCCATCCTCAGGAGAGTCCATTTCAACTCAGCCCTTTGGGTAGCTCGCCCAAGAGCCCACAGATTGAGCCTGCCTTGCACTGACCAGCCAGTGGGAATGTGAGGTGGTGTTTCCAGGCATCAATGCTTAGACCCCTGCTCTCGAGTCTTTCCGTATGGGGCATGCTGGAACCATCCAATAGGATTCGACTGTCCAGGAGAAGGAAACCTTGAGGTTTGGAGTAGCTCACAACTCCCATCATAGGGAAACCTCCCTGGCCTCATGAAGCCCCCACCCCCTTCAGGAAGGGGCCATCATGGACACAAACTCTAGCCTGAGGCAGCGTCTCATACTCGCCCTGACCTCAGATGCAGGAGATCTCGATTCAGCCTCTGCAGAGTGGGCCTGCCGTGTCCTTGACCCGAAACCTCACGCTAGCTTGAGTTGTCAGACTTCCTTCCTCACACTCCTGGCAAACAAGCCCTCCAGACTGGGAACTCTGGAACCACAATGCAGCCTTCTGCCTGCCCACCAGAAGAAAAACTTTGCACCAAGGGGCTCTCCGGAAACCCCAAATGAGGATCAACCTGCTCGGGCCTTGACTGCACCCCAATTGCATAGGCTGCCTTGGGCACTAATGCTCTCTTTGACACAGCCTGAGGCCAGACGTCCCCACAGACAAGGAGACAGCTGGCTGCACACCCAGCACATCGGACATGCCATGGCCTTATGCCGTCATCTATTCTCAACCTGGGTTTTCAGACATCTGAATCTAGACATTATATCAAATCGCAGCACAGGTGGGTACCTGAAGCACAAATAAGAACTCCTCCTTCCCCATGGCTCTTAAGCTTGCTGTTGGCATGGAGTCACACCTTCAGGGTAGGAGAAACCTTCATGTCCCCTGAGACCACGCCCAAACTTGAGTGCTGCCTTGGAACCAAATTGCATTGTGACCCTCAGCGTGAGCCCATGTCGAAGTAAGGCCTCTCAGGGCCTGGACCAAGAGCCCACATATGGGGCTTGCCAAGACCCTGTGCTCCCAATCCTCACCAGAGTTCGAGTTTTCCAGTAGCCTGTACCTGGGACTCTGCAATGGAATCCCTCTCTTGGAGACACCTGAGCCAGACAACAGGACTCCACCCTTCCCACAAAATGACCCCAAACTCTTGGGATCTGGACCAAATCCCCAGAGAGGGATACTCATCCATAGTCCCTGAGGCCATCCCTACATTCCACGGCAATCCTGGAAACAAAATCCAGAGACAATAGCGTGAGGGAACTCCTCCCACTCGCCCTTCTTTCATAAGCCGAGGAGCTCCCCTCTTGGTTTGTAGATTCGGCCTGCCATACCCTCGGCGCCACACCTAAGCCGAGTTTGTGTTTTCAGAATTCTGTGCCCACAGCCTGGACCCACACAACCTCCAGGCTACGGCCTCTGGAGCCACACTGAAAGATTGTGCCTGTCCTCTCCAAGGACACTTTGCCCAATCCATTGACCACAACCCTACAAGTAGGGAAAACCTCCAAGGCCCCGAGGCCATCCCGATAGTGTACTCTGCCCTGGAATAAGAGGGGCACTCTGACACCAGTTGAGCTACTATCTCCACTTAGACATTCAGACGGTGTTCTCAGAGACAAAAGATTGAAACGGACAGGCCCCTAGTCCCTAATCTGAACTCTAGCTTTGGTTTCCAGGTGTCCGTCCTCAGAGGACTGGTTTTGAAGACCAGCATATGGGGATTTTCTGAGCCACCAAACTGAACCCATCTCGTCTCCACATGGGAAGCTTATTGGAGCTGTATCAAACCCTTCAGGTAGCAGAATTCCACAGGGCCCCTAAACCACCAGCACATTCCAAGGTCTCCATGGACACAAACCCACATTATGACGCATCCTCAGGAGAGTCCATTTTAATTCAGCACCCTGGGTAGCTTGCTCCAGAGCCAGCAGATCAAACATGTCTTGTCATTAATGGCCAATGGGAATATGAGGCATTCTGTATAAGGATCCATGCGTCTAACCCTGCTCTCCAGTCCTTCCGTATAGGACGTCCTGGAGCAATCCAACAGGACTCGACTGTCCCACAGAAGGAAACCTTGTGGTTTGGAGCAACCTCCAAACTCAGCGTGGGAAAACTTCCTTGGCCTCATGAGGCTCCCGCTTCATGAAGGTGCCATCATGGACACAAACTCCAGCCTCAGCCAACGTCTGATCCTCACCCTGACTTCAGATGCAGGAGATTTCATTTCAGCCTCTGCAGAGTGGGCCTGCCGTGCCCTTGGCTCCAAACCTCACCCTAGCTTGTGTTTTCAGACTTTCGTTCTCACACTCCTGGCCCACAAGCCCTCCCTATTGGGAATTCTGGGGCCACAACGAAGCACTCCACCTGCCCTCTAGAAGAAAAACATTGTCTATGGCATTGCCCAGAAACCCCAAATGAAAATCAACCTGCTCGGCCCTTGGCAACATCCCGATTGCATAGGCTAGCCTAAGCAATAATGCTCTGTCTTACATAGCCTGATCCCAGACCTTCAGACAGACACTGAGACAGCTGGCTGCACATCCAGCACATCGGAACCCCCATGGTATTAGGCCATTCATTCCTTCCCATTGAGCTATTTGTCTTCCTGGAGGTATATTCTGAGACTGTGTCAGACTGTGCATTTTTTCTGGAGTGTCCTATGAAACTGGGGTGGGCTTAGGGGCCTTGCAGGTTTCTCCTAATCTGGTGGGTTGGGGAAACTGAGACGGGCTGAGATTCCTCGGGAGAGCAGGCCCAGTGATGTGGTGTGGCGCTGGAGGCCCCATCCTGGAGGGCATATGGGTCGGGACTTTGTGTCCAAAGTCTTCAGACAGAATCTCGGGTAATAGTTAGGGGCGAGGTGATGGCTGACCCGATTTGCAGACCCTGAGGACAGCTCCTCGTGATTTGAAATTCGGACGGCCTGGAGTCAGGAGCACAGGCTTTTCTGTCTGGATTGTTTGTCTAAGATGGCCATGAAATGGTGGGGTAGCCTCACATGGGTCCATGTGAGATTCTACCTCTCTGGGAATTCTGCCCTGCACCCAAGGGTTCGGTGTCTTTCTGGGGGGTGGGGGGAGCGCAGTTTTCCATGTCAGGGGTCCTATCCAAACAGGCATTCCAGAGATGGGTTCTGGGTCTGGGAGCCTGGATCACCCCAACAAGGCTTAGGATTTGGGCCTAGGGGCATGGCAGGCCCGCTCTATGTTCTCCTGGTACAACTCCCGAGGGGCTTGTTGAAAATCGTTCACAAGCTGAGGGTCACAATGCCTGTTTGTGCCCAGATGCCAATCCTGTGTGGGTGTGGTCCCACGGCCTGTGCTCCTGGTTCCCACTCTGAGGGTTGGCCAGTCATCTCAACATTCAGTTTTCCTGCCATTGGGAAGGAGGTGTACTTTTTGTGCTTCAGGGTCCCCAATGGGCAGGAATTTGAGCTAAGTTCTAGGACAGGTACCTGAATACCCAGATTGCTTCGAGATGAGGTCCTCAGGCCAAGGCAGGACCCACCTGCAGGAAATGGGGCCCGCTGTCTGGGTGGCTGACAGGAGGTCGGGCTCGAGCTGTATCAGACAGAGAATTTGTGCAGAGGACGGCCTATGATATTGGGGTGCCATTGAGAGGTGTGCAACTGGATCCTCATGTGGGGTTTCTGTGCAGACCCTTAGGGCACTTCTTTCTGGTGAGCAGGCAGATGGCTGCATTACGGCTCCAGAATACCCATGATGGAGGGCTTGTGGGTGAGGAGTGTGAGGACAGGAGTCTGAAAACACAAGCTATGGTTAAGCTCAGTGCTGAGCACATATCTGTTCCAAATTACAACAGTTGTTCCGAGATCTCCAGCACCTTGGCGAGGGTCAGATATCTGCTCACGCTGGAGTTTGTATCCATGATATCCAAGGAATGGTGGGGTGGCCTCAAGAATTCTTATAGATTTTTCCAAGCTGGAACTTGTAAGTTGTTCCGAACTTCAAGGTGTCCTACTGCGGGACAGGAGAAGTCCGCTTACAGGGCTCCAAGTTCCCCCATAGACTCGATAGCAGAGCTCTCTGAATAGAGGCCTGGGAAGCCCATCTCGCGTTACCATTGAAGCTGAGGAACAGGGAAGGCTTGATCCAATGACACTGATTCCAAGTTCCAAGTGATCTGCGTTGAGAGAAGTTCTCAGTCTAACAGGTCCCAATGCTGCTTGGTGTACAGGGAGACCTTAGAATGTGGTGGCAGCTCTCAGGCCATGTGCGATTCTCTATCCGGAAAATTAGACCCAGTTCCCAGGAGCCAGTTTTCCTTCTCGAGACAGGAGGGGTTCTCTTGTGTGGCTCAGGGACCACATGTTGGATCATATGTTGGATTTTAAGGCCTCTGTGCCCAGAGGCCCGAATACCTAGGCTGGGGTTCTGATGAGGTTGTATGGGCATGTCATGTTCAACCTTTGGATTCAAGCCCTTTGACCTGCATGTCTTCCTGGAGGTAGGTGCGGAGGCTGTGACAAACAGTGCATTTTTGCCAGAGCGGCCTATGAAATTGAGGTGGGCTCAGGGGCCTTGCAGGTTTCTCCTAATATGGAGGGTTTGGGCAACTGAGACGGCAGAGTTTCCTCCAGAAAGCAGGCCCAGTGATGTAGTGTGGTTCTGCCGGCCCCATCCTGTAGGGCATGTGTTTAAGGGGTCTGGGACCAAATTATTCAGACACAAAATTGGGTAAGAGTTCAGAGATAGGTGATGGCAGACCCGATCTGCAGACCCTGAGGGCAGCTCCTCAGGATTTGAGATTCGTGCAGCTGGGAGGCAGGAGCAAAGACTTTTCTGTCTGGATTGTGTTAGGATGGCCTCAGAATGGTGGGGTGTCCTCATGTGCCCATGGGATATTCTACCTCTCTAGGGATTCTGCCTGGCACCCAAGAGTTTGGTTCTTACTGGGAGAAGGAGAGAGCACAGTGTACCGTGTCTGGCTTCCTTTCAAATCCAGGATTCCAGAGATGCGTTCTGGGTCCTTGTGCCTGGATAACTCCACAAAAACTTAAGATTTGCGCCTAGGGGCACGACAGGCCCGCTCTGTGGGGCCCTGGTCCAGTTCCAACAGGGACTTGTTTGAAATGGTTCTCAGGGTGAGGGTCACAATGCCTGTTTGTGCCCAGCTGCCCATAGAGAGTGGCCATTGTCTCTTGTTTCATGCACCTGGATCCCAATATGAGGGTTGGACCACCATCTCAACATTTAGTTTTCCTGACATGGGAAAGGAGGAGTACTCTTTTGTGCTTCAGGATCCCCCATGCACAGGAATTTGAGCTATGTTCTGGGATAGGTATGTGAATACCCAGGTTGGTTTGAGATGAAGGACTCAGGTCAAGGCAGGTCACACCTGCCAGATATGGGTTCCGCTTTCTGGGTGGCTGCCAGGAGGTTTGGGTTCGGGCTGTGTCAGACATAGCATTAGTGCAAAAGATAGCCTATAATATTAGGGTGCCATAGAGGGCCGTGCAGGTGGATCCTCATGTGGGGTTTCACGCATACCCATAGGGCACTTCTTCTTTCTAGTAGGCAGGCAGAAGGCTGCATTGTGGCTCCCAAATTCCCAATATGGAGAGCTTGAAACCGAGGAGTGTGAGAACAGAAGGCTGAAAATACAAGCTACAGTTAAGCACAGTGTCGAGCACATGGTCATTCCAATGTGCAGCAGTTGTTTCGAGATCTCCAGCACCTATGAACGGGAAAGGGTCAGGTTTCTGCTCATGATGGAGTTTTTATTTATGATGGCCAACAAACGAAATATCCAGCACCTGAGTAAGGGTGGATGTCAGATGTGCTCACACTGGAATTTGTGTCTATGATGACTGAGAAATGGAGGAGTGGCATCCACATGCCTTGGAGGATTCCTCACGCTGATGCATGTGAGATGCTCCAAAAAGCAAGGTTGCTTTTTCTACTGGACAGGTGGAGTATGGATTTTTGTTCCAGGATCCCCCATGTGAAAAGTATGGGTAGCAGAGCTCTTCTGCATGGATGCCTAGATAGCACACCTCCATTGATAAATGCAGCTGAGGAACATGGCAGGTTCTTTAGGGTGGCTCTGGGGCGAAGTACCAAGGCCTTGAGTTGACATGAAATCTCTTGCAGATGGGTCACAATGCTGGTTTGTTAACAGGTAGATCTTAGAATGTGTTGGTGGCTAAGGTGCCATGCAGGATTCTCCTGCCCTGAGGATTTCACACAGGTCGAAGAGCATGGTTTCCTTCTGGGGACAGGAGATGTAGTGTTGTGTGGCTCAGGGACCACATGTTGTATCATAAGTTCGTATTCAAGCACAGGCCTCTGAAGACAGATGCCTGAAACCAAATCTAGGGTTCCAATGAGGTCCCAGGGGCGTGAGAGGTTCAATCTTCAGACTCAGGACAGTTGACATGGGTGTCTGCCTGGATGTAGGTGATCAGGGTGCTTCAGACTGCGCACTTGTGTCCAGAGTAGCCTCCAATATTGGGGGCTCAGGGGCCGTGCATGTTTCAACCTACTCTGGAGGGTTTGGGTAACTGTGACAGGCACAATTTCGATGAGGATGGCAGGCACCGTCCTGTGGTGTAGCTCCAGAGACCCCATTCTGGAGGGCATATGAGCCATGGTTTTGGGAGAGAAGTCTGCAAACAAAAACTAGGGTTAGGGTTAGTGGCAAGGTTATCGCAGGGCAATGTGTAGACCTGGAGGGCTACTCGTCAGGAGCAGTAATTTGAGTGACTGGAAGGCGGAAGCACAGGCTTTTATATCTGGATTGTGTGTCCAGGATGGCCTCAGAATGCAGCTGTTGTCTCATGGGTCCATGGGAGATGTTCCTCTCTAAGCATACTGGTGGCTCCCAATATTTTGATGGCTTTCTGGGAAGGGAAGAGTGCTATTTTCAATCTTAGGGTGCCCCAAAACAGGGATTCCAGAGATGGGCTCTGGGTCTGAGCACCTGGAAAATCCCATCAAGGGTTAGGATTTGGGCCCATGGCATACCAGTCCTGCAATGTGGGATCCTGTTGGTGTAACTGAGAGGGCTTGTTTGAAAGCATGCTCACGCTGAGACGCAAAATGCCTGTTTGTGCCCAGGGCGGCCCTCAGGAGTGGTTTTGGTCCAATTACCCATGTGTTGGCTCCCTCCCTGAGGGATGGACACCCATTCCAATGGCCTGATTTCCAGTCATGGGGAAGGAGGAATTCTCTATTGTGCTTCAGGTTCCCCCATTGTCAGGGATTCAAGCAAAGGTCTGGGGACAGATGTCTGAATACCAAGGATGCACAGAGATGACAGATTTGGGCCATGGTTATTCTCACATGCTGGATATGGGCCCCGCTCTCTGGGTTGCTGACACGAATTCTAGGCTCAGGCTCTGTCAGACACAGCACTTGTGGCCAGAGAAGCCTATAAATTGGGGTTGACTAGAGGACCGAGCAGACTGATCCTCATGTGGGGTTTCTGCGCAGACTCACGAAACACTTCTTTCTGTGGGGCAGGCAGAATGCTGAGTTGTGGCTCCATAATTCCCTATCAGGAGGGCTTAGGGCCATGTAGGGTGAAAATGCAATTTTAAACACCATCTACGCTTAAATTGAGTGCCAAGTGGAAGGCAGTTCCAATGTTCAGCAGCTTATACGAGATATGCAGCACCTGAGTAAGAGCAGATGGGAGATGTTTGCTCACAGTGGAGTTTGTATCTATGATGACCGATAAATGGACAGGTGGCTTCAAGATGCCATGGAGGATTACCCACGCTTATGATTGTAAGATGCTCCATACAGCAAGGTTTCCTTCTAATGGATAGGAGGAGTCTGGTTTGTTTCCTTCAGGGTCCCCCATGTGGAAAGTTTGGGTAGCAGAGCCCTCCGCATGGATTACTGGAAAGCACACGTCCAATGACCATTGCAGCTGAGGAACATTACAAGTTCATTTTGGTGCTTCTGGGGCCAAGTACCAAGGCCTTGAGTAGACTTGGAATATCTTACAGAGGTGTCCCAATACTGGTTTGTTACAAGGGAGGTCTTAGAATGTGCTGGTGGCTAAGGGGCCATGAAGGATTCTCCTACCCCGAGGGTTTGGCACAGGTCGATGTCCACAGTTTCCTTCTTGGGAGAGGATATGTTCTGTTTTGTGGCTCAGGGTACATATGTTGTATCCTAACTTGGTATTCAAGAACAGACCTCTGAGGACAGATGCTTGAAACCTAATCTAGGGCTCCAATGATGTCCTAGGTGCACGTCAGGTTCAATTTTCTGACTAAGGACCAATGACTTGGGTGTCTGTCCGGATGTAGGTGATCAGGGTGTTTCAGATTGTGCATTTGCATCCAGATCCACTTCCAATATTTGGGCGGGCTCAGGGGCCTTGCAGGTTTCTCCCATAACCTGGAGGCTATGAGAAACAGTGATGGGCACAGTTTCCTTGGGGATGGCAGGCCCAGTCCTGTTGTAAGGCTCTAAAGACCCCATCCTGGAAGGCATGAGAGCCATGGATTTCGGAGGGAAGTCTGCAAACACAAATTTGGGTTAGGGATAGTGGCGAGGTGATCACAGGGCCAAAACATAGGTCTAGAGGGCAGCACATCACAAACTGTAATTAGGGTGACTGGAAGCTGGTAACACAGGCTTTTCTCTCTGGATGTGTGTCCAGGATGGGCTCGAAATGTAGGTGTTTTCTCATGGTTTAATGGGAGACTTTTCCACTCTAAGGATCCTGGTGGTACTCCATAGATTGGTGGCTTTTTCAGAGTAGAAAAGAGTGCTCTTTTCCTTCTTGGGGTACCCCAAAACAGGGTAGAGTGCTGTTTTCTAACTTGGGGGTACTCCAAAACAGGGATTCCAGAGACAGATTCTGGGTCTGGGCGCCTGGTAAATCCCACCACGTTTTAGGATTTGGGCCTAGGGGTGTTCCAGACCTGCAATGCAAGATCCTAGTGGTGTAACTGAGAGGGCTTGTTTGAAAGCATGATCAGGCACAGGATCACCATGCCTGTTTGTGCTCAGGGGGGCACTCCGGAGAGGGCCTGGTCTCATTGGCCATATAGCTGGCTCCCATTTTGAGGGTTGGACACCCATCACAACAGCCAGGCTTCCAGCCATGGAAAGAGGAGTTCTTTACTGTGCTTCAGGTACCTCCATTGGCAGGGTTTCCAGCAAAGGTCTGGGGAAAGGTGCCTGAATACCAAGGATGAGTAGAGATGACGGACTTGGCACATGACCAGTCTCGCATGCTGGTAATGGGGCCTGTTCTCTTGGTAGCTGACAATATTTCAGGGCTCATGCTCTGTCAGACACAGCACTAGTGGCCAGGGCATTCTATAAATCTGGGTTCCCTTGAGGGCTGAGCATATTTATCCTCATGTGGGGTTTCTGGGCAGACTCACCAGGCACCTCTTCTTTCTATGGGTAAGACATAATGCTGCATTGTGGCTCCAGAATTCCCTATCATGAGGGCTTGGGGACTAGTAGGTTGACGATGGATTTGTAAACACAAGCTATGACTCAATTCAGTCCAAGTAGAAAGCAGTTCCAATGTGCAGTGGCTTATTCGAGATATCTAGCAGCCGAGTAAGGGCAGATGTCAGATCTTTGCTCACACTGTATTTGTGTCCCCAGAAGGAAACCGTGCCCTTTCATCTGTGCCAAAGACCAGGGTAGTAGAATCCTGCACAACACCTTAGCCACCAGCACATTCTAATATCTCCCTTGTAACAAACCAGCTTTGTGGCCCATCTGCAAGAGATTCCATGTCAACTCAAGGACTTGGTACTTGGCTCCAGAGACACCAGAACGAACTTGGTCTTTTCCTCAGCTGCATTGGTCAATGGAGTTGAGCTTTGCAGGCATCTTTGTGGTAGAGCCCTGCTACCCAAACTTTCCACATGGGGTACCCTGGAGCAAATAAGCCAGACTCCACCTGTCCAATAGAATGAAACCTTGCTGTTTGGAGAAGCTCATAAGCCTCAACGTGAAAAGTCCTCCATGGCCTCTTGAAGCCACCCCTTCATTTGTCAGTCATCATAGACACAAACTCCAATGTGAGCAAATATCTGACATCCGCCCTTATTCAGGTGCTGGATATATTGAATAAGCCGCTGCACATAGGAACTGCTTTCCGGTTGGGACTCAATTGAACTGTAGCTTGTGTTCACAATTCCATCCTCAACCGACTGGTCCCCAGGCCTTCTTGATATGTAATTCTGGAGCCAGAACGCAGCATTCTGCCTTCCCTATAGATAGAAGTGCCTGGTGAGTCTGGCCAGAAACCACAAATGAGTATCAATCTGCTCAGCCCTCGAGGGAACCAAGATTTATAGGTTACCCGGCCACTAGTGCTGTGTCTGACAGACCCTGAGCCCTGACCTCATGTCAGTCACCAGGGTGTGGGCCCCACATCTAGCATTTGGGATTGCCATGGCCCAAGTATGTCATCTCTACCCATCCTTGGTATTCAGGCACCTGTTCCCAGACCTTGGCTGGAATCCCTGCCAATGGGGGAAACTGAAGCACAATAGAGAACTCCTTCTTCCTCATGGCAGGAAACTTGGCTGTTGGGATGGGTGTCCAACCCTAAAAGGGGGAGACAGTTACAAGAACAATGTGACCATGTGCACTCCTCAGGACTGCCCTGGGTGCAAACAAGCATTGTGACCTTCAGCCTGAGCATGCTCTCAAACAATCCCTCTCAGTTGCACAACCATGATACCACATTACAGTCCTCCTACGCCCCATGGCCAAATCCTAACCCTTGGTGGGATGTCCCAGACGCCCAGAACTAGAGCCCGTCTCTGGAATCCCTGTTTGGGGCACCCATAAGATGGAAAACAGCACTCTTCCCTTCCCCAAAAAAGGCACCAAACTATGGAGAGCCACCAGGATGCATAGAGAGGAAAAGTCTCCCAAGGACCCATGAGACCACACCTACATTCCGAGGCCATCCTGGACACACAATCCAGAAGGAAAAGTCTGTGCTGCTGCCTTCCAGTCACCCTAATTAAAGTTCCTGACGAGTTGGCCTCCAGGTCTACGCATTGTGCCAGTGATCACATCGACACAAAGTCACTAACCCCAATCTGTGTTTCTAGACATCTCTCCGAAAACCGTGACTCACATGCCCACCAGAATGGCATCTCTGGGGCCACACCACGGAACTCTCACTGACACACCCAAGGACACTGTGCATATCGGAATTGCCCGAACCTTCCTGATTAGAAGAAACCTATAAGGCCCCTGAGCCCACCCCAATATTGCCAGCCACTCTGGATGCAAATGGGCAGTCTGAAACTCCCTGATCACCTACATCCAGGGAGACAGCCAAGTCAATGTTGGTGAGTTAGACGATTGAAACTGAAATGCCGCTAGACCCTCAATGGAACCACATCTGGTTTTCAGGCATCTGTCTTCAGGGGCCTGTTCTGGAATACCAATTTATGACACATCAAGTGGTCCCTGAGCCACTCGATAGAACAACTCCTGCCCCCAGAAAGTACCGTGCTCTTCGACCTGTGCCAAACTTTCAGGGTAGGAGAATGCTGCATGGCACCTTAGCAACCAGCACATTCTAAGATCTCTATGGTAACAAACCAGCATTTTGGCCCATCTGCAAGAGATTCCATGTCAACTCAAGCTTTGGTACTTCGCCCCAGAGCCACCAGAACGAACCTGTCATGTTCCTCTGCTGCAATGGTCAATGGAGGTTTGCTTTCCAGACATCGATGCTGGAGAGTTCTGCTTCATAAACGTTCCACATGGGAGAAACTATAGAAAACAAACCAGACTTCACCTGCCCAGTAGAAGAAACCTTATGTTTGGAGCCGCTCACAGGCTTCAACGTGTGAACTCCTCCATGGCCTCTTGACGCCACCCCTCCATTGGTCAGTCATCATAGACACAAACTCCAGTGTGAGCAAACACTTACATGCACCCTTTTCAGGTGCTGGATGTCTTGAATAAACCGCTGCACATTGGAATTGCCTTCAGCTTGGCAGTGAATTGAACCACAGCATTTGTTTACAATTCCATCCTCACCCGACTGGTCCCCAAGCCCTCTTGATAGGGAAATCTGGAGCCACAACGCAGCATTCTGCCTTCCCCACTGAATGAAGAAGTGCCTGGAGAGGCTGCCCACATACCACACATGATGATCAAACTGCTCGGCCCTCAAGGTAACCCCGATTTAAAGGTTGTCCTTGCCATGAGTGCTGTGTCTGACAGAGCCTGAGCCCCGACCTAGTGTCAGCCAACAGAGTATGGACCCCATATATAGCATTTGGGATGGTCATGGCCCAATTGTGTCATCTCTACCCATCCTTGGTATTCAGGAACCTGTCCCCAGACCTTGGCTGGAATCCCTTCCAATGGGGCAACCTGAGGCACAATAGAGATCTCCTCTTTCCCCATGGCAATAAACTGGGCTTTTGGGATGGATGTCCAACCCTCAAAGGGGGAGCCAGTTACAGGACCAAGGAGACCACGCCGACTCCTGACGGCCGCCCTGGGCACAAACAGGCATTGTGACCCTCATCCTGAGCATGCTTTTAAATAATGCCTCTCAGTTGAACCAACATGATCCCACATTGCAGGCCTGGTACGCCTCTAGGCACAAATCTTAAAACTTGGTGGGATTTTCCAGGTGCCCAGACCCAGAGCCCATCTCTGGAATCCCTGTTTTGGGGCACCCATAAGATGGAAAACAGCACTTTTCCCTTCCCCGACAAAGACACCAAACTGTGGAGATCCACTAGGATCCATAGAGAGGAAAATTCTCCCATGGACCCATGAGAACACACCTGCATTCTGAGGCCATCCTGGACAAACAATCCAGAGAGAAAATTCTCTGCTACTGCCTTCCAGTCACCGTAGTTACAGTTCCTAACGAGCTGCCCTCCAAGTGTATGCATTGGGCCTGCGGTCACCTTGCCACTCACCCTAATCTGAATTTGTGTTTGCAGACTTCACTACCAAAACCACGGCACACATGCCCTCCAGGATGGGGTCTCTGGATCCACAACACAGGACTATCCCTGCCATCCCCAAGGAAACTGTGTCCGTCACAGTTGCCAAACCTTCTAGATTAGGAGAAACCTGCAAGGCCCCTGAGCCTACCCCAATATTGGCAGCTGCTCTGAATGCAAATGTGCAGTCTAAAACGCCCTGATCACCTACATCTAGGCAGACAGGCAAATCAATGGTCCTGAGTCAGAATAGTGAACCTAGGGAAGCCTGGGTGGCTCAGTTGGTTAAGCAGCTGCCTTCGGCTCAGGTCATGATCCCAGAGTCCTGGGATCGAGTCCCACATCGGGCTCCTTGCTCGGCAGGGACCCTGCTTCTCCCTCTGCCTCTGCCTGCCTCTCTGTCTGCCTGTGCTCGCTCGCTCTCTCTCCCTCTGTCTCTGACAAATACATAAATAAAATCTTTAAAAAAAAAAGAATAGTGAACCTAACATGCCCTAGGATGTCATTGGAACCGTTGATTCGGTTTTCAGACATCTGTCCTCAGAGGCCTGTTCTGGAATGTGAACCTATGATACAACATGTGGTCCCTGGGCCACACAATAAAACATCTCCTGTCCCCAGAAGGAAAACGTGCCCTTCCATCTGTGCCAAAGCCCAGGGTAGTAGAATTCTGCACAGTACCTTAGCCACCAGCACATTCTAAGATCTCCCTTGTAACCAACCAGCATTGTGGTCCATCTGCAAGAGATTCCATGTCAACTCAAGGACTTGGTACGTCGCTGCAGAGACAGCAGAACAATCCTGCCATGTTCCTCAACTGCAATGGTCAATGGAGTTGAGCTTTCCAGGCATCCATGCGGTGGAACTTTGCTACTGAAACTTTCCACATGGGGGACCCTGGGCAAATAAACCAGACTCCACCTGTCCAGTAGAACGAAACCTTGCTGTTTGGAGCAGCTCATAAGCCTCAACGTGAAAACCCCTCCATGGCTTCTTGACGTCACCCCTCCATTTGTCAGTCATTATAAACACAAACTCCAGTGTGAGCAAATATCTGACATCCACCCTTACTGAGGTGCTGGATATCTTGAAAAAGCTGCTGCACATAGGAACTGCCTTCTGCTTGGCAATGGATTGAACAGTAGCTTCTGTTTACAATTCCATCCTCACCCTATTGGTCCCCAAGCTACCTTGATAGAGAATTTTGGAGCCACAATGCAGCATTCTGCCTTCCCTATAGAATGAAGTGCCTAGTGAGTCTGGCCAGAAACAATACATGAGGCTCAATCTGCTCGGCCCTCGAGGGAACCCCGATTTATGGGTTGCCCTGGCCACTAGTGCTGTGTCTGACAGAGCCTGAACCCCGACCTAGTGTCAGTCACCAGAGAGTGGGCCCCACATCTAGCATTTGGGATTGCCATGGCACAAGTACGTCATATCTACCCATCCTTGGTATTCAGGCACCTGTCCCCAGACCTTGGCTGGAATCCCTGCCAATGGGGGAACCTGATGCACAATAGAAAACTCCTCCTTCCCCATGGCAGGACATTTGGCTGTTGGGATGGGTGTCAAACCTTAAAGGGAAAGCCAGTTACAAGACCAATGTTACCACGCCCACTCCTGAGGCCCCCCCTGGGCGCAAACAGGCATTTTGACCCTCAGCCTGATCATGACTTCAAAGTAACCCTCTCAGTTGCACCACCGCGATCTGGCATTGTAGGCCTCATACACCCCTAGGCCCAAATCCTACCACTCGGTGGGATGTCCCAGACTCCCAGAACCAGAGCCCGTCTCTGGAATCCCTGTTTTGGGGCACCCATAATATGGAAAAGAGCACCTTTCCATTCCCCGAAATAGCCATTAAACTATAGAGAGCCACCAGGATCCATAAAGAGGAAAAGTCGCCCATGGACCCATTAGACAACACCTCATTCCAAGGCCATTCTGGACACACAATCCAGAGAGAAAAGCCTGTGTTACTGCCTTCCACTAACCCTAATTAATGTTCCTGATGAGCTGCCCTCCAGATCTACGCTTTGGGCCTGCGATCACATTGCCACAAAGTCGCTAACCCGAATTTGTGTTTCCAGACTTATCACCCAAAACCATGGCTCACATGCCCACCAGAATGGGATCTCTGGAGCCACACCACAAAACTCTGGCTGCCATCCCCAAGGACACTGTGCATATCAGAGTTGCCCAAACCGTCCAGATTAGGAAAAAACTGTAAGGCCCCTGAGACCACCCCAATATTGCAGGCCACTCGGGACACAAAAGTGCAGTCTGAAACACCCCACTCACCTACATCCAGGGAGATAGCCATGTCAATGTTCGTGAGTTAGAAGATTGAAACTGAAATGCCCCTAGGCCCTCAATGGAACCCCATTAGTTTTTCAGGCATCTCTTCTCTGGGGCCCCGACCAAGTTTCAGTCACCAGAGAGCGGGCCCCATATCTAGCATTTGGGATGGTCATGGCCCAAGTGTGTCATCTCTACCCCTCCTTGGTATTCAGGAACCTGTCCCCAGACCTTTGCTGGAATTCCGGCCAATGGGGGAACCTGAAGCACAATAGAGATCTCCTCCTTCCTCATGGCAGGTACTGGGATCTTGGGATGGGTGTCCATCCCTCAAAGGGGGAGCCAGTTACAAGACCAATGAGTCCACGTGCCACTTCCAATCGGGGACAAGAGAAGAATTAGGCAAAGAGAAGTCAGCTGCAAGAGATTGGGAGCAGGGGACTCAGTCGAAATGAACTGCTGCCAGGAGCAACTCCACAGTCTCACTTTTATTAGATAGAAAACAATAGCCAACAGAACGATTGATGAAGGTCAAACGTTAGTCATGTCTTGCTGGCAAGAAAGGAGGAGGATAAAGTTTATAGATAAACAAGCACATTCAAAGGACTCATCTTACTAAAAATGGGTACTTCTGGGAAGAGAAAGGAGCGATAACGGAAAAGGGAAGCAGGCGGTTTTCGTTCCACCCTGAGCTGACCCGGTATTCCCAGGTGCTTGGCTTCCCAGAAGCAGGCGGCATTCCCCCCTGGGCGGGCCAGGCGTTCTGGGCTGTCCAGGTTTGGCGAAGGGGCAGCCTTCCACTCTGAGCGAGCCAGGTATCACAGCTTCTGTGACGGGGTGGCGTTCTGCACTGAATGAACCAGGCATAGCCAACTGCCCAGCTTCATGGTCGTACATCGTCTTTCTCCCCAAAGACCAGTTTCCAGTATATGTATTTCTTTTTTTTTCCAATTTATTTATTTTCAGAAAAACAGTATTCATTATTTTTTCACCACACCCAGTGCTCCATGCAAGCTGTGCCTTCTATAATACCCACCACCTGGTACCCCAACCTCCCACCCCCCCGCCACTTCAAACCCCTCATATTGTTTTTCAGAATCCATAGTCTCTCATGGTTCACCTCCCTTTCCAATTTACCCAAAAGCACATACCCTCCCCAATGTCCATATCCCTACCCCCCTTCTGCCAACCCCCCTCCCCCCAGCAACCCACAGTTTGTTTCGTGAGATTAAGAGTCACTTATGGTTTGTCTCCCTCCCTATCCCATCTTGTTTCATGGATTCTTCTCTTACCCACTTAAGCCCGCATGTTGCATCACCACTTCCTCATATCAGGGAGATCATATGATAGTTGTCTTTCTCCGCTTGACTTATTTCGCTAAGCATGATACGCTCTAGTTCCATCCATGTTGTCGCAAATGGCAAGATTTTGTTTCTTTTGATGGCTACATAGTATTCCATTGTGTATATATATCACATCTTCTTGATCCATTCATCTGTTGATAGACATCTAGGTTCTTTCCATAGTTTGGCTATCGTGGACATTGCTGCTATAAACATTCGGGTGCACGTGCCCCTTGGGATCACTACGTTTGTATCTTTAGGGTAAATACCCAGTAGTGCAATTGATGGGTCATAGGGCAGTGTTATTTTCAACATTCTGAGGAACCTCTATGCTGTTTTCCAGAGTGGTTGCACCAGCTTGCATTCCCACCAACAGTGTAGGAGGGTTCCCCTTTCTCCGCACCCACGCCAGCATCTGTCATTTCCTGACTTGTTGATTTTAGCCATTCTGACTGGTGTGAGGTGATATCTCATTGTGGTTTTGATTGGTATTTCCCTGATGCCGAGAGATATGGAGCACTTTTTCATGTGTCTGTTGGCCATCTGGATTTCTTCCTTACAGAAACATCTGTTCATGTCCACTGCCCATTTCTTGACTGGATTATTTGTTTTTGGGAGTTGAGTTTGTTAAGTTCTTTATAGATTTTGGACACTAGTCCTTTATCTGATATGTCATTTGCAAATATCTTCTCCCATTCTGTCAGTTGTCTTTTGATTTTGTTAACTGTTTCCTTTGCTGTGCAAAAGCTTTTGATCTTGATGAAATCCCAATAGTTCATTTTTGCCTTTGCTTCCCTTGCCTTTGGCGATGTTCCTAGGAAGATGTTGCTACTGCTGAGGTCGAAGAGGTTGCTTCCTGTGTTCTTCTCAAGGATTTTGATGGATTCCTTTCTCACTTTGAGGACCTTAATCCATTTTGAGTCTATTTTTGTGTGTGGTGTAAGGAAATGATCCAATTTCATTTTTCTGCACGTGGCTGTCCAATTTTCCCAACACCATTTATTAGAGAGGCTGTCTTTTTTCCATTGGACATTCTTTCCTGCTTTGCCAAAGATTAGTTGACCATAGAGTTGAGGGTCTATTTCTGGGCTCTCTATTCTGTTCCATTGATCTATGTGTCTGCTTTGTGCCAGTGCCATGCTGTCTTGATGATGACAGCTTTTTAATAGAGCTTGAAGTCCGGAATTGACATGCCACCAACTTTGGCTTTCTTTTTCAATATCCCTTTGGCTATTCCAGGTCTTTTCTGGTTCCATATAAATTTTAAAATTATTTGTTCCATTTCTTTGAAAAAGATGGATGGTACATTGATAGGAATTGCATTAAATGTGTTGATTGCTATAGGTAGCATAGACATTTTCACAATATTTATTCTTCCAATCCAATAGCATGGAACATTTTTCCATTTCTTTGTGTCTTCCTCAATTGCTTTCATGAGTACTTTATAGTTTTCTGAGTATAGATTCTTAGCCTCTTGGTTAGGTTTATTCCTAGGTATCTTATGGTTTGGGGTGCAATTGTAAATGGGATTGACTCCTTAGTTTCTCTTTCTTCTGTCTTGTTGTTGGTGTAGAGAAATGCAACTGATTTCTGTGCATTGATCTTATATCCTGACACTTTACTGAATTCCTGTACAAGTTCTAGCAGTTTTGGAGTGGAGTCTTTTGGGTTTTCCACATAGAGTATCATATCATCTGCGAAGAGTGATAATTTGACTTCTTCTTTGCCGATTTGGATGCCTTTAATTTCCTTTTGTTGTCTGATTGCTGAGGCTAGGACTTCTAGTACTATGTTGAATAGCAATGGTGATAATGGACATCCCTGCCGTGTTCCTGACCTTAGTGGAAAAGCTTTCAGTTTTTCTACATTGAGAATGATATTTGCAGTGGGTTTTTCATAGATGGCTTTGATGATATTGAGGTATGTACCCTCTATCCCTACACTTTGAAGAGTTTTGATCAGGAAGGGATGCTGTACTTTGTCAAATGCTTTTTCCGCATCTATTGAGAGTATCATATGGTTCTTGTTCTTTCTTTTATTGATGTGTTGAATCACATTGACTGATTTGCGGATGTTGAACCAACCTTGCAGCCCTGGGATAAATCCCACTTGGTCATGGTGAATAATCCTTTTAATGTACTGTTGAATCCTTTTGGCTAGTATTTTGGTGAGAATTTTCACATATGTGTTTATCAAGGATATTGGTCTATAGCTCTCTTTTTTGATGGGATCCTTGTCTGGTTTTGGGATCAAGGTGATGCTGGCCTCATAAATGAGTTTGGAAGTTTTCCTTCCATTTCTATTTTTTGGAACAGTTTCAGGAGAATAGGAATTAGTTCTTCTTTAAATGTTTGGTAGAATTCCCCCGGGAAGCCATCTGGCCCTGGGCTTTTGTTTCTTTGGAGATTTTTAATGTCTGTTTCAATCTCCTTACTGGTTATGGGTCTGTTCAGGCTTTCTATTTCTTCCTGGTTCAATTTTGGTAGTTTATATGTTTCTAGGAATGCATCCATTTCTTCCAGATTGTCAAATTTGTTGGCGTAGACTTGCTCATAGTATGTTCTTTTAATAGTTTGTATTTCTTTGGTGATAGTTGTGATCTCTCCTCTTTCATTCACGATTTTATTTATTCGGGTCCTTTCTCTTTTCTTTTTGATAAGTCTGGCCAGGGGTTTATCAATTTTATTAATTCTTTCAAAGAACCAGCTCCTAGTTTTGTTGATTTGTTCTATTGTTTTTTTGGTTTCTATTTCATTGATTTCTGCTCTGATCTTTATGATTTCTCTTCTCCTGCTGGGCTGAGGGTTTCTTTCTTGTTCTTTCTCCAGCTCCTTTAGGTGTAGGGTTAAGTTGTGTACCTTAACACAACTTTCTTGTTTCTTGAGAATAAATAAATAAGACCTTTCTTGTTTCTTGAGAAAAGCTCGTACCGCTATATATTTTCCTCTCAGGACTGCCTTTGTTGTGTCCCACAGATTTTGAACCGTTGTATTTTCATTATCATTTATTTCCATGATTTTTTTCAATTCTTCTTTAATTTCCCGGTTGTCCCATTCATTCTTTAGAAGGATGCTGTTTAGTCTCCATGTTTTGGAGTTCTTTCCAAACTTCCTCTTGTGGTTGAGTTCTAACTTCAGAGCAATGTGGTCTGAAAATATGCAGGGAATGATCCCAGTCTTTTGATATCAGTTGAGTTCTGATTTAGGACCGAGGATGTGATCTATTCTGGAGAATGTTCCATGTGCACTAGAGAAGAATGTGTATCCGGTTGCTTTGGGATGAAATGTTCTGAATATATCTGTGATGTCCATCTCATCCAGTGTATCATTTAAGGCCTTTATTTCCCTGTTGATCTTTTGCTTGGAGGATCTGTCCATTTCAGTGAGGGGAGTGTTAAAGTCCCCTACTATTATTGTATTATTGTTGATGTGTTTCTTTGATTTTGTTATTAATTGGTTTATATAGTTGGCTGCTCCCATGTTGGGGGCATAGATATTTAAAATTGTTAGATCTTCTTGTTGGACAGACCCTTTGCGTATGATATAGTGTCCTTCCTCATCTCTTATTATAGTCTTTGGCTTAAAATCAAATTGACCTGATATAAGGATTGCAACTCCTGCTTTCATTGGCCTCACGAGGCCCCCGCTTCATGAAGGTGCCATCATGGACATAAACTCCAGCCTCAGCCAACGTCTGTTCCTCACCCTGACTTCAGATGCAGGAGATTTCGATTCAGCCTCTGCAGAGTGGGCCTGCCGTGCCCTTGACTCCAAACCTCACCCTAGCTTGTGTTTTCAGACTTCCGTCCTCACACTCCTGGCCCACAAGCCCTCCTGATTGGGAATTCTGGGGCCACAATGAAGCACTCTGCCTGCCTCCCCAGAAGAAAAACATTTCCTATGGGATTTCTCAGAAACCCCAAATGTAAATAAACCTGGTTGGCCCTAGGCGACACCCCAATAGCATAAGCTACCCTAAGCACTAATGCTCTGTCTTACATAGCCTGAGCCCAGACTTTCCGACAGACACCTAGACAGTTGGCTGCATACCCAGCACATTGGGCCCACCATGGTCTTAGGCCATTCATCCCATCCCATTGACCTGTGTGTCTTCCTGGAGGTATGTTCTGAGGCTATGTCAGACTGTGCATTTTTTCCACAGTGGCCTATGAAATTGGGGTGGGCTTAGGGGCCTAGTAGGTTTCTCCTCATCTGGTGGGTTTGGGAAACTTAGATATGCTGAGATTCCTCAGGAGACCAGGCACAGTGATGTTGTGTGGTCCTGGAGGCCCCATCCTGGAGGGCATATGGGTCAGGACTAAAGTCTTCAGACACAAACTCAGGTAAGAGTTGGGGTGAGGTGATGGCAGACCCGATCTGCAGACCCTGAGGGAAGCTCCTCTGGATTTGAAATTCACGTGGCTGTGAGGGAAGAAAACAGGCTTTTCTGTCTGACCTGTTTTCTAAGATGGCCATGAAATGTAGGGGTGGTCTCATGGGTTCATGTGAGATTCTACCTCTCTGGAAATTCTGCCTGGCACCCAAGAGTTTGGTGTCTTTCTTGGGGACCCGATCTGCATTCCCACGGTTTTCCTTGTCAGGGGTCCCATCCAAACAGGCATTCAGAGATGGGTTCTGGGTCTGGGTGCCTGGATCACCCCAACAAGGCTTAGGATTTGGGCCTAGGGGCATGACAACCCGCTCTATGTTCTCCTGGTACAGCTCCTGCAGGGGCTTGTTGGAAATGGGTCCCAGGCTGAGGGTCACAATGCCTGTTTGTGCCCAGATGCCCATGCTGAGTAAAAGTGGTTTCATGGGCCATTCACTTGGCTCCCACTCTGAGGGTTGGACATCCATCGCAACATTCAGTTTTCCTGCCATGGGAAAGAGGTGTACTTTTTTGTGCCTCAGGGTCCCCCATTGGCAGGAATTTGAGCTAAGTTCTGGAACAGGTACCTGAATACCCAGGTTGCTTCGAGATGAGGTCCTCAGGCCAAGGCAGGACTCACCTTCAGGAAATGGGACCCACTGTCTGGGTGACTGACAGGAGGTCGGGCCCGAGCTGTGTCAGACAGAGAATTTATGCAGAGGGTGGCATATGATATTGGGGTGCTGTTGAGAGATGTGCAACTGGATCCTCATGTGGGGTTTCTGTGCAGACCCTTAGGCACTTCATTCTGGTGAGCAGGCAAATGGCTGCATTATGGCTCCAGAATACCCAAGTTGGTGGTCCTGCAGGCAAGGAGTGTGAGGACAGAATTCTGAAAACACAAGTTACGGTTAAGTTCAGTGCTGAGCACATGTCCGTTCCAATGTACAGCATTTGTTTTGAGATCTCCAGCACCTGGGCGAGGGTCAGATGTCTGCTCATGCTGGAGTTTGTATCCATGATGGCCAAGGAATGGTGGGGAGGCCTCAAGAATTATTGGAGGTTTTTCCAAGCTTGAGCTTATGAGCTACTCCAAACATCAAGGTGTCCTACTGCGGGACAGGAGAAGTCCTCTTACAGGGCTCCAGGTCCCCCATATGGAAGATTCGATAGCAGAGCTCTCTGAATGGAGGACTTGGAAGCCCATCTCGCGTTACCATTGCAGCTGAGGAGCAGGGCAGGCTTGATCCAATGACACTGATTCCAAGTTCTTAATGATGTGCGTTGATGAAAGTTCTCAGTCTAACGGGTCACAATGCTGCTTGGTGTCCAGGGAGACCTTAGAATGTAGTGGCAGCTCTCGGGCCATGCAGGATTCTCTATCCTGAGGATTAGACCCAGTACCAAGAAGCCAGGTTTCCTTCTCGGGACAGTAGGTGTTCTCTTGTATGGCTCACAGACCACAGGTTGGACCATATGTTGAATTTCCAGAATAGGCCTCTGGGGAGAGAGGCCTCAAAACCTAAGCTAGGGTTCTGATGTGATTGTAGAGACATGGTAGATTCAATCTTCGGACTCAGTGACATTGACCTATGTGTCATCCTGGAGGTAGGTGCTGAGGCTGTTTCAGGCTGTGCATTTTTTCCAGAGTAGCCTATGAAATTGGGATGCACTCAGGGGCCTTGCAGTTTTCTCTTAATCTGGACATTTTGGGAAACTGAGACCGCCAGAGTTTCCTTGGGAGAGCAGGCCCGGTGATGTCGTGTGGTTCTTGAGGCCCCATCCTGGCAGGCATGTGGGTCAAGACTTCGGGAACAGACTTCAGACACAAACTTGGATAAGAGTTAGAAGCGAGATGATGACAGTCCCGATTTGCAGACCCTGAGGGAAGCTCCTTGGGATTTGAAATTCAGGTGGCAGGGAGGGAGGAGCACAGGCTTTTCTGTCTGTATTATGTGTGTAGGATGGCCACAAAATGGAGGGGTGACCTCATGGGTCCATGGGATATTCTTCCACTCTGGGGATTCTGCTTGGCACCCAAGAGTATGATGTCTTTCTGGGGAAGAGGAAAACGCTGTTATCCATCTCAGGGGTCCTGTCCAAACAGAGATTCCAGAGATGGGTTCTGGGTACAGGCACCTGGACAACCCAACCACGACTTCCGTTTTGGGCCTACGGGCATGAGAGACCCTCTCTGTGGGATCCTGGTCCAGCTCCCAAGGCACCTCTTTAGACAGGGGTCTCATTCTGAGGATCACAATTTCTGTTTGTGCCTAGCTGCCCATCCTGTGTGGGCGTGGTCTCATGGACCATGCACTTGGCTCCCACTCTGATGGTTGGACAGCCATCTCAACATTCAGTTTTCTGGCCAAGGGGAATGAGGATTACTCTTTTGTGCTTCAGGTTCCCCTATGGACAGGAATTTGAGCTAAGTCTGGGACAGATACCTGAATTCCCACATTGGTTCGAGATGATGGCCTCAGGAAAAGGCTGGACCCACCTGCAGGATATGGGGTCCACTATCTGGGTGGCTGACAGGAGGTCTGGAATTGGGCTGTGTCAGACAGAGCATTTGTGCAGAGCTCAGACTATTATAATGGGGTGCCCTTGAAAGTCGTACAGGAGGATCCTCATGTGGGTTTCGGCGAAGACCCATAGGGAAATTCTTCTTTCTGGTGGGCAGGCAGAAGGCTGTGTTGTGGCTCCAGAATTCCCAATATGGAGGGCTTTCAGGCAAGGAGTGTGAGCACAGAAGTCTGAAAACAGAAGCCACGGATAATCTCTGTGCCGAGCACATGGCCATTCCAAAGTGCAGTGGTTTTGAGATATCCAGCACCTGAGTATGGGCGAGGGTCAGATGTCTGCTCATGCTGGAGTTTGTATCCATGATGGTCATCGAATTGTGGGGTGGCCTCAAATTCTTGGAGGTTTTCCCAACAGGACCTTGTGAGCTTCTTTTTTTTTTTTTTTTAAGATTTTATTTATTTATTTGACAGAGAGAAATCACAAGCAGGCAGAGAGGCAGGCAGAGAGAGAGAGGAGGAAGCAGGCTCCCTGCTGAGCAGAGAGCCCGATGCGGGCCTCGATCCCAGGACTCTGAGATCATGACCTGAGCCGAAGGCAGCGGCTTAACCCACTGAGCCACCCAGGCGCCCAGGACCTTGTGAGCTTCTTCAAACAGCAAGATATCCTACTGCGGGGCAGGGGAAGTTCGCTTAGAGGGCTCCAGGGTCCCCCATATGGAAAGATTCGATAGCAGAGGTCTCTGAATGGAAGCCTGGGAAGCCTTCCTTACAATACTATAGCAGCCGAAGAACATGGCAGGCTTGATCCGCTGGTTCTGGTTCCAATTTCCAAATGATCTGAGTTGACGGATGTTCTCAGTCTAATGAGTCACAATGCTGCTTGGTGTCCAGGGAGACCTTAGAATGAGGCGGTGGGTCTGCGGCCCTGCAGGATTCCCCTACCTGAGGGTTAGACCCAGTTCCCAGGAGCCAGGTTCCCTTCTCGGGACAGATGGGGTTCTCTTGTATGGCTCAGAGACCACATGTTGGATCACATGTCGGATTTCAAGAACAGGCCTCTGGGCACTGAGGCTTGAATACCTAGGCTAGGGTTCTGATGAGTTGTAGGGGCATGTCATATTCAACCTTCGGACTCAGGGCCTTCAACCTTCGTGTCTTCCTGGAGGTAGGTGCTGAGGCTGTGTTAGACTGTGCATTTTTTCCAGAGAAGCCTAGGAAATTGGGGTGGGCTCAGGGGCCTTGCAGGTTTCTCCTAATCTGGACGGTATGGGCAACTGAGATGGCATAGTTTCCTTCAGAGAAGAGGCCCAGTGATGTAGTGTGGTTCTTGTGGCCCCATCCTGGAGGCCATGTGGTTAAGGGCTCTGGGACCAAAGTCTTCATACACAAAACTGGGTAAGATTTAGGGGCCAGAAGATGGCAGGCCCGATCTTCATACCCTAGGGCAGCTCCTCAGGATTTGAAATTCGTGAGGCTGGGAGGCAGGAGCAAAGGCTTTTCTGTCTGGTTTGTGTCTAGGCTGGCCTCGGAATGGTGGGGTGTCCTCATGTGTCCATGGGATATTCTACCTCTCTGGGGATTCTGCGCAGCACCCAAGAGTTTGGTGTCTTACTGGGGGAAGGAGAGAGCGCGGTTCACCTTGTCAGTGTTCCTGTCAAAACAGGGATTCCAGAGATGGGTTCTGGGTCCTTGTGCCTGGATAACCCCACAAAGGCTTAGGATTTGGGCCTATGGGCATGACAGTCCCTCTCTGTAGGGCCCTGGTCCAGCTCCCATGGGGACTTTTTGGAAATGGGTTTCAGGGTGAGTGTCACAATGCCTGTTTGTGCCCAGCTGCCCATCCTGAGTGGGCGTTGTCTCTTGTTCCATGCACCTGGTTCCCAATATGGGGGTTGGACCACCATATCAACATTTAGTTTTCCTGCCGTGGGGAAGGAGGAGTACTCTTTTGCACTTCAGGTTCCCCCCATGGACAGGAATTTGAGCTATGTTCTGGGACAGATAAGTGAATACTCAGGTTGGTTCGAGATGAAGGATTCAGGTCAAGGCAGGTCACATCTCCCAGATCCCGCTATCTGGGTGGCTGCCAGGATGTCAGGGCTCTGGCTGTGTCAGACAGAGCATTAGTGCACAAGGTGGCCTATGATATTGGGGTGCCATAGAGGGCCGTGCAGGTGGATCCTCATGTGGGGTTTCATGCATACCCATAGGGCACTTCTTTCTGGTGAGCAGGCCGAAGTCTGCACTTTGGCTCCCAAATTCCCAATATGGAGGGCTTGAGGGCAAGGAGTGTGAGAACAGAAGGCTGAAAACACAAGATATGGTTAAGCTCAGTGCCGAGTACATGGCCATTCCAATGTGCAGTGGTTGTTTTGAGATCTCCAACACCTAAGTACGGGCGAGGGTCAGATGTCTGCTCACGATGGAGTTTGTATCTATGATGACCAACCAACAAAATATCCAGAACCTGAGTCAGGGCGGATGTCAGACATTTGCTCACACTGGAGATGTGTCTATGATGACTGAGAAATGGAGGAGTGGCATCAAGAGGCCATGGAGGATTCCCCACGCTGATGAATGTGAGATGCTCCAAACAGCAATATTTCTTTTTCTACTGGACAGGTGGAGCCTGGTTTGTTTGATCCAGGGTCCCCATGTGAAAAGTATGGGTAGCAGTGCTCTTCCACATGGATGCCTGGAAAGCACACCTCCATTGACCAATGCAGCTGTGGAACATGGCAGGTTCTTTAGGGTGGCTCTGGGGAAAAGTACCAAGGCCTTGAGCTGACAAGGAATCTCTTGCAGATGGGACACAATGCTGGTTTATTACCAGGTAGATCTTAGAATGTGTTGGTGGCTAAGGTGCCATGCATGATTCTCCTACCCTGAGGGTTTAACACAGGTCGAAGTGCAAGGTTTCCTTCTGGGGACAGGAGATGTAGTGTTGTGTGGCTCAGGGACCACATGTTGTATCATAAGTTTGTATTCCAGAACAGGCCTCTGAATACAGATGCCTGACAACATAATCTAGGGTTCCAGTGAGTTCCCAGGAGCATGAGAGTTTCAATCTTCAGACTCAGGACAGTTGACATGGGTGTCTGCCTGGATGTAGGTGATCAGGGTGTTTCAGACTGCACACTTGTGTCTAGAGTAGCCTCGAATATTGGGGTGGCCTCAGAGGGCTTGCATGTTTCAACCTACTCTGGAGGGTTTGGATAACTGTGACAGATGCAATTTCCATGGGGATGACAGGCACAGTCCTGTTTTGTGGCTCCAGAGACCCCATCCTGGAGGACATGTGTGCCATGGTTTTGGGAGAGAAGTCTGCAAACACAAACTCGGTTTAGGGTTAATGGCGAGGTTATCGCACGGCAATATGTAGACCTGGAGGGCTATGCATCAGGAATAGTAACTCGAGTGACTCGAAGGTGGAAGTACAGGCTTTTATATCTGGATTGTGTTTCCAGGATGGCCTCAGAATGCAGCTATGTTCTCATGGGTCCATGGGACATTTTTCCGCTCTAAGGATACTGGCGGCTCCCTATAGTTTGATGGCTTTTCGGGATGGTAAGAGTGCTATTTTTGATCTTAGCGGTGCCCCAAAACAGGGATTCCAGAGACAGGCTCTGGCTCTGGGTGCCTGGAAAATCCCACCAAGGGTTAGGATTTGGGTCTACGGGCATACCAGGCCTGCAGTGCGGGATCCTGGTAGTGTAACTGAGAGGGCTTGCTTGAAAGCATGCTCAGGCTGAGCATCACAATGCCTGTTTGTAACCAGGGCGGCCCTCATGAATAGGCAAGGTTCCATTGCCCATGTGCTGGCTCCCACCCTGAGAGATGGACACCCATTCCAATGGCCAGTTTTCCAGCCATGGGGAAGGAGGAGTTATATACTTTGCTACAATTTCCCCCATTGGCAGGGATTCCAGCCAAGGTCTGGTGACATATGACTGAATACCAAGGATGCGTAGAGATGACAGATTTGGGCCATGGCCATTCTCACTTGCTGGATACGGGCTCCACTCTCTGGCTGGCAGACATGAGGTCTTCACTCAGGCTCTGTCAGACACAGCACTAGTGGCCAGAGAAGGCTACAAATAAGGATTTTCTCGAGGGCTGAGCAGAATGATCCTCATGTGCGGTGTCTGTGCAGACTCACAAAGCACTTCTTCTTTCTATGGGGCAGGCAAAATGCTGCATGGTGGCTCCATAATTCCCTATCAAGATGGCTTGGGGACAAGTAGGGTCAGTATGCAATTGCAAACACCAGCTATGAATAAATTGAGTGCCAAGCGGAACTCAGTTCCAATGTGTAGCAGCTTATATGAGATATCCGGCACCTGAGCAAGTGCAGATGTCAAATGTTTGCTCACACTGGAGTTTGTGTCTATGATGGCCAACAAATGGAGGGGTAGCTTCAAGAGGCCATGGAGGGGTAGCTTCAAGAGGCCCACGCTTAGTATTTTGAGCTGCTCCAAACAATGAAGTTTCCTTCTAATGGAAATGAGGAGTCTGGTTTGTTTCCACCAGGGTTCCCCATGTGGAAAGTTTGGGTAGCAGAGCCCTCCTGCATGGATGACTGGAAAGCACACGTCCAATGATCATTGCAGCTGAGGAACATGACAGGTTCATTTTGGTGGATCTGGGGCCAAGTACCAAGGCCTTGAGTTGACTTGGAATCTCTTGCAGAGGTGTCCCAATACTGTTTTGTTACAAGGGAGGTCTTAAAATGTGATGGTTGCTAAGGGGCCATGAAGGATTCTCCTACCCTGAGGGTTTGGCACAGGAAGCTGTGCATAGTTCCCTTCTTGGGAGAGGAGATGTTCTGTTTTGTGGCTCAGGGTACATAAGTTGTATCGTAACTTAGTATTCAAGAACAGGCCTCTGAGGAGAGATTCTTGAAACCTAATCTAGGGTTCCAATGATGTTCTAGGCGCACGTCAGGTTCAATTTTCTGACTAGGGAACATTGACTTGGGTGTCAGCCTGGATGTAGGTGATCAGGGTATTTCAGACTCTGCATTTGCATCCAGAGCCACTTCCAATATTGGGGTGGGCTCAGGGACCTTACAGGTTTCTCCTAACTTGGAGGCTTTGGGGAACTGTGATGGGCACAGTTTCCCTGGGGATGGCAGGCCCAGGCCTGTGGTAAGTCTCCACAGACCCAATCCTGGAAGGCATGAGAACCATGGTTTTTGGAGGAAAGTCTGCAAACACAAATTTGCATTAGGGATAGTGCCGAGGTGATCACAGGTCCAATGCATAGACCTAGAGGGAAGCACTTCAGGAACTGTAATTAAGGTGACTGGAAGCTGGTAGCACAGGCTTTTCTATATGGATTGTGTGTCCAGGATGGGCTCGGAATGTAGGTGTGGTCTCATGGTTCAATGGGAGACTTTTCCTCTCTAAGGATCCTGGTGGGTCTCCATAGATTAGTGGCTTTTTTGGAGAAGAAAAGAGTGCTCTTTTCCATCTTAGGGGTGCCCCAAAACAGGGAAGTGTGCTGTTTTACAACTTAGGGGTACCCCAAAACAAGGATTCCAGAGAAGGGCTCTGCGTCTGGGCACCTGGAAAATCCCACCAAGTGTTAGGATTTGGGCCTACGGGTGTTCCAGGCCTGCAATGCAGGATCCTAGTGGTGTAACTGAGAGGGCTTGTTTGAAAGCATGCTCAGGCTGAGGGTCACCATGCCTGTTTGTGCCCAGGGGGTCCCTCAGGAGAGGACGTTGTCTCATTGGCCTTACAGTTGGCTCCCACTTTGAGGGTTGGACACCCATAGCAACAGCCAGGCTTCCTGCCATGGAAAAAGGAGTTCTCTCTTGTGCTTCAGGTACCCCCATTATCAGGTTTTCCAGCAAAGGTCTGGGGAAAGTTGCCTGAATACCAAGGATATGTAGAGATGATGGACTTGGGCCATGGCCGGTCTCACATGCTGGTAATGGAGCCCACACTCTTGGTGGCTGACACTCTTGATACTCATGCTCTGTCAGACACAGCCTAGTGGCTAGGGCAGTCTATAAATCGGGGTTCCCTTGAGGGCCAAGCATATTTATCCTCATGTGCGGTTTCTGGGCAGACTCACCAGGCACCTCTTCTTTCTATGCGTAAGTCAGAATGCTGCATTGTGGCTCCAGTATTCCCTATCTGAGGGCTTGGGGACTAGTGGGGTGACGACGGATTTGTAAACACAAGCTATGGTTCAGTTCAGTCCCAAGTAGAAAGCAGTTCCAATGTGCAGCGGCTTATTCGAGATATCCAGCAGCCAAGTAAGGGCAGATGTCAGATATTTGCTCACACTGAATTTGTGTCTATTTTGACCAACCAGTTGAGGGTGGCAACAAGAGGCCATGGAGGATTTCCCACGCCAAACTTGGGAGATGCTCCGAACAGCAAGGTTTCCTTCTACAGGACAGTTGGAGCCTGGTTTGTTTGCTCCAGGGTCCCCCATGTGGAAAGTATGGGTAGCAGAGCCCTTCAACTGGGATGCCTGGAATGCACAACTCCATTGACATTTGCAGCTTAGGAAACATGAGAGGTTCATTCTGGTGGCTCTGGGACGAAGTACCCAGGCCTTGATTTGACAGGAATCACTTGCAGTTTGGTCACAATGTTGGTTTGTTATGAGGGAGATCTTAGAATGTGCTGGTGGCTAATGTGCCATGCAGGATTCTCGTACACGGAGGTTTGGCACAGGTCAAAAACACGATTTCCTTCCTGGGACAGGCGATGTTCTGTTGTGTAGCTCAGGGACAACGTGATGTATGCTAACTTAGTATTCCAGAACAGGCCTCTAAGCACAGATGCCTATAATCCTAATCTAGGGTTCCAATACAGTCCTAGGGGCATGTCAGGTTCAATCTTCTAACTCAGGACCTTTGACTTGGCTGTCTTCCTGGATGTAGGTGATCAGATTGTTTCAGACTGTGCATTTGCGTCCAGTGTGGGCGCCAATATTAGGGTTGGCTCAGGGGTCTAACAGATTTCTCCTAATCTGAAATTTTAGGAAACTGTGACAGGCCCAGCTCTTGGTAATAGCAGCACAGTCCTGTAGTGTGGTTCCAGAGACCCCATCCTGTTTGGCATGTGATCCATGTTTTTTGGAGAGAAATCTGCAAACACAAATTCAGGTTAGGGTTAGTGGAGTGGTGGTCGCAAGCCTAATGTGTAGACCTGGAGGGCAGCTCATCAGAAACTGTAACTGGGGTGACGGGAAGGCAGTATCACAGACTTTTCTATCAGGATTTTGTGTCCAGGATAGCCTTGTAATGCAGGTGTTTTCTCATGGGTCCATGGGACACTTTTCCTCTCTGAGGATTCTGGAGGCTCCCCATAGTTTGATGGCATTTTCGGGGAGGGGGAAATGCACTTTTCCATCTTAAGGGTGCCCCAAAACAGGGATTCCAGAGATGGGCTCTGAGTCTGGGCACCTGGAAAAGCTCACCAAGTGTTAGGATTTGGGACTAGTGGTGTAACGGAACTGCAATGCTGGATCCTAGTGGTGTAACTGAGAGGGCTTGTCTGAAAGCATGAAGAAGGGCCTGCTGAGTGTGCCCAGAAACTCCCCATGAAGATCAATGTACTCGGCCCTCAAGGGAACCTGGATTTATACTCTACCCTGGCCACTAGTGCTGTGTCTGACAGTGCCTGATCCCTGACTTCGTGTCAGCGACCCAGAGTGCGGGGTCCATATCCAGCATGTGAGACCAGCCATGGCCCAGGGCCATCATCTCTACCCATCCTTGGTATTCATGCAACTGTCCCAGACCTTTGCTGAAATCCCTACCAATGTGGGAACCTGAAGCACAATAGAAAACTCCTCGTTCTATATGGCAGGAATCCTGACTGCTTGAATAGATGTCAAACCCTCTGAATGGGAACCAGCTGCATGGTCGAGGAGACCACGCCCACTCCTGAGGGCCGCCCTGAACACAAGCAGGCATTGTGACCCTCAGTCGGAGCATGCTTTCAAAGAAACGCTCTCAGTTGCAACTCCAGGATCTGGCATTGCATGACTGGTATGCACCTAGACCCGAATCCTAACTCTTGGTGGGATTTTCCATGCGCCCATTCCCAGAGTCCGTCACTGGAATCTTTGTTTTGGGGCACCACTAAGATGGAAAACAGCACTCTTCGCTTCCCTTAGAAAGCAATCAAACTTTTGGGAGCTGCCGTGATCCTTCAGAGAAAAAAATGTCCCATGCACCCATGAGACAACACCTGCATTCTGAAGCCATCGTGGATACAAAATCCAGATATAATAGTCTGTGCTATTGCCTTCAAATCACCTGATTTACAGTTCCTGACGTCCTGCCTACCAGGTCTATGCATTGGGCCTGCGATCATCTAACCACTAATCCTAACCCGAGTTTGTGTTTGCAGATCTCTCTCCCAAAACCATGGCTCACATGCCCTTCAGGATGGGGTCTCTGGAGCCACACCAAAGGACTGTGCCTGCCATCCCCAAGGAAACTGTGCCCATCACAGTTGCCCAAAACCTCCTGATTAGGAGAAACCTGCAAGCCACCTGAGCCCACTCCAATATTGGAGGCTGTTCTGGATGCAAATGCGCAGTTTGAAACACCCTGATCAACTCCATCCAGGCAGACACCCAAGTCAATGGTCCTGAGTCAGATAATTGAATATGATATGGCACTAGGAGCTCATTGGAAGAGGTTTTAGCTTTTCAGGCATCTGTCCTCAGAGGTCTCTCCTGGACTATCAACTTATGATACAACATATGGTCCCTGAGCCCCAAAACAGAAAATCTCCTGTCCCCAGATGGAAGCCGTGCTCTTGGACCTCTGTCCAACTCTCGGGGTATATGTTTCTGCACGGCCCCTTAGCCACCAGAGCATTCTAAGATCGCCCTGGTAACAAACCTGCATTGTGTCCCATCTTCATGAGGCTCCATGTCAACTCAAGGCCCTGGTACTTCGCCACAGAGCCACCAGAACAAACATGCCATGTTCCTCAGCTGCAATGGTCAAGGGATATTTGCTTTCCACGCCTCCATATGGGATTGTTCTGCTACAGAAAATTTTCCGCATGAGATACTGGAGCAAACAAAGCAGACTCCTCCTGTCCGGTAGAAAGAAACTTTGATGTTTGGAGCATCTCACAAGCCCAGGGTGGGAAAACCTCCATGGCCTCTTGACGCCACCCCTCCATTTGTCGGTCATCATAGACACAAACTCCAGCCTGAGCAAACATCTGACATCCGCCCATATTCAGGTGCTGATATTGGAATCAGTCGCTGCACACTGGAACTGCCTTTCGCTTGGCACTGAATTTAACCCTAGCTTCAGATTACAATTTCCTCCTCACCCTACTGGTCTGGCATAACTCTTGATAGGGAATTCGGGAGCCACAATGCTCCATTCTGCTTTCTTCATAGAAAGAAGGACCAGGTGAGTCTGCCCAAAAACTGTGCATGAGGATCAATATACTCAGTCCAGGAGAGAACCCCTATTCATAGTTTACCCTGGCCACAAGTGCTGTTTCTTTTTTTTTTTTTTTAAGATTTTTTTTTAATTTTATTTATTTATTTGAGAGAGAGAAACAGTGAGAGAGAGCATGAGCGAGGAGAAGGTCAGAGAGCGAAGCAGACTCCCCATGGAGCTGGGAGCCCGATGTGGGACTTGATCCCGGGACTCCAGGATCACGCCCTGAGCCGAAGGCAGTCGTCCAACCAACTGAGCCACCCAGGCGTCCCACAAGTGCTGTTTCTGACAGAGCCTGAGCCCCTCGTGTCGGCCACCCAGATGGTGGGGCCCATATCGAGTATGTGAGACCGGCCATGGCCCAGGGCCGGCATTACTAACCATCCTTGGTATTCAGGAATCTGTCCCCTTTACCTTAGCTGGAATCCCTACCAATGGGGGAACCTGAAGCAAAATAGAGAACTCCTCCTTCCCCATGACAGGAATCCTGGCTTTTGGATGGGTGTCCAAACCTCAGAATGGGAACTGGCTGCATGGCCAAGTAGAAAACACCCACTCCTGATGGCCTCCTGGACAAAGCAGGCATTGTGACCCTCAACTTGAGCATGTGTTCAAATAAACTCTCTCAGTTGCATCTCCAGGATCCCGAATTGCAGGCCTTGTATGGCCCTGGGCCCAAATCCTACTCCTTGGTGGGATTTTCCAAGCACTTAGAACCAGAGCCCATCTTTGGATTCCCTGTTTTGGGGCACGCCTAAGCTGGAAAATAACACTCATCCCTTCCCCGAGAAATCCACCAAACTATTGGGAACCGCCGGGGTCCTTGAGAGGAAAAATCTCCCATGGACTCATGAGACCACAACTGCATTAAAGGCCATCCTGGAAATTAAATCCAGATAGAACTGCCTGTGCTACCGCCTTCGAGTCACCTGATTTACAGTTCCAGACTTGCTGTCCTCCAGGTTATGCATTGGGCCTGCAATCACCTCGCCACTAACCCTAACCCAAGTTTGTATTTGCAGACTTCTCTCCCAAAACCATGGCTCACATGCTCTCCAGGATGGGGTCTCTGGAGCAACACCAAAGATTGTGCCTGCCTTCCCAAAGGAAACTGTGCCCGTCACAGTTGCGAAAACCCTCCAGATAAGGAAATAACTGCAAGGTCCATGAGCCCACCACAATATTTGATGCCGCTCTGGAAGCAAATACGTAGTGTGAAATACCCTGATCACCTCCCTCCAGGCAGACACCAGAGTCAATGGTCCTGAGTAAGAAGATTGAAACTGACATGCCCCTAGGACTTCCTTGGAACCCTAGATTAGGTTTTCAGGCATCTTTCATCAGAGGCCTGTTCTGGAATACCAACTTATGATACAACATATGGTCCCTGAGCCACACAACAGAACATCTGCTGTCCCCAGACGGAATCCGGGCTCTTGGCCCTGTGTCAAATCCTCAGATCAGATGAATCATGCACTGCCCCTTAGCCACCAGCACATTTTTAGACATCCCTGGTAATAAACCAGCACTGTGACCTATCTTCATGAGATTCCATGTCTAATCCAGTCCTTGGTACTTCGCCTCAGAACCACCAGAATGAACCTGCCATGTTCCTCAGCAGCACTGGTCAATGGAGGTGTGCTTTCCAGGCATCCATGCGGGAGAGCTATGCTACCCATTCTCTCCATATGTGGGACCCTAGAGCAAAGAAACCAGACTACCCCTGTTCGGTAGAAGGAAACCTTGCTGTTTGGAGTATCTCACAAGTCCCAGCCTGGGAAGTCCTCCATGTCCTCTTGAAGCTGCCCCTCCATTTGGACACAAACTACAGCATGATCAAATATTTGACATCCACCCTTACTCAGGTGCTGAATATTCAATTCAACCTCTGCACACTGGAAGTGCCTTTCACTTGATACAGAATGTAACCATAGCTTGGGTTTACAATTTCATCTGCAGTCTCCTGGTCTACAAGCCCTCTTGATAGGGAATTCTGGAGCCAGAGTGTAGCATTCTGCCTTCCCCATAGAAACAAGAAGGGCCTGGTGAGACTGCCCAGAAACCATACATGAGCATCAATCTGCTCAGCACTCGAGGGAACCCCAATTTATAGGCTGCCCTGGGCACTACTGCTATGTCTGACAGATCCTGAGCCAAGACCTAGTGTCAGCCATCCAGGGATCGGGGCCCATATCCACGATTTGAGACTGGCCATGGCCCATATCCATCATCTCTACCCATCCTTGGTATTCAGGCATCTGTCCCCAGACCTTTGCTGGAATCTCTACTAATGGGGGAACCTAGAGCACTATGGAGAACTCCTCTTTCCCCATGGCAGGATTCTTGCTGTTGGGATGGGTGTACAACCCTCAAAGTGGGAGCCATCTGCATGGATAAGGAGACCACGCATACACATGAGGGCCATCCTGGGTACAAGCAGGCATTTTGACCCTCAGCCTGAGCATAATTTCAAACAAGCCCTCTCAGTTGAACCTCCAGGATCTCGCATGCAGGCCCGGTAAGCCACTAGGCCCAAATCCTAACACTTGGTGGGATTTTCCAGGGGAACAGACCCAGAGCCTATTTTGGGGCACCTCTATCATGGAAAACAGCAATCTTCCCTTCCATGAGAAAGCCACCAACTATTGGGAGCCGCCAGGATCCTTAGAGAAGAAAAATCTCCCATGGACCCACGAGGCCATACCTGCATTCCGAGGCCATTTTGGACACACAATCCAGAGAGAAAAGCCTATGCTACCGCCTTTGAGCCACCTGATTAACTGTTCCTGATTAGCTGCCCTCCATGTCTATGCATTGGGCCAGTGATCACCTTGACACTAACCCTAACCCGAGTTTGTGTTTGCAGACTTCCCTCCCAAAACCATGGCTCACATGCCCTCCAGGTTGTGGTATCTGGAGCCACACCACAGGAGTGTACCTGTCTTCCCCAAGGAAACTGTGCCTGTCCCTGTTGAACAAACCCTCTAGATTAGGAGAAACCTGCAAGGCCCCTGAGCCCACCCCAATATTGTAGGCCACTCTGGATGCAAATGCGCAGTCTAACACACCCTATCACCTACATCCAGGCTGACAGCCAAGTCAATGTTCCTGAGACAGAAGATTGAATCTGACATGCCCCTAGGATTCGTTGGAACCCTAGATTAGGTTTTCAGGTATCTGTACCTAGAGGGTTGTTCTGAATATCAATTTATGATACAACATTGTTTCTGAGCCACACAACAGAACATCTCCTGTCCCCAGAAGGAAGCTGTGCTCTTGGACCTGAATCAAGCACTCTGTGTAGATGAATCCTGCAAGGCCCCCTGGCAAGCAGCACATTCTATGATCTCCCTGACAACAAACCAGCATTGTGACCCATCTTCCTGAGAGTCCTTGACAACTCAAGGCTTGGTACTTCACCCCAGAGCGACCAGAATGAAACTGCCATGTTCCTCAGCCTCCATGGTCAATGTATGTGTACTTTACAGAGCAGGAGGGCTCTGATAACAACTTTCCACATGGGGAACCCTGGAAAAAACAAACCAGACTCCCCTGTATGATAAAAAGAAATCTTGCTGTATGGAGCATCTCACAAGCCCGAGCGTGGGTAATCCTCCATGACCTCTGGAGGCCACCCATCCATCTGTTGGTCATCATAGATACAAACTCCAGCATGAGCAATCAACTGACATCGGCACTTACTCAAGTGATGGATATTTCAATTAACTGCTACACACTGGAATTGCCTTTTTTTGGCACTGAATTCAAAAGTAGCTTGGGTTGGGGAGGAGTCAAGATGGCGGAGAAGTAGCAAGCTGAGACTACTTCAGCTAGCAGGAGATCAGCTAGAGAGCTTATCTAAAGATTGCAAACACCTGCAAATCCATCGGCAGATCGAAGAGAAGAACAGCAATTCTAGAAACAGAAAAACAACCACTTTCTGAAAGGTAGGACTGGCGGAGAAGTGAATCCAAAGCGATGGGAAGATAGACCCCAGGGGGAGGGGCCGGTTCCCGGCAAGCGGCGGAGCAACGGAGCACAAAATCAGGACTTTTAAAAGTCTGTTCCGCTGAGGGACATAGCTCTGGAGGCTAAACCGGGGCAAAGCCCACGCGGGGTCGGCGTGACCTCAGGTCTCACAGGGTCACAGAAGGATCGGGGGTGTCTGAGTGTTGCAGAGCTTGTGGATATTGGAACGGGAAAGCTTGCTACAGAGACAGAGCCAACAGTAAGCTCACCGTTCGGTGTTGCCTTGAACCGGTCGCAGGCTCAGTGAGCTCGGAGTGCGGCCGGAGGTTAGGCAGATGTGAGTTACTAGGAGCTGTTCGCTGAGGGTGCACTGGGGAGCGGGGGCCCGGGCTATCGGCTCCTTTGGGCCAGAGACCAGGAGGCCGCCATTTGTATTCCCATCCTCCGGAAATCTACGGAAAGCGCTCAGGGAACAAAAGCTCCTGAAAGGAAAGCCAAGCAGATCACTCAGTCCGGCCCCTGGTAAGGGTGTTGCAATTCCACCTGGGGCAAAGACACTTGAGAATCACTACAACAGGCCCCTCCCCCAGAAGACCAACAAGAAATCCAGGCAAGACCAAGTTCACCTACCAAGGAGTGCAGTTTCAATACCAAGGAGAGCAGCAGAATTCCGGAGGAGGAGAAAACAAACCTCGGAACTCATGGCTTTCTGCCTGTGATTTTTTAGTCTTGCAGTTAATTTAATTTTTTTCTTTTTCATTTTTTTTCTCTTCTTCTGCTAAATTTTTTTTAACTTTTACCCTTTTCTTTTTTAACGTTTTTTAACTAGCTTATCTAATATATATATATATATATATATATATATATATATATATATATATTTCTTTTTTATACTTTTCTTTATTCGTTTTCTTTTTTTAATTCTTTTTTTTCTCTTTTTTTCGTTCTTTATTTTTGAACCTCTTTTTATCCCCAAATCAGAAGAGATCCCAATCTCTTCAATCTCTTTCTTTAATTCTTTTTTTAATTCTTGATTGAATTTTTAATTCAATCTCTTTTTTAATTCTTTTTTTTTTCTTTCTTTCTTTTGAACTTCTTTTTTCTCCACAAATCAGAAGAGATCCCAATCAGAAGAGATTGGGAGATCCCAATCAGAGGAGATCCCAATCAGAGGAGATCCCTCACCCAATCGTGAGGGGAGAGAAATCCCCTCTCACGATTTGAGATCTCTTCTGATTTGGTTAAAGCATATTTTCCTGGGATTGTTGCCACCCTTTTAGCATTTTACTTGCTCCTTCATATACTCTTAGCTGGACAAAATGACAAGGCGGAAAAATTCACAACAAAAAAAAAGAACAAGATGCAGTACCTAAGGCTAGGGACATAATCAATACAGACATTCGTAATATATCAGATCTAGAGTTCAAAATGACAATTCTCAAGGTTCTAGCCGGGCTTGAAAAAAGTATGGAAGATATTAGAGAAACCCTCTCCAGAGATATAAAAGCCCTTTCTGGAGAAATAAAAGAACTAAAATCTAACCAAGTTGAAATCAAAAAAGCTATTAATGAGATTCAATTAAAAATGGAGGCTCTCACTGCTAGGATAAATGAGGCAGAAGAAAGAATTAGCAATATAGAAGACCAAATGACAGAGAATAAAGAAGCTGAGCAAAAGAGGGACAAACAGCTACTGGACCATGAAGGGAGAACTCAAGAGATAAGTGACACCATAAGACGAAACAACATTAAAATAATTGGAATTCCAGAAGAAGAAGAAAGAGAAAGGGGAGCAGAAGGTATACTGGAGAGAATTATTGGGGAGAATTTCCCCAATATAACAAAGGGAACGAGCATCAAAATTCAGGAGGTTCAGAGAATGCCCCTCAAAATCAGTAAGAATACGCCCACACCCTGTCACCTAATAGTAAAATTTACAAGCCTTAGTGACAAAGAGAAAATCCTGAAAGCAGCCCGGGAAAAGAAGTCTATAACATACAATGGTAAAAGTATTAGATTGGCAGCTGACTTATCCACAGAGACCTGGCAGGCCAAAAAGAGCTGGCATGATATTTTCGGATCACTAAACGAGAAAAACATGCAGCCAAGAATACTATATCCAGCTAGGCTATCATTGAAAGTAGAAGGAGAGATTAAAAGCTTCCAGGACAAACAAAAACTGAAAGAATTTGCAAACACCAAACCAGCTCTACAGGAAATACTGAAAGGGGTCCTCTAAGCAAAGAGAGAGCCTACAAGTGGTAGATCAGAAAGGAGCAGAGACAATATACAGTAATAGTCACCTTACAGGCAATACAACGGCACTAAAATCATATCTCTCAATAGTTACCCTGAATATTAATGGGCTAAGTGCCCCAATCAAAAGACACAGGGTATCAGATTGGATAAGAAAACAAAACCCATCTATATGTTGCCTCCAAGAAACTCATTTTAAGCCCGAAGACACCTCCAGATTTAAAGTGAGTGGGTGGAAAAGAATTTACCATGCTAATGGACATCAGAAAAAAGCAGAAGTGGCAATCCTTATATCAGATCAATTAGATTTTATGCCAAACACTATAATAAGAGATGAGGAAGGACACTATATCATACTCAAAGGGTCTGTCCAACAAGAAGATCTAACAATTTTAACTATCTATGCCCCCAACGTGGGAGCAGCCAACTATATAAACCAATTAATAACAAAATCAAAGAAACACATCAACAATAATATAATGATAGTAGGGGACTTTAAGACTCCCCTCACTGAAATGGACAGATCATCCAAGCAAAAGATCAACAGGGAAATAAAGGCCTTAAATGATACACTGGATGAGATGGACATCACAGATATATTCACAACATTTCATCCCAAAGCAACAGAATACACATTATTCTCTAGTGCACATGGAACATTCTCCAGAATAGATCACATCCTCAGTCCTAAATCAGGACTCAACCGGTATCAAAAGATTGGGATCATTCCCTAAATATTTTCAGACCACAATGCTCTGAAGCTGGAACTAAACCACAAGAGGAAGTTTGGAAAGAATCCAAACACATGGAGACTAATCAGCATCCTTCTAGAGAATGAATGGGTCAACCGGGAAATTAAAGAAGTATTGAAAAAAATCATGGAAACAAATGATAATAAAAACACAACAGTTCAAAATCTGTGGGACACAACAAAGGCAGTCTTCAGAGGAAAATATACAGTGGTACAAGCTTTTCTCAAGAAACAAGAAAGGTCTCAGGTACACAACCTAACCCTACACCTAAAGGAGCTGGAGAAAAAACAAGAAAGAAACCCTAAGCCCAGCAGGAGAAGAGAAATCATAAAGATCAGAGCAGAAATCAATGAAATAGAAACCAAAAAAGCAATAGAACAAATCAACAAAACTAGGAGCTGGTTCTTTGAAAGAATTAATAAAATTGATAAACCCTTGGCCAGACTTATCAAAAAGAAAAGAGAAAGGACCCAAATAAATAAAATCAGGAATGAAAGAGGAGAGATCACAACTAACACCAAAGAAATACAAACTATTATAAGAACATACTATGAGCAACTCTACGCCAACAAATTTGACAATCTGGAAGAAATGGATGCATTCCTAGAAACATATAAACTACCAAAATTGAACCAGGAAGAAATAGAAAGCCTGAACAGACCGATAACCAGTAAGGAGATTGAAACAGTCATTAAAGATCTCCAAACAAACAAAAGCCCAGGGCCAGACTGCTTCCTGGGGGAATTCTACCAAACATTTAAAGAAGAACTAATTCCTATTCTCCTGAAACTGTTCCAAAAAATAGAAATGGAAGGAAAACTTCCAAACTCATTTATGAGGCCAGCATCACCTTGATCCCAAAACCAGACAAGGATCCCATCAAAAAAGAGAGCTATAGACCAATATCCTTGATGAACACATATGCGAAAATTCTCACCAAAATACTAGGCAATAGGATTCAAGAGTTCATTAAAAGGATTATTCACCATGACCGAGTGGGATTTATCCCAGGGCTGCAAGGTTGGTTCAACATCCGCAAATCAGTCAATGTGATACAACACATCAATAAAAGAAAGAACAAGAACCATATGACACTCTCAATAGATGCTGAAAAAAGCATTTGACAAAGTACAGCATCCCCTCCTGATCAAAACTCTTCAAAGTGTAGGGATAGAGGGTACATACCTCAATATCATCAAAGCCATCTATGAAAAGCCCACCACAAATATTTTTCTCAATGTAGAAAAACTGAAAGCTTTTCCACTAAGGTCAGGAACACGGCAGGAATGTCCATTATCACCACTGCTATTCAACATAGTACTAGAAGTCCTAGCCTCAGCAATCAGACAACAAAAGGAAATTAAAGGCATCCAAATCGGCAAAGAAGAAGTCAAATTATCACTCTTCGCAGATGATATGATACTCTATGTGGAAAACTCAAAAGACTCCACCCCAAAACTGCTAGAACTTGTACAGGAATTCAGTAAAGTGTCAGGATATAAGATCAATGCACAGAAATCAGTTGCATTTCTCTACTCCAACAACAAGACAGAAGAAAGAGAAATTAAGGAGTCAATCCCATTTACAATTGCACCCCAAACCATAAGATACCTAGGAATAAACCTAACCAAAGAGTCACAGAATCTATACTCAGAAAACTATAAAGTACTCATGAAAGCAATTGAGGAAGACACAAAGAAATAGAAAAATGTTACATGCTCCTGGATTGGAAGAATAAATATTGTGAAAATGTCTATGCTACCTAAAGCAATCTACACATTTAATGCAATTCCTATCAAAGTACCATCCATCTTTTTCAAAGAAATGGAACAAATAATTTTAAAATTTATATGGAACCAGAAAAGACCTGGAATAGCCAAAGGGATATTGAAAAAGAAAGCCAAAGTTGGTGGCATGACAATTCCAGACTTCAAGCTCTAATACAAAGCTGTCATCATCAAGACAGCATGGCACTGGCACAAAGCAGACACATAGATCAATGGAACAGAATAGAGAGCCCAGAAATAGACCCTCAACTCTATGGTCAACTAATCTTCGACAAAGCAGGAAAGAATGTCCAATGGAAAAAAGACAGCCTCTCTAATAAATGGTGTTGGGAAAATTGGACAGCCACGTGCAGAAAAATGAAATTGGATCATTTCCTTACACCACACACAAAAATAGACTCAAAATGGATTAAGGTCCTCAAAGTGAGAAAGGAATCCATCAAAATCCTTGAGGAGAACACAGGCAGCAACCTCTTCGACCTCAGCAGCAGCAACATCTTCCTAGGAACATCGCCAAAGGCAAGGGAAGCAAAGGCAAAAATGAACTATTGGGATTTCATCAAGATCAAAAGCTTTTGCACAGCAAAGGAAACAGTTAACAAAATCAAAAGACAACTGACAGAATGGGAGAAGATATTTGCAAATGACATATCAGATAAAGGACTAGTGTCCAAAATCTATAAAGAACTTAACAAACTCAACACCCAAAAACAAATAATCCAATCAAGAGATGGGCAGAGGACATGAACAGATGTTTCTGCAAAGAAGAAATCCAGATGGCCAACAGACACATGAAAAAGTGCTCCATATCTCTCGGCATCAGGGAAATACCAATCAAAACCACAATGAGATATCACCTCACACCAGTCAGAATGGCTAAAATCAACAAGTCAGGAAATGACAGATGCTGACGAGGATGCAGAGAAAGGGGTACCCTCCTACACTGTTGGTGGGAATGCAAGCTGGTGCAACCACTCTGGAAAACAGCATGGAGGTTCCTCAGAATGTTGAAATTAGAACAGCCCTATGATCCAGCAATTGCATTACTGGGTATTTACCCTAAAGATACAAATGTAGTGATCCAAAGGGGCACGTGCACCCGAATGTTTATAGCAGCAATGTCCACGATAGCCAAACTATGGAAAGAACCTAGATGTCCATCAACAGATGAATGGATCAAGAAGATGTGGTATATATACACAATGGAATACTATGCAGCCATCAAAAGAAACGAAATCTTGCCATTTGCGACAACATGGATGGAACTAGAGCGTATCATGCTTAGCGAAATAAGTCAAGCGGAGAAAGACAACTATCATATGATCTCCCTGATATGAGGAAGTGGTGATGCAACATGGGGGCCTAAGTGGGTAGGAGAAGAATCCATGAAACAAGATGGGATAGGGAGCGAGACAAACCATAAGTGACTCTTAATCTCACGAAACAAACTGTGGGTTGCGGGGGGAGGGGGGTTGGCAGAAGGGTTGTAGGGTTATGGACATTGGGGAGGGTATGTGCTTTTGGGTAAATTGGAAAGGGAGGTGAACCATGAGAGACTATGGACTGTGAAAAACAATCTGAGGGTTTTGAAGTGGCGGGGGGGGTGGGAGGTTGGGGTACCAGGTGGTGGGTATTATAGAGGGCACGGCTTGCATGGAACACTGGCTGTGGTGAAAAAATAATGAATACTGTTTTTCTGAAAATAAATAAATTGGAAAAAAAAAGAAAATAGAAACTCTTCATCCCCCTAAAGTTAAATAAATTTTTGGTTGGACTGATGTTTTGAGAACAGAATAATAAAGACTATACATAAAAAGTAAAAAAAAAAAAAAAAAAAGGAAAGTTCCCCATGTGGAGACTAGAAAGGTTCGTTTTGGTGCCTCAGAAAAGCCACATATGCTCGTCTACGAAACCAGTCCTCTGAGGAGGGACACATGAAACCAAATCTAGGGTTCATATTAGGGTTTTGGATCCTGTCCGTTTCAATCTTCTGTCTCTGGGGACACTGTCTGAGTGTCTAAGTGGAGATAGTTGCTCAGCTTGTGTCAGTGCACCTCATAGTCCAGGGCAGCCTACACTATTGGGATGGCCTCATGGGCCTTGGAGGTTTTTCCTAACCTGTAAGGTTATGGTCAATGGATTGGGCACGGCTTCCATGGAGAGGACAGGCACAGTCATTTGGTGTGTCTCCATAGGCCTTATCCTGGAGGGTGTGTGGACCAGGCTGTGGGCACAAAACTCTGAAACACAAACTTGGCTTAGGTGTGGCATGAGGTTATGGTAGGCCAGAGCTACAGACCAAGAGGGAAGCTCCTCGGCTTATGAAAGAAGGGTGAGTGGGAGGCATTCTCTCAGGCTTTTGTCTTTGGATGTTCTGTCCAGGATAGCCATGGATTATAGGGGTGGCCTCAGGGACTATGGACGAGTAACCCCCTCTGGGGATTTGGCCCAGCTCCCAAGAGTTTGGGGTCATTTTGTGGGAAGGGTGGAGTCCTGTTGTTTGGCTCAGGTGTCTCTACAATAGAGGGATTCCAGGGAAGAGCCCTAGGTATCGGCGACTGGAAAACTCAAACTCCGGTGTGGATTGGGAGCATAGGGACTTGGCAAGTCCCATATGCGGGCTCTTGGTCCAGGCCCCGAGAGGCCTTACTTCGACATGGGGCTCACGCTGAGGGTCATAATGCAAGTTTGTGCCCAAGGCGGCACTCAAGGTTGGACTTGGCCTCAGGTGCCATGAAGGTTTCACCTACCCTGAAGGTGTGAATCCATGCCAGTAGAAAGCTTTAGAGCCATGGGGAAGGCAGAGTTCTGATTTGTGCTTCAGGTACCCAACTGTGTAGGGATTTGATATAATGTCTAGGTTCAGATGTCTGAAAGTTTGGAAATAGATGAATGCCTAAGGCCGTGGTATGTCCGTTATGCTGGGTGTGCACCCAGCTGTCCCCTGTCTATCTAGACGTCAGGCCTCAGGCTTTGCCAGACAGAGCATTAGTGCCCAGGTCAGCCTATCCAACTGGGGTGCGGTCGAGGCCTGAACAGGTTGATCCTCATTTGGGGTTTCTGGAGAGCCCCAGAGGGCTGTTATTCTTCTGGTGAGTAGGCAGACGGCTGCATTATTGCTCCTGAATCCCCAGTCTGGAGGGATTGTTTGCCAGGAGTGTGAGGAAGGAAGTCTGAAAACACAAGCTAGCATTAGGTTTGGGGCCGAGGGCACGGCAGGCCCACTCGGCAAAGGCTGAATCGAGATCTCCTGCATCTGAGGACATGGCAAGTATGAGAGGTCGCCTCAGGCTAGAGTTTGTGTCCACCAAGTCCCCTTCCTGAAGGGGGTGGGGAATTCATGGGCCAGGGAGGTTTCCCTACGATGGGAGTTATGAGCTACATCAAACCTCAAGGTTTTCTTATGCAGGACAGTCGAGTACTACTGCATGGTTACAGGATGCCCCTTACGGAAAGACTCGAGAGCATGGGTCTAAGCATGGATGCCTGGAAACGCCACCTCACATTCCCACTGTTCATTCGGGACAAGGCAGGCTCAATCTGTGTGCTCTTGGGCGAGCTACCCAAAGGGCTGAGTTGAAATGGACTCTCCTGGGGATAGGTTATAATGTGTGTTGATGGCCATGGAGCCCATCGAATGTGGCAGTGGCTCAGGGACTCTGCAGGATTCTCCATCCTGAAGGGTTTTACACAGCTCCAACAAGTAAGCTCCTCATGTGGAGACGAGAGGTGTTCTGTTTGGTGCCTCAGGAAAGTCCCATATTCTGGACATTGAACCCAGGCTTCTGAGGAGTGACAACTGGAAACCAAAGCAGGAGTTCGGATTAGGTCCTAGGGCCTGTCTGGTTCAATCTTCTGTCTCTGAGGACATTTGTCTGCATGCCTGCATGGAGGTAGTTGCTCAGCTTGTGTCAGAATGCCCCTGTTTGTCCAGGGTGGCATACAGTAGTGGGATGTTCTCAGGGGCCTTGAGATTTCTCCTCTTTTGAAGGGTTGTGGCCAATGGAATGGGCACAGTTTCTTAGGAGAGAGCAGTCACAGTTCTGTGGTATGGCTCCAGAGGACCTAACCTGGAAGCTGTGTTTGCCAGAGCTGTGGGGATAGATGTCCGAAAACACAAACTTGGCTCAGGTTTGGGGCCAAGGTTATGGTAGGCCTGATCTTCAGTCCGTGAGGGGAGCTCCTCTGGATATGAAAGGAGGGCGATTGAGAGGCGTTCACTCAGGCTTTTGTCTCTGGGTGTTGTGTCCACAATGGCCGTTTAGTGTAGGGTTTGCCTCATGGGCCGAGGAAGAGTCTCCCTCTCTGGGGATTGGCCAAGCTCCCCAGTGTTCGGGGTCATTCTGTAGGAAGGGAAGAGTACTGTTTTCTGCCACAGGTGTCCCCCAAGTAGAGGGATTCTAGAACAGAGCAGTGGGTACTGACAACTGGAATACCCGCCATCTGGTTTGGCCTGGGTGCCTATGGGCATGGCAAGCCCCATATGAGGGCTCTTGCTCCAGCCACTGAGATGCATTACTTGATTAAGGGACTGACACTGAGGGTCACAATGCGTGTTTGTGCCCAAGGCGGCCCTCAAGCATGGGTGTGGACTCATGGGCCATGCAGTTTTCTCCTACACTGAAGGTTTGACTCACTGCCAACAGCAAGGTTTCTTGTCATGGGGAAGGAAGAGTTCTGACTTGTATGTCAGGTTCCCCCTGTGCAGGGACTGGAGATAAGGTCTAGGTTCCGATGCCTGAAAACCCAGTTGGGCAGGGATGATGGCGTAAGGCCTTGGCGGGTCCAATGTGCTTGGTTTGCAGCCAGCTGTCTCGGTGTCTGTTGGAAGGTCTGGGCTCGGGCTATGTAAGACAGAGCATTAGTGGTTAGGGTAGCCTATGCAATTAGGGTGTTGCCGAGGTCCAAGCAGTTTGATCCTCATTTGGGGTTTCTGGGCAACAGTATAGACAATGTTTTTCTTCTGGGGAGCAGGTAGAGTGCTTCGTTGTGACCCCAGAATTCCCATTCGCGAGGGCTTATTGGCCAGGAGTGTGAGGACGAAAGTCTGAAAAAACGCGCTTGGCTGAGGTTTGGGGCAAAGGGAACAGCAGGCCCACTCTGCAGAGGCTAACTTGGGATCTCCTGCATCTGGATTCAGGGTGATGATCAACGTTGGATGATACTGGAGTTTGTGTCTGTGATGGTCCCTTCATGAAGCGGGGGCTTCATGAGGCCAAGGCGGTTTTCCCACACTGAGTTTGTGAGTTGTTCCAAACCACAATATTTCTTTCTGCAGGACAGTCGAGTCCTTTTGGATGGCTAAAAGGACGTCCCATACGTAAGGACTGGAGAGCAGGGTTTGAAGGATTGATGCCTGTATAGCATAGCTCTCATTCCCATTGACTATTTGGGACAAGACATGTTTTATTTGCTGGCTCTGGGGCAAGCTACCCAGGGTGCTGAGTTGAAATGGACTCTACTGAGGATGGGTCATAATGTGGGTTTGTGTGCATGGAGACCTTAGAATGCGCTGGTGTTTCAGGGGCCCTTCAGAATTTGCCTACCTGGAGGGTTTGATACATCTCCAATAAGAAAGCACCCCATGTGGAGATGAGAGAGGTTCTGTTTGGTGCCTCAGGAAAGCCCATTATGCTGTTCTTCGAACCCAGGCCTCTGAGGAGTGACACCTGGAAAGCAAAGGAAGAGTTCAGATTAAGCCTAGGGACCTGACTGGTTCAGTCTTCCGCCTCTGCAGACATCTGTCTGCTTGTCTGCATGGATATAGTTGATCAGCTTGTGTCAGAATGTCCCTGTTTGTCCCGTGTGGCTTAGAGTAGTGGGATGTCCCTAGGGGCCTATCCAGTTCAATCGTTTTTTATGTGGACATCTGTTTATGGGTCTGAGTGGAGGTAGTTGCTCAGCTGTTGTCAGATCGCCCCGTTTGTTCTAGGCGGCCTACACTACTGGAATTGCCTCGGAGACTTTGGAGGTTTCTCTTAATTTGCAAGGTTGTTTCCAATGGAATGGGCAGAATTCCTTTGGAAAGGGAAGGCACAGTTTTGATGTGTGGCTCCAAGGGCCTAAGCGTGGAGGGTGTGTGGGTAATAGCTGTGGGGACAGAAGTCTGAAAACACAAGCTCGGCTTAGGTTTGGGGACATAGGTATGGCAGGCATGATCTACAGACCGTGAGGAGAACTCTTCAGGATATGAACAAATGGCGAGTGTGAGGCGCTTGCTCAGGCTTTTGTCTCTGGATCTTGTGTCAACAATGGCCGTGGAATGTCGGGGTGGCCTCATGGGCCATGGACCAGTCTCCCTCTCTGTGGATTTGGCCTGATACCACGTGTTTTGGGTAAATCTGTGGGATGGGATGAGTCATTCCTGTTTTGTTACCTCAGGTTTCCCACCAAAAGAGGGAATCCAGAGCAGAACCCTGGTGAGGGGCGACTGGACAACCCGACCTCTGGTTAAATATTGTGGCATAGGGGGATGGCAAGTCCAATATGCCATCTCTTGTTCTAGCCTCTGAAAGGCCTTACTTGAGCACAGGCCTCACGCTGAGAATCCCAATGTGTATTTCTGCCCTTGCAGCACTCAAGCAACCAAGCCTCAGGAAACACCCATATGGTGATATTGGAAACCAGGCCTCTGAGGAGAGATACCTGGAAACCAAAGCAATGGATCCGATTAGGGCCTAGGGGTATGTCCGGTTCAATCTTCTTCTCTGGGGACATCCATCTATGGTATGAGCGGAGATAGATGCTCACATGTTGTCAGACAGCCCATGTTTGTACCGGACAGCCTACACTCTTAGGATGGCCTTGGGGACTTTGGAGGTTTCCCCTAATTTGTACGATTGTAGACAATGGAATGGACAGAATTCCCGTGGAGTGGGCAGGCCCAGTCTTGATATGTGGCTCCAGGGGCTCCACCCTGTAGGTTGTGTGGGCCAGGGCTGTGGGGACAGAAGTCTGAAAACACAAACTCAGCTTAGGTTTGGGGACGTAGGTATGGCAGGCCCAATCTACAGACTGTGAGGAGAACTCTTGGGGATATGAAGAAAGAGCGAGGGTGAGGCCCTTATTCAGGCTTTTGTCACTGGATTTTGTGTCAACAATGGCCGTGGAATGTTGGAGAGGCCTCATGGGCCATGGACGAGTCTTCCTCTGTGTGGATTTGGCACAATCCCAGTTGTTTAGGGTCAATCTGTGGGATGGGAGGAATCCTTTCAGTTTTGTTAACTCAGGTGTCCCACCAAAAGAGGGATTTCAGAGCAGAGCCCTGGGAAGGGCTGAATGGACCACCTGAATTATGGTTAACAATTGGGGTCTAGTGGCATGACAAGCCCAATAGGCCGTCTCTTGGTCCAGCCACTTAGAGGCCGTAATTTAGGACTGGGCTCATGCTGAGGGTCACAATGCATGTTTGTAACCAAGGAGGCCCTCAACCATGGGCGAGGCCTCATGGGCCCCACTGGTTTCAACTACACTGAAAGTTGGACAACATGCCAAACACAGGGTTTCTTGCCATGGGGAAGGAGTTCTGATTTCTGCATCATTTTCAAACATGGGCAGTGATTGGTGATAAGGTCTAGGTTCTAAAGTCTGAAAACCAAGGTTTTGAAGAGATGACGACCTAAAGCCATGACGGGTCCATTGAGCTCAGTGTGCTGCCAGCTGGCTGGGTGTAGGCCGGGAGCTCCAGGCTCAGGCTGTGTCAAAAAGGGCATTAGTTCCCATGGCACCCTTTATAATTGGGATATAGTCTAGTGGTATGCAGGTTGATCCTCATTTGGGGTTTCTGGGTAGCCACAAAGGCAATGTTTTTCTTCTGGAGGGCAAGCAGAGTGCAGCATTATAGTTCTGGAATTGCCAAACTGGAGGGCTTGTGGGCTAGGAGTGTGAGGACGGAAGTCTGAGAACACAAGCTAGGCATAGATTTCTGGGCGAGGGCACGGCAGGCTCACTCTGCAGAGCTGAATCTAGATCTCATGCATCTAAAGTCAAGGGTGAGGATCAGACGATGGTTCACCTTGTAGTTTCTGTCCCTCATGGCCCCTTCATGAAGGGGGTGGTGGATCACGAGTCCATGGAGGTTTTCCCATGATGGAAGTTTTGAGATGCTCCAAACCGCCAGGATTCTTCTGTGGGGCCATTGAGACCTGTTGTTTGGCTCCAGGAATTTCCATATGGAACAATTCCCAGGTGGGTTCTAAGGATGGATAGCTGGGCAGCCCGCCTCTCATTCCAATTGTCTTCTAGTGACAAGACAGGTTAGATCTGCTGGATCTGGGGCAGCAACCGAGGGGGCTGAGTTGAAATGGACTCTCTTGCGGATGGGTCCTAATGTGGGTTTGTGTCCATGGATACCTTGGAATGAGATGGTGGCCCAGAGCCCTGAAGGGTTCTCCTAACCAGAGGCTTTGACACAGCTCCAATATGCAAGTTCCCATGTGGAGACGAGATTTGCTCCGATGGGTGCCTCAAGAAACACCATATGCTGGTATTGGAATCCAGGCCTCTGAGGAGAGATGCCTGGAAACCAAAGCAATGGATCCAAATAAGGCCTAGGGGCCTGTCCGTTCCAATTACCTCTGGGGACATCTGTCTATGAATCTGATTGCAGGTAGGTGCTCAGATGGGCTCAGATTGCCCCTGTTTGTCCTGGGCAGCCAACACTATTGGGATGGCCTCAGGGACTTCGGAGGTTTATCCTGTTTGTAGGGTTGTGGCCAATGGAATGGGCAGAATTCCCTTAAAGATGGAAAGTACAGTCCTCAGGTTTGGCTCCAGGGGCCTGAGCTTGTAGGGTGTGTGTGCCAGGGCTGTGGGGACAGTTGTCTGAAAACACAACCTTGGCTTAGGTTTCAGGTCGTAGGTTTGGCAGGACTGAACTACAGACTGTGAGGAGAAACTTTTGGGATATGAACAAAGGGCAAATGTGAGGCACTTGCTCAGGCTTTTGTCTCTAGATATTGTGTCACCAATGGCTGTGGAATGTCCAGGTACCCTCATGGGAAATGGATGAGTCTTTCTGTCTGAAGATTTTGCCCGAACCCAAGAGTTTGGGGTCATTCTGTGGGGGTGGGAGGAATCCATTTTTTTTTTACCTTCAGTGTCCCACTGAGAGAGGGATTCCACAGCAGAGCCCTGGGGAGAGGTGACTGGACAACCAGAAATCTGGTTAAAAATTGGGGCATAGGGGCATGGCAAGCCCACTATGACATCTAATGATCCATCCACTAAGAGGACTTCCTTGAGGACAGGACTTACGCTGAGGGTCACAATGCTTGTTTATGCCCTCGCCGCACTCAATCATGGGCGAGCCCTCATGGTGAATGCTGGTTTCTCCCACACAGAATGTTGTACCACCACAAGGTTTCTTGCCATGAGTAAGGAGAAGTTCTGATTTCTGCATCACGTTCACCCCTTGGCAGGGATTGGAGTGCAGGTCTAATTTCTGAATCCTGAAATGCTAGGTTGGGATGAGATGATGAGCTAAAACCATTGCAGGTCCAATGTGCTCAGTGTGTGGTCAGCTGTCTGGGTGTTGGTCAGGAGGTCTGGGCTCAGGCTGTGTCAGACAGTGAATTAGTTCCCAGATAAGACTATATAATATGGGTACAGTAGAGTGCCTTGTAGGTCTTTCCTCATTTGGGGTGTCTGGTAAGCTCCATAGGGCAACATTTTTCTTCTAGAGATGCAGTCAGAGGGCAGTCAGAGTGCTGCATTGTGGGTCCAGAATTGCCAAACTTGAGGGCTTGGGGGCCAGGAGTGTGAGGATGGAAATCTGAGAACACAAGCTAAACATAGGTTTCAGGGCGAGGGCAAGGCCGGCACACTCTGCAGAGCTGAATCGAGATCTCATGCATCTGAAGTCAGGGCGAGAATCAGGCGTTGGCTCAGGTTGGAGTTCCTGTCCATGAATTCCCCTTCACAAAGAGGAGGGGGCATCACAAAGCCATGGAGGTTTTACCACGATGGGAGTTGTGAGATGCTCCAAAACGCAATGATTACTTTTGCAGGACATTTGAGACCTGTTGGATGGCTCCAGGACGTCCCATACAGTACATCGCCAGAGCAGAGATCTAAGGATGGATGCCTGGGCAGCTGGCCTCACATTCCAATTGTCTCCTAGTGACAAGAAAGGTTAGTTCTGCTGGCTCTGGGGGAGCAACCAAGGGGTTTGAGATGAAATGGAATCTCCTGTGGATGGGATCTAAGGTGGATTTGTGTCCATGGGGTCCTTGGAATGGGGCGGTGGTGCTGGAGCCCTGAAGGATTCTCCTAACCGAGATTTTTAGACAGCCCCCAAGGGCAAGTTTCCCATGTGGAGGCAAGATTTGTTCTAATTGGTGCCTCAGGAAACCCCCTTATGCTTGTATTGGAAACCAGGCCTCTGAGGACAGATACCTGGAAACCACAGCAATGGATCCAATTAGGGCCTAGGGGCCTGTCCACTTCAATCTTCTTCTCTGGTCACATCTGTCTATGGTATGAGTGGAGGTAGTTGCTCAGTTGTTGTCAGACCGACCCTGTTTGTCTGGTTCGCCTACACTATTGGATGGCCTCAGGGACTTTGGAGGTTTCTCCTAATTTTTACGATTATGGAGAACGGAATGGCAGAATTTCTGTGGAGTGGGCAGGCACAGACATGATGTGTGGCTCCAGAGGCCCCAGCCTGGAGGGTGTGTGGGCCAGGACTGTGGGGACAGATGTCTCAAAACACAAACTCAGCTTAGGTTTGGGGATGTAGGTTTGGCAGGCTCGATCTACAGCCCGTGAGGAGAATTCTTCGAGATATGAAAAAATGGCGAGTGTGAGGCACTTGCTCAGGCTTTTGTCTCTGGATTTTGTGTCAACGATGTCTGTGGAATGTCGGGGAAGCTTCATGGGCTTTGGACGAATCTTTCTCTGTGTGGATTTGGCCCGATCCCAATTGTTTTTGGTCAATGTGTGGGATGGGAGGAGTCCTTTCAGTTTTGTTAACACACGTGTCCCACCAAAAGAGGGATTCCAGAGCAGAGCCCTGGGGAGGGGCGACTGGACAACCAGAAATCTGGTAAAAAATTGGAGCCTAGGGGCATGGCAAGCCCAATATGCCTTCTAATCTTCCAGCTGCTGAGAGGCCTTCCTTGAGGACAGAAGTCACGATGAGGGTCAAAATGCGTTTTTATACCCTCGTTGGGCTCTATCATGGGCGGGGACTCATGGTGCACACTGGTTTCTCTTACACTGAATATTGGACAACATGCCAACCACATGTATTCTTGACATGGAGAAGTAGTAGTTCCGATTTCTGCATCTCATTCACCCCTGGGCAATGATTGGAGTTAAGGTCTAGGTTTTGAAGTCTGAAAACCGAAGTTGTGAAGAGATGATGACCTAAGGCCATGTCGGGTCTGATGTGCTCAGTGTGGAGCCAGCTGTCGGGGTGTTGGTGGGGAGGTTCAGGCTCAGCCTCTTTCAGACATTAGTTACCAGGGTAGATTGTATAATTGGAGTACATTCGAGTGCTGTGCAGGTTGATCCTCATTTGGCATTTCTGGGTAGCCCCAATGGCAAAGTTTTTCTTCTGGAGGGAAGGCAGAGTGCTTCATTGTGGCTCCTGAATTCCTAAACTGGATGACTTGTGGGTGAGGAGTGTGAGGACAGAAGTCTGAGAACACATGTTAGGCATAGGTTTTGGGGCAAGGGCATGGCAGGCACCCTCTGCAGATCTGAATCGGTATTTCGTGCATCTGAAGTCAGGGCGAGGTTCAGACTTAGGCTCAGGTTGGAGTTTCTGTCCATTATTGCCCTTTCATGAATGGGGGGGTGATCACGAGGCCATGGAGGTTTTTGTCTGGATTTTGTGTCAACAATGGCGGTGGAATGTCGCGGTGACATCAATCAGAACAAATTAGGAGAAACCTCTCGCTTCCCCAAGTCTTTCCTAAGAGTGTAGGCCGCCCTGGACAAATAGGGGCTATCTGCCACCAGCTGAGCAACTACCTCCACTCAGACCCGGAGACAGACATCCACAGAGTAGAAGTTTGAACTGGACAGGCCCCTAGGACCTCATCAGATTCATTGTTTTGATTTCCAGCCATCTCTCCTCAGAGGCCTGGTTTCTAATAGCCGTGTATGCGGCTTTACTGCGGCACTCATCAGAACAAATCTCATCTCCATATGGATAACTAGCACGTGGCAGCTGTGTCAAAAGCTCTGGTTAGTAGAAACCTTCAGGACCCTGTTGCCACTGCTCCATTCCAAGGTCCCCATAAACACATACCCACATTAGGACCCATCCGCAGGTGAGTCCGTTTTAACTCAGCGCCCTCAGTTGCTCTCACAGAGGCAGCAGATCGAACCTGTATTATCGTAAGGAGAAAATTGGAATGAGAGGCGGGCAGCCCAGGCATCCATTCTTAGAACCCTGCTCTGGAGTCATCCCTATGGGATGTCCTGGAGCCATCCAACAGGTCTCAATTGTCCTGCAGAAGGAATACTTGCGGTTTGGAGAATCTCACAACTCCCATCGTGGGAAAACTTCCATGGTCTCATGATGCCCCTCCCCCTTCATGAAGGGGCCATCATGGACAGAAACTCCAACCTGGGCCAACGTCTGATCCTCTTACTGACTTCAGATGCACGAGATCTCGATTCTGCTCTGTAGAGTGTGCCTGCCGTGCCCTCATCCCCAAACCTACGCCTAACTTGTGTTGCCTGACTTCCGTCCTCACACTCTTGGCCCACAAGCCCTCAGGATGGCAATTCCGGAGCCACAATGCAGCACTCTGCCTGCACTCCGGAAGATAAACGTTTCTCTATGGGGCTACCCAGAAACACCAAATGAGGATAAACCTGCACGCCACTCTACTGTACCCCAATTATACAGTCTACCCTGAGCAGTAATGCCCTGTCTGACACAGCCTGAGCCCGGACTTCCTGGCCAACACCCAGACAGCTGGCCGCACAGTGAGTACATCAGACCCGCCATGGCCTTAGGTCGTCATCTCTTCCCAACCTCGTTTTTCAGGCTTCAGAACCTAGACCTTAACTCCAATCAAGGCCCAGGGGTGAACGTGATGCAGAAATTGGAACTCCTCTTTCCCCGTGGCAAGAATCCTAATGGTTGGCATGTTTTCCAACGTTCAGTGTAGGAGAAACCAGCATGGCCCATGAGGCCCCACCCTTGTGTGAGAGCTGCATTGGACACAAACACGCATTGTGACCCTCAGCGTAAGTCCTGTCCTCAAGTAAGGCCTGTCAGTGGCTGGACCAAGAGCCGCATATGGGGCTTCCCATGCCCCTAGTCCCCCTTTCTTAATCAGAGGTCGGTTTGTCCATTTGCCCTTCCCCAGGGCTCTGCTCTGGAATCCCTCTTTTGGTGAGAAACCTGAGGTAAAAAAACAGAACGGACTCCTCCCATCCCAGATAATCACCCCAACCTCCTGAGATCGGACCAAATCCCCAGAGATGGAGAGTCATCCATGGCCCATGAGGCCACCTCGACATTCCACGGCCATTGTTGACACAAAATTCTGAGACAAAAGCCTGAGCAAGGGCCTCACTCCAGCCCTTTGTTCATATCCCAAAGAGTTCTCCTCACAGTCTGTAGATTCTGCCTATCATAACTACGTCCCCAAACTTAAGCCAAGTTTATGTTTTCAGACTTCTGTCCCCACAGCCCTGGCCCACACACCCTCCAGGCTGGGGCCCCTGGAGTGACACCTCAGGACTGTGCATGCCTTCTCCAAGGGTATTCTTCCCATTCCATTGGCCACAACCGTAAAAATTACGAGAAGCCTCCAAAGTGCCTGAGGCTATCCCAATAGTGTCCACTCAGACAGATGTCCCCCGTGAAGAAGATTGAATCGTACACGCCCCTAGGCCCTAATCGGATCCATTGCTTTGATTTCCAGGCATCTCCACAGAGGACTGGTTTCCAATACCAGTATACGGGGGATTCCTGAGGCACCGATCAGAACACATCTCATCTCCACGTTAGAAACTTGCATGTTGGGGCTGTATCAAAACCTCTGGTTAGGAGAATACTTCAGGGCCCCAGTGCCACCGCCCCATTCCAAGGTCTCCATGAACACAAACCCATATTATGACCCATCCGCAGGAGAGTCCATTTCAATATACCCCCCTCGGTTGCTCCCCCAGAGCCAGCAGATTGAACTTCTCTTGTCCCAAGGAGAAAATTGGAATATGAAGTGGACTGCCCAGGCGTCAAATTTTAGAACACTGCTCTGGAGTTGTTCCGTATGGGACATCCTTAAGCCATCCAATATTTCCCAACCTTCCCACAGAAGGAATTCTAGTGGTTTGGAGAATCTCAAAACTCCCATCGAGGGAAATACTCCATAACCTCGTGTTGCCCCACCCCCCTTCCTGAAGGGGCCACCTTGGACAGAAAATCCTCGCCCTGACTTCAGGTGTACAAGATCTTGATTCAGCTCTGTAGAGTGTGCCTTCAGTGCCCTCGCCCGGACCTGTGCCTAGCTTGTGTTCTCAGACTTTAGTTTTCACACTCTGGGCCCACAAACCCTCCCATTTGGCAAATCTGGAGCAATTATGCAGCACTCTGCCTGCTCTCCAGAAGAAAAACTTTGCCCTCTGGGGCTACCCAGAGAACCCAAATGAGGATCAACCTGCACGCCACTCGACTGAACCCCAGTTATATAGTCCACCCTGGGCACTAGTGCCCTGTCTGACTCAGCTTGAACCCAGACCTCCCGACAGACACCCAGGCAGGTGACCACACACAAGCAAATCCGACCCACCATGGTCTTAGCTTGTCATCTCTTCCCAACCTAGCTTTTCAGGCTTCAGAACTTAGACCTTAACTCCAAATCCTTCCAAGGGGTGAACATGATGCAGAAATCAGAACTCCTCCTTCTCCATGGCAAGAAACCTTGTGTTTGTTATGTTGTCCAATGAACAGTGTAGGAGAAACCAGTATGTCCCTTGAGACTCTGCCATGCTAGAAGGCAGCATTAGGCACAAACACACATAGTGACACTCAGCGTAAGCCCTGTCCTCAAGTAAGATGCCTCAGTGGCTAGACCAATAGTCCGCATATGGGGCTTGCCATGCCCCTAGGCCCCCAATCTTAACTAGAGGTCGGGTTGTCTGGTCGCCCCACGCAGGGCTATGCTCTGGAATTCCTCTTTTGTTGGGACACCTGTGGTAAAGAGAAAACAAAACAAAACCAGAACAGACTCCTCCCAACACACAGAATGACCCCAAACTCTTGGGATTGGGCTAAATCCCCAGAGAGGGAGACACGTCCATGTCACATGAGGCTACCTCGACATTGCATGGCTATCATTGACATAAAATCCAGAGACAAAAGCCTGAGCAAGCGCCTCACACTCGCCCTTTGTTCATATCCCAAAGAGTTCTCCTCATGGTCTATAGATTGGGCCTGCCATACCTATGTCCCAAAACCTAAGCTGAGTTTGTGTTTTCAGACTTCTGTCCCCATAGCCCTGGCCCACACACTGTCCAGGCTTGGACCCCTGGAGCCACAACACAGTACTGTGCCTGCCCTTTCCAAGGGAATTCTGCCCATTCCATTGGCCACAACCATATAAATTAGGATAAACCTCCAAAGTCCCCGAGGCCAGCCCAATAATGTAGGCTGCCCAGAACAAACAGGGGCGATCTGACACCAGCTAAGCAAATACCTCCACTCCGACCCATAGACAGATGTCCCCAGAGTAGAAGATTGAACCTGACAGGCCCCTAGGCCCTAATCAAATCCAACGCTTTGGTTTCCAGGCATCTCTCCCCAGAGGCCTGGTTTCCAATATCAGCATAAGGGGGTTTCTAGAGGGACCCATCAGAACACATCTCGTCTCCCCATGGGAAACGTGCTCATTGCAGCTGTGTCAAAACTTCCGGTTAGGAGAATCCTTCAGGGCCCCAGTGCCACTGCCTCATTCCAAGGGCTCCATGGACACAAACCCACATTGTAGCCCATTGCAGGATGCTCTTTACTCCCCCACAGCCAACCAATCGAACCTGCCTTGTCACAAGAAGACAATCAGAATGCGAGGCAGGCTGCCCAGGCATCTGTCCTTAGAACCGTGCTCTGGAGTCATTTCGTATGAGAGGTCCTGGAGGCATCCAACAGGTCTTAATTATACCGCAGAAGGAACCCTTACTGCATAGAGCATCGCAAATCTCCCATCGTGGGATAACCTCCTTTGCTCCATGATGCCCCGTCCCTGTCATGAAAGGGCCATCATGGATGGAAACTCCAACCTCAGCCAACGTCTGATCCTCACCCTGATTCAGAAGCACGAGATCTTGATTCAGCTCTGCAGAGTGTGCCTACCATGCACCAGCCTTGAAACATAAGCCTAGCTTCTGTTTTCGGACATTCCTCCTCATGTTCCTGGGCCACAAGCCTTCCAGTTTCACAGTTCCGGAGTCACAATGCACCACTCTGCCTGCCCTCCAGAAGAAAAACTTTGCCCTATGGGGCTATGCAGAAACCCCAAATGAGGATCAACCTGCATTTAACTCGAATAGACCCCAATTATACAGTCTACCCTGGGTACTAATGTCCTGTCTGACACAGCCTGAGCCCACACCTCCCGACCGACACCCAGACAGCTGGACACACACTGAGCACATAGGACCCACCAAGGCTATAAGTTGTCATCTCTTCCAACTTCGTTTTTCAGGCTTCAGAACCTAGACCTTATCTCCAATCACTGCCCAGGGGTGAACATGATGTAGAAATCAGAACTCCTCCTTCTGCTTGGCCAGAAATCTTGTGGTGGGCATGCTGTCCAACATTCAGTGTAGGAGAAACCAGCGTGGCACATGAGGCCACGACCATGCTTGAGGGCTGCATTGGGCACAAAAACGCACTGTGACCCTCACCGTGTGTCCTGTCTCCAGGTAAGACCTGTCAGTGGCTGTACCAAAAGCTCGCATATGGGGTTACCATGCTCCAAGCCCCCATTCTTAAATAGAGGTCGGCTTGGCATTTGCCACTCCCCAGGGCTCTGCTCTGGAATTCGTCTTTTGGTGGGACACCTGAGGTAAAAACAAAAACAAAACAAAACAAAACAAAACGGACTTTTCCCTTCCCAAAGAATGACCCCAAATTCTTGGGATCGGGGCAAATCCCCTGAGGAGAAAGACTCGTTAATTGCCCATGGGTCACCTGGACATTCCACGGCCATTGGTGACACAATACCTAGAGACAAAAGCCTGAGCAAGCTCCTCACACTCATCCGTTGTTCATATCATGAAGAGTTCTCACGGTCTGAAGATCAGTCCTGCCACAAATAAGACCCGAAACCTATGCCGAGTTTTTGTTTTCAGACAACTGTCCCAAAGCCCTGGCCCCCACACCCTAAAGGCTCAGGACCCTGGACCCAAACCTGAGGACTGTACTTTCTCTCTCTAAGGCAATTCTGCCCATTCCATTGGCCACAACCCTACAAATAGGATAAACCTCCAAAGACTCCAAGACCATCCCAATAGATTTGGCTAACCAGGACAAACAGGGGGCAATCAGAGCCCATCTGAGCACCTACCTGCATTCAGACATGAAGACAGATGTGCCCAGAGGTAAATTGGAAAAAACAGGCCGCTAGGCCCTAATCAGATCAATTGCTTTGGTTTCCAGGCATCTCTCCTCAGAGGCCTGGATTCCAATACCAGCATATGGTGTTTATTGAGGCATCCAACAGAACAAATCTCGTCTCCACATGGGAAACTTGTGCCTTGCAGCTGTGTCAAAGCGTCAGGTTAGGAGAAGCCTTCAGGGCCCCGGTGCCACAGCCTCATTCCAAGGTCTCAATGGATACAAACCCACATTAAGACCCATTCACAGGAGAGTCCATTTCAACTCAGCCCCCTCGGTTGCTCCCCCCGATCCAGTAGATCAACCTGTTTTGTCACTAGGAGACAACTGGTATGAGAGGCGGGCAGCCCAGCCATCCATCCTTAGAACCATGCTTGGAGTTGTTCCGTATGGGAAGTTCTGGAGCCATCCAACAGGTCTCAATGGTCCTGTAGAAGAATCTTTGCAGTTTGGGGCATCTCACAACTCCCATCGTGGGAAAATCTCCATGGCCTCGTGATCACCCCCCCTTCATGAAGGGGCCATCAGGGACAGAAACTCCAACCTGAGCGATCGTCTGATCCTCACCCTGATTTCAGATGCACGAGATCTAGATTCAGCTCTGCAGACTATGCCTGCTGTGCCCTTGCCCAGAAACCTAAACCTAGCTGGTGTTCTCAGACTTCCTTCCTCACAATCCTGGCCCACAAGCCCTCCAGTTTAGCGATTCCAGAACTACACTGCAGCACTCTGCCCTCAAGAAGAAAATCAATGACCTCTGGGGCTACCCAGAAACCACAAATGAGGATCAACCTGCACGCCACTTGACTATGCCACAATATACAGGATGCCCTGGGCTCTAATGCCCTTTATGACACAGCCTGAGCCTGGAACTCCTGATCCACACCCAGCCAGCTGGCCGCACACTAAGCACATCAGACCCGCCATGGCCTTACATTGTCATGTTTTTCTAACCTCAGTTTTCAGGCTTCAGAACCTAGACCTTATCTCCAATCACTGCCCAGGGTTGAATGTGATGCAGAAATCAGAACTCCTTCCCCATGGCAAGAAACCTTGTGGTTTGCATGTTGTCCAACGTTCAGTGTATTTGAAACCAGCATGTGCCATGAGGCCTCACCCATGCTTGAGGTCCACCTTGGTCACAAACAGGCATTGTGACTCTCAGCATGAGCTCAGTCCTAAATTAAGGCCTCTCAGGGGCTGGCCCAAGAGACGGCATATTGGGGTTGCCATGCCCCTATGCCCCAATTTTTAACCATAGTTCGGGTTTACCATTTGCCCTTGTCAAGGGCTCTGTCTCAGAATACCTCTTTTGTTGGTATCTCAGAATACCTCACCCAAAACAATTGGGATGGGGCCAAATCCAAAGAGAGGAAGACTCGTCCATAGACCATGAGGCCTTCCCTACAGACCACGGCCATCGTTGACAGAAAATTCAGAGACAAAAGCCTGAGCAAGTGCCTCACACACTCCCTTTGTTCATATCCCGAAGAGTTCTCCTCACGGTCTGTAGATTGGACCTGCCATACCTACATCCAAAAACCTAAGCTGAGTTTGTGATTTAAGACATCTGACCACACAATCCTGGACCACACACCCTCCAGGCTGGGGCCCATTGAACCACACATCAGGTCTTTGCCTGCCCATTCCTCGTGAATTCTGCCCCTTCCATTGTCCATAATCATACAAATTAGGAGAAAGCTTCAAAGTCCCCGCAGCCATTGCAATAGTGTAGGCCACGGGGATAAACAGGGGCGGTCTGACACCAGCTGAGAAACTACCCACACTCATACCATGGAAGATGTCCCCAGAGAAGGAGATTGAACCGGACAGGCCCCTAGGCCCTAATCGGATCCAATGCTTTGGTTTCCAGGTATCTCTACTCAGAGGCTTGGTTTCTAATACCAGCATATGAGGGTTTCCTGAGGCATCCATATGAACAAATCTTGTCTCCACATGGAAAACTTGCTCTTTGGACCTGTCTCAAAATCTCTGGCTGGGAGAATCCTTCAGGGCCCCAGTACCACCGCCCTATTCCAAGGTCTCCATGGACACAAACCCACATTAGAACCTATCTGCAGGAGATTCCTTTTCAACACAGCCCCCTTGGTTGCTCCCCCAAAGCCAGCAGATCCAACCTGTCTTGTCACTAGGAGACAATTAGAATGCGAGGCGGGCTGCCCAGGCATCCATCCTTAGAACCCTGCCCTGGCATCATTCCATATGGGATGTCCTGGAACCATCCAACAGGTCTCAAATGTCCTGCAGAAGGAATCCTTGCATTTTGGAGCATCTCACAACTCCCAACGTGGGAAAACCTCGATGGCTTTGTGATCCCCCCACTTTATGAAGGTGAAATCATGGACAGGAACTCCAATCTGAGCCAACGTCTGATTCTTGCCCTGACTTCAGATGCATGAAATCTCGATTAAGCTCTGCGGAGTGTGTGGCCTTTCCCTCGCCCTGAAACCTATGTCTAGCTTGTGTTCTCAGACTTCTGTCCTCCACACCTGGCCCTCAAGCCCTCTAGTTTGGCAATTCTGGACCCACAATGCAGCACTCTGCCTGCCCTCCAGATGAAAAATGTTGCCCTATGGAGCTTCCCCGACACCCCAAATGAGGATAGACCTATACAGCACTCTATTGTACCCAAATTATATATTCTAACCTGGGCACTAATGCACTGTCCAACACATCCTGAGCCCGGACCTCCTGACCAACACCCAGACAGCTGACCGCCCACGGAGCACATCAGACACGCCATGGCCTTAGCTCATCATCTCTTCCCAACCTAGATTTTCAGGCTTCAGAACTTAGACCTTAAGTCCAAAACCTGCCAAGGGGTGAACGTGAGGCAGAAATTAGAACTCCTCCTTACCCACGGCAAGAAACATTGTGGTTGGCATGTTGTCCAACGTTCAGTGTAGGAGAAACCAGCGCCCACCATGAGGCCACGCCCATGCTTGAGTGCAGCCAGGGCATAAACACGCATTGTGACCTTCAGCTTGACTCCTGTCCTCTAGGAAGTCCTCTCAGTTGCTGGACCATTAGACGTGATAATAGACTTCCCATGCCCCTAGACCCCAATTTTTAATGAGATTTCTGGTTGTACTGTTGCCCTTCCCAAGGGCTCTTTTTGTGGGAAACCTGAGGTTAAAAAAAACAAAACGGACTCCTCCCATCCCACAGAATGACCCCAAACTCTTGGTATCCCACCAAATCCCCAGAGAGGAAGACTTGTCCATTGCCCATGAGGTCACCCGGACATTCCACGGCCATCAATGACACAATATCCGGAGACAACAGCCTGAGCCAGCACCTCATACTCGCCCTTTGTTCATATCCCGAAGAGTTCTCCTCACGGTCTGTAGATCCTGCCATACCTATGAACCGAAACCTAAGGTTAGTTTGTGTTTTCAGAAAACTTTACCCAAAGCCCCGGCCCCCACACCCTACAGGTCAGGATCCTGGAGCCAAATGAGGACTGTACCTGCACTCTACAAGGGAATTCTGCCCATCCCATTGGCCACAACCCTACAAATAGGATAAACCTCCAAAGTCTCCAAGGTCATCCCAATACTGTTGGCTGCCCCGGACAAACAGGGGCAATATGAGACCATCTGAACACCTGCATGTATTCAGACCCATAGACAGAAGTCCCCAGAGGTAAATTGGAAAGAACAGGCTCCTAGGCCCTAATCAGATCCATTGCTTTGGTATCCAGGCATTTCTCCTCAGAGGCCTGGATTCCCATACCAGCATATGGCTGTTTCTTGAGGCACCCATCAGAACAAATCTCGTCTCAACATGGGAAACTTGCGTGTTGGAGCTTTGTTAAAGCTTCTGGTTAGGAGAACCCTTCACGGCCCCAATGCCACCGCCTCATTCCATGGTCTCCATGGACACAAACCCACATTAGGACACATCCAGAGGAGAGTCCATTTCAACTCAGCCCCCTCGGTTACTCCCCCAGATCCAGCAGATCTAACCTGTCTTGTCACTAGGAGACAGTTGGAATGAGAGGCGGGCTGCCCAGTCATCCATCCATAGAACCCTGCTAGTTCCGTGTGGGACGTCCTGGAGCCAACCAAATGTCTCAATGGTCACAGAGAAGAATCTTTGTGGTTTGGAGCATCTCACAACTCCCATCGTGGGAAAACCTCCATGGCCTCGTGATCCACCCCCCTTCATGAAGGGGCCATCAGGGACAGAAACTCCAAGCTGAGCCATCGTCTGATCCTCACCCCTGACTTTAGATGCACAAGATCTCGATTCAGCTCTACAAAAAGTGTGCCTGCTGTGCCCTCTCCCAGAAACCTAAGCCTAGCTTGTGTTTTCAGATTTCCTTCCTCACACTCCTGTTCCACAAGCCCTGCAGTTTGGCAATTCTGTAACTACAATGCTGCACTCTGCCTGCCCACCTGAAGAAAACCATTATACTCTCGGGCTACCCAGAAACCCCAAATGAGGATCAACCTGCACACCACTTGACTGTACCACAATTATACAGGCTTCCCTGGGCACTAATGCCCTTTCTGACTGGTTTCCAATCAGCATATGTGGGTTTCCTGAGGCACCAATTAGAAAAAAATCTTGCCTCCACATGGGAAACTTGCTCTTTGGAGCTGACTCAAAATCTCTGGTTAGGAGAAATCTTCAGGGCCCCGGTGTCACCGCCCCATTACAAGGTCTCCATGAACACAAACCCACACTAGGACCCATCCGCAGGAGATTCCATTTCAACTCAGCCCCCTTGGTTGCTCCCCCAGAGCCAGCAGATCCAACCTGTCTTGTCACTAGGAGACGATTGGAATGCGAGGCAGGCTGCCCAGGCATCTGCCTTAGAACCCTGCTCTGACATCATTCTTAATGGGATGTCCTGGAGCCATCCAACAGGTCTCAAATGTCCTGCAGAAGGAAACCTTGCAGTTTGGAGCATATCACAACTTCCAACGTGGGAAAATGTCGATGGCTTTGTGATTCCCCCCCCCTTTATGAAGGGGAAATCATGGACAGCAACTCCAACCTGAGCCAACGTCTGATCCACGCTCTGACTTCAGAGGCACGAGATCTCGATTCAGCTCTGCAGAGTGTGCCTGCCTTGCCCTCGCCCTGAAACCTATGTCTAGCTTGTGATCTCAGACTTCTGTCCTCACACTCCTGACCCCCAAGCCCACAAGTTTGGCAATTCTGGACCCACAATGCAGCACTCACTCTGCCTGCCCTCCAGATGAAAAATGTTGCCTATGGAGATTCCCAGACACCCCAAATGAGGATAGACCTACATGGCACTCTACTGTACCCAAATTATATAGTCTAACATGGGCACTAATACAATGACACAGCCTGAGCCCAGACCTCCTGACCATCACCCAGACAGCTGACAGCACACTGAGCACTTTGGACCCGCCATGGCCTTAGCTCGTCATCTCTTTCTAACCTAGACTTTCAGGATTAAGAACTTAAACCTTAACTCCAAACCCTGCCAAGGGGTGAATATGATGCAGAAATCAGAGCTCCTCCTTACCCATGGCAACAAACCTTGTGGTTGGCATGTTGTCCAACGTTCAGTGTAGGAGAAACCAGTGTTCACCATAGGGCCCGCCCATGCTTGAGTGCTGCGAGAGCATAAACACGCATTGTGACCCTCAGCGTGATCCCAGTCCTCTAGTAAGTCCTCTCAGTGGCTAGAACATTAGGCGTCATAATGGCCTTGCCATGCCCCTAGGCCCCAATTTTTAACCAGATTTCTGGTTGTCCAGTCACCACTCCCCAGGGCTCTCTTCTGGAATCCCTCTTTTGGTGGAACACCTGAGGTAAAAAAAAAACAAAATGGACTCCTCCCATCCCACAGAATGACCCCAAACTCTTTGGATCCCACCAAATCCCCAGAGAGGAGGACTCGTTCATTGCCCATGAGGCCACCTGGACATTGCATGGCCATCGGTGTCACAGTATCCAGAGACAAAAGCCTGAGCAATCACCTCACACTCGCCCTTTGTTCATATCCCAAAGAGTTCTCCTAACAGTCTGTAGATCAGTCCTGCCATACCTACGACCTGAAACCTAAGACGAGTTTGTGTTTTCAGAAAACTGTCCCCACAGCCGTGGCCCACACACGCTACAGGCTCAGACCCCTGGAGCCAAACTTGAGGACTGTAACTACCGTCTCCAAGGGAATTCTGCCCACTCTATTGGCCAAAACCCTACAAAAAGGATAAACATCCAAATTCCCCGAGGCCATCCCAATAGTGTTGGCTGCCCAAGACAAGAAGTGGCACCCCTCTGAGCACCTACCTGCACTCAGACCCATAGACAGATGTTCCTAGATGTAAATTGGCACGAACAGGCCCCTAGGCCCTAAACGGATCCATTGCTTTGGTTTCCAGGAATCTCTCCTCAGAGGCCTAGATTCCAATACCACCATATGGCTGTTTCTTGAGGCACCTATCAGAACAAATCTCGTCTCCACGTGAGAAACGTGCATGTTGGAGCTGTGTCAAAGCCTCTGGTTAGGAGAATCCTTCAGGGCCCCGGTGCCACTGCCTCATTCCATGGTCTCCATGGACACCAACCCACATTAGGTCCCATCCAAAGGAGAGTCCATTTCAACGCAGCCCCCTCGGTTGATCCCCCAGATCCAGCAGATCTAACCTGTCTTGTCACTAGGAGACGATTGGAATGAGAGCTGGGCTGCCCCGCAATCCATGCTTAGAACCCTGATTGGAATCCTTTTGTATGGGAATTCCTGGAGCCAACCAAAAGTTCTCAGTGGTCCCCCAGAAGAATCTTTTCAATTTGCAGCATCTCACAACTCCCTTCGTGGGAAAACCTCCATGGACTCGTGATCCCCCCTCCCTTCATGAAGGGGTCATCAGGGAGAGAAACTCCAACTTGAGTGATTGTCTGATCCAAGCCCTGCCTTCTGATGCACGAGATCTTGATTCATCTCTGCAGAGTGTGCTTGCCGTGCCCTCGCCCAGAAACCTAGACCTAGCTTGTGTTCTCAGGCTTCCGTCCTCACACTCCTGGCCCACAAACTGTCCAGTTTGGCAATTCCATAACTACAATGCAACACTCTGCCTGCCCTCCAGAAGGAAAACATTGCCCTCTGGGGCTACCCAGAAACCCCAAATAAGGATCAACATGCACGCCACTTGACTGTACCCCAATTATACTGGTTGCCCTGGACACTAATGTTCTTTGTGTCACAGCCTGAGGCTGGACTTCCCGACCCACACCCCGCCAGCTTGCCACACACTGAGCACATCGGACCTGCCATGGCCTTAGGTCGTCATCTCTCCCAGCCTCGGTTTTCAGGCTTCAGAAACTAGACGTTATCTCCAATCACTGCCCAGGGTTGAACATGATGCACAAATCAGAACTCCCTCCCCATGGCAAGAAATCTTGTGGCTAGCATGTTGTCCAACGTTCAGTGTAGTTGAAACCATTGTGGCCCATGAGGCCCCTGTAATGTTTGAGTGCCGCGACGGGCCCAATCATGCATTGTGACCCTCAGCGTGAGCCCAGTCCTCAAGTAAGTCCTCTCAGTGGCTTGACCATGGGATGACATATTGGGCTTTCCATGCCCCTAGGCCCCAATTTTTAACCATAGTTCAGGTTGTCCATTCACCCCTCCCTAGGGCTCTGCTTTGGAATCCCTCTTTTGGTGGGACACCTGAGGTAAAAATACTGAAAGGACTGTTACCATTCCACAGATTGATCCAAAACCATTGGGATCGGGCCAAATCCACAGAAAGGAAGACTCGTCCATGTCCAAAGAGGCCTCCCCGACATTCTACCGCCATCTTTGACACAAAATCCAGAGACAAAAGCCTGAATAAGCACCTCACATTCGCCCTTTCTTCTTATCCTGAAAATTTCTCCTTATGGTCTGTAGATCAGGCCTGCCATACCTACGTCCTCAAACCTAAGCTGAGTTTGTGTTTTCAGACTTCTGTACCCACAGTCCTGGCCCACACACCCCCATGCTGGGGGCCCTGGAGCCACTCATTAGGACTGTGCTTCCCTGTCCATGGGAATTCTGCCCATTCCATTGTCCACAATCGTACAAATTAGGAAAAACCTCCATAGTCCCCGAAGCCATCCCAATTGTGTAGGCCGCCCAGGACAAACAAGGGCGGTGTGACACCAGCTGAGCCTCTACCTCCACTCAGACCATAGATGGATGTCCCTTGAGAAGAAGATAGAACTAGACAGGCCCCTAGGTCATAATCGGATCCGTTGCTTTTTTTTCCAAGCATGGCTCCTCAGATGCCTGCTTTCCAATACCAGCATATGGGTGTTGGCTGAGGCACCCATCATAAAAAATCTTGTCTCCACAGGAAAAATTGTACGTTCTAGCTGTGTCAAAAGCTTAGGAGAATCCTTCAGGGTCCTGGTGCAACCATCCCATTCCGAGGTCCTCATGGACATACACAAACATTAGGAACCATTCTGAGGAGAGTCCATTTCAACAAAGCCCCCCCCCCCAGTTACTCTCGCAGAGACATCAGATCTCACCTCTTTTGTTGCTAGGAGACAATTGGAATGCGAGGCAGGATGCCCAGGCATCCATCCTTAGAACCATGCTCCTGAGTCATTCCATAAGGGATGTCCTGGAGCCATCCAACAGGTCTTAATTGTCCCGCAGAAGGAATCCTTGCAGTTTGGAGCATCCCACAACTCCCAACGTGGGAAAACCTCCATGGCCTAGAGATTCAGCCCCCTTCATGAAGGGGCCATCATGGACAGAAACTCCAACCTGAGCAAACGTCTGACCCTCGTCTTGACTTCAGATGCACGAGATCTCGATTCAGATCTGCATAGTGTGCCTTCTGTGCCCTCGCCCTGAAACATAAGTCTAGCTTGTGTTCTCAGACTTCTGCCCTCACACTCCTGGCCCTGAAGCCCTCAAGCTTGGCAATTCCGGAGCCGCAATGCAGCTCTCTCCCTGCCCTCCAGAAGAAAAATGTAGCCCTAATGAGCTTCCCAGACACCTTAAATGAGGATAAACCTACACAGCACTCAACTGTACCCAAATTATATAGTCTAACCTGGGCACTAATGCACTGTCTGACACAGCCTGAGCCCGGACCTCCTTACCAACACCCAGACAGCTGACCACACACTGAGCACATGGGACCCGCCATGGCCTTAAGTCACCATCTCTTCCCAAACTCAGTTTTCAGGATTCATACTTAGACCTTAGCTCCAATCACTGCCCAGGGGTGAATGTAATGCAGAAATCAAAATTCCTCCTTCCCCATGGCAAGAAACCTTGTGGTTGGCATGTTGTCCAAAGTTTAGTGTAGGAGAAACCAGCAAAGCCCATGAGTCCCTGCCCATGCTTGCAGGCTGTGTTGGGCAAACACATGCATTGTGACCCTCAGTGTGAGCCCTGTATTCAAGTAAGACTTCTCCGTGGCTGGACCAAGGTCCTGCATATGGGCTTGCCATGCCCCTAGGCCCCCAGAGTTCAGGTTCTCCATTCGCACCTCCCCAGGGCTCTCTCTGGAATCCCTCTTTTAGTTGCACACCTGAGGTTAAAAATCAGAAAGGACTCCTCCCATCCCACAGAATGACTCCAAAATCTTCAGATCGGGCCAAATCCCCAGAGAGGGAGACTCGTCCATGGCCCATGGGCTACACCAACATTCCATGGCCATCGGTGACACAAAATCCAGAGACAAAAGCCTGACCAAGCGCCTCACACTCACCTTTTGTTAATATCCTGAAGAGTTCTCCTCAAGATCTGTAGATCGGGCCTCCCATACCTAAGTCCCCAAAACTAAGCCAACTTTCTGTTTTCAGACTTCTGTCCCCACAGCTATGACCAACTCACCCTCCATGCTTGGGCCCCTGGATCCACACCTCAGGACTGTGCCTTCCCTCCCAAAAGAAATTCTGCCCATTTCATTGGCCACAAACTTGTAAGTTAGGAGAAAACTCCAAAGTCACAGAGGCCATCCCAATAGTGTATATTGCCCGGGACAAACAGGGGTGATCAGACACCAGCCGAGGAACTACCACCACTCAGACCCATAGACAGATGACCCTAGAGAAGAAGATTGAACCGGACAGGACCCTAGGCCCTAGTCATATTCATTGCTTCGGTTTTCAGGCATCTCTCCTCAGAGTTCTGGTTTCTAATGCTGGCATATGAGTGGTTACTGAAGCACCAATGAGAACAAATCTTGTCTCCCCATGGGAAACTAGCTCATTGGAGCTGTGTCAAAACCTCTGGTTAGGAGAATCCTTCAGGGCCCCTGTGCCAATGCCCTATTCCAAGATCTCCATGGACACAAACCCACATTAGGACCCATCCTCAGGAGAATCCACTTCAACTCAGCCCCATCAGTAGTTACGCCAGAGCTAGCAAATCAAACGTTTCCTGTCACTAGGAGACAATTGGAATGTGAGGTGGGTTGCCCAGGCATCCATCCTTAGAACCCTGCTCTGGAGTCATTCCATATGGGATGTCCTAGAGCCATCCAACAGGTTTCAATTGACCCGCAGAAAATCTTTGTGGTTTGGAGCATCTCACTACTTCCATCATGAGAAAACCCCCATGGCCTCTTGATGACCCCCCTTCATGATGGGGCCATCATGGACAGAAACTTCAACCTGAGCCAATGTCTGAACCTCACCCTGACTTCAGATGAATGAGATCTCAATTCAGCTCTGCAGAGTGTGCCTGCCGTGCCCTAGCCCCAAAAAGAAAGCCAAGCTTGTGTTCTCAGACTTACGTACTCACACTCCTGGCCCAAAAGCCAGAATGCAGCACTCTTCCTGCCCTCCAGAAGAAAAAATTTGCCCTATGGGGCTACTGAGAACCCCAAATGATTATCTTCTGCACGCCACTTGACTGTACCCCAATTATACAGCCTATCTGTGCACTAATGCCCTGTCTGCCACAGCCTGAGCGCAGACCTCCTGAACAACACCTAGAAAGCTGGCCCCAAACTGAACACATCGGAAACACCATGGCCCTAGGTTGTCCTCTCTTCCCAACCTCGGTTTTCAGGCTTCAGAACCTAGACATTTTCTGCAATCACTGCCCAGGGTTGAACGTGATGCAAAAATCAGAACTCCTCCTTCCCCATTGCAAGAAACCTTGAGCTTGGTATGTCCAAAGTTCAGTGTAGGAGAAACCTGCATGCTCAATGAAGACCCACTTATGATTGAGTGCCGCCTTGGGCACAAACACGCATTGTGACCCTCAGCGTGAGTCCACTATTCAAGTAACGCCTCTCTGTGGCTGGACCAAGAGCCCGTATATGGGGATTGCCATGTCCATAGGCCTCCAGACATAACCAGAGGGCGGGTATTCCAGTTGTCTGTACCCAGTGTTCTGCTATAGAATCCCTCTACTGGGGGGACACATGAGGCAGAAAACAGGACTCCTCCCTTCCCACAGAATGACCCCAATCTCTTGGGAGCTGGGCAAATTACCAGAGAGGGAGACTCTTCCAGGGCCCATGAGGCCACCTCTACATTAATCGACCATCGTGAATACAACATCCGGAGACATAAACCTGAACAACCGCCTCTCATTCACCCTCCTTTCTAATCGTGAAGAGCTCCCCTCATGGACTGTAGATTACTCCTGCCATAACCTCGGCCCCAGAGCTCAGTCGAGTTTGTGTTTTTGGACATCTGTCCCCACAGCCATGGCACACACAGCCTCCAGGCTGGGGCCTCTGGAGACACACCACATGACTGTCCTACTCACTCCTAGAAGACTGTGCCCATTCCATTGCTCACAACCCCACAGAATAGGAGAAACCTTAAGGCTCCCAAGACATCCCACTACTGTAAGTCACCCTGGACCAACAGGGGCATCCTTACAAAAGATGAGCATCTAACTCCACACAGACACTCAGACAGATGTCTGCAGAGCCACAAGATTGAACTGGACAAGCCCCTAGGCCCTAATCTCAACTCTTGCTTTGGTTTCCAGGTGTCACTCCTCAGAGGCCTGGGTTCAAAGACCAGAATATGGGGCTTTCTTGAGGCACCAATCATAACACCTCTCATCTCCACATGGGAAGCTTCCTTCTTGGAACTGTGTCAAACCTTCAGGTTGGAGAATCCTGCAGAGTCCCTGAGCCACCACCCCATTCCAAGGTCTCCATGGCCACCAACCCACATTATGACTCATCCTCAGGGGAGTCCATTTCAACTCAGCTCTCTGGGTATCTTGCCCAAGAGCTCGCAGATTGAGCCTGCCTTGCCCTGAGCAGCCAGTGGGAATGTGAGGTGGCATTTCCAGGCATCCATGCTTAGACATCTGCTCTCGAGTCTTTCTGTATGGGGCGTCCTGGAACCATTCAATAGGACTCGACTGTCCTGCAGAAGGAAACCTTGAGGTTTGGAGCAGCTCACAACTCCCATCGTAGGGAAACCTCCCTGACTCATGACGCCACCACCCCCTTCAGTAAGGGGCCATCATGGACACAAACTCCAGCCTGAGGCAACATCTGATACTCGCCCTGACCTCAGGTTCAGGAGATCTCGATTCAGCCTCTACAGAGTAGGCATGCTGTGCCCTTGTCCCCAAAACTAATGCTAGCTTGTGTTTTCAGACTTCCTTCCTCACACTCCTGGCAAATAATCCCTACAGACTGGGAATTCTGAAACCACAACACAGTCCTCTGCTAGCCCACAAGAAGAAAAATGTTGCCCTAAGAGGCTCTCCAGAAACCCCAAATGAGGATCAACCTGTTTGGGTCTCGCCTGCACCCCAATTGGATAGGCTGCCCTGGGGACTAAAGCTCTGTCTGACAGTCTGAGGACAGACATCCCAGCAGACAAGGAGACAGCTGGCTGCACACCCAGCACATCGGACACGCCATGGCCTTAGGCCGTCATCTCTTCCCAACCTGGGTTTTCAGACATCTGAACCTAGAAATTATATCAAATCCCCGCACAGGTGGGAACCTGAAGCACAAATCAGAACTCTTCATATGCATGGCTGTAAAGCTTGCGGTTGGCATGGAATCTCACCTTCAGGGTAGGAGAAACCTTCATGGCCCCTGAGGCCAAGCACAAATTTGAGTGCCGACATGGGCACAAACTCGCATTGTGACCGTCAGCGTGAGCCCCATGCCAAAGTAAGGCCTCTCAGGGCCTGGGTATTGGGTTTGCCAAGCTCCTATGCTCCCAAAGCTCACCAGAGTTAGAGTTTTCCTGTCGCTCATACCCAGGGCTGTGATCTGGAGTCCCTCTCCTGGAGAAACACCTGAGCTAGACCACAGGATTCCACCCTTCCCACAAAATGACCCCCCAAATCTTTGGAGCTGGCCCAACTCCTCAAAGAGGGAGACTATTCCATAGCCCCTAAGGGCACCCCTACATTCCACGGCTATGGTGGACACAACATCCAGAGACAAAAGCTTGCGTGACTGCCTCCAATTCGCCTTTATTTCATAAGCCGAGGAGCTCCCCTCTTTGTCTCTGGATCCGGCCTGCCATACCCGCGGTGCCACACCTAACTCGAGTTTCTGTTTTCAGACTTCTGTGCCCACAGCCGGAACCCACACACCCTTCAGGCTAGGGCCAATGGAGACACACCGAAGGACTGTGCCTGTCCTCTACAAGAAAACTGTGCTTAATCCATTGGCCACAACACTACAGCTTAGGAGAAACCTCCAAGGCCTCTCAGGCCATGCCAATAGTGTAGGCTATCTTGTACTAAGAAGGACACTCTGACACCAGCTGAGGAACTACCTCCTCTTAGACACTCAGACAGTGTCCCCAGAGACAGAAGATTGAAACGGACAGGCACCTAGGCCCTAATGTGAACCCTAGTTTTGGTTTCCAGGTGTCTCTCCTGAAAGTAGTTTGAAGACCAGAATCTGGGGCTTTTCTGAGGCACCAGACAGAACCTCTCTCCTCTCCATATGGAGAGTTTTTTATTGGATCCATATCAAACCCTTCAGTTAGGCGAATTCTGCAAGGCCCCTGAGCCACAGCACATTCCAAGGTCTCCACAGACACAAACCCAAATTATGACCCATTCTCAGGAGAGTCCATTTCAACTCAGCTCCCTGGGTAGCTTGCCCCAGAGCCAGAAGATCTAACATGTTTTGTCGCAAAGAGCCAATGGGAATGCAAGGTATGATGTATAGGCATCCATCCTTCGAACCCTGCTCTCCAGTCCTTCCGAATGGACGTCCTGGAGCCATCCAACAGGACTTGACTGTCCCCGCAGAAAGAAACCCCAGAGCCAGCAGATCTAACATGTCTTGTCGCAAATAGCCAATGGGAATGTGATGTATACTGTACAGGCATCCATCCTGCGAACCCTGCTCTCCAGTTCTTCCATATGGGACGTCCTGGAGCCATTCAACAGGACCCGACTGTCCTGCAGATGTAATCCTTGTGGTCTGGAGCAATACAAAAACTAGCATATGTGCTGGTGTCTAAGGCGCTGTGCAGGATTCTCCAACCCTGAGGGTTTGGCACAGGTCGAAGGGCACGGTTTCCTTCTGGGGACAGGAGATGTTCTGTTGTGTGGCTCAGGGACCATATGTTGTATCCTAAGTTCGTATTCCAGAACAGGACCCTGAATACAGATGCCTGAAAACCTAACCTAGGGTTCCAATAAGATCCTAGGGGCATGCCAGGTTCAATCTTCTGACCCAGAACCATTGACTTGGCTGTCTGCTTGGATGTAGGTGATCAGGGTGTTTCATACTGATATTTGCTTCCAGCGCTGCCTACAATATTGGTGTGGGCTCAGGGCCTTGCATGTTTCTCCTAATCTGGCAGGTTTGGGCAGCTTTGACGGGCCCAGTTTCCTTGGGGATGGCAGGCACAGTCCTGTGGTGTGGATCCAGAGATCCTATCCTAGAGGGCATATGAGCCATGATTTTGGGAGAGAAATCTTCAAACACAAATGCTTAGTGTTAGTGGAAAGCATGAACTCAGGCCCAAAGCATAGACCTGGAGTGCAGCTCGTCAGGAACTGTAATTAGGGTGACTGGAAGGCGATAACACAGGCTTTTCTGTCTGGATTGTGTGTCCAAAATGGACTCTGAATGCAGGTGTGATCTCTTTTGTCCATGGGAGACGGTACCTCACTTTGGATCCTGGAGGCTCTACATAGTTTGGTGGCTTTTTTGGGGAAGGGAAGAGTGCTGTTTTCCATCTTAGGGGTGGCCCAAAACAGGGATTCCTGAGATGAGATCTGGATCTGGGTCCTTGGAAAATCCCACCAAGGTTTAAAATTAGGGCTTAAGAGCATACCAGGCCTGCAGTGTGGAATCATGTTGGTGCAACTGAGAGGGCTTGTTTGAAAGCATGGTCAGGCTGAGGGTTACAATGCCTCTTTGTACACTGCGACCCTCGGAGTGGCCGTGATCTCATTGGCCATGTAGCTGGCTCCCACTTTAGGGGTTGGACGCCCATCCCAACAACCAGGTCTCCTGTCATGGGGAAGGAGGAGTTCTCTATTGTGTTTCAGGTTCTGCCATAGGCATGGATTCCAACAAAGGTCTGGAGACAGGTGTCTGAATAAAACGGATAAATAGAGATGACGTACGTGGGTCATGGCAATCCCAAATGCTAGATTTGGGGCACACTCATGGGTGACTGAAACTAGGATGGGATCAGTCTCTCTCAGACACAACACTAGTGGCTAGGGAAAACTATAAATTGGGGTTCCCTCGAGGGCCAAGCAGATTGATCCTCATGTGTTGTTTCTGACCAGACTGACCAGGCACTTCTCTCTATAGGTGAAGGCAGAATTTTGTGTTGTGACTCCAGAATCTCCTATCAAGAAGGGACCAGTCGGGTGAGGATAGAATTGTAAACACAAGCTATGGTTCAATTCAGTGCCAAGTGGAAGGCAGTTCCAATGTGCAGCGGTTTATTTGAGACATCCAGCACCAGAATAAGGGAGGATGTCAGATATTTGCTCACACTAGTGTTTGTGTCTATGATGAACAACCAATGGAAGGGTGGCATCAAGAGGCCATGGAGGAGTTCATATGCTGAGGCCTGTTGAGCTGCTCCAAACAGTAAGGTTTCCTTCTATTGGGCAGGTGAAGTCTGGTTTGTTTGCTCTAGGTTCCCCCATGTGGAAAGTTAGTGAAGCAGAGCTCTCCAGCATGGATGCCTAGAAAGCATACTCTGTTGACCATTGCAGCTGAGGAAAATGGCAGTTTTGTTCTGGTGGCTCTGGGGCCAAGTACCAAGACCTTAAGTTAACAGGGACTTCTGGCATATGGGCCACAATGCTGGTTTATTACCAAGGAGATCTTAGAATGTGCTGGTTACTAACGTGCCATGCAGGATTCTGCTACCCTGACGGTTTCGCACAGGTCGAGGAGCATGGTATCCTTCTGGGGACAGGAGATGTTTTGTCGTGGGGCTCAGGGACCACATGATGTGTCATAAATTGGTATTCCAGAACAGGCCCCTGAGGACAGATGATTGAAACCTAATGGGGTACCATTTAGGGCCTCAGGGAATTTCAGTTTCAACCTTCTAACTCACAATTATTGACTTGGCTGTCTCCCTGGTTGTAGGTGATCAGGATGTTTCAGTCTGTGCATTTGTGTCCGGAGTGGCCAGCAATATTGGGGTGGGCTCATGGGCCTTACAGGTTTCTCCTAAACTGGAAGGTTTGGGCAACTCTGATATGCACAGTGTCCTTGGGGATGGCAGCCAGAGATGTGTAGTGTGACTCCAGAGATCCCATTCTGGTGGGCATGTGAGCCATGATTTTTGGAAAGTCTGGAAACACAAATAAGTGTTAGCGACTTTCTGGTGATGTGATCGCAGGCCCAATGTGTAGACCTGGAGGGCAGCTCATCAGGAACTTTAATTAGGTTGACTGGAAGGCAGTATCACAGGCCTTTCCCTCTGGATTGTGTTTCCAGGATGGCCTCGGAATGAAGGTGTGTTCTCATGGGTCCATGGGAGAATTTCCTCTCTATGGATCCTGGTGGCTCTCCATAGTTTGGTAGCTTTTTGGGGGAAAGGAAGAGTGCTGTTTTACATCATAGGGTTGCTCCAAAAGAGGGATTCCAGATACGGGCTCTGGTTCTCGGCCTCTGGGACATCCCACCAAGGGTTAGGATTTGGGCATAGGGGCGTACGAGGCCTGCAATGCGGGATCATGGTAGTGCAACTGAGAGGGATTGTTTGAAAGCATGCTCAGGTTTAGGGTCAAAATGCCTGTTTGCGCCCATGGCGGCCCTCAGGAATGGGCGTGCTCTCATTGTTCTTGTAACTGGCTCCACCTTTGACGGTTGGAAACCCACCCCAACAGCCAGGAATATTGAAGTGGGCTCAGGGGCCTTACAGGTTTCCCCTAATCAGGAAGGTTTGGGAAATCTGATATGCACCGTTTCTTTGGGGATGACAGGCAGACTTCTGTGGTGTGGCTCCAGAGATCCCATTCTGGTGAGCATGTGAGCCATGGTTTTGGGACAGAAGTCTGCAAACGAAAATTCAGATTAGGGTGGGTGGCAAGGTGATCATAGACCAATGCATAGACCTGGAGGGCAGAACGTCTGGAACTGTAATTAGAGTGACAGGAAGGCGGTAGCACAGGCTATTCTCTCTGGATTGTGTGTCCAGGATGGCCTCGGAATGTAGGTGTGGTCTCATGGGTCCATGGGAGACATTTCCCATGTTTGTCTATGATGACTGAACAATGGAGAGGTGGTGTCAAGAGGCCATGGAGGGTTTTCACGTTGAGGCATATGAGCTGCTCTAAACAACAAGGTTTCGTTCTACTGGACAGGTGGAGTCTGGTTTAATTGCTACAGGGTCCCCCATGTGGAAAGGTTGGGTAGCAGAGCTCTACTGCATGGATGCCTGAAAAGCTCAACTCCATTGACCATTGCAGCTAAGGAACAGGGCATGTTCGTTCTGCTGTCTCTGGAACGAAGTACCAAGTCTTTGAGTTGACATAGAATCTCTTGCAGATGGGCCACTATGCTGCTTTGTTACCAGGGAGATCTTAGAATATGCTGGTGCCTAAGGTGCTCTGCAGGATTCTACTACCCTGGGCTTTGGCACAGATGATAAGGCATGGTTTCCTTCTGGGGACAGGAGATGTTCTGTTGTGTGGCCCAGGGACCACATGTATCATAAGTTTGCATTTCAGAACAGGGCTCTGAGGACAGATGTCTTAAAACCAAATCTAGGGTTTTAATGCATCCTAGGGGCATGTTAGGTTCACTATTCTGACTCAGGACCATTGATTTGGCTGTGTGCCTGGATGTAGGTGATCAGGGTTATTCAGACTGTGCAATTGCATTCAGAGCGGCTGCTAATATTGGGGTAGGTTCAGGGGCCTTGCAGGTTCTCCTAACCTAGATGGTATGGGCAACTGTGACGGGCTTAGTTTCCTTGGGTATGACAGGGACCATCTTTTCATGTGGATCCAGAGACCCCATCCTGGAAGACATGTATGCCATGGTTTAGGTAGTGAAGTCTGCAAACAAAAATTCGTATTAGGGTGAGTGGCAAGGTGATCACAGGTCCAGTGCATAGACATGGAGGGCAGCTTGTCTGGAACTGTAATTAGGGTGTGTGGAAGGCGGTAGCACAGACTTTTCTCTCTTGAATGTGTGTCCAGGATGGCCTTGAAATGCAGGTGTGGTCTCATGGTCCACGGGAGATTTTTCCTCTCTATGGATCCGGGTGGCTATCCATAGTTTGGAGGCTTTTCTGGGGAATAGAAGGGTGCAATTTTCCTTCTTAAGGGTGACACAAAACAGGGATTCCAGAGACGGGCTCTGATTCTGGGCGTCTGGGACATCCCTCGAAGGGTTAGGATTTGGGCCTAAAGAGTACGAGGCCTGCAATGCTGGATCATGGTTGTGCAAATGAGAGGAATTGTATGAAAGCATGCTCAGGCTGAGGGTCACAATGCCTGTTTGTGCCCAGAGTGGACCTCAGGAGTGGGCGTGGTCTCATTGGTTTTGTAACTGGATCCACAATTGAGGGTTGGGCACCCGTTCCAAGAGCCCAGTTTCCTGCCATGAGGAAGGAGAAGTTCTCTATTGTGCTTCAGGCTCCCCCTTGGCTGGGATTTCTGCCAAGGTCTGAGGACAGGTGCCTGAATACCAAGGAGGGGGAGAGATGAAGTACTTCGGCCATGACCATCCCAAATGCTAGATATGGGGCCCACTCTCTGGTGGCTGAAATTCGGTCGGGGCTCAGGCTCTTTCAGACACAGCACTAGTGGCCATGGCAGCCTATAAATCTGTGTTGACTCCAGGGACAAGAAGATTGATCCTTATGTGGGGTTTCTGAGCAGACTCACCAAGCACTTCTTCATTCAATGGGGAAGGCAGAATGCTGCGTTGTGTCTCCAGATTTCCCTATCAAAAGGGCTTGGGTGTGGTGAAAAAATAATGAATACTGTTTTTCTGAAAATAAATAAATTGGAAAAAAAAAGGGGGGCTTGGGGACCAGTCAGGTGAGGATCGAATTGTAAACACAAGCTATGGTTAAATTCAATGCCAAGTGGAAGGCAGTTGCAATGTGTAGAGGTTTATTCGAGACATCCAGCATCAGAATAAGGGTGGATGTCAGATGTTTGCTTACACTAAAGTTTGTGTCTATGATGACCGACCAATGGAGGGGTGGCGTCAAGAGGCCATGGAGGAGTTCACACGCTGAGGCCTGTGAGCTACTCCCAACAGTAAGGTTTCCTTCTATTGGGCAGGTGAAGTCTGGTTTGTTTGCTCTAGGATCCCCCATGTGGAAAGTTTGTGAAGCAGAGCTCTCCAGCATGGAAGCCTTGAAAGCACACCACCATTGACCATTGCAAGGGAGGAACATGGTAGGCTCATTCTGGTGGCTCTGTGGCATAGTACCAAGGCCTTGAGTTGGCATGGAATCTCCTGCAGATGGGCAACAATGCTGGTCTGTTACCAAGGAGATTTTAGAATGTGCTGGTTGCTAAGGTGCCAGGCAGGATTCTCCTACCCTGTGGCTTTGGCATAGGTCAAAGAGCACGGTATCACTCTGGGGACAGGACATGTTGTGTCGTGTGGCTCAAGGACCACATGATGTGTCATAAATTGGTATTCCAGAACAGACCCCTGAGGACAGATGCCTGAAAACCTAATGGGGTACCATTGAGGGCCTCGGGGCATTTCATGTTCGATCTTCTAACTCACGATCATTGACTGGGCTGTCTACCTGGATGTAGGTGATCAGGGTGTTTCAGTCTGTCCATTTGAGTCCAGAGTGGCCATCAATATTGGGGTGGGCTCAGGGGCCTCGCAGGTTTCTCCTAATCTGGAAGGTTTGGGAAAATCTGATATGCACAGTGTCCTTGGGGATGGCAGCCCGAATTCTGTGGTGTGGTTCCAAAGATCCTATACTGGTGGGCATGTGAGCCATGGTTTTGGGAGAGAAGTCTGGAAACACATATTCGGGTAGGGAATTTGTGGCGATGTGATCGCAGGCTCAATGCGTAGACCTGGAGGGCAGCTCATCAGGAACTTTAATTAGGGTGACTTGAAGGCAGTAGCACAGGCCTTTCTCTCTGGAATGTGTGTCCAGGATGGCCTAGGAATTCAGGTGTGTTCTCATGGGTCCATGGGAGACTTTTCCTCTCTATGGATCCTTGCGGCTTTCCATAGTTCAGTGGCTTTTTCAGGGAAGGGAAGAGTGCTGTTTTCCATCATAGGGGTGACTCATAACACTGATTCCGGAGACGGCGTCAGGTTCTGGGAACCTGGGACATCCCACCAAGGGTGAGGATTTGGGCGTAGGGGCATACAAGGCCTGCAATGCGGGATCACGGTGGTGCAACTGAGAGGGATTGTTTGAAAGCATGCATAGGCTGAGGGTCAAATGCCTGTTTGCGCCCAGGGCGGCCAACAGGAGTGGGCGTGGTCTCATTAGTTGTGTAAATGACTCCCCCAATTGATGGTTGGACACCCATCCCAGCAGCCAAGTTTCCTGCCATGAGGAAGGAGAGTTCTCTATTGTGCTTCAGGTTCCCGCATTGGCAGGCATTCCATCAAAGTTCTGGGGACAGATGCCTGAAAACCAAGGATGGGTAGAGATGACATACTTGGGCCATGGTAATCCCAAAAGCTAGATGTAGGTCCCACTCTTTGGTGACTGATACTAGGTTGGGGCTCAGGCTATGTCAGACACAGCACTAGTGGCCAGGAAACCTATAAATCGGGGTACCCTCCAAGGCCGAGCAAATTGATCCTCATGTGGTGTTTCTGGCCAGAATCACCAGGCACTTCTTTCTATAGATATGGAAGAATACTGTGTTGTGGCTCCAGAATTCCCTATCAGTTGGGCTTGGGGACCAGTCAGGTGAGGATGAAATTGTAAACACAAGCTACGGTTCAATTCAGTGCCAAGCAGAAGGCAGTCCCTATGTACAGGTGCTTATTCGAGATATCCATCACCTGAGTAAGGGCGGATGTCAGATATTTGCTCACACTGGAGTTTGTGTCTATCATGACTGACAAATGGAGGGGTGGCGTCAAGAGGCTATGGAGGGGTTTTCATGGTGAGGCTTATGAGCTGCTCCAAACAGCAAGGTTTATTTCTACTGGACAGGTGGAATCTGGTATATTTGCCCAGGTTCCCTCATGTGGAAAGGATGCATAGCAGAGCTCTACCGCATGGATGCCTGCAAAGCTGACCTCCATTAACCATTGCAGCTGGGGAACATGGCAGGTTCGTTCTGCTGTCTCTGGAGCGAAGTTCCAAGTCTTTGAGTTGACATGGAATATATTACAGAAGGGCCACAATGCTGGTTTGTTACCAGGGAGATCTTAGAATGTGCTTCTGGCTAAGGTGCTCTGCAGGATTCTACTACCCTGGGATTTGGCACAGATGGAAATGCACGGTTTCCTTCTGGGGACAGGAGATGTTCTGCTGTGTGGCCCACGGTCCACATGTTGTATCATAAGATCGCAATCCAGAACAGACGTCTGAGGACAGATTTCTGAAAACGGAATATAGGGTTCCAATAATGTCCTAGTGGCATGTTAGATTCACTATTCTGACTCAGGATCATTGGTTTGACTGTCTGCCTGGATATAGGTGATCTGGATGTTTCAGACTGTGCATTTATGTTCAGAGTGGCCGCCAATATTGGGGTAGGCTCAGGGGCCTTGCAGGTTTCTCCTAATCTAGAATGTTTGGGCAACTGTGACCGGCACAGTTTCCTTGACGATAGCAGGGATAGTCCTGTGGTGTGGATCCAGAGACCCCACCCGGGAGGGCATATGTGCCATGATTTTGGTAGAGAAGTCTGCAAACACAAAATCAGATTAGGGTGAGTGGCGAGCTGATCACAAGCCCAATCCATAGGCCTAGAGGGCAGCTCATCTGGAACTGTAATTAGTGTGAATGGAAGGCGATAGCACAGTCTTCTCTCTCTAGATTGTGTGTCCAGGATGGCCTCGGAATGCAGGTGTGTTCTCGTGGGTCCATGGGAGACTTTTCCTCTCTATGGATCCTCGTGGCTCCCCAGAGTTTGTTGCCTTTTTCGGGGAAGGGAAGAGTGCTGTCTTCCATCTTAGGGGAGCCCCAAAACAGGGAATTCAGAGACGGGCTCTAGGTCTGGGCACCTGGAAAATCCCAACAAGTTTTATGATTTGTGCCTAGAGGCATAACAGGCCTGCAATATGATCATGGTGGTGCAACTGAGAGGGATTATTTGAAAGCATTCTCAGACTGAGAGTCCCAATGCTTGTTAGTGCCCAGGGTGGCACTAAGGAGTGGGCGTGGTCTGAATGGTCCTGTACCTGGCTCCCCCCTTAAGGGCTGGACACCCATCCCAACATCCAGGTTTATTGCCATGAGGAATGAGATAATCTCTATTGTGCTTCAGGTTCTTCCATTGGCAAGGATTCCAGCCAAGGTCCGGGGAAAGGTGCCTGAATACCAAGGATGTGTAGAGATGACGTACTTGGGCCATGACCATCCCAAATGCTAGATATGGGGCCCTCTCTCTGGTGGCTGAAACTCAGTCGGTGCTCAGGCTCTGTCAGACACAGCACTAGTGGCCATGGCAGCCTTTAAGTCGGGCTTGACTCTAGGGTCAAGCAGATTGATCCTCATGTGGGGTTTCTGGGAAGACTCACTAGCAGTTTTTCATTCGATGGGGAAGGCAGAATGCTGCGTTGTGGCTGCATATTTCCCTATAAAGAGGGTTTGTGGACCATTCGGGTTAGGATGGCATTGTAAACACAAGCCATGGTTTAATTCAATGCCAAGCAGAAGGCAGTTCCAAGGTTCAGTGGTTTATTCGATACATCCAGCACCAGAATAAGTGTGCATGTCAGATGTTTCTCACACTGGAGTTTGTGTCTATCATGGCCGACCAATGGAGAGGTGGTGTCAAGTGGCAATGGAGAAGTTCTCATGCTGAAGCCTGTGAGCTGCTGAAAAATTAAAGTTTCTTTCTACTGGGCAAGTGAAGTCTGGTTTGTTTGCTCTAGATTCCCCCCTGTGGAAGGTTTGTGAAGCAGAGCTCACCGGCATGTATGCCTGGAAAGCACACCTCCATTGACCATTGCAGCTGAGGAACATGGCAGGATTCTTCTGGTGGCTCTGGGGTGAAGTACCAAGGCCTTGTGTTGACATGGAATCTTTTGCAGATGGGTCACAATGTTGGTTTGTTACCAAGGAGATTTTAGAATGTGCTTGTTGCTAAGGTGCCATGCAGAATTCTTCTAACCGGTGGGTTTGGCAGAGGTCAAAGAGCACATTATCCTTCTTGGGACAGGAGATGTTCTTTCGTGTGTCTCAGGGAACACATGATGTGTCATAAATTGGTATTCCAGAACAGGCCCCTGAGGATGGATACCTGAAAACCTAATGGGGTTCCATTGAGAGGCTAGGGGCATTTCAGTTTCAATATTTTAAATCACGATCATTGACTTGGCTGTCTCCTTGGATGTAGGTGATCAGGGTGTTTCAGACTGTCCATTTGCGTCCAGAGTGGCCATCAATATTGGGGTGGCCTCAGGGGCCTTCCAGGTTTCTCCTAATCTGGAAGGTTTGGGTAAATCTGATATGCTCAGTGTCCTTGGGGATGGCAGCCCGATTTCTGTGGTGTGGCTGCAGAGATCCCATTCTGGTGGGCATGTGAGCCATGGTTTTGGGAGAGAAGTCTGGAAAAACAAATTCGGGTTAGCGAATTTCTGGCGATGTGATCGCAGGCTCAATGCGTAGACCTGGAGGGCAGCTCGTCAGGAACTTTAATTAGGGTTACTTGAAGGCAGTATCACAGGCGTTTCTCTCTGGATTGTGTGTCCAGGATGGCCTCGGAATACAGGTGTGGTCTCATGGGTGCATGGGAGACTTCTCCTCTCTATGGATCCTGGCAGCTCTCTATAGTTTGGCGGCTTTTTCGCGGAAGGGAAGAGTGTTGTTTTCCATCTTAGGGCTGCCCTGAAACATAAATTGCAGAGACGGGCTCTGGTTCTGGGTATCTGGGACATCCCACCAAGGGTTAGGATTTGGGCCTAGGGGCGAACAAGGCCTGCAATGCGGGATCATGGTGGTAAAACTGAGAGGGATTGTTGAAAGCATGATCAGGCTGAGGGTCACAATGCTTGTTTGGGCCCAGGGCGGCCCTCGGGAGTGGGCGTGGTCTCATTGGTCTTGTAACTGGTTCTGCCTTTCAGGGTTGGGAACCCATCCCAGAAGCCAAGTTTCCTGCCATGAGGAAGGAGGAGTTCTCTATTGTGCTTCAGGTTCCACCACTGGCAGGGATTCCAGCAAAGGTCTGGGGACAGGTGCCTGACAAACAAGGATGGGTAGAGATGACGCACTTTGGCCATGGCAATCCCAAATGCTAGATGTGGGGCCCACTCTCTGGTGACTGACACTAGGTCGGGGTTCAGGCTCTGTCAGACACAGCACTAGTGGCCAGTGCAACCTATAAATCGGGGCTCCCTCAAGGGCCAAGCAGATTGATCCTCATGTGGTGTTTCTGGCCAGAATCACCAGGCACTTTTTGCTATAGGGAAGGCAGAATGCTGTGTTGTGGCTCCAGAAATCCCTATCAAGAGGGCTTGTGGATCAGTCAGGTGAGGATGGAATTGTAAACACAAGCTATGGTTCAATTCAGTGCCAAGCAGAAGGCAGTTTCTATGTGCAGCAACTTATTTGAGATATCCAGCACCTGAGTAAGGGCAGATGTCAGATATTTGCTTACACTAGAGTTTGTTTCTATGATGACTGACAAATCGAGGGGTGGCTTCAAGAGGCCATGGAGGGTTTTTCACGTTGAGGCTTATGAGCTGCTCCAAACAGCAAAGTTTCCTTCTACTGCACAGGTTGAGTCTGGTTTATTTGCTCCCGGGTTCCCCTTCTGGAAAGTTTGGGTAGCAGAGCTCTACCACATGGATGCCTGGAAAGCTCAACTCCATTGACCATTGCAGCTGAGGAACATGGCAGGTTTGTTCTGGTGTCTCTGGAGCGAAGTACTAAGTCCTGGAGTTGACATGGAATATCTTACAGATGGGTCACATTGCTGGTTTGTTACCAGGGAGATCTTAAAATGTGCTGGTGGTTAAGATGCTGTGCAGGATTCTACTACCCTGGGATTTGGAACAGAAGGAAAGGAACGGTTTTTTTCAGGGGACTGGAGATGTTCTGTTGTGTGGCCCAGGGACCACATTTTGTATAATAAGATTGCATTCCAAAACAGGCCTATGAGGACAGTTGTCTGAAAACACAACCGAGGATTCCAATGACATCCTTAGTGTATGTTAGGTTCACCAATCTGACTCAGGCCCATTGATTTGGCTGTCTGCCTTGATGTAGGTAATCAGTGTGTTTCAGACTGCGCATTTGCGTTTGGAGCAGCCGCCAATATTGGTTTAGGCTCAGGGGTCTTGCCGCTTTCTCCTAATCTAGAAGTTTTGGGCCACTCTGATGGGAACAGTTTCCTTGGCGATGGCAGGGACAGTCCTGTGGTGTGGATCCAGACACCCCGTCCTGGAGAGCATGTGTGCCATGGTTTTGGTAGAGAAGTCTGCAAACAGAAATTCAGATTAGGGAGAGTGGTGAGGTGATTGCAGGCCCATAGCATAGACCTGGAGGACATCTTGTCTGGAAATGTAATTAGGGTGACTGGAAGGAGGTAGCACAGGCTTTTATCTCTGGATTGTGTGTCCAGGATGGCCTCGGAATGCACGTGTGTTCTCATGGGTCCATGGAGGACTTTTCCTCTCTATGGATACTGGTAGCTCCCCAGAGTTTGGTGGCTTTTTCGGGGAAGGGAAGAGTGCTGTTTTCCAACTTAGGGGTGCCCCAAAACAGGGATTCCAGAGACAGGGTCTGGGTCTGGACACCTGGAAAATCCCACCAAGTTTTATTATGTGTGCCTAGAAGCGTACAAGGTCTGCAATGCAGGATCATGGTGGTGCAACTGAGATGGATTATTTGAAAGCATGCTCAGGCTGAGAGTCACAATGCCTGTTTGCGACCAGGGCGGCCCAGAGAAGTAAGTGTGGTCTCATTGGTCTTGTATCTGGCTCCCATTTGAGGGTTAGACACCCATCCCAACAGCTAGGTTTATTGCCATGGGGAAGGAGGAGTTCTCTATTGTGCTTCAGGTTCCCCCATTGGCAGGGATTCCAGCAAATGTCTGGGGACAGGGGCCTGAATATCAAAGATTGGTAGAAATGACCTACGTGGGCCATGACCATCTCATATGCTGGATATGGGGCCCGCAGTTTGGTGGTTGAAACTGGCTTGGGGCTCAGGCTTTGTCAGACACAGCACTACTGGCCATGGCAGCCTATAAATCGGGGTTGACTCGAGGGCCGAGAAGATAGATCCTCATGTGGGGTTTCTGGGCAGACTCACCAGGCACTTCTTCATTCGATGGGGAAGGCAGAATGCTGCATTGTGGCTCCAGATTTCCCTATCAAGAAGACTTGTGGACCAGTCATGTGAGGATTGAATTGTAAACACAAGCAATGGTTCAATTTAGTGCCAAGAGGATGGCAGTTCCAATGTGCAGTGGTTTATTCGAGACATCCAGCACCAGAATAAGGGTGGATGTCAGATGTTTGCTCACACTAGAGTTTGTGTCTATGATTACGGACAAATGGAAGAGTGGATTCAAGAGGCCATGGCGGATTTCACACTCTGGGGCTTTTGAGATGCTCCAAACAACAAGGTTTCCTTCTACCCGAGAGGGGGAGTCTGATTTGTTTATGCCAGGTTTCCCGATGTGAAAAGTTTGGGTAGCATAGCCCTCCCACGTGGATGTCTGGAAAGCACACCTCCATTTACCATTGCAGCTGAGGAGCATGGCAGGTTCATTCTGGTTGCTCTAGGGTGAAGTACCAAGGCTTGGAGTTTACATGGAATTTCATGAAGATGGGTCACAATGCAGGTTTGTTACCAGGGAGATCTTACCATGTGCTGGTGGCTAAGGGGCCATGTAGGATTCTCCTACCCTGAGGGTTTCACACCATTCGAAGAACACGGTTTCCTTCTGGGGATCGGTGATATTCATTCGTGGGGCTCACGGACCACATATTGTATCATAAGTTGGTATTCCAGAACAGGACTCTGAGGACAGATGCCTGAAAACTTAATCTAGTTTTTCAATGAAGTCCTAGCAGAATTTCAGGTTCAATCTTCTGACTCAGGACCATTGACTTCGGTGTCTGCCTAGGTGTAGGCGATCAGGGTGTTTCCGACTGTACATTTGTGTACAGAGCGGCCTGCAATATTGGGGTGGGCTCAGGGACTTTGCAGGTTTCTCCTAATCTGGAAGGATTGGGCAACTTTGATGGGCACTGTTTCCTTGGGGATGGCGGGCACAGTCGTGTGTTGTGGCTCCAGAGACCCCATCCTGGATAACATGTGAGCCATGGTTTTGGGAGGGAAGTCTGCAAACACAAACTCGGCTTAGGATTAGTGGTGAGGTGATCGTAGGTCCAATGTATAGATCTTGAGGGCAGATTGTCAGGAACTGTAAATCGTGTGCCTCGAAGGCGGTATTACTGGCTTTTGTATCTGGATTGTGTGTCCAGGATGGCCTCAGAATGCAGGTATGGTCTAATGGGTCCATGGGAGACTTTTCCTCTCTAAGGATCCTGGCAGCTCCCAATAGTATGGTGGCTTTCTAGTTGAAGGGAAGAGTGCTGTTTTCCATCTTAGAGGTTCCCTAAAGAGGAATTCCAGAGACAGGGTATGGGTATGGGTTCCTGGAAAATCCCACCAGGGTTAGGATTTGGGCCTAGGGGGTACCAGGCCTGCAATGCACGACCTGGAGGTGCAACTGAGAGCATTTGTTTGAAAGCATGCTAGTCTGAGTGTCACAATGCCTGATGTGCCTAGGGTGGCCCTCATGAGTGGGCGTTGATTTCTGGCCATGCAGCTGACTCCCACTTTAAGGTAGGACAACCAACCCAACTACCAGGATTCCTGCCATGGAGAAGGAGGAGTTCTCTATTGTGCTTCAGGTTCCCCCATTGTTAGGGACTCCAGCAAATGTCTGGGGACAGATGCCTGAATACCAAGGATGTGTAGATATGAGGGACCTGAGACACGGCCGATCTCTCATGCTGGATATGGGTCCGACTCTGAGTGGCTGACATGAGTTGAGGGCTCAGGTTCTGTCAGACACAGAACTAGTGGTCAGGGCTGACTATAAATTGGGGATCCCTAGAGGGCCGATCAGATTGATCCTCATGTAGATTTTCTGGGCAGAATCACCAGGGCCTTCTTTCTAAGGCGAAGGCAGAAAGCTGCGTTGTGGCTCTAGAAATACCTATCAAGAGGGCTTGGGGACCAGTAGGATGAGGATGTAATTGTAAACACAAGCTATGGTTCAATTCAGAGCCAAGCAAAAGGCAGTTCCAGTGTGCAGTGTCTGATTCCAGATATCCAGCACTGGAGTAAAGGTGGATGTCAGATATTTGCTCATGCTGGAGTTTTTGTCTATGATGAGTGACAAATGGAGGGGTGGCATCAAGAGGCCATGGAGGATTTCACACGCTGGGGCGTGTGAGATGCTTCAAACAGCAAGGTTTCCTTCTTCCGGACAGGGAGAATCTGGTTTATTTGCTCCAGGGTCCCCCATGTGGAAAGTTTGGGTAGCAGAGCACTCCCACATGGATGCCTGAAAAGCACACCTTCATTGACAATTGCTGCTGAGGAGCATGGCCAGTTCATTTTGGTGGCTCTGGGGCGAAGTACCAAGGCCTGGAGTTGACATGGAATCTCATGAAGATGGGTCACAGTGCAGGTTTGTTACCAGGGGGATCTTACCATGTGTTGGTGGCTAAGGGACCATGTAGGATTCATCTACCCTGAGGGTTTGACACCAGTCAAAGAGCACAGTTTCCTTCTGGGACCGGAGATGGTCTATTGTGGGGCTCATGGACCATATGTTGTATCATAAGTTGGTATTCCAGAACAGGCCTCTGAGGACAGATTCCTTAAAATTTAATCTAGGCTTCCAATGAAGTACTTGGGGAATGTCAGGTCATCCTCTGATCAGTACCATTGACTTCAATATTGGCCTAGATATAGACGATAAGGGTGTTCCAGACTATGCATTTGTGTACAGTGTGGCAACCAGTATTGGGGTGGGCTCAGGGGCCTTGCAGGTTTCTCCTAATCTTGAAGGATTGGGCAACTTTGACGGGCACAGTTTCCTTGGCAATGGTGGGCACATTCCTGTGGTGTTGCTCCAGAGACCCCATCCTGGAGGTCATGTGAGCCTTGGTTTTGGGAGGAAAGTCTGCAAACACAAACATGGGTTAGGTTTAGTGGCAAGGTGATCACAGGCCTAATGCATAGACCTGTAGGGTAGATCATTGGGAACTGTAAATCAGTGCCTTGAAGGCGGTAGCACTGGCTTTTGTATCTGGATTGTGTATTCACTATGGACTAGGAATGCACGTGTAGTCTCAGGGGTCCATGGGTAATTTTCCTCTCAAGTATCCTGGCGGCCCCCTATAGTTTGGTGGCTTTCTCAGAGAGGGAAGAGTTCTGTTTCCCATATTAAGGGTGTCCCATAGCAGGGAATGCAGAGATGTGCTCTGGTTCTGGGCACCTGAAAATACACACCAAGGGTTATGATTTGGGCCTAGGGGTTTACCAGGCCACCAATGCAAGTCCTGGAGGTACAACTGAGAGTGTTTGTTTGAAAGCATGCTCAAGCTGAGGGTCACTATGCCAGCTTTTTGCCCAGGGCGGCCCTCAGGAGTGGGCGTGGTCTCAATGACCATGAAGTAGACTCCCACACTGATTGTTGGAAACCCATCCCAACTTCTAGGAATCCTGCCATGGGTAATGAGGATTTATCTATTGTGATTCTGGTTCCCCCACTGGTAGGGATTCCAAGAAAGGTCTGGGGACAGATGCCTGAATGCCAAGGATGGGTAGAGATGATGACCCTGGTCCTTGGCCTGTCTCACATGCTGGATATGGGCCCCACACTCTGGTTGGCTGACACGAGTTCTGGGCTCAAGCTCTGTCAGATACAGCACTAGGGGTCAGGGCTGTCTATAATTCGGGGTTCCCTTGAGGGCCAAGTAAATTGATCCTCATGTGGAGTTTCTGGGCAGACTTACCATTCCCTTCTTCTTTCTGTGGGGAAGGCAGAATGCTGTGTTGTGGCTCCAGAATTCCCTATCATGAGGGCTTTTGGACTAGTAGGGTGAGGATGGAATTGTAAACCCAAGCTACGGATAAATTCATTGACAAACGAATGGCATTTTCAGTATGCAGCAGCTGATTCGAATATCCAGCACTGGAGTAAGGGCAGATGTCAGATGTTTGCTCATGCTGGAGTTTGTGTCTATGATGACCGACAAATGGAGGGGAGGTGACAAGAGGACATGGAGGATTTCCCACACTTGGGCTTGTGAGATGCTCCAAACAGGAATATTTCCTTCTACAGTGCAGGGGCAGTCTGCTTTGTTTGCTCGAGAGTCCCCCATGTGGAAAGTTTGGGTAGCAGAGCACTCCCACATGGATGCCTGGAAAACACACCTCCATTGAACATTGCAGCTGAGGATCATGGCAGGTTCATTCTGGAGGTTCTGGGGCGAAGTGCCAAGGCCTTGAGTTGACATGGAATCACATGAAGATGGGTCCCAATGCTCGCTTGTTACCAGTGATATCTTAGAATCTGCTGGTGGCTACAGGACGAATAGGATTCATCTATTTTGAGGGTTTGACACAGTTCCAAGAGCATGGCTTCCATCTGGGGAAAGGAGATGTTCTGTTGTGGGGCTCAGGGACCATATGTTGCATCATAAGTTGGTACTCCAGAACAGGTCTCTGAGGACAGATGCCTGAAAACCTAATTTAGGGTTACAATGACATCACAGGGGCATGTCAGGTTCTTTCTTCTGAGTCAGGACCATTGACTCTGGTGTCTGCCTGGATTCAGGTGATCAGCGTGTTTCAGACTGCGCATTTGTGTCCAGAGCGGCCCCCTAGATTGGGGGCCTTGCAGGTTTCTCCTTATCTCGAGTTTTTTTTTTTTTTAAGATTTTATTTGTTTATTTGACAGACAGAGATCACAAGTAGACAGAGAGACAGAGAGACAGGCAGAGATAGAGAGAGAGGGAAGCAGGCTCCCTGCCGAGCAGAGAGCCCGATGTGGGACTCGATCCCAAGACCCTGAGATCACGACCCGAGCCGAAGGCAGCGGCTTAACCCACTGAGCCACCCAGATGCCCCTTATCTCGAGGTTTTAAGCAAATGTGACGGAAACATTTTCCTTGGGGATGGCAGGCAGAGTCCTGTGGTGCAGCTCCAGAGACCCCATCCTGGAGGGCATATGAGCCATTGTTTTGGGAGAGAAATCTGAAAACACAAACTTGGGTTAAGGTTAGTGGCGAGGTGATCGCAGGCCCAATGCATAGACCTGGAGGGCAGCTCGTCAGGAACTGTAAATCAGGTGCCTTGAAGGCGGTAGCACAGGCTTTTGTATCTGGCTTGTGTGTCCAGGATGGCCTTGGAATGCAGGTGTGGTCTCATGGGTCCATGGGAGAATTTTCCTCTCAAGGATCCTGGCTGCTCCCTATACTACTGTGGCTTTCTTGGAAAAGGGAAGAATGCTATTTTCCATCTTAGGGGTGTTTCAAAACAGGGATTCCAGAGATGGGCTGTGGTTCTGGGCGCCTGAAAAATCCCACCAGGTTTTAGGATTTGGGCTTAGGGGCATACCAGGCCTGCAATGTGGGATCCTGGAGATGCAACTGAGGGCATTTGTTTGGCAGGATGCTCTGGTTGGGGGTCACAATGCCTGCTTATGTCCAGGGTGACCCTCATGAGTGGGCAGGGTCTCCTTGACCATTCAGCTGGCTACCACTCTGAGGTTTGGACACCCATCCCAACAGCCAGGATTTCTGCCATGGGAAAGGAGGATTTCTCTATTGTGCTTCAGGTTCCGTCATTGGCAGGGATTCCAGCAAAGGTCTGGGGACAGACGCCTGAACCAAGAATGGGTAGAGATGAAAGCCCGGGGCCATGGCCAGTCTCACATTCTGGAGATTGGACCCACCTTCTGGGTCCTGACACGAGGTCAGAGATGAGGTTCTGTCAGACACAGCAATAGTGGCCATGGGAACCTATAAATCGGGGTTCCCTCGAGGGTCGAGTAGATTTATCTTCATGTAGGGTTCTGGGCAGTCTCACAGGGCCCCTTTTCTTACTATGGGAATGGGAGAATGCTGCGTTGTGGTTCTGGAATTCCCTATCAAGAGGGCTTACTGAACACTAGGGTGAGGATGGAATTGTAAACCCAAGCTACTTTTAAATTCAGTGCCAAGCAAAAGGCAATTCCAGTGTTAAGCAGCTGATTCAAATATCCAGCACATGAGTTAGCGCAGATGTCAGTTGATTGCTCATGCAGGAGTTTGTGTCTATGATGACCAACAAATGGATGGGTGGCCTCAAGAGACCATGGAGGATTACCCATGCTTGGGCTTGTGAGATACTCCATACAGCAAGGTTTCCTTTTACCGTACAGGATGGGTACCAAGGATGGGTAGAGATGACGGATATGGGCCATAGTGAGTCTCAAATCGTGGATATGGGCCCCGATCTCTGGGTGGCTGACACTAAGTCATGGCTCAGGATCTGTCAGACACAGCACCAGTGCCCAGAGCAGCCTATAAATCGGGGTTCCCTCGAGTGCCAAGCAGATTGATCCTCATGTAGTGTTTCTGGGCAGACTCACCAGGCCCTTCTTGTTTTTATGGGGAAGGCAGAATGCTGTGTTGTGGGTCCAGATTTCTCTATCAAGAGGGCTTGTGGACCAGGACGCTGAGGATGGAATTGTAAACCCAAGCTATGGTTACATTCTGTATCAAGTGAAAGGCATTTCCAGTGTGCAGCGGTTGAATCGAATATTCAGCACCTGAGTAAGGGTGAATGTCAGATATTTACTCATGCTGGAGTTTGTGTCTATGATGGCCCACAAATGGAGGGACGGCCTCAAGAGGCCATGGAGGATTTCCCATCCTGGGGCTTATGAGATGCTCCAAACAGCAAGGTTTCCTTCTACCAGACAGGGGCAGTCTGGTTTGTTTTCTCCATGTTTCCCCATGTGGAAAGAATGGGTAGCATAGCTCTCCCGCATGGATGCCTGGAATGCACACCTCCATTGACCATTGCTGTTGAGGAACGTGTCAGGTTCATTCTGGTGGTTCTGAGGCGAAGTACCAAGGACAGCATTGCACATGGAATTTCATGAATATAGGTCACAATGCTGGTTTGTTACCAGGGAGATCTAAGAATGTGCTGGTGACTAAGGAGCCGTGCAGAATCATCTACCCTGAGGATTTGACACAGGTCCACAAGACCGGATTCCATCTGGGAACAGGAGGCGTTCTGTTGTGTGTCTCAGGGACCATATGTTGTATCATAAGTTGGTATTCCAGAACAGGCCTCTGATGACAGATGCCTGAAAACCTAATCTAGGGTTCCATTGAAGTCCAAGGGGCATGCCAGGTTCAATCTTGATTCAGGACCATTGACTCTGGTGTCTGTCTTGATGGAGGTGATCAGGGTATTTCAGACTGCTCATTTGCATCCAGAGCGGCATCAAATATTGTGGTGGGCTCAAGGTCCTTGCAGCTTTCACCTTATCTGTAGGGTTTTGGCAACTGTGATGGGCACAGTTTCCTTGGGGATGGAAGGCACAGTCCTGTGGTGTGGCTCTGTAGTCCCCATCCTGGAGGGCATATGTGCCATGGTTTTGGGAGAGAAGTCTGCAAACACGAACTCAGGCTAGGGTTAGCGGCGTGGTGATCGCAGGCCCAATGCATAGACCTGGAGGGCACAAAGTCAGTTACCGTAAATCAGGTGACTCAAAGGTGGTAGCACAGGCTAATGTATCTGGATTGAATTTCCAGGATGGCCTTTGAATGCAGGTGTGGTCTCATGGGTCCATGGTAGATTTTTCCTCTCAAGGATCCTGGCAGGTCCCAATAGTTGGTGGCTTCCTCAGGGAAAGGAAGAGTGTTGTTTTCCATCTTAGGTGTGCCCCAGGACAGGGATTCCAGAGACAGGATTTGGGTCCGGGCACATGGAAAATCCCACCAAGGGTTAGGATTTGGGCCTAGGAGTGTACAAGACCTTCAATGCAGGTCCTGGAGGTGCAACTGAGAACATTTGTTTGAAAGCATGCTCAAATTAAGGGTCACAATGCCTGCTTGTTCCTAGGCAGCTCTCTGGAGTGGTTGTGGTCTGATTGCCATGCAGCTGGGTCCCATTCTGAGGGTTGGACACCCATTCCAAAGCCAGGATTCCTGTCATGGGGAAGGAGGAGTTCTCTATTGTGCTTCAGGTTCCTCCAGTTGTAGGGATTCCAGCAAAGGTCTAGGGGACAGATGCCTGAATACCATGGGTGGGTAGAGATGATGGACATAGGTCATCACCGGTCTCACATGCTGGATATGGGCTCCACCCTCTGGGTGGCTGACACGAGGTCGGGGCTCAGGCTCTGTCAGCCACAGAACTAGTGGCCAGGGAAAACTATAAATCAGGGTTCCCTCATGGGGCGAGGAGTTGATCCTCATGGGCAGTTTCTAGGCAGACTCATCAGGTCCTTCTTCTATCTATGGAGAAGGCAGAATGCTGCGTTGTGGCTCCAGAATTCACTATGAAGAGAGATTGCAGACCAGTAAGGTGAGGATGGATCTGTAATCCGAAGCTATGGTTAAATTCAGTGCCAATCTAAATGCAGTTCCAGTGTGCAGCATCTGATTCCAATATCAGCACCTGAGTATGGGTGGATGTCAGATGTTTGCTCAGGCTGGAGTTTGTGTCTATGATGACCGACAAATGGAGGGGTGGTGTCAAGAGGCCATGGTGGATTTCCCATCCTGGGGCTTGTGATATACTCCAAACATCAAAGTTTTTTTCTAGCGGACAGGAGGAGTCTGGTTTGTTTGCTCAGGTTTCTCCATGTGGAAAGTTTGTGTAGCAGAGCACTCCCACATGGATACCTAGAAAGCACAACTCCATTGACCATTGCAGCTGAGGAATATGGCAGGTTCGTTCTGGTGGCTCTGGGGCGAAGTATAAAGGCCTTGAGTTGACATGGAGTCTCATGAAGATGGGCCACAATGCTGGTTTGTTACCAGGGAATGTGCTGGTTCCTAAGGAGCCATGTAGGATTCATCTACTCTGAGAGTTTGACACAGATCCACAAGCACGGCTTCCTTCTGGGTCCAGGAGATGTTCTGTTATGTGGTTCATGGACCACATGTTGTATCATAAGTTGATGTTTCAGAACAGGTCTCTGAGGACAGATATCTGAAAACCTAATCTAGTGTTCCAATGAAGTCCTCAGGGCATGTCAGGTTCAATCTTCTGACTCAGGATCATTGACTTGGGTGTCTGCCTAGATGGAGGTGATCAGGGTTTTTCAGACTGCCAATTTGAGTCCAGAGTGGCCTCCAATATTGAGGTGGTCTCAGTGGCCTTGCAGGTTTCTCCTAATCTAGAGATTTGGGGCAACAGTGACGGGCACAGTTTCCTTGAGGAAGGCAGGCATAGTCCTTAGCTGTGTCTCCAAATACCACAATTTGGAGGGCATGTGAGCCATGGTTTTAGGAATGAAGTCTGCAAACACAAACTTGGATTAGGGTTAGTGGCAAGGTGATTGCAGGCCCAATGCATAGATTTGGAAAGCAGCTCATCAGGAATTGTAAATTAGATGACTCGAAGGGGGTAGCACAGGCATTTGTATCTGCTTTGTGTGTCCAGGATGGCCATGGAATGCAGGTGTGTTCTATTGGGTCCATGGAGGTTTTTCCTCTATAAGTTACCTGGTGGCTCCCAATAGTTTGGTGGCTTTCTCAGGAAAGGGAAGAGTGCTGCTTTCCATCTTGGAGATTCCCAAAAATACGGAATTCCAGAGACTGGCTCTGGGTCTGGTCCCCTGGATTATCCCAAGAAGTGTTAAGATTTGGGCTAAGAGACATACTGGCCTGCAATACAGGATACTTTTGTGTCAACTGAGAGGGCTTGTTTGAAAGCATGCTCCGGCTGAGGTTCACATTGCCTGCTTGTGCCCAGGGCGGCCCTCATGAGTAGGCATAATATCATTGGCCATGCAGCCAGCGGCCACTTTGAGGCTGGACACCCATCCCAACAGCCAGGATTCCTGCCATGGGGAAGGAGGAGTTCTCTATTGTGCTTCAGGTTCCCCCCATTGGAAGGGATTACAGCAAAGGTCTAGGACAGATGCCTGAATACCAAGGATGAGTATAGGTGATGGACTCGGGCCATGGTTGGTCTCACATGCTGGATATGGGCACCGATCTCTGGGTGTTTGACACAAGGTCTTTGCTCAGGCTCTGTCAGACACAACACTAGTGCCCAGGGAAGCCTATAAATTGGGGTTCTCTTGAGCAACGAGCAGATTGATCATCATGTGGAGTTTCTGGACAGACTCACAAGACCATTTTTCTTTCTATTGGGAAGGCAGAATGCTGCGCTGTGGCTCCAGAATTCCCTATCAATAGGGCTTGTGGACCAGGAGGCTGAGGATGGAATTGTAAATCCAAGCTATGGTTAAATTCGATGTCAAGCAAAAGGCACTTCCAGTGTGCAGCGGTTGAATCGAATATCCAGCACTTTAGTAAGGGTGGATGTCAGATATTTGCTCATGCTGGAGTTTGTGTCTATGATGACCCACAATTGGAGGGGTAGTGTCAAGAGGCCATGGAGGATTTCCCAGGCTGCGGCTTGTGAGATGCTCCAAACAGCAAGGTTTCCTTCTACCAGACAGTGGCAGTCTGGTTTGTTTTCTCCAGGTTTCCCCACGTGGAAAGATTGGATAGCATAGCTCCCCCACAAGGATGCCTGGAAAGCACACCTCCATTGTCCATTGCAGCGGTGGAACATGGCAGGTTCATTCTGGTGACTCTGAGGCGAAGAACCAAGGACTGGATTGGACATAGAACCTCATGAAGATGGGTCAAAATATTTGTTTGTTACCAAGGAGAACTTAGAATGTGCAGGTGGTTAAGCGGCCATGCAGGATTCATCTAGCCTGAGGATTTGACACAGGTCCAAGAGCCCAGATTTGGTCTGGGGACAGGAGATGTTCTGTTGTGCGGCTCAGGGACCATATATTGTATCATAAGTTGGTATTCCCGAACAGGACTCTGAGGACAGAAGCCTGAAAACCTAATATAGGATTCGAATGAGGTACTAGGGGAATGTCAGTTTCAATCTTCTGATTCAGGACCATTGACTCTGGTGTCTGACTGGATGCAGGTGATCAGGGTGTTTCAGACTGTGAATTTGCATCCAGAGGGGCCTCCAATATTGGGTTGGGCTCAGGGGTCTTGCAGGTTTTTCCTAATCTGGAGGGTTTTGGCATCTGTGATGGGCACAGTTTCCTTGGGGATGGTAGGTACAGTCCTGTGGTGTGACTCCACAGACCCAATCCTGAAAAGCATTTGAGCCATGGTTTTGGGAGTGAAGTCTGCAAACAAAAACTCGGGTTAGTGTTAATGTTGACGTGATCTCAGGTCCAGTGCATAGACCTGGAGGACAGCAGGAACTGTAAATCAGGTGATGTGAAGGAAGTAGCACAGGCTATTGTATCTGGATTTTGTATCCATGATGGCCTCGGAATGTAGGTGTTGTCTCATGGGTCCATGGGAGATTTTTTCTCTGAAGGATTCTGGTGACTCCCAAAAGTTTGTTGCTTTCTAAGGGAAGTGAAGAGTGCTGTTTTCCATCTTAGGGGTGCCCCAAAACAGGGATTCCAGTGATGGACTCTGGGAATTGGCGCATGGAAAATCCCACCAAGAGTTAGGATTTGGGCCTAGGTGCGTAAGAGTCATGCAATGCCGGATCCTGAGCGTTTGTTTGAAAGCATGCTCAGACTGAGGGTCACAATGCCGGCATGTGTTCAGCGTGGCCCGCAGTAGTGCGTGTGGTCTCCTTGGCCATGCAGCTGTTCCCATTCTGAGGGTTTGACACCCATCTCAACAGTCAAGATTCCTGCCATATGGAAGGAGGAGATCTCTATTGTGCTTCAGGTTCCCGCATTGGTAGGGATTTCAGCAAAGGTCTGGGGCAGTTGCATGAATACCAAGGATGGGTAGAGATGAAGGCCCTGGGCCATGGCTGGTCTCACATGCTGGATATGGACCCCACACTCTGGGTTGCTGACACGAAGTCAGGGCTCAGGCACTGTCAGACACAGCACTGGTAGCCAGGGCAAAGTATAAATCCGGGTTCCCTCGAGGGCTGAGTAGTTTGATCTTTATGGGGAGATTTCTGGGCAGACTCACCAGGCCCCTCTTCATGTTTTCAAACAAGCCCTCTCAGTTACACCACCGGGATCCTGCATTACAGTTCCATTATGCCCCTAGGCCCAAATCCTAACACTTGGTGGGCCTTTCCAGGTGCCCAAACCCAGAGGCCATCTCTGGAATCCCTGTTTTGGGGCACCCTTAAGATGGAAAAGTGCATTCTTCCCTTCCCCGAAAATGCCATCAAACTATGGGGAGTCTCCAGGATCCTTCGAAAAGAAAAGTGTCCCATGGACCCATGAGAACACACCTGCATTCTGAGGCTATCCTGGACACAAAATCCTGATAGAAAAGTCTGTGCTACCGCCTTCCCTTCACCCCAATTACAGTTCTTGACAAGCTGCCCTCCAGGTCTACGCATTAGTCCTGTGACCACCACACCACTAAACTTAACCTGAATTTGTGTTTGCAGATTTCTTTCCAAAAACCATAGATCACATGCCCAACAGGATGGGGTCTCTGGAGCCACACTACGGGACTATGCTTCTATCACCAAGGAAACTGTGCCCATTACAGTTCCAAAGTTCCAAACCTTCCATATTAGGAAAAGCCTGCAAGGCCCCTGAGCCAACCCCAATATTGACGCCCACTCTGGATGCAAATGCACAGTCTTAAACAACCTGATCACCTACATCCAGGCAGACAGCCAAGTCAATGGTCCTAAGTCAGAAGATTGAACCTGACATGACCCTAAGGCTATATTGGAACTCTAGATTAGGATTTTAAACATCTGTGCTCAAGGGCCTATTCTGAAATACCAAGTTAGGATACATCACGTTGTCTCTGGGCCACACAACAGAACATCTCCTGTCCCAAGAAGGAAACCGTGCTTTTTGACCTGTGCCAAACCCTCCATGTACAAGAATCCTGCATGGCACATTAGCCACCAGCACATTCTAAGATCTCCCTCATAACAAACCACCATTGTGACCAAACTGCAAGAGAATTTTGTCAACTCAGGGCCTGGGTACTTCGTCCCAGAGCCACCAGAACGGACTTGTTATGTTCTTAAGCTGCAAATGTAAATGGAGTTGTGCTTTCCAGGCATCCAAGTGGGAGAGCTCTGCTACCCATACTTTACACATGGGGGTCCCTGGAGCAAACAAACCAGACTCCAACTGTCCTGTAGAAGGAAACCTTGCTGTTCGGAGCATCTCACAAGCTTTGGCGTGGGAAATCCTCCATGGCCTTTTGTTGCCCCCCTCCATTTGTCGGTCATCATAGACACAAATTCAGTGTGAGCAAAGATCCGACATCTGCCCTTACTTGGCTGCTGGATATCTCGAATAAATTGCTGCTCATTGGAACTGCTTTCTACTTGGGACTGAATTGAACCATAGCTTGTGTTTACAAATCCATCGTCAACCTACTAGTCCCCAAGCCCTCATGATAGGGAATTCTGGAGCCTCAACACAACATTCTGCCTTCCCTTTAGAAAGAAGAGGTGCCTGGTGCTTCTGCCCGGAAACCCCACTTGAGGATAAATATGCTCGGCCCTCAAGGGAACCCCAATTTATAGACTGCCCTGGCCACTAGTGCTGTGTCTGACAGAGCATGAGCCCCGACATAGTGTCAGCCACCAAGAGAGCAGGTCCCATTACCAGCATGAGAGACTGGCCATGGCCCAAGTTCATCATCTCTACACAACCTTGGTATTCAAGCACCTTTCCCCACACCTTTGCTGGGAAAACCTGCCAATGGGGGTACCTGAAGCACAATAGAGAACTCCTCTTTCCTTGGCAGGAAGCCTGTCTGTTGCAATGGGTGTCCAGCCCTCAAAGTGGGATCCAGCTGTACGGCTAATGATACCACGCCCTCTCCTGAGGGCCTCCCTGGGCACAAACAGGCATGGTGATCCTGTGCCTGAGCATGCTTTCAAACAAGCCCTCTCAGTTACACCACTAGGATCCTGCATTGCAGGTCTGGAACGCCCCTAGGCCCAAATCCTAACACTTGGTGGGATTTTCCAGGCACCCAGACCCAGAGCCCGTCTCTGGAATCCCTGTTTTGGGGTACCCCTAAGTTGTAAAATAGCACTCTTCCCTGTTTTGGGGCACCCCTAAGATGGAAAAGAACACTCTTTTCTTCTCTGAAAAACCCACCAATTTATGGAGAGCCACCAGGATCCTTAGAGAGGAAAAGTCTCCCTTTGAAACATGAGACCACACCTACATTCTGAGCCCATCCTGGACACACAATCCAGATAGAAAAGCCTGTGCTACCAGCTTCTAGTCACCTTAATTACAGTTCCTGATGTGCTGCCCTCTAGGTCTATGCATTGGACCTGCGATCACCTCACCACTATCCCTAACCCAAATTTGTGTTTGCAGACTTCCTTCCCAATACCATGGCTCTCATGCCTTCCAGCATGGGGTCTCTGGAGCCTTACCATGAGACTGGGCCTGCAATCCCCAAGGAAACTGTCCCCATCACAGTTGCCCAAAGCCCCCAAATTAGGAGAAACCTGCAAGGCTCCTGAGCCCACCCCAATTTTGGAAGGGACCCTGGATGCAAATGCACAGTCTGAAACACCCTGATCACCTACATCCAGACAGACACCCAAGTCAATGGTCCTTCAGAAAATTGAACCTGACGTGCACCTAGGACATCATTGGAACCCTAGATTAGGTTTCAAGCATCTGTCCTCAGAGGCCTGTTCTTGAATAACAAGTTAGGATACAGTATATGTACCCTGAGCCACAAAACAGAACATCTCCTTTCCTAAGAAGGAAACTGTGCACATCGACATGTGCCAAACCCTCAGGGTAGGAGATTCCTTCATGTCCCCTTAGTCACCAGCACATTCTAAGACCTCCCTTGTAACAAACCAGTATTGGGACATCTCTGCAAGAGATTCCAAGTCAACTCAAGACCTTGGTACTTGGCCACAGAACCACCAAAACGAACCTGTCATGTTCCTCAGCTGCAATGGTCACTGGACGTGTGCTTTCCAGTCATCTGTGCAGGAGGGCTCTGCTACCCAAACGTTCCACATGGGGGACCCTGAAGGAAACAAACCAAACTCCTCCTGCCCATTAAAGGAAACCTTGTTGTTTGACGCATCTCACAATCCTAAGCATGGGTAATCTTCCATGGCCTCTTGAAGCCAACCCTCCAACTTGTCGGTCATCATAGACACAAACTCCACTGTGAGCAAACATCTGACATCTGCCCTTACTCAGGTGGTGGATATCTCATATAAGCTGCTGCACATTGGAACTGACTTCTGCTTGGCACTCAATTTAAGCATAGCTGGTGTTTACCATTGCATTCTCACCCTACTTGTCCCCAAGCCCTCTTGATAGGGAATTCTGGAGCCACAATGCAGCATTCTGCCTGCCCAATAGAAAAAAAGTGCTTCGTGGTGCAGAAACACCACATGAGGATCAATCTGCTCGGCCCTAGAGAGAACCCCGATTTATCGACTTCTCTGGCCACTAGTGCTGTGTCTGACAGAGCCTAATTCCAGACCTCGTGTCAGCCACCCAGAGATCGGGGCCGGTATCCACCATGTAAGACTGGCCATGGCCCAAATCTGTCATCTCTACACATCCTTGGTATTCAGGCATCTGTCCCCAATCCTTTGCTGGAATCCCTGCCAATAGGGGAACCTGAAGAACAATAGAGAATTCCTCCTTTCCCATGGCTGGATACCTGGCCATTGGAATAGGTGTCCATCACCCAGGGTGGGAGCCAGCACATGGGCAATGGGACCACGCTCACTCCTGAGGGCCGCCTTGGGCACAAACAGGCATTGTGATGCTCAGTGTGACAAAAAGGCATTGTGACAGTCAGTCTGAGCATGTTTTCAAACAAGCACTCTCAGTTGTACCACCAGGATCCCGCATTGCAGGCCTGGTATGCCCATATGCCAAAATCCTAACACTTGGTGGGATTTTCCAGGAGCCCAGACCCAGAGCCTGTCTCTGGAATCCCTGTTTGGGGGCACCCCTAAATTAGAAAATAGCACTCTTCCCATCCCGAAAAGCCATCATACTATTGGGAGCTGCCAGTATCATAGAGAGGAGAAATATCCCATGGACCCATAAGACCACAGCTGCATTCCGAGGCCATCCTGGACACACAATCCAGATATAAAAGCCTGTGCTTCTGCCTTCGATGCACTCGAATTACAGCTCCTGACGAGTAGCCCTCCATGTCTATGCATTGCCCTGTGATAACCTCGCCACTAACCCTAACCCGGGTTTGTGTTTGCAGACTTCTTTCCCAAAACCATGGCTCACATACCCTCCAGGATGGGGTCTCTGGAGCCACAACACAGGACTGTGACTGCCATCCCCATGGAAATTGTGCTTGCCACAGTTAACCAAACCCTCCAGAATAGGTTGAAACATGAAAGGCCCCTGAGACCACCCCAATATTGGAGGCTACTCTGGACACAAGTGCACAGTCTGAAACACCCTGATCACCTACATTCAGCCAGACACCCAAGTCAACTGTACTGAGCCTGAAGATTGAATCTCTCATTCCCCTGGAACCTCATTGGAACCCTAGATTAGGTTGTCAGTCATCTATCTTCAGAGGCCTGGTCTTGAATACGAACTTATAATACAGCATGTGGTCCCTGAGCCACACAACACTACATCTCCTGTCTCCAGAAGGAAACCGTGCTCTTTGACATGTGTTAAACCCTCAGGGTAGGAGAATCCTGCATGGCATTTTAGCCACCAATACATTCTAAGATCTACCTGGTAATAAACCAGCATTGTGACCCATCTGTAAGAGATTCCATGTCAACTCTAGGCCTTGGTACTTCGCCCCAGAGCCACCCTAAAGAACCTGCCATGTTCCACAGCTGCATTGGTCAATGGAGGTGTGCTTTCCAGGCATCCATGCGAAAGAGGTCTGCAGATCGGGACTGCCATCACCTCGCTCCTAACTCTTACCCGAGTTTGTGTCTGACGTCCTTGGTCCCAAAGTCCTGACCGACATGCCTTCCAGGATATGGCATCGAGAACCACACAGCATCACTGGGCCTGCTCTCCCGAGGAAACTCTGCCCGTCTCAGTTTCCCAAACGTCCAGATTAGGAGAATACTGCAAGGCCCCTGAGTCCACCCCAATTTCATAAGCCGCGCTGGAAAAAATGCATAGCCTGATACAGCCTCATCACCTACCTCCAGGATGAAACGCAGGTCAATGGCACTGAGTCCAAAGATTGAATCTGCCATGCCCCTACAACCTTATCAGAACCCTAGCTTATGTTTTGAGGCCTCTATCCCCAGAGGCCTATTCTGGAAATTCAACATATGGTCCAACCTGTGGTCCGTGAGCCATACAAGAGAACACCAATTGTCCCGAGAAGGTAACCTGCCTCCTGGGTACTGAGTCTAATCATCAGGATGGAGAATCCTGCATGGCCAGAGAGCCACCACTATATTTTAAGGTCTCCCTGGACACCAAGCCGCACTGGGACCCATTAGACTGAGAAATTCCATCAACGCAGATCACTTGGAACTTGGAATCAGTGTCATTGAATCAAGCCTGCCCTGTTCCTTAGCCGTATTTGTAATGCAAGATGGGCTTCCCAGGCCTCCATTTAGAGAGCTCTGCTATCGAATCTTCCATATGGGGGACCCTCGAGCACCGTAAGCAGACTTCTCCAGTCCCGCAGTAGGACACCTTGCTGTTTGGAGTAGCTCACAAAGTTCAGCTTGGAAAAACCTCCAAGAATTCTTGAGTTCACCACACCATTCTTTGGCTATCAAGGATACAAACTCCAGCATGAGCAGACATCTGACCCTCGCTCAGGTGATGGAGATCTCGAAACAACTGTTGTACATTGGAACGGACATGTGTTCGGCACTGAGCTTAACCATTGCTTGTGTTTTCAGACTTCTGTCCTCACACTCCTTGCCTGCAAGCCCTCCATCTTGGGTATTCTGGAGCCATAATGCAGCCATCTGCCTGCTCACCAGAAAGAAGAAGTGCCCTAAGGGTCTGCATGGAAACCCCAAATAAGGATCCAGTTGCACATCTCTCAAAGGCACCCCAATATCCTAGGCCGCCCTCTGCATGAAATGTCTGTCTCACACAGTTCGAGCCTGACATCCTGTCAGCCACCCAGAGAGCAGGCCCCATTTCCTGCAGGTGGGTCCTGCCTTGGCCCGAGGATCCCATCTCAAAGCAACCTCTGTATTCAGGTACCTGACCCAGAACTTAGTTCAAATTCCTGCCCATGGGGGTCCCTGAAGCACAGAAAAAGTACAGCTCCTTCCCCATTGCAGGAAAACTGAATGTTGAGATGGCTATCCAACCCTCAGAGTGGGAGCCAAGTGCATGGCCCGTGAGACTACGCCCACTCAGTATGGACATCTGGCCACAAACAGGCATTATGACGCTCAGCCTGAGACCCATTTTCAACAAGCCCCCTCGGGAGCTGTACCAGTTGAACATAGAGCAGGCCTGTCATGACCCTAGGCCCAAATCCTAAGTCTTGTTTGGGTGATCCAGGCTCCCGGACCCAGAACCCATCTCTGGAATGCCTGTTTGGACGGGACCCCTGACACGAAAACCGCGCTCCCTCCATCCCCCAGAAAGACACCAAATTCTTGGGTGCTAGGCAGAATTCCCAGAGAGGTAGAATCACAGATGGCCCCATGAGGACACCCCTCTATTTCGTGGCCATCTTAGACAAACAAATCAAACAGAAAAGCCTGTCCTCCTGCCTCCCAGATGTCCGAATTTCAAATCCTGAGGAGATGCTTCAGGGTCTGCAGATCGGCTGCCATCACCTCTCCCCTAACTCTTACCCGAGTTTGTGTCTGAAGACTTTGGACCCAATGTCCTGAAGCATATGCTTTCCAGGATGGGGCCTCCAGGACCACACCACATCACTGGGCCTGCTCTCCCGAGGAATTTCAGCTAGTCTCAGCTTCCCAAACCCACCAGATTAGGAGGAAACTGCAAGGCCCCTACCCACCCTAATTTCATAGGCTGAACTGGAAAAAATGCAGTCTGACATGGCCTCAGAACATACCTCCAGGAAGACACACAGGTGAATGGGAAGGAAGGAATGGACTAAGACCATGGTGGGTCCGATGTGCTGGGTGTGCAGCCAGATGTCTCAGTATCTGTTGGAAGGTCTGAGCTCAGGCTATGTAAGACTGAGCATTAGTGCTGAGGGTAGCCTATGCAATTGGGGTGTTGCCGAGGGCCGAGCAAGTTGATTTTCATTTGGGGTTTCTGGGTATTGTTATAGACAATGTTTTTCTTCTGGGGGGGAGACAGAGTGCTTCGTTGTGGCCCAAGAATACCCAGTCGGGAAGGCTTGCGGGCCAGGAATATGAGGATGGAAGTCTGAAAACACAAGCTAGGGTGAGGTTTGGAGCCAAGGGCATGGCAGGCCCACTGTGCAGAGGCTGAATCGAAATCTCCTGCAACTGAAGTCAGGCTGAGGATCAGACGTTGTCTGAGGCTGGAGTTTGTGTCCATGATGGCACCTTCATGAAGCGGGGGCCTCATGAGGCCAAGGAGGTTTTCCCACGCTGAGTTTGGAGGTTGCTCCAAACCACAAGGTTTCCTTTTGTGGGATAGTCGAGTCCTGTTGGATGGCACCAGGACGTCCCATACGGAAGGACTGGAGAGCAGAGTTCGAAGGTGGATCCCAGTACAGCATGCCTCGCATTCCCATTGGCCATTAGCAACAAGACATGTTTGATCTGCTGGCTCTGGGCCAAGCTACCCAAGGTGCTGAATTGAAATGGACTCTCCTGAGGATGTGTCATAATGTGGGTTTGTGTCCATGGAGACCTTAGAATGGGCTGGTGGATCAGGGGCCCTGAGGAATTCGCCTACCTGAAGGGTTTGATACAGCTCCAGTAAGAAAGCTCCCCATGTGGAGATTAGAGAGGTTCGGTTTGATTCCTCAGAAAAGCCCCAGATGCTGGTCTTCGAAACCAGTCCTCTGAGGAGGGAAACCTGGAAACCAAAGCTAGGGTTTAGATTAGGGCCTAGGGGCCTGTCTGTTTCAATCTTCTGTCTCTGGGGACACAGTCTGAGTATCTAAGTGGAAATAGTTGCTCAGCTGGTGTCAGAGTGCCCGTCTTAGTTCAGGGCAGCCTACACTATTGGGATGTCATGCCGGGGCATGAAGGTTTTTCCTAACCTGTAGAGTTGTGGTCAATGGATTGGGCACAATTTTCTTGGAGAGGACAGGCACAGTTTTTGGTGTGGCTCCAGAGGCCCTAGCCTGGAGGTTGTGTGGGTCCAGGCTGTGGGCACAGAAGTCTGAAAACACAAACTCGGCTTAGGTGTGGCGCCGAGGGTATGGCAGGCCAAATCTACAGACTGAGAGGGGAGCTCCTCGGCTTATGAAAGAAGGGAGAGTGGGAGGAGTTCCCTCAGTCTTTTGTCTCTGGATGTTGTGTCTAGGACAGCTGTGGATAATAGGGGTGGCCTCTGGGACTTTGGATGAGTATCCCTTTCCGGGGATTTGGCCCAGCTCCCAAGAGTTTGGAGTCATTTTGTGGTAAGGATGGAGTCCTGTTGTCTGGCTCAGGTGTCTCTCCAAGAGAGGGATTCCAGAGCAGAGCCCCAGGTACGGGCGACTGGAAAACTTGAACTCTTGTGAGGATTGGGAGCATAGGGTCTTGGCAAGCCCCATATGTGGGCTCTTGGTCCAGGCCCTGAGAGGCCTTACTTCCATATGGGGCTCATGCTGAGGGTCACAATGCGAGTCTGTGCCCAAGTCTGCACTCAAGTTTGGGCGTGGCCTCAGGGTCCATGAAGGCTTCACCTACCCTGAAGGTGTGACTCCATGCCAACAGCAACCTTTACAGCCATGAGGAATGAGGAGTTCTGATTTGTGCTTCAGGTACCCACCTGTGCAGGGATTTGATATAATGTCTAGGTTCAGATGTCTGAAAACCCAGGTTGAGAATAGATGACGGCCTACGGCCATGGCGTATGTGATGTGCTGGGTGTGCGGCCAGCTGTCTCCTTGTCTGTTGGGACATCTGGCCTCAGGCTGTGTCAGACAGAACAGTAGGGCCCAGGGAAGCCTATCCACTTGGGGTGCAGTCAAGGCCCGAGGAGGTTGATCCTCATTTAGGGTTTCTGGAGAGTCCATTAGGGCAAAGTTTTTCTTCTGGTGGGCAGGCAGAGGGCTATGTTGTGGTTCCAGAATTCCCAGTCTGTAGGGATTGTTTGCCAGGAGTGTAAGGAAGGAAGTCTGAAAACACAAGGTAGCATTAGGTTTGGGGCCGAGGGCACGGCAGGCACACTTTGCAGAGGCTGAATAGAGATCTTCTGCATCTGAGGTCATGGCGAGTATGAGACGTTGCCTCAGGCTAGAGTTTGTGCCCATGATGGCCCCTTCCTGAAGGGGCTGTGGGCTTCATGAGGCCAGGGAGGTTTCCCTATGATGGGAGTTGTGAGCTACTCCAAACCTGAAGGTTTCCTTCTGCAGGACAGTCGAGTCCTATTGGATGGTTCCAGCATGCCCCGAACGGAAAGACTCGAGAACAGGGGTCTAAGCATGGATGCCTGGAAATGCCACCTCACATTCCCACTGTTTCTTCGGAAAAGGCAGGCTCAATCTGCAGGTTCTTGGGCGAGCTATCCAAAGGGCTGAGTTGAAATGGACTCTCCTGACGATGGGTCATAATGTATGTTGATGGCCATTCAGACCTTGGAATGTGGTGGTGGCTCAGGTATTCTGCAGGACTCTCCCACCCAAAGTATTTGACACACTCCAACAAGGAAGCCTCCCATGTGGAGACGAGAGGTGTTCTGTTTGGTGCCTCATGAAAGCCCCATATGCTGGTCTTCGAACCCAGGCCTCTGAGGAGTGACCCCTGGAAACCAAAGGAAGAGTTCAGATTGGGGCCTTTGGGCCTGTATGGTTCAGTCTTCTGTCTCTGTGGACATCTGTCTGCATGTCTGCATGGAGGTGGTTGCTCAGCTGGTGTCAGAATGCCCTGTTTGTCCAGGGAGGCATACAGTAGAGGGATATCCTCGGGGGCCTTGAGGTTTCTCCTATTCTGTATGGTTGTGGGCAATGGAATGGGCAAATTTTCCTAGGAGAAAGCAGGCCCAGTCCGGTGGTATGGCTCCAGAGGACCCAGCCTGGAGGCTCTGTTTGCCAGGGCTGTGGGGACAGATATCCGAAAACACAAACTTGGCTCAGGTTTGGGGCCAAGGTTATGCCAGGCCTGATCTCCAGTCCCTGAGGGGAGCTCCTCTGCATATGAAAGGAGGGTGAGTGGGAGGCAGTCGCTCAGGCTTTTGTCTCTGGGTGTTGTGTCCACAATGGCCGTTTAATGTACGGGTTGCCTCATGGGCCAAGGAAGAGTCTCCCTCTCTGGGGATTGGCCAAGCTCCCAAGTGTTTGGGATCATCCTGTGGGAAGAAAAAAGTACTGCTTTCTGCCACAGGTGTCCCACCAGTAGAGGGATTCTAGAGCAGAGCAGTGGGTACTGACAACTGCAATACCCGCCATCTGGTTAGGCCTGGGTGCCTATGGGCATGGCAAGCCCCATATGCGGGCACTTGGTCCAGCCACTGAGAGGCGTTATTTGAATAAAGGGCTCACGCTGAGGGTCAAAATGCGTGTGTGTTCCCAAGGCGGCCCTCAAACATGGGCATGGTTTCATGGGCTAAGCAAGTTTCTCCTACACTGAAGGTTTGACTCACTGCCAACAGCAAAGTTTCTTGCCATGGGGAAGGAGAAGTTCTGCCTTGTGCGTCAGGTTCCCCACTGTACAGGAATTGGAGATAAGGTCTAGGTTCCAATGCCTAAAAACCCGGTTGGGAAGGGATGATGGTCCAAGGCCGTGGCAGGTTCAATATGCTGGGTGTGCAGCATCTGTCTTCGTGTCTGTTGGAAGGTGGGCTCAGGCTATGTAAGACAGAGTATTAGTGCTTAGGGTAGCCTATGCAATTGATGTGTTGCCAAGGGCCAAGCTGTTTGATCCTCATGTGGGGTATCTGGGCAATGGTATAGACAATGTTTTTCTTCTGAGGGGCAGGCAGAGTGCTTCGTTGTGACCCCAGAATTCCCAATCGGGAGGGCTTGTGGGCCAAGAGTGTGAGGACTGAAGTCTGATAACACAAGCTAAGGTGATGTTTGGGGCCAAGGGCACGGCAGGCCTACTCTGCAGAAGCTGAATCGGGATCTCCTGCATCTGGATTCAGGGTGATGATCAGTCATTGGATGATGCTGGAGTTTGTGTCCGTGATGGCCCCTTCATGAAGTGGGGGCCTCATGAGGCCAAGGCGGTTTTCCCACACTGAGTTTGTGAGTTGCTCCAAACCACAAGGTTTCCTTCTGCAGGACAGTCGAGTCATTTTGGATGGCTAAAAGTACATCCCATACAGAAGGACTGGAGAGAAGGGTTCGAAGGATGGATGCCTGTACAGCATACTTTGCATTCCAATTGGCTATTTGCGACAAGACATGTTTGATCTGCTGGCTCTGGGGCAAGCTACCCAGGGTCCTGAGTTGAAATGGACTCTCCTGAAGAGGAGTCGTAATGTGGGTTGGGTCCATGGAGACCTTAGGATGTACTGGTGTTTCAGGGGCCCTACAGAATTTGCCTGCCTGAAGGGTTTGATACAGCTCCAATAAGAGAAGTCCCCATGTGGAGATGAGAGAGGTTCTATTTGGTGCCTCAGGAAAGCACCATATGCTGTTCTTCAAGGTGTTATAGGCAACTAATGAATCGTTGACCATTACATCAAAAACTAAACCTTGACTAACTGAATTTAAATTAAAAACTGTGGAAAATTTTGAAAGAAAGAAAGATGAACTATTACAAAGAATACCACAAAAATACAAGGATCATAAGAGAGTACTATGAGCAAGTAGAAGCCAACACCTTGGACAACCTAGAAGAAATGGATAAGCTCCTAACAACAACCTAGAAAGACTGAACCATGAAGGAAAAAAAAATCTGAACAGACTGATCTCTAGTAAAAAGGATTGATTTGATAATCAAATCCACCCAAGAAACAAATGCCTAAGATCAGACAGTTTCACTGAGAAGTTCAACCAGATGGTAGAAGAATTAATATCAACCCTTGTCAAATTGTTCATACACACACACACACACACACACACACACATTGTTAGAATAAACAAATTCAGTGAAAGCTGCAGGATACATAGTCAATATACAGAGACATGTTGCATTTCATTTTTTAAAAAGAATGTATTTAGGGGTGCCTGGGTGGTTCATTGGGTTAAGCCTCTGCCTTTGGCTGAGGTCATGATCTTAGGTCCTGGGATTAAGGCTTGAATCAGGCTCTCTTCTCAGCAGGGAGCCTTCTCCACTCCTCTCTCTTCCTGCCTCGCTGCCTACTTGTGATTTCTCTGTCAAATAAATAAATAAAACCTTTAAAAAAAGAATGTATTTATTTAGGGGTCGTGAGAGGCAGATGGCAGAGGAGTAGCAAACTGAAATGACATCAGATCCCAGAATTCATCTACATAGGTATCAAACCATTCCAAACACCTAAAACTCAACAGGAGATAGAAAAGAAGAGCATCAATTCTAGGAATGGAAAAGCGACCACTTTCTAAAAGGTAGGATGTGCAGAGAAGTGAATCTGAAGCAACAGGAAGATAGACTGCAGGGGGAGGGTCCAACTCCTGGCAAGCAGTGGAGGAGAGAACAAAATCAGAACCTTTAGAAGTCTGGTCCACTGAGGGACAACACTCTAGAGACTAAACGATGGTGGGACACTCAGGGGGACAGTGTGGTCTCAGGACCTGCGGGATCATAGAAAGTTTGGGGGTGTCTGAGTGTAGCAGAGCTGCCAGGTATCGGAGTGGGAAAGTTGAATTCAGAGACAGAGCTGAATAGTGAGCATTCAGATTGGGGTTACCTTAAACAGTGATCCAAGGCATAGCTGGGCCACTGCTCTTCGAGCAGGGACCCCACAAGCGGCAGATCAGGGGAGACTCACCTTCCTCCCCTAGGACGTGCAGTATGGCAGGATTTTGCTGGGTTTGGAAACTCCAAACAGGGATGTGCACCAGAGATAGAAATGCTTCATCATAGGCCGAGTGGCCTTGGAGTGTGGAAGGAGTGATTCACTGTTGACCTCTGGGGGCTCAGTGAGGAGTGGAGCTCTGAACTCCTGGCTTCTGGGCCAGAGATTGGGAGGCCGCCATTTTCATTCCCATCCTCCAAAGTGTTGGATTGTGTTCAGGGAGCGGAGTGTGCTCAGGAACAAAAGCTCCAAGAGTGAACCCGAGCAGATTACTTAGCAAGGGAGGTACCTGGAAAGGGAGGTGCAATTAAGCCTCTGGCAAAGACATTTGAGAATCACTGCAAGAGGCCCCTTCCCCAGAAATCAGCAAGAACATGCAGCCAAGACAAAGCTCACCAATCAAGGAGAACAGCTGAAATCCAGAGCTGGAAGAAAGAAATGCATAGAATTCATGGCTTTTTCCCCATTATCCTTTAGCTAAAGGATATCCTTAACTAGGATAATTCCCCATTATCCTTAATTTTTTAAATTTTTTTCTTATTCTATTTTTTTAACTTTTCCTCTTTCCTCTTTATGCATTTTTTTAGATTTTATTTATATATTTGACAGAGACCACAAGTAGGCAGATAAGCAGACAGAGAGAGAGAAGAAGGGAAGCAGGCACCCTGCTGAGCAGAGAGCCCAATGCGGGGCTTGATGCCAGGACCCTGGGATCATGACCCAAGCCGAAGGCAGCAGCTTTAACCCACTGAGCCACCCAGGAGTCCCTTCTTTAAGCATTTTTAACTACTTTATCTTCACAAAAACTTTCTTTAAAAAATCGTTTTAAACCTTCATTGTTATAGTCATATTTTATCTTTTCATGTATTTAACATTATTTTTACATACATATATGGTTTTTTCTTCTAAAAAATGTTGGAATACAATTTCTTCTAATATATCAAAATATCCCCTAATCCAGCAGATGGTTTTGTTCTAGTCTCCAGCCTGAGCATATTCCCTCCATTTTTTTTTTCTTTTTCCAACCAACTTATAAATTCCTTTTTTAGAATTTTTTTAATTAATTAATTAATTTTCAGTAAAACGGTATTATTTTTTCACCACACCCAGTGCCCCATGCAATCCGTGCCCTCTATAATACCCACCACCTGGTACCCCAACCTCCCACCCGTCCCGCCACTTCAAACCCCTCAGATTGTTTTTCAGAGTCCATAGTCGCTCGTGATTCACCTCCCCTTCCAATTTACCCCAACTCCCTTCTCCTCTCTAACACCCCTTATTCTCCATGATATTTGTTATGCTCCACAAATAAGTGAAACCATATGATAATTGACTCTCTCTGCTTGACTTATTTCACTCAGCAAAATCGCTTCCAGTCCCATCCATGTTGCTACAAATGTTGGGTATTCATCCTTTCTGATGGAGGCATAACACTCCATAGTGTATATGGACCACATCTTCCTTATCCATTCGTTCGTTGAAGGGCATCTTGGTTCCTTCCATAGTTTGGCGACCGTGGCCATTGCTGCTATAAACAGTGGTGTACAGATGGCCCTTGTTTTCATGACATCTGTATCTTTGGGGTAAATACCAAGGAGTACAATTGCAGGGTCATATGGAAGGTCTATTTTTAATTTCTTGAGGAATCTCCACACTATTCTCCAAAAAAGGCTGCACCAACTTGCATTCCCACCAACAGTGGAAGAAGGTTCTCCTTTCTCCACATCCTCTCCAACACATGATGTTTCCTGTTTTGTTAATTTTGGCCATTCTAACTGGAGTAAGTTGATATCTCAATGCGGTTTTAATTTGAATCTCCCTGAGGGCCAGTGATGATGAACATTTTTTCATGTGTCTGCTAGCCATTTGTATGTCTTGATTGGAGAAGTCTCTATTCATATCTTCTGCCCATTGTTTGACATGTTTGCCTGTTTCATGTGTGTTGAGTTTGATGAGTTCATTATAGATCCTGGATATCAACCTTTTGTCTATACTGTCATTTGCAAATATCTTCTCCCATTCCGTGGGTTGCCTCTTTGCTTTCTTGACTGTTTCCTTTGCTGTTCAGAAGCTTTTAATTTTGATGAAGTCCCAAAAGTTTATTTTCTCTTTTGTTTCCTTTGCCTTTGAGACATATCTTGAAAGAAGTTGCTGTGGCTGATATCGAAGAGATTACTGCCTATGTTCTCCTCTAGGATTCTGATGGATTCCTGTCTCACGTTGAGGTCTTTTATCCATTTTGAGTTGATCTTTGTGTACGGTGTAAGAGAATGCTCGAGTTTCATTCTTCTACTTATAGCTGTCCAGTTTTCCCAGCACCATTTATTGAAAAGACTGTCTTTTTCCACTGTATATTTTTGCTGTTTTGTCGAAGATTAATTGACTATAGAGTTGAGGGTCCATATCCAGGCTCTCTACTCTGTTCCACTGGTCTATGTCTCTGTTTTTATGCGAGTACCATGCTGTCTTGGTGACCACAGATTTGTAATAAAGCTTGAAATCAGGTAATGTGATGCCCCCAGCTTTATCTTTGTTTTTCAACATTTCCTTAGCATTGGGGTCTCTTCTGATTTCATACAAATTTTAGTATTATTTGATCCAGCTCTTTGAAGAATACCGGTGGAATTTTGATCAGAATGGCATTAAAAGTATAGATTGCTCTAGGCAGTATAGACATTTTAACAACGTTTATTCTTATGATCCAAGAGCATGGAATGGTCTTCCATTTTTTGTGTTTTCTTCAATTTCTTTCATGAGTATTATGTAGTTCCTCGAGTACAGATCCTTTATCTCTTTGGTTATGTTTATTCCCAGGTATATTATGGTTCTTGGTGCTATAGTAAATGGAATCGATTCTCTAATTTCCCTTTCTGTATTTTCATTGTTAGTGTATAAGAAAGCCACTGATTTCTGCACATTGACTTTGTATCCTGCCACATTGCTGAACTGCTGTATGAGTTCTAGTAGTTTGGGGGTGGAGTCTTTTGGGTTTTCCATATAAAGAATCATGTCATCTGCGAAGAGAGAGAGATTGACTTCTTCATTATGAATTTGGATACCTTTTATTTCTCTATGTTGTCTGATTGCTGTTGCTAGGACTACTAATACTATGTTGAACAAGAGGGGTGAAAGTGGGCATCCTTGTCGTGATCCTGATCTCAACGGGAAGGTTGCAAGCTTTTTCCCATTGAGGATGATATCTGCTGTGGGTCTATCATAGATAGATTTGATGAGGTTCAGGAATGTTCCCTCTATCCCTATACTTTGAAGCATTTTAATCAGGAACTGCTGTTGGATTTTGTCAAATGCTTTTTCTGCATCAATTGAGAGGACCATATGGTTCTTCTCTCTTCTCATATTAATTTGTTCTATTACATTGATGGATTTGCGAATGTTGAACCATCCTCGTATCCCAGGGATGAATGACACCCAATCATGGTGGATAATCTTTTTAATGTGCTGTTGGATCCTGTTGGCTAGGATCTTGTTGAGAATCTTAGCATCCATATTCATCAGTGATATTGGTCTAAAATTCTCCTTTTTGGTAGGGTCTTTGCATGGATTGGGCATCAGGGTAATAATATGGGCTTCATAGAAAGAATGTGGAAGTTTTCCTTCTGCTTCAATTTTTTGAAACAGCTTCAGGAGAATAGGTGTTATTTCTTCTTCGAAAGTTTGGTAGAATTCCCCAGGGAATCCATCAGGTCCTGGGCTCTTGTTTTTTGGGAGGTTTTCGCTCACTGATTCAATCTCGTTATTAGATATCAGTCTCTTCACGTTGTCGATTTCTTCCTTTTTCAGTTTTGGTAGTTTATATTTTTCCAGGAATGCATCCATTTCAATTAGGTTGCTAAGCTTATTGGCATATAACTGTTGATAATAACTTCTGATGATTGTTTCTACTTCCTTGGTGTTAGTTGTGATCTCTTCCCTTTCATTCGTAATTTTATGAATTTGGGCTTTCTCTCTTTTCCTTTGGATTAGTGTGGCCAATGGTTTATCGATCTTATTGATTCTTTCAAAAAAACCAGCTTCTAGTTTCATTGATACGTTCTACTGTATATCTGGTTTCTACCTCATTGATCTCAGCTCTAATCTTGATGATTTCCCTTTTTAGGTGTAGAGTTGGTTTGATTTGTTGTTGATTCTCCAGTTCCTTAAGGTGTAGAGACAGCTGGTGTATTCTGGATTTTTCAATTCTTTTGAGGGAGGCTTGGATGGCTATGTATTTCCCCCTTAGGACCGCCTTTGCTGTATCCCATAGGTTTTGGACCGAAGTGTCTTCATTCTCATTGGTTGCCATGAATTGTTTCAGTTCTTGTTTGAGCTCCTGGTTGATCCAAGCATTCTTAAGCAAGGTGGTTTTTAGCTTCCAGGTGTTTGAGTTCCTTCTGAACTTTTCCTTGTGATTGAGCTCCAGTTTCAAAGCATTGTGATCTGAGAATATGCAGGGAATAATCTGAGTCTTTTGGTATTGGTTGAGTCCTGATTTGTGACCCAGAATGTGGTCTATTCTGGAGAAGGTTCCATGTGCACTTGAGAAGAATGAGTATTCTGTTGTTTTAGGGTGGAATGTTCTGTATATATCTATGAGGTCCATCTGGTCCAATGTGTCATTCAATGTTCTTGTTTCTTTATTGATTTTCTGCTTCGAAGATCTGTCTATTTCTGAGAGAGGTATGTTAAGATCCCCTACGATTAGTGTATTCATATCAATATGACTCTTTATCTTGATTAACAGTTTTGTTAAGTAATGGCTGCTCCCATATTGAGAGCATAGATATTTACAGTTGTTAGATCATCTTGGTGGATAGTCCCTTTAACGATTATGTAGTGTCTTTCTGTATCTCTGACTACAGTCTTTAGTTTGAAGTCTAATTTATCTGATACGAGAATCGCTACCCCAGCCTTCATTTGAAGCCCATTGGCATGAAAATTGCTTCTCCATCCCTTCACTTTCAGTCTGGGTGTATCTTTAGGATCAAAGTGGGTCTCTTGTAGACAACATATGGATGGGTCCTGTCGTTTTATCTACTCTGCAACCCTGTGCCATTTTATGGGTGCATTTAGGCCATTCACATTGAGAGTGATTATTGATAGATACGTTTTTATTGACATCGAGTTACCTTTGAAGTCTTCCTTTCTGTAGACTGTCTCTATATTCCTGTTCAATGCTATTCTTGGGATTTTTCCTCTTTTATAGAACCCTCCTTAATATTTCCTGCAGTGTCGGCTTGGTGGTTGCATAGTCTTTTAAGCCTTGCCGGTCTTGGAAACTCTTTATCTCTCCATCCATTTTGAATATCAGTCTTGCTGGATAAAGTATTCTTGGCTGCATGATCTTCTCATTTAGTGCCCTGAATATAACTTGCCAGCCTCTTCTGGCTTGCCAGGTCTCTGTGGACAGGTCTGACGTTATTCTGATGGGCTTCCTTCTGTAAGTAAGGAGCCTGTTTGCCCTGGCGGCTTTCAAGAGATTATACCTACAATTATAATTCCTTAATTTGACTCAGGTGTCGTGATGTTTTTTTGGAGTGTATAATCTTGGGTGGAGACCGTTCAGCCTCTGGTACCTGAACGCTAGTTCCATTCGCGAGATTGGGATAATTTTCATGAAGGACTTGTTCCCCTATATCTTCTAGACTTCTTTCTTTTCCTCCCTTCATTGATTCCAATAATTCTGACATTGGAACACTTCATGGCATCATTTATTTCCCTGATGCTGTTTTCGTGGCTTCTAAGCTTTTGTTCCAGGCTTCCTCCTGATCCTTTCTCTCTATCTGTTTGTCCTCCAGATCACTAATTCTATCTTCTGTCTCAGTTACCCTAGCTTGAGAGAGTTTATATTAGATTGGAACTCATTAAGAGCATTGTGAACCTCCTCCCTGGTAGCTTTAAGCTGTTCCCTAACATTGTGAACATCCTGTCTGGTCGCTTTCAGTTAGGCCCTAACTGATTCCATTTGGTCATCCATGGCTTTCTCCAACCTAGCTATTGCCTGGATAATTGTTAGCCTGAGTTCTCTTTCCGACATATTGTCTATGTTTATAGCCATTAGCTCTGTTGCAGAAGGTCCATCCTCTGTATTTTTCTTCTGTTGGGCAGTCTTCCTCCTAATCATTTTGGTGGAAGATGACTGAACAGATGTAGCTGGATGTATCGATTATGGTGCAGTCAAGGTGCATCCTGGAACACTTCTGAGCAATCAGGATTCCCCACCCAAATGAGAGACAAAAGAAAAGAAAAAGAAAAAGAAAAGAAAAAAAAGAGAAAGAGAGAGAGAGAGACAGGAATGAAAGGGAAGATGAAAAAGAAGTTTCATCCCAGATGGGCCCCAAGGTAGAATTTATGAAATAGACAAACAAAAAGAGATAAAAAGACTGATACAAGTATATGACAAGGGAAAAATATATATACATATGCAAATAAAGAAAGAACCCCGTCAATAGATCCCCAAGTGTAAAATCTATATGCTATCAGGACAAACGCAAAAAAACACAGAAACACTGGTGAAAGAAGATGTGAGAGTTCTTAAAGATTCTCAGTGTTTGCAAAGAAGGTTGTTTTGATTCTTCCTGGATGTATCTTGATATCTTTGTTAAAGGACTCAACTTTCCTAAGATAAAGGGGATTAAAATTAGTTTACCAATAGGGTTAGTATTCTTTGGGAAAAGGGGATTACTTTGAAGTTTAACTCTATATGAATATTAGAGGATAAAAATAAAACGGAATAAACTAGACTAAACTAAACTAAAATTTTAAAAAAGGAATTCAAAAAATAAAAATGCAAAAGGAAAACATATGTGTATGTTCAGGTTAGAAAGGTATTATGGAATTTGATGTACTCTACAGATTGTTGTGATGGTAAATAGGTTAAAAAATTACCTATGTGTAAAAAAATTGGAAGGGGAGGTGAACCATGAGAGACTATGGACTCTGAAAAACAGTCTGAGGGGTTTGAAGTGGCGGGGGGGTGGGAGGTTGGGGTACCAGGTGGTGGGTATTATAGAGGGCACAGCTTGCATGGAGCACTGGGTGTGGTGAAAAAATAATGAATACTGTTTTTCTGAAAATAAATAAATTGGGAAAAAAAAAAAGAAAAAAAAAATGAACCAGAATAGTGGGAATGAGTTAACAATACAAGTTTTCCTATGAAGTAGTTGTTGTTCTCTTGTAGTCCTTTTTTTTTCTCTTTTTTTTCTTTCTTGGTTGTTTTCTGGGGGAGGGGTTGCCACGTGGGTTGTCAGTCAATGATGTTTCCTGGGTTAAGTCCTCCCGCCACCCTCAAGGGGGTGGGCTCTGAGGAAACTGTTTTTTTTTTTTTTTTCAGGCTTTTGTTCTCTGGCGGTTTTTATGCTTGTTCCCTTTTTTTTCTCTCACCTTGACCGCCTTTGATGGTTTTTGTAGTAAAGTATAACAAACCGCACCCTGATCTCCCTCTCAGAGAGAAGCAGCAGTATGGGTGCAGAGCCTAAATATATTCCCCCTTGGCTGCTGGCAGAGCAGGTTCCAAGTTGAAGAACCTGGGGGAGCAGGATCTTTTGCTTGTACCCAAAGCTAAGGCAGTGACAGCTGCCCGGGAGCTCCCAACCACCAGAGATGTTCCAAGCAGTGATCACACACTGAGATTTTGCCACTGGCCCGGGCTGGGAGTGCCCGGCTTGCGCACATCTCTTTCAGAGACGACTATGGGTCACGCACACGTCTCAGGCACTGAGAACGGGGCGCAAGTCCATAAGCACCAGGCTGGGCTTTTGTGCACCTCTGTCAGGGGAGAGTTTGGGGCACACGGCTTAGGCTTTGAAACAATGGCGTGGGTCAAAGAGCGCCAGCCGGAACTTTGTAACTCAGGGGAGCATGAGGGACGTGCGCACATATCTCAAGCTTTGTGGTAGGTCTCGCGCGTTCTGTGGAATGTTATGGCTCCCATCCCCTCACAGGAACTTTAGAACCCACGCATTCTTGGGCGTGCTGGAATCTTAGGGACCAAGACCTGGTTTCTCCGCTGCACTCTCTCTGCCTCAGTGCTGGGGAGGCTGTCCTGGAACTGGGGACTTAAGCGCCTGTCCCTAGCCGCCCCGATTCCCACAATTTCCCCCCACGATCCTTTGCTCTTTTGGAGTGCTTTCAACCAGTCCAAGTTAATGCTGGTCCCCAGACGCAGGGCACTCTCACTCGTATTGAGGTATTACTTTCCAACCTGTCGCCTCTGGTGGCTCCCTCTCCCTTTTGTTATCTTCCAATATCAGTCTGCCATTCCCACTCCGCTTTACCTGCCACTGGTGTCTTCTGCCCCTGTAGAGATCAAGACGTGTATAGTTCTGATCTCAGTCTGATTTCATGGGTGATCAGAGTTCTTTGGTAGGTAATCAGCTGACTTTGGGGTACCGGCTGAAACGGCACCTCCTCCTACTCCCCCGCCATCTTGCACCCCCTCGCCTCTTTGCTTTCTTTACTGTTTCCTATGCAGTGCAGAAGCTTTTGATTTTGATGAAGTCCCAGAAGTTTAGTTTGGCTTTTGTTTCCTTTGGTTTGGAGGCGTATCTTGAAAGAAGTCGCTGTGGCTGATATCGAAGAGTTTACTGCCTATGTTCTCTAGGATTCTGATGGATTCCTGTCTCACGTTGAGGTCTTTTATCCCTTATGAGTTTATCTTTGTGTATGGTGTAAGAGGATGGTCGAGTTTCATTCTTTTACATAGAGTTGCCCATTTTTCCCTGCACCATTTATTGGAGAGACTGTCTTTTTTCCACTGTATATTTTTTCTTGCTTTCTGGAAGATTATTTGACCATAGAGTTGGTCGTCCATATCTGAGCAGTCAACTGTGTTCCACTGTTCTATGGGTCTTTTTTTTCTTTAATTTTTTATTCTTTATTTTTTATATACATATAATATATTTTTATCTCTAGGGGTTCAGGTCTGTGAATCGCCAGGTTTACCCACTTCACAGCACTCAACAAAGCTCATTCCCTCCCCAATATCCATAACACCACCCCCTTCTCCCAACCCCTCCACCCAGCAACCCTCAGTTTGTTTTGTGAGATTAAGAGTCACTTATGGTTTGTTTCCCTCCCAATCCCATCTTGTTTCATTGATTCTTCTCCTACCCACTTAAGCCCCCATGTTGCATCACCACTTCCTCATGTCAGGGAGATCATATGATAGTTGTCTTTCTCCACTTGACTTATTTCGCTAAGCATGGTACACTCTAGTCCATCCACATTGTCACAAATGGCAAGATTTAATTTCTTTTGATGGCTGCATGGTATTCCATTGGGTATATATACCACATCTTCTTTATCCATTCATCTGTTGATGGACATCTAGGTTTTTTCCATAGTTTGGCTATTGTGGACATTGCTGCTATAAACATTCGGTTGCACGTGCCCCTTCGGATCACTACGTTTGTGTCTGTAGAGTAAATATACAGTAGTGTAATTGCTGGATCATAAGGCAGTTCTATTTTCAACATTTTAAGGACCTCCATGCTGTTTTACAGAGTGGTTACACCAGCTTGCATTCCCACAAACAGTGTAGGAGGGTTCCCCTTTCTCCGCATCCTCGCCAGCATCTGTCATTTCCTGACTTGTTAATTTTAGCCATTCTGACTGGTGTGAGGTAATATCTCATTGTGGTTTTGATTTGTATTTCCCTGATGCCAAGTGATATGGAGCACTTTTTCATGTGTCTGTTGGCCATCTGGATGTCTTCTTTGCAGAAATGTCTGTTCATGTCCTCTGCCCATCTCTTGATTGTATTATTTGTTCTTTCGGTGTTGAGTTTGCTAAGTTCTTTCTAGATTTTGGACACTAGACCTTTATCTGATATGTCATTTGCAAATATCTTCTCCCATTCTATCAGCTGTCTTTTAGTTTTGTTAACTGTTTCCTTTTCTGTGCAAAACCTTTTGATCTTGATGAAATCCCAATAGTTCATTTTTGCCTTTGCTTCTCTTGCCTTTGGCGATGTTCCTAGGAAGATGTGGCTGTGGCTGAGGTCGAAGAGGTTGCTGCCTGTGTTCTCCTCAATGATTTTGATGGATTCCTTTCTCCATTGAGTTCCTTCATCCATTTTGAGTCTATTTTTGTGTGTGGTATAAGGAAATGGTCCAATTTCATTTTTCTGCACGTGGCTGTCCAATTTTGCCAACACCATTTATTGAAGAGGCTGTCTTTTTTTCCATTGGAAATTCTTTCCTGCTTTGTTGAAGATTAGTTGACCATAGAGTTGAGGGTCTATTTCTGGGCTCTCTATTCTGTTCCATTGATCTATGTGTCTGTTTTTGTGCCAGTACCATGCTGTCTTGATGATGACAGCTTTGTATTAGAGCTTGAAGTCCGGAATTGTGATGCCACCAACTTTGGCTTTCTTTTTCAATATCCTTTTGGCTATTCGAGGTCTTTTCTGGTTCCATATAAATTTTAGAATGATTTGTTCCATTTCTTTGAAAAAGATGGATGGTGTTTTGATAGGAATTGCATTAAATGTGTATATTACTTAAGGTAGCATAGACATTTTCACAATATTTATTCTTCCAATCCAGGAGCATAGAACGTTTTTCCATTTCTTTGTGTCTTCCTCAATTTCTTTCATGAGTACTTTATAGTTTTCTGAGTATAGATTCTTATCCTCTTTGGTTAGGTTTATTCCTAGGTATCTTATGGTTTTGGGTGCAATTGTAAATGGGATTGACTCCTTAATTTCTCTTTCTTCTGTCTTGTTGTTGGAGTAGAGAAATGCAACTGATTTCTGTGCATTGATTTTATATCCTGACACTTTACTGAATTCCTGTACAAGTTCTAGCAGTTTTGGAGTGGAGTCTTTTGGGGTTTCCACATAGAGTATCATATCATCTGTGAAGAGTGATAGTTTGACTTCTTCTTTGCCGATTTGGATGCCTTTAATTTCCGTTTGTTGTCTGATTCTGAGGCGAGGACTTCTAGTACTATGTTGAATAGCAGTGGTGATAATGGACATCTCTGCCGTGTTTCTAACCTTAGCAGAAAGGATTTCAGTTTTTCTCCATTGAGAATGATATTTGCGGTGGGTTTTTCGTAGATGGCTTTGATGATATTGAGGTATGTGCCCTCTATCCCTAAACTTTGAAGAGTTTTGATCAGGAAGGGATGCTGTACTTTGTCAAATGCATTTTCAGCATCTGTTGAGAGTATCATATGGTTCTTGTTCTTTCTTTTATTGATGTGTGGTATCACACTGATTGATCTGCGGGTGTTGAACCAGCCTTGCAGCCATGGAATAAATCCCACTTGGTCATGGTGAATAATCCTTTTAATGTACTGTTGAATCCTATTGGCTAGTATTTTGGTGAGAATTTTCGCATCTGTGTTCATCAAGGATATTGGTCTATAGCTCTCTATTTGATTGGATCCTGGTCTGGTATTAAGATCAAGGTGATGCTGGCCTCAGAAAATGAGTTTGGAAGTTTTCCTTCCATTTCAATTTTTTGGAAGAGTTTCAGGAGAATAGGAATTAGTTCTTCTTTAAATGTTTGGTAGAATTCCCGCGGGAGGCCATCTGGCCTTGGACTTTTGTTTTTTGGAGATTTTTAATGACTGCTTCAATCTCCTTACTGGTTATGGGTCTGTTCAGGCTTTCTATTTCTTCCTGGTTCAGATGCGGTAGTTTATATTTTTCTAGGAATGCATCTATTTCTTCCATTTTGTCAAATTTGTTGGCATAGAGTTGCTCATAGTATGTTCTTATAATTGTTTGTATTTCTTTGGTTTTGGTTGTGATCTCTCCTCTTTCATTCATGATTATATTTATTTGGGTCCTTTCTCTTTTCTTCTTGATAAGTCTGTCCAGGGGCTTATCAATTTTATTAATTCTTTCAAAGAACCAGCTCCTAGTTTTGTTGATTTGTACTATTTTTTTTTCTATTTCATTGATTTCTGTTCTGATCTTTATGATTTCTCTTCTCCTGCTGGGTTTAGGGTTTCTTTTTTGTTTTTCTCCAGCTCCTTAAGGTGTAGGGTTAGATTGTGTACCTGAGACCTTTTTTGTTCCTTGAGAAAGGCTGGTACCGCTATATATTTTCCTCTCAGGACTGTCTTTGTTGTGTCCCACAGATTTTAAACCATTGTATTTTCATTATCATTTGTTTCCGTGATTTTTTTTTTCAATTCTTCTTTAATTTCCTGGTTGACCCATTTATTCTTTAAACGGATGCTGTTTAGTCTCCATGTATTTGGGTTCTTTCCAAAGTTCCTCTTGTGGTTGAATTCTAGCTTCAGAGCATTATGGTCTGAAAATATGCAGGGATTGATCAATGGGTCTGTTTTTATGCCAGTCCCATGCTGTCTTGGTGAACACAGCTTCATAGTAACCCTTGAAATCTGGTATCATGTAGCTCCCAGTTTTGTTTCTCTTTTCAGAAATTCTTAGCAGTACGGGGTCTCCTCTGATCCCACACAAATTATAGGCCTGTGTTTGTTCCAGCACTTTGAAAGTTACAAGTGGAAATTTGATTAGAATAGCATTAAATGGACCGACTGCTCTAGGCAGTATAGATATTTTAACAATGTTTATTCTTCTGATCCATGAGAATGCAAAGGTTTTCAGTCTTTTTGATTTTCTTGCATTACTTTCATGAGTGTTCTCTAGTTCCTCGAGTACAAATACTTTACCTCTTTGGTTTGGTTTATTCCCAGGTAGCTTAGATTTGGGTGCTGTAGTAAATGGAATTGATTCTCTAATTTCCCTTTCTGTATTTTCATTTATAATGTAGGAGATAGCCACTGATTTTGGTACTATGATTTTATATCCTGCCACATTATTGAATTGTGGTATGAGTTCTAATAGTTTGAGGGCGGAGTCTTTTGCGTTTTCCATATCACGTATGTCATCTGTGAGGAGAGAGAGTTTAACTTCTTGGTTGCCAACTGGGATAACGTTTATTTCTCTTTTTTGTCTGATTTCTGTTGCTGGGACTTCACATCCTATGTTGAACAAGAGTGGTGAGAGTGGGCATCCTTGTCATGTTCCTGATTTGAAAGCGAAGTATGTCATCTTTTACCATTTGAATTGGTATTCACTGTGCGTTTTTCATAGAAACATTTTATGAAGTTGATGGATATTTCCTCTGTCCCTATACTTTACAGCGTTTTAGTCAGGAACGAATGCTGATTTTGTCAAATGCTTTTCTTCACCAATTGAGAGGACTATGTGGTTCTTCTCTCTTCACTTATTAATTTGTTCTGTGTCATTGATTGATTTGAGAATGTCGAACCAACCTTTTTTTTTTTTTTTTTTTTTTTTTTCCGAACCAACCTTTTAACCGAGGAATAGATCCTACTCGGTCATGGTGGTTAGACTTTTTAATGTACTGTAGTCTCCTATGAGCTAAAATCTTATTGAGAATCTTAGAATCCATATTCATCAGTGATACTGGTTTGAAATTTCCTTTTTGGTGAGGTCTTTGCCTGGTTTGTGGATCAGGGTAATGCTGGCTTCATAAAAAGTGTCTGGACGTTTTCCTTCTGCTACAAATTTTGGAAAGAGCTTCAGGAGAAGAGGTGTTAGATTTTTTTCTTAAAATTTGGTAGAATTCGCTAGGGCATCCTTCAGGTCGCGGGGTCTTGTCTTTTGGGCGGTTTTTGATTACTGCTTTAATCTCGTTACTGGATAATGGTCAATTCAGGTTGTACATTTCTTAGTGGTTCCATTTTGGGATTTTACAGTTTTCTAGGAATGCGTCCATTTCACGTAGGTTGCTTACCTTAGTGGTATATATATTTCTCCCAATTTAATTTCAGTGTAACCGTATTCATTGTTTTAGCACCACAGCCAGTCCTCCATGCAATCCGAGCCCTCTCTATTACCCATCACGTGTTTCCCCAACCTCCCACCACCGCTCTTTCAAAGCCCTCAGATTCATTTTCAGAGTCCATTGTCTCTCATGGTTTTTCTCCCCTTCCAATTTCCCTCCACTCCCTTCTTCTCTCCATCTCCCCTTGTCCTCCATGCTATTTGTTATACTCCTGACATAAGTGAAACCATATGATAATTGCCTCTCTCTGCTTGATTTATTTCACTCAGCAGAATCTCTTCCAGTCCCGTCCATGTTGCTACCAATGTTGGGTATTCATCCTTTCTAAATGGAGGCATAATACTCCATAGTGTATATGGACTACATCTTCCTTATCCATTGTTCTGTTGAAGGGCATCTTGGTTCTTTCCACAATTTGGCAACTGTGGCCATTGCTGCTCTAAACATTGGGTTACAGATGGCCCTTCTTTTAACTCCATCTGTATCATGGGGGTAAATACCTAGGAGTGTAATTGCAGGGTTATAGAGAAGTTCTATTTTAATTTCTTGAGGAATCTCCACACTGTTCTCCAAAGAGGCTGCACCAACTTGCATTTCCACCCACAGTGTAAGAGGATTCCCCTTTCTCCACATCCTCTCCCACACATGTTCTTTCCCGTCTTACTAATTTAGGCCATTCTAACTGGTGTAAGGTGACAATTAATGTTGTTTTCATTTGAATCTCCCTGATGCCTTGTGATGATGTACATTTCTTCAGTTGTCTGATAGCCATTTGTATTTCTTCATGGAGAAGTGTCTGTTCATATCTTCTGCCCATTTTATGATATGATTATCTGATTTGTGTGTGTTGAGTTTGAGAACTTCCTAGATCCTGGATATCAACCTTTTGTCTGTCCTGTCATTTGCAAATATCTTAACGCATTCTGTGGGTTGCCTCTTTGCTTTCTTGACTGTTTCCTATGCAGCGCAGAAGCTTTTGATTTTGATGAAGTCCCAGAAGTTTACTCTGGCTTTTGTTTCCTTTGGTTTGGAAGCATTCTTGAAAGATGTCGCTGTGGCTTAATTTGAAGAGAATACTGCCTATGTTCTCCTCTAGGATTTTGATGGATTCCTGTCTTACATTGAGGTCTTTTATCCATTATGAGTTTTTTCTTTGTGTATGGTGTAAGGGGATGGTCGAGTTTCATTCTTCTACATAGAGCTGCCCCGTGTTCCCTACAGCAGTTATTGAAGAGACTGCGTATTTTCCACTGTATATTTTCTCTTTCTTTTATGAAGATTATTTGACTATAGATTTGATGGTCCATATCTGAGCTTTCTACTGTGTTCGACTGGTCTATGGGTCTCTTTTTATGCCATTCCCATGCTGTCTTGGTGATCATTGCTTCCTAGTAACCCTTGAAATCAGGCAACGCGGTGCTCCAGCTTTGTTTCTCTTTTCAGCAATTCTTAGCAATATGGAGTCGCTTTTGATTCCACACGAATTTTAGGTGTGTGTTTGTTTCAGCTCTTTGAAAGATATCGGTGGAATTTTGATTGCAATGGCATTGAATGGACCAATTGCTCTAAGCAGTATAAATATTTTCACAATGTTTATTCTTCTGATCCATGAGAATGCAATGGTTTTCCGTCTTTTTGGTTTTCTTGCATTTCTTTGATGTGTGTTCTCTAATATCTCGAGTACAAATCCTTTGCCTCTTTGTTTTGGTTTATTCCCAGGTATCTTATGGTTTGGGTGCTGTAGTAAATGGAATTGATTCTCTAATTTCCCTTTCTGTATTTTCATTGATAATATGAAGAAAGCCACTGATTTCTGTATCATGATTTTGTATCCTGCCACATTCTTGAATTGCTGTTTGATTTCTGGTAGTTTGGGCATGGAGTCTTTTGGGTTTTCCATATCAAGTATGTCATCTTTGAGGAGAGAGAGTTTGACTTCATGGTTGCCAATTGGATACCTTTTATTTGTGTTTGTTGTCTGACTGCTGTTGCTAGCACTTCACATCCTATGTTGAACAAGAGTGCTGAGAGTGGGCATCCTTGTCATGTTCCTGATTTCAAAGCGAAGGCTGTCGTCTTTTACCCTTTGAGGATGGTATTCATGTGGGTTTTTCATAGAAACGTTTTATGAAGTTGACGAATATTCCCTCTTTCCCTATACTTTGCAGCGTTTTAGTCAGGAGCGGATGCTGGATTTTGTGAAATGCTATTTCTTCACCAATTGAGAGGACCATGTGGTTCTTCTGTCTTCACTTCTTGATATATTCTATGACATTGATTGATTTGCGAACGTCGAACCAACCTTGCAACCCAGGGATAGAACCTACTCGGTCTTAGTGGAATAACTGTTAAATGTACTGTAGTTTCCTAGGAGCTAGAATCTTGTTGAGAATCTTAGCATCCATATTCATCAGTAATATTGGTTTGACATTCTCCTTTTGGTGATGTCTTTGCCTGGTTTGTGGATCAGGGTAATGCTGGCTTCATAAGAAGTGTCTGGAAGTTTTCTTTCTGCTTCAAATTTTGGAAAGAGCTTCAGGAGATGATGTGTTAGTTCTTTTCTTAAAGTTTGGTAGAATTCGCAAGGGCATCCTTCAGGTCCCGGGGTCTTGTCTTTTGGGAGGTTTTTGATCACTGCTTTAATCTCGTTACTGGGTATTGGTCTATTCAGGTTGTACATTTATTCCGGGTTCGATTTTGGGATTGTACAATTTTCTGGGAAAGCATCCATTTCACCTAGGTTGCTTAGCTTATTGGCATATATTGTTCTATTTTTTTCCCAATTTTTTTTCAGTGTAACCATATTCATTGTTTTACAACCACACCCAGTCCTCCATGTAATCCGTGCCCTCTCTATTACCCACCACGTGTTTCCCCAACCTCCCACCCCCTATCTATTTATGACTCAGATAATTTTTTTTTACTGTTGTAGAGATTTTTTAAATTAAATTTATTTATTTTCTGCATAACAGTATTCATTATTTTTTTAACACATCCTGTGCTCCATGCAATCCATTCCCTCTATAATACCCACCACCTGTTTTATCACCCCCCCTGCCACGTCAAACCCCTCAGATGGTTTTCAGGCAAAGACCCTACTAAAAAGGAGAATTTCAGACTAATATCACCGATGATTATGGATGCGAATATTCTCAACACGATCCTAGCAAACAGGATCCAACAGCACATTAAAAAGATTATCCACCATGAGTTGGTGGGATTCATCCCTGGCCTACAAGGATGGTTAAATATTCGCAAATCAATCAATGTGATAGGACAAATTAATATGAGAAGAGAGAAGAACCACATGGTCCTTTCAATTGATGCAGAAAAAGCATTTGACAAATTCCAGCATCCATTCCTGATTAAAACGCCTCAAAGTATAGGGATAGAGGGAACATTCCTGTACTTCATCAAATCTATCTATGAAAGACTCACAGCAAATATCATCTTCAATGGGAAAAGCTTGCAGCATTCTCGTTGAGATCAGGAACAAGAAAAGGATGTCCACTTTCACCCCTCTTGTTCAACATAGTATTAGAAGTCCTAGCAACAGGAATCAGACAACAAAGAGAAATAAAAGGTGCCCTCATATTCTTTTTCAGAGTCCATAGTCTCTCATGGTTTTCCTCCCCTTCCAATTTCCCTCCACTCCCTTCTTCTCTCCATCTCCCCTTGTCTTCCATGCTATTTGTTATACTCCACACAGAAGTGAAACCATATGATAATTGCCTCTCTCTGCTTGATTTATTTCACTCAGCTGAATCTCTTCTAGTCGCGTCCATGTTGCTAACAAAGTTGGGTATTCATCCTTTCTGAATGGAGGCATAATACTCCATAGTGTATATGGACCACATCTTCCTTATCCATTCTTCCATTGAAGGGCATCTTGGTTCTTTCCACAGTTTGCAAACGTGGCCATTGCTGCTATAAATTTGGGTTACAGACGGCCCTTCTTTTCACGTCATCTATATCTTTGGGGTAAATATGTAGGGGGGCAATTGCAGGGTTATAGCATGGAATTTTGATTGCAATGGCATTAAATGGATCAATTGTTCTAAGCAGTATAGACATTTTCACAAGGTTTATTCTTCTGATCAATGAGAATGCAATGGTTTTCCGTCTTTTTGGTTTTCTTGCATTTCTTTCATGAGTGTTCTCTAGTTCCTCAAGTACAAATCCTTTACCTCTTTGGTTTGGTTTATGTGATGGATTGGGTGTTTTAGTAAATAGAATTGATTCTCTAATTCCCCTTTCTGTATTTTCATTCATAGTGTAGAAGAAAGCCACTGATTTCTGTATCATGATTTTGTATCCTGCCACATTATTGAATTCCTGTTTGATTCTGGTAGTTTGAGGGCGGAGTCTTTTGGGTTTTCCATAACAATTATGTCATGTTTGAGGAGAGAGAGTTTGACTTCTTTGATGCCAATTGGATACATTTTACTTCTCTTTGTTGTCTGAGTGTTGTTGTTAGGACTTCACATCCTATGTTGAACAAGAGTGCTGAGAGTGGGCATCCTTGTCATGTTCCTGATTTCAAAGTGAAGGCTGTTATCTTTTACCCTTTGAGGATGGTATTCATTGTGGGTTTTTCATAGAAACATTTTATGAAGTTGATGAATATTCCCTCTATCCCCAAACTTTGCAGCGTTTTAGTCAGGAGCGGATGCTGAATTTTTTCAAATTCTGTTTATTCATCAATTGAGGGGACCATGTGGTTCTTCTCTCTTCATTCTTCATTGGATATATGACATTGATTGATTTGTGGATGTCGAACCAAACTTGCAGCCCTGGGATAGATCTTACTCGGTCTTGGTGGAATGACTGTTTAATGTACTGTAGGTCCTAGGAGCTAGAATCTTGTTGAATATCTTATCATCCATATTCATTAGTGATATTGGTTTGAAATTCTTCTTTTTGGTGAGGTCTTTGCCTGGTTTGTGGATCAGGGTAATGTTGGCTTCATAAAGTGTCTGAACGTTTTCCTTCTGCTACAAATTTTGAAAAGAGCTTCAGAAGAGGTGTTAGTTCTTTTCTTAAAGATTGGTAGAATTCGCTAGGGCATCCTTCAGGTCGCGGGGTCTTGTCTTTTGGAGGATTTTGATCACTGCATTTATCTCATTACTGGATAATGGTCCATTCACGTTGTACATTTCTTCTTGGTTCAATTTTGGGGTTGTACAGTTTTCTAAAAATGCATCCATTTCACCTAGGTTGCTTAGCTTATTGGCATCTATTGTTTTTTCCCCAATTTCTTTTCAGTGTAAACGTATTCATTGTTTTAGCACCACACCCAGTCCTCTGTGCAATCCGAGCCCTCTCTATTACCCACCACGTGTTTCCCCAACTTCCCACCCCGCTCTTTCAAAGCCCTCAGATTCATTTTCAGAGTCCATTGTCTCTCATGGTTTTTCTCCCCTTCCAATTTCCCTCCACTGCCTTCTCCTCTCCATCGCCCCTTGTCCTCCATGCTATTTGAATGCTATACCACACATAAATGAAACCATATGATAATTGCCGCTCACTGCTTGATTTATTTCACTCAGCAGAATCTCTTCCATTCCCGTCCATGTTGCTCCCAAAGTTGGGTATTCATCCTTTCTGAATGGAGGCATAATACTCCACAGTGTATATGGACCACATCTTCCTTATCCATTTTTCCATTGAAGGGCTTCTTGGTTCATTCCACAGTTTGGCAACCGTGGCCATTGTTGCTCTAAACATTGGGTTACAGATGGCCCTTCTTTTCACTCCATCCGTATATTTGGAGTAAATTCCTAGGAGTGTAATTGCAGGGTTAGAGGGAAGTTCTATTTTTAATTTCTTGAGGAATCTCCACACTCTTCTCTAAAGAGGCTGCACCAACTTGCATTCCCACCCACAGTGTAAGAGAATTCCCCTTTCTCCACATGCTATTCAGCACATGTTGTTTCCAGTCTTGCTAATTTAGGCCATCCTAACTGGTGTAAGGTAAAATCTTTTTTTTTTTTTTTGGGTATTCTCGTCCATTTATTTTATTTTATTTTTATTTTTTTCCAATTTATTTATTTTCAGAAAAACATTATTCATTATTTTTTCACCACACCCAGTGCTCCATGCAAGCTGTGCCCTCTATAATACCCACCACCTGGTACCCCTACCTCCCACCCCCCCCACTTCAAACCCCTCAGACTGTTTTTCAGAGTCCATAGTCTCTCATGGTTCACCTCCCCTTCCAATTTACCCAAATTCCCTACTCCTCTCTAATGCCCCTTGTCCTCCATGCTATTTGTTATGCTCCACAAATAAGTGAAACCATATGATAATTGACTCTCTCTGCTTGGTTTATTTCACTCAGCATAATCTCTTCCAGTCCCGTCCATGTTGCTACAAAAGTTGGATATTCATCCTTTCTGATGGAGGCATAATACTCCATAGTGTATATAGACCACATCTTCCTTAGCCATTCATCCGTTGAAGGGCACCTTGGTTCTTTCCATAGTTTGGCGACTGTGGCCATTGCTCTTATAAACATTGGGGTACAGATGGCCCTTCTTTTCACGACACCTGTGTCTTTGGGGTAAATACCCAGGAGTGCAATTGCAGGGTCGTAGGGAAGCTCTATTTTTAATTTCTTGAGGAATCGCCACACTGTTCTCCAAAGAGGCTGCACCAACTTGCATTCCCACCAACAGTGGAAGAGGGTTCCCCTTTCTCCACATCCTCTCCAACACATGTTGTTTCCTGTTTTGTTAATTTTGGCCATTCTAACTGGTGTAAGGTGATATGTCAATGTGGTTTTAATTTGAATCTCCCTGAGGGCTAATGATGATGAGCATTTTTTCATGTGTCTGATAGCCATTTGTATGTCTTGATTGGAGAAGTGTCTGATCATATCTTCTGCCCATTTTTTGATGTGTTTGTCTGTTTCGTGTGGATTGAGTTTGAGGAGTTCATTATAGATCCTGGATATCAACCTTTTGTCTATACTGTCATTTGCAAATATCTGCTCCCATTCCGTGGGTTACCTCTTTGTTTTTTTGACTGTTTCCTTTGCTGTGCAGAAGCTTTTGATTTTGATGAAGTCCCAGAAGTTATTTTCGCTTTTGTTTCCTTTGCCTTTGGAGACGTATCTTGAAAGAAGTTGCTGTGGTTGATATCAAAGAGATTACTTCCTATGTTCTCCTCTAAGATTCTGATGGATTCCTGTCTCACGTTGAGGTCTTTTATCCATTTTAAGTTGATCTTTGTGTACGGTGTAAGAGAATGGTCAAGTTTCTTTCTTCTACATATAGCTGTCCAGTTTTCCCAGCACCATTTATTGAAGAGACTGTCTTTTTTCCACTGTATATTTTTTCCTGTTTTGTCGAAGATTAATTGACCATAGGGTTGAGGGTCCATATCTGGGCTCTCTACTCTGTTCCACTGGTCTATGTGTCTGTTTTTATGCCAGAACCATGCTGTCTTGGTGATCACAGCTTTTTAATAAAGCTTGAAATCAGGTAAGGTGATGCCTCCAGCTTTATCTTTGTTTTTCAACATTTCCTTAGCGATTCGAGGTCTCTTCTGATTCCATACAAATTTTAGGATTATTTGCTCCAGCTCTTTGAAGAATACCGGTGGAATTTTGATCGGAATGGCATTAAAAGTATAGATTGCTCTAGGCTGTATAGACATTTTAACAATGTTTATTCTTCCGATCCAAGAGCATGGAATGGTCTTCCATCTATTTGTGTCTTCTTCAATTTCTTTCATGAGTGTTCTGTAGTTCCTCAAGTACAGATCCTTTACCTCTTTAGTTAGGTTTATTCCCAGGTATCTTATGGTTCTTGGTGCTATAGTAAATGGAATTGATTCTCTAATTTAGCTTTCTGTATTTTCATTGTTAGTGTATAAGAAAGCCACTGATTTCTGCACATTGACTTTGTATCCTGCCATGTTGCTGAATTGCTGTATGAGTTCTCGTAGTTTGGGGGTGGAGTCTTTTGGTTTTCCATATAAAGAATCATGTCATCTGCGAAGAGAGAGAGTTTGACTTCTTCATTACCAATTTGGATACCTTTTATTTCTCTCTGTTGTCTGATTGCTGTTGCTAGGACTACTAATACTATGTTGAACAAGAGTGGGAAAGTGGGCATCCTTGTCTTGTTCCTGATCTCAATGGGAAGGCTGCAAGCTTTTTTCCATTGAGGATGGTATTTGCTGTGGGTCTTTCATAGATAGATTTGTTGAGGTTCAGGAATGTTCCCTCTATCCCTGTACTTTGAAGCGTTTTAATCAGGAACGGATGTTGGATTTTGTCAAATGCTTTTTCTGCATCAATTGAGAGGACCATGTGGTTCTTCTCTCTTCTCATATTAATTTGTTGTATCACATTGATTGATTTGCGAATGTTGAACCATCCTTGTAGCCCAGGGATGAATCCCACCTGATCATGGTGGATAATCTTTTTAATGTGCTGTTGGATCCTGTTGGCTAGGATCTTGTTGAGAATCTTAGCATCCATATTCATCAGTGATATTGGTCTGAAATTCTCCTTTTTGGTAGGGTCCTTGCCTGGTTTGGGGATCAGGGTAATGCTGGCTTCATAGAAAGAGTCTGGAAGTTTTCCTTCTGCTTCAATTTTTTGAAACAGCTTCAGGAGAATAGGTGTTATTTCTTCTTTGAAGGTTTGGTAGAATTCCCCAGGGAATCCGTCAGGTCCTGGGCTCTTGTTTTCTGGGAGGTTTTTGATCACTGATTCAATCTCGTTATTAGATATCGGTCTATTCAGGTTGTCAATTTCCTCCTGGCTCAATGTTGGTAGATTATATTTTTCCAGGAATGCATCCATTTCATCCATGTTGCTAAGCTTATTGGCATATAACTGTTCATAATAACTTCCGATGATTGTTTCTACTTCCTTGGTGTTAGTTGTGATCTCTCCCTTTTCATTCATAATTTTATGAATTTGGGCTTTCTCTCTTTTCTTTTGGATTAGTGTAGCCAGTGGCTTATCGATCTTATTGATTCTTTCAAAAAACCAGCTTCTAGTTTCATTGATACGTTCTACTCTATCTCTGGTTTCTCCCTCATTGATCTCAGCTGTAATATTGATGACTTCCCCGCTTATGTGTGGAGTTGGTTTGATTTGTTGTTGATCCTCCAGTTCTTTAAGGTGTAGAGACAGCTGGTGTGTTCTGGATTTTTCAATTTTTTTGAGCAAGGCTTGGATGGCTATATATTTTCCCCTTAGGACCGCCTTTGCTGTATCCCATAGATTTTGGACCGAAGTGTGTCCATTCTCATTGGTTTCCATGAATTGTTTCAGTTCTTCTTTGATCTCCTGGTTGATCCAAGCATTCTTAAGCAAGGTGGTATTTAGCTTCCAGGTGTTTGAGTTCCTTCTGAACTTTTCCTTGTGATTGAGCTCCAGTTTCAAAGCATTGTGATCTGAGAATATGCAGGGAATAATCTGGGTCTTTTGGTATTGGTTGAGTCCTGATTTGTGACCCAGTATGTGGTCTATTCTGGAGAAGGTTCCGTGTGCACTTGAGAAGAATGAGTATTCTATTGTTTTAGGGTGGAATGTTCTGTACATATCTATGAGGTCCATCTAGTCCAATGTTTCATTCAATGCTCTTGTTTCTTTATTGATTTTCTGCTTCGATGATCTGTCTAATTCTGAAAGAGGCGTGTTAAGATCTCCTACGATTAGTGTATTCATATCAATATGACTCTTTATCTTGATTAACAGTTTTCTTAAGTAATTGGCTGCTCCCATATTGAGAGCATAGATATTTACAATTGTTAGATCATCTTGGTGGATAGTCCCTTTAAGGATTATGTAGTGTCCTTCTGTATCTCTGACTACAGTCTTTAGTTTGAAGTCTAATTTATCTGATATGAGAATCGCTACCCCAGCCTTCTTTTGAGACCCATTGGCATGAAAGATGCTTCTCCACCCCTTCACTTTCAGTCTGCGTGTATCTTTAGGTTCAAAATGTGTCTCTTGTAGACAGCATATGGATGGGTCCTGTCGTTTTATCCAATCTGCAACCCTGTGCCGTTTTATGGGTGCATTTAGGCCATTCACATTGAGAGTGATTATTGATAGATACGTTTTTATTGACATCGAGTTACCTTTGAAGTCTTTCTTTCTGTAGACTGTCTCTATATTTCTGTTCAATGCTATTCTTGGGATTTTTCCTCTTTTATAGCACCCCCCTTAATATTTCCTGCAGTGTCGGCTTGGTGGTTGCATAGTCTTTTAAGCCTTGCCGGTCTTGGAAACTCTTTATCTCTCCATCCATTTTGAATGTCAGTCTTGCTGGATAAAGTATTCTTGGCTGCATGTTCTTCTCACTTAGGGCCCTGAATATATCTTGCCATCCTCTTCTGGCTTGCCAGGTCTCTGTGGACAGGTCTGACGTTATTCTGATGGGCTTCCTTCTGTAAGTAAGGAGCCTGTTTGCCCTGGCGGCTTTCAAGAGATTATGCCTACAATTATATTTCCTTAATTTGACTATCACGTGTTGTGATGTTTTTTTGGAGTGTATAATCTTGGGTGGAGACCGTTCAGCCTCTAGTACATGAACGCTGGTTTCATTCGCGAGATTCGGAAAATTTTCATGAAGGACTTGTTCCACGATATCTTCTAGACCTCTTTCTTTCTCCTCCCCTTCAGGAATTCCAATAATTCTGTTGTTGGAACGCTTCATGGCATCATTTATTTCCCTGATTCTGCTTTCGTGGGATCATCTGTTTTTTCCAGGCTTCCTCCTGATCCTTTATCTCTATCTCTTTGTCTTCCAGATCACTAATTCTATCTTCTGTCTCAGTTATCCTAGCTTTAAGAGAGTTTTGATTAGATTGGAACTCATTGAGAGCATTGTGTACCTCCTCCCTGGTAGCTTTAAGCTCCGCCCTAACATTGTGAACATCCTGTCTGGTTGCTTTCTGTTCAGCCCTAATCAATTCTCTTTGGTCATCCATGGCTTTCTCCAACCTAGCTATTGCCTGGATAATTGTTAGCCTGAATTCTCTTTCCGACATATTGTCTATGTTTATAGCCATTAGCTCTGTTGCAGAAGGTCCATCCTCTGTATTTTTCTTCTGTTGGGCATTCCTCCTCCTAGTCATTTTGGTGGGAGAAGACTGAACAGATGTAGCTGGATGTATCAACTCTGGTGCAGTCAAGGTGCACCCTGGAACACTTCTGAGCAATCAGGATTCCCCACCCAAACGAGAGACAAAAGAAAAGAAAAAGGAAAAGAAGAAAAAGAAAAGAGAGAGAGAGAGAGAGACAGGAAAGAAAGGGAAGATGAAAGAGAATGTTCAGCCCAGATGGGCCCCCGGTAAGATTTATGAAGTAGACAAACAAAAAGAGATAAAAAGACTGATACAATTATATGGCAAGAGAAGAAAAATATATATATATATATGCAAATAAAGAAAGAACCTCGTCAAAAAGATCCACAAGTGTAAAATTTATATGCTATCAGGACAAACACAAAAAACACAGAAACACTGGTGGAAGAAGGTGGGAGAGTTCTTATAAATTCTCAGTGTGTGCGAGGAAGGTTGTTTTGATTCTTCCTGGATGTATCTTGATATCTTTGTTAAAGGACTCAACTTTCCTAAGATAAAGGGGATTAAAAATTGGTTTACCTATAGGGGTAGTATTGATTGGGGAAAGGGGATTACTTTGAAGTTAACTCTATATGAATATTAGAGGATAAAAATAAAAAGGAATATACTAGACTAAACTAAACTAACATTTAAAAAAAGGAATTCAAAAAATAAAAATGGAAAGGAAAAACATAGGTGTATATATCAAAAAGTTCAGGTTAGAAAGGTATTATGGAATTTGATGTATTGTACAGCTCGCTGTGATGGTAAATAGGTTAAAAAATTACCTATGTGTAAAAAAAAAAAAATATATATATATATATATATATGAACCGGAATAGTGGAAACGAGTGAATAATTCAAGTTTTCCTATGAAGTAGTGGTTGTTCTCTTGTAGTCCTTTTTTTTTTCTTTCTTGGTTGATTTTCTGGGGGAGGGGCCTGCCACGTGGTTTGTCAGTCAATGATGTTTCCTGAGTTGAGTCCCACCGCCCCCCTCAAGGGGGTGGGCTCTGGGGAAACTGGTTTTTTTCAGGCTTTTGTTCTCTGGCGGTTTTTTTGCTTGTTCACTTTTTTCCCTCTCACCTTGACCACCTTTATTGTTTTTTGTATTATCAGAAGAAATCAAACCATACCCTGATCTCCGTCTCAGAGAGAAGCCTCAGTCTGGGTGCAGAAGCTGAATAAATTCTCCCTTGGCCGCTGGCAGCACAGGTTCCAAGTTGCAGACCCTGGGGGCGCAGGATCTTTTGCTCGTCCCCAAAGCCAAGTCAGTGGCGGCTGTCTGGGAGCCCCCGACCGCCAGAGAGGTTCCAAGCAGCGATCGCACACTGAGATTTTGCCACCGGCCCGGGCTTGGAGTGCCCGGCTTGCGCGCACCTCTTTTCAGAGGTGGCTGTGGGTCGGGCGCGCGTCTGGGGCACTGAGAACGGGGCGCTGGTCCGTAAGCCACAGGCTGGGCTTTTGCGCACCTCTGTCCGGGGAAGAGTTTCGCGCGCGTGCAGCTTAGGTTTTGAAACAATGGCGCGGGTCAAGGAGCGTCCGCCGGGCCTCAGTAACCCAGGGGAGCTCGAGCGACGTGCGCGCGTATCTCAAGCTTTGTGGTAGGGCTAGCGCTCATTCTGCAGACCGGCGCAGCTCCCATCCCCTCACAGGAGCCAGAACCCAGGCGCTCTGGGGTGCGCTGGCGGCTTAGGGACCAGGAGCTGGTTTCTCCGCCGCACTCTCTCTGCCCTGGTCTCTGCCCCGGACTTAATCCCCGGTCTCTAGCCGCCCTGATTCCCACAATTTCCCCCCGCGATCCTTTGCTCTTTTGGAGTGCTTTCAACCAGTCTCCAAGTTAATGCTGGTCCCGAGACGCAGGGAACTCTCACTCGTATTGGGTTATTACTCTCCCACCGGTCGCCTCTGGTGGCTCCCTCCCCCTTTTGTTTATCTTCTGATATCAGTCCGCAGTTCCCATTCCGCTTTACATGCTCACTGGCGTCTTCTGCCCCTGTAGAGATCCAGACATATATAATTCTGATCTCAGGCTGATTTCTTCGGTGATCAGAGTTCTTTGGTAGTTAATCAGCTCACTTTGGGGTTCCAGCTGAAAAGACGCCTCTTTCTACTAAGCCGCCATCTTGTCCCCCCTAAGGTAACATCTTAAAGTCGTTTTCATTTGAATCTCCCTGATGCCTAGTGATGATGAAGATTTTTTCAGGTGTCTGATAGCCATTTGTGTGTCTTCATTGGAGAAGTGTCTGGTCATATCTTCTGTGCATTTTTTGATATCATTATCTGTATTGTGTGTGTTGAGTTTGAGGAGTTCTTCCTAGAACCTGGATATCAACCTTTTGTCTGTCCTGTCATTTGCAAATATCTTATTGCATTCTGTGGGTTACCTCTTTGATTTCTTGACTGTTTCTTATGCAGCACAGAAGGTTTTCAATTTGATGAAGTCCCCGAAGTTTATTTTGGCTTTTGTTTTCTTTGTCTTTGGACACATATCTTGAAAGAAGTCACTGTGGCTGATGATATCAAAGAGATTACTGCCTATGTTCTCCACTAGGATTCTGATGGATTCCTGTCTCAGGTTGAGGTCTTCACCCATTATGATTTTATCTTTGTGTATGGTGTAAGGGCATGATCGAGTTTCATTCTTCTGCATAGAGCTGCTCAGTTTTTCCTGCAACAGTTATTGAAGAGCCTGTCTTTTTTCCACTGTAAATTTTTTTCCTGCTTTCTTGTAGATTATTTGGCCACAGAGTTGATGGTCCATATCTGAGCTCTCTACTGGGTTCCACTGGTATGGGTCTGTTTTAATGCCCGTCCCATGCTGTATTGGTGATCACAGATTCATAGTAACCCTTGAAATCAGGCAACGTGGTGCTCCTAGTTTTTTTTTTTTATTTTCTTTTTAGCAATTATTAGCAATACGGGGTCGCTTCTGATTCCACACAAATTTGAGGCGTGTGTTTGTTCCAGCTCTTTGAAAGATACCGGTGGAATTTTGATTGGAATGCCTTAAATGGATCGATTGCTCTAGGCATTATAGACTTTTTAACAATGTTTATTCTTCTGATCCATGAGAATGCAATGGTTTTACCTCTTTTTGGTTTTCTTGCATTTTTTCATGAGTGTTCTATAGTTCCTCGAGTACACATCCTTTAACTCTTTGTTTGGTTTATTCCCAGATATCTTGCTCTTTGGGTGCTGTATCAACGGAATTGATTCCAAGTTTCCCTTTCTGGATTTTCATTGATAATGTAGAAGAAAGCCACTGATTTCTGTATCATGACTTTGTATCCTGCCACATTATAGAATTGCTGTTTGAGTTCTGGTAGTTTGGTGGCGGAGTCTTTTGGAATTTCCATAACAATTATGTCATGTTTGAGGAGAGAGAGTTTGACTTCTTGGTTGTCAATGGGATACATTTTATTTCTCTTTGTTCTCAGTTCTTGACACTAGGTCAGGGCTCAGGCTCTGTCATACACAGCACTTATAGCCAGGGTAGCTTATAAATTGGTGTTCGCTCGAGGGCCGAGATGATTGATCCTTTGTGGGGTTTCTGGGTAGTCTCACTAGGCACTTCTTCTTTCTATGGACAGGGAAGAATGCTGTGTTGTGATTCTACAATTCTCTATCAAGGGGGCTTGGCGACCAGTAGAGTGAGGATGGAATTGTAAACACAAGCTACAGTAAATTCAGTGCCAAGCTAAAGGCAGTTCCAATGTGCAGTGGCTTATTCAAGATATCCAGTACCTGAGTAAGGGCAGATCTATGTTTGCTCACACTGGAGTTTGTGTCTATGATGACCGACAAATGGAGGGAGGTGGCATCAATAAGCCATGGAGGATTCCCATGCTGAGGCTTGTGAGATGCTCCAAACAGCAAGGCTTTCTTCTGCTGGAAAGGCAGAGTGTGGTTTGTTTGCTCCAGTGTCCCCTATGTGGAAAGTTTGGTAGCAGAGCTCACCTGCCAGGATGCCTGGAAAGCACACCTCCATTGACCATTGCAGGTGAGGAACATGGCAGGTTCTTTCTGCTGGCTCTGGGGCGAAGTACCAAGGCCTTGATTTGATATGGAATATCTTGCAGTTGGGCCCCAGTGCTGGTTTGTTACCAGGGAGATCTTAGAATGTGCTGTTGGCTAAGATGCTGTGCAGGAATCTCCAACCCTGAGGGTTTGGCACAGGTCGAATGCATGGTTTCATTCTGGGAAAAGGACAAGTTCTGTTGTGTGGCTCAGGGACCAAAATTTGTATTATAAGGTGATATTTTAGAACAGGCCTCTGAGGATAGATGCTGGAAAACCTATTCTAGGGTTTCAATGAGGTCCTAAGGGCATGTCTGGTACAATATTCTGCCTCAGGCCCATTGACTTGGGTGTTTGCCTGAATTTATGTGATCAGGGTTGTTCATACTGCACATTTGCTTCCAGAATGGCCTCCAATATTGAAGTCGGCTCAGGGTCCTTGAAGATTTCCCCTAATCTGGAGGGTTTGTGCAATGGTGACTGGCAAAGATTCCCTGGGGATGGCAGGCCCAGTCCTGTGGTGTGGCTCCAGAGACCCCATACGAGAGGGCATGTGAGCCATGGTTTTGGGAGAGAACTCTGCACACAAAAACTCGGGTTAGGGTTAGTGGCGAGGTGATCACAGGCCCAATGTTAAGACCTGGAGGGCAGCTTGTCAGGAACTATAATTAGGTTGACTGGAAAATGGTAGCACTGGCTCTTCTATCTGGATTGTTTGTCCAGGATGGCCTCGGAATGCAGGTGTGGTCTCATGGGTCCATGGGAGATTTTTCCTCTCTAAGGAACCTGCTGGCTCCTTATACTTTGGTGGCTCTTTTGGGGAAGGGAAGAGTGCTGTTTTTTATCTTATTGGTGTACCAAAACAGGGATTCCAGAGACGGGCTGTGGATCTTGATGCCTAGAAAATCCAACCAAGGGTTAGAATTTGTGCTTAGGGGTGTACTAGGCTTGCATTGTGGGATCCTGGTGGTGCAACTGAAAGGTCTTGTTTGAAAGCATGTTCAGTCTGAGGGTCACAATGCCTGTTTTGCCCAGGGCGGCCCTCAGGAGTGGGCGTGGTCTTATTGACCATACAGCAGGCTCCCACTCTGAGGGTTGGACCCCCATTCCAACAGCCAGGTTTCCTGCCGTGGGGAAGGAGCAGTTCTCTATTGTGTTTCAGGTTCACACATTGGCAGGGATTCCAGCAAAGGTCTGGGAACAGATGCCTGAATACCAGTGATGTGAAGAGATGATGGACTTGGGCCATGTCCGGTCTCACATGCTGGATATGGGCCCTGCTCTTTAGAAGGCTGACATGGAGTCGGGGCTCAGGCTCTGTCAGACACAGCACTAGTGGCCAGGGCAGCCTATAAATTGGTGTTCCCTCGAGGGAGGAGCAGATTGATCCTCACGTTGCATTGCTAGGCAGACTAACCAGGCAATTCTTCTTTCTTTGGGGAATGCAGAATGCTGTGTTGTGGCTCCAGAATTCCCTGTCAAGATGTCTTGGGGAAAAGAAGGTGAGGATGCAATTGTAAACAGCAGCTACGGTTAAATTCAGTGCCAGGCAGAAGGCAGTTCCAATGTGCTCCTTATTATTTGAGATATCCAGCACGTCAGTAGGGTTGGATGTGAGATGTTTGCTCACAGTGGAATTTGTGTCTATGTTGACCAACAAATGGAGGGATTGAGTCCAGAGGCTATGGAGGATTTCCCATGCAGGGAATTGTGAGATGCTCCAAACAGCAAGGTTTCCTTCAACTGGACAGGTAGAGTCTGGTGTGTTTGCTCCAGGATCCCCCATGTGGAAAGTTTGGGTAGCAGAGCTCTTCAAAATGGATTCGAGGAAAATACATCTCCATTGACCACTGCCGCAGAGGAACATAGCAGGTTTATTCTGGTGGCTCTGGGGCGAAGTACCAAGGTCTTGAGTTGACATGGAATGTCTTGCACATGGGTCACAATGCTCGTTTGTTAACAGGGAGATCTTAGATTGTGCTGGTGGCAAAGGGGTCTTGCAGGATTCTCCTTCCCTGAGCGTTTGACACAGGTCCAAGAGGACGGTTTTCTTCGGGGGACAGGAATTGTTCTGTTGTGTGGCTCAGGGACCACATGTTGTATCATGTTGGTATTCCAGAACAGGTCTCTGAGGACAAATGCCAGAAAACCTAATCTAGGTTTTGAATAAGGTCCTATAAGCATGTCAGTTTCAATCTTCTGACTCAGGACCATTGACATGGGTGTCTGCCTGGATGTAGGGGATCAGGGTGTTTCAGACTGCATATTAGTGTCCAATTGGCCCCCAGTTTTGGGGTAGTCTCAGTGGCCTTGCAGATTTCTCCTTATCGGGAGGCTTTGGGCAACTGTCATGGGCAAAGTTTCCTTGGGGATGGCAGGCACAGTCCCATGGGGTGGCTCCAAAGACCAGATGCTGTGAGCATGTGAGCCATGGTTTGGGAGAGAAGTCTGCAAAGACAAACTTGGGTTAGGGTTTGTGGCGATTTGATCACAGGCCCAATGCATAGACCTGGAGGGCAGCTCATAAGAAACTGTAAATACAGTGACTCTAAGGCATTAGCACAAGCTTTTATATCTGGATTGTGTGTCCCGGATGGCCTCAGAATGCAGATGTTGTCTCATGGTTACTTGGGAGATTTTTCCTCTATAAGGATCCTAGCAGCACCCAATAGGTTGGTGGCATTTTCAGGGAAGGGAAGAGTGCCGTTTTCCATCTTAGGGTTACCCCAACACAGGGATTACATAGACGGGCTCTGGGTCAGGGCGCCTGGAATATCCCACCAAAGGTTAGGATTTGGGACAAGGGGAGTTCCAGGCCTGCAGTGCATGATCCAAGAGGTTCAAGTGAAAGGGTTTGCTTGAAAACATGCTCAGGCTTAGGTCACAATGCCTGTTTGTGACCAGGGTGGCTCCCATGAGTGAGCGTGGTCTCATGGGCCATGCAGTTGGTTCCCACTGTGATGGTTTGACACCCATCCTAACATCCAGGTTTCCTGCCATCAGGAAGGAGGAGTACGACTGTGCTTCAGGTTCCCCCATAGGGAGGGAGTTGAGCTACGGTCTGGGGAGAGATGCCTGAATATCCAGGTTGAGTAGATGTGATGGCTTCGGGACAAAACAGGTCCCACCTGCAGGATATGGGGCCCACTGTCTGCATGGCTGACTGGAAGTCGTGGCGCAGGCTGTGTGAGACAGAGCCTGAGTGCCCATGGCGGCCTATGATATTAGGGTGCTGTCGAGGGCCATGCAGGTGGATGCTCATGTGGGTACTCTGGGCAGATTCACCAGGCACTTCTTCTTTCTGTGGGGCAGGCAGAATGCTGCTTTGTGGCTCCAGAATTCCCTATCAAGAGGGTTTAGGGACCAGGAGGGTGAGGATGGAATGGTAAACACAAACTACGGCTAAATTCAGTGCCATGCAGAAGGCAGTTCCAGTGTGCAGCGGCTGATTCTAGCTATTCAGCACTGAAGTAAGGGTGGATGTCAGATGTTTTCTCACACTGTGGTTTGTGTCTATGATGACCAAAAAATGGAGAGGTGTTGCAAGAGGCCATGGAGGATTTCCCACGGGGTGACTTGTGAAATGCTTTAAACAGCAAGGTTTCCTTCTACTTTACAGGGCCAGTCTGGTTTTTTTGATCCACCGTACCCCATATGGAAAGTTTGGGTAGCAGAGCTCTCCCGAATGGATACCTGGAAAGCACACCACCAAGATTCATTTCAGCTGAGTAACATGGCAGGTTTGATCTGGTGGCTCTGAGGATCAGTTCCAAGCAATCTGAGTTGACATGGAGTTTCACGCTGTTGGATCACAATACTGGTTGATATCCATGGATAAATTAGAATGTTGATTGGTCAGAGGGCCATGCAGGATTCTCCTACACTGTATCTGGAACACAGATACCAAGAGCAAGGTATCCTACTGGGGACAGGAGGGGCTCTTTAGTGTGGCTCAGGGACCACATGTTGGAATATAAGTTGGTATTGTGGAACAGGCCCCGGTGGACAGGCACCTGAAAACCTAAGCTCGGGTATCAATGAAGTCCTAGAGGAATGTCAGGTTCAATCTTCCGACTCAGGGCCTTTGAGTTTAATATCTGCTTGGAGGCAGGTGCCCATTGTGTGTCACAATGCTCATTTGGGTCCGGAATGTACTTCAAAATGGAGGTGGGCTCAGGGACTTTGTACTTTGCTCCTAATCTTCAGGGTTTGGGCCACAGAGAAGGGCAGAGTTTCCTTTGGGAGGATAAGCACAGTCGTCCAGTGTGCTCCAGAGGCCCCTTCCTGAGGGCATGTTGGTTAGGGCTTTGAGGACAGAAATCTGCAAACGTGAACTAGGATTAGGGTGAGGGCCGAGGTAATCACTGGCCCGATCTGCAGTCCCTGAGTGCAGCTTATATTGTACTGAAATTAAGGTGTCATGGAGGCAGTAGCACAGTCTTTTCTGTCTGGATTGTGTGTCCAGAACGGTCGCAAAATGTAGGGGTGGATCATAGGGCCATGGGAGATTCTTCATCTCAGGCGATTCTGCTCAGATCCCAAGAGTTTGGTTTCTCTGGGGGAAGGGAAGACTGCTGTTTTCGGTCTTAGGGGACACCCAAAAGAGGGATACAAGAGACAGGTTCTTGGTTGATGCCTGGAAATGACAAATGACTGTGAGGATTTGGCCCTAGGATCCTGGGAGGCCCGCTCTGTGGGCTCCTGGCCCAGCTACTGAGGGGGTTTGTTTGAAAGCAGGCTCATGCTGAAGGTCACAACGCTTGTTTGTGCCCAGGGCGGCTCCCATGAGTGACTGTGGTCTTATGGCCCATGCAGCTGTTTCGACTCTGAGGGTTGGACGCCCATCTCATCAGCCAGGTTTCCTGCCATTGAGAAGGAGGAGTACACCTGGGCTTCAGGTTTCCACATAGGCGGGCATTTGAGCTATGGTCTGGGGAGACATGCCTGAATATCCAAGTTGAGTAGATGAGATGACTTCGTTCCATGGCACGTTCCTCCTGCAGGATATGGGGTCCATTGTCTAAGTGGCTGTCTCGAGGTTGTGGCCCACGCTGTGTCAGACAGTGCCTCAGTGCCCATGGCAGCCTACAGTGCTTTTTAAAAAAAAATCATTCTCAGGATTCTTGTTTTTTAAAGAAATTTGAATATACTTACCATTAAAATTAGAGGTTTAATACAACATAATTCATGACAACTTTTAACTTGAACTTTTATATATATATACATGTTTTTCTTTTTCTTTTCTTTTTTTCCTCTTTTTTACATATAAAAATAGATACAAGCTTCAAGGTATTCATTTTTCCCTATTCAACCCTATCCCTATATATAAATCAGTTTTAATCTCCCTTTATCTCTGGAAAGTTGAGTCCTTTAACAAAGATATCAAGATACTCCCAGGAAGAACCAAAATAGCATTCCTCAGCACACTGAGGATTTATAGCCACCTTCCAAGTTTTTCTTTTTCTTCTGTCAGTGTTTCTGATTCTCTCTCTCTTTCTGGTATTATATAAATCTTATTCTTGGAGTTTATTTTGTCTGGGTTCTTTTTTTTCAATTTAATTTTGTCAGCCTTTTTGTTTCTTCATTGCTGTTCATATACATTATAAATCTTACTTTGGGGGTTCATTTTGATTGGGCCTTCTTTTTTCTCTCTCTCTTCTTCTTCTTCTTCTTCTTCTTCTTTTGGTGGTGACTTCCAATACTCTGCAATGTTAAAGATTGCACTTTTCCTGGATCATGGTTGATATATTCAGCTGTACACCCCCTCACCCACCTCTTAGCAAAATTATTAGGAGGGGGAACACCTAACAGAGAAGAAATTCAGAGACTGTGACCTCTGGTACAGAACTATTGGATATCAACATAAACAAGGTGTTGGAAATGGAAATAAGGGTAACAATTATCCAAGCACTACATAGGTTTTTGAAGACCATTAGTGACAACATAGAATCTCTACGGGCTGCAGTGAGAGCAAATCTGGCAGAAGTTAAAATTTCTATCAATGAGATCCAATCTAATCTAAGTACTCTAACAGCTAGGGTAAAAAAAAGGCAGAAGATCAACTTTCTGATCTAGGAAGTAATGGATAGAAAAAGAAGAATAAGGAGGAGGCTTGGAATAAATAGCTTAGAAGCCATGACAACAGACTTAGGCTAATAAATGACGCTATGAAATGTTCCAGTGTCAAAAATATTGGGAATGGTGGGGGTGTAGAAAGAGAGAACAGTAGAAGATATAGTTCAATAAATCCTGGATGAGAAGTTTCCTAATCTGGAGAATGGAGCGAGTGTTTATGTCCTAGAGGCAAAAAGGACACCACCCAAGACCAATGAGACTAGGAAGATGTCCAGACTCATAAATGTGTAATTTCTGGTTTATAAAATCAGAATATGTCTTGAGAGTATCTAGAGGGAAGAGACCCCTTCATACAGAGGGAGGACCATCAGAATAAAGTCACACCTTTCCCCAGGAACCTGGCAAGCCAGAAAGGCTGTCAAGACATATTCAGGGCAATAAATGAGAACATCATTCAGCCAAGAATATTTTATCCAGCCAGGCTGATATTCAAAATGGATGGAGCGATAAAGAGCTTCCAAGACTGGCAAGGTTTAAAAGTACATGACTACCAAGCTGGCACTACAAGAAATGATAAGGGGGGAGGTTCTATAAAAGAACAAGAAACCACAGAGTGACAAAGAACAGAAATTTACAGTGACAGTCTATGGAAACAAGAACTTCATAGGCAACATGATGTCAATAAAAATATATATTTCAATAATAGCTCTGAATGTGAATGGCCTAAATGCTCCCATAAAATGGCACAGGGTTGCAGATTGGATAAATTGACAGTACCTGTACATATACTGTCTAAGGAGACCCTTCTGGAACCTAAAGATAGATCCAGACTGAAAGTGAAGGGATGGAGAACCATACTTTATGGCAACGGACCTCAAAAGAAAGCTGGTGTAGCAATTCTCATATCAGATAAGTTATATTTTAAGCTAAAGTCATTATTCAGAAATACAGAAGGAAACTACATCATTCTTCATGGGTCTACCCACCAAGATGATCTAACAATTGTAAATATTTATGCCCCCAGTATGGGAGCAGCCCACTATATCTGCCAACTGCTAATCAAAATAATCAGTTTGATATGAATAATTAGTGTTATGGGATATTAACATGCCATGCCACATGTAATAGATGGATCAACAAAGTAGATACTCAATAAAGTAATAAGAGCTTTGTATGACACATTGGACCAGATGAACCTCAGAGATATATACAGAACATTCCACTCAAGTGCACATGGAACTTTCTTCAGAATATACCACATACTGAGTCACAAATCAGGGCTCAACCACTACCAAAAGATTGAGATTATTGCCTACCCATTTGCACACCACAATGCTTTAAAAATGGTGCTCAACCATAGGAAAAACTTTGGAAGGAATTCAAACCCTTGGAAGCTAAAGACAACACTGCTTAAGAATGTTTGGATCAACTAGGAAGTCAAATGAGAACTTAAACAATTCATGGAAACTATGAGAATGAAGACTTATAGGTCGAAAACCTATGGGATATGGCAAAGGTGGTCCAAAGGGGGAAATACATAGCCATCCAAGCCTCACTTAAAAAAATGGTAAATCCCAAATATACTAGCTCTCTTTTCACCTTAAAGAACTGGAAAATCAAAAACAAAAAGCCAACCCCATGCATAAGAAGGGAAATAATCAAGATTAGAGAAGTGGTCAATGAGATAGAATCTAGAGATACAGTGGAACACATCAAAAAATCAAGAAGATGGTTTTTTGAACGAATCAGTAAGATCAATAAAGCAAAGGCCAAACTAATCCAAAGAAAAGAGAGAGGACCCAAATTAATAAAATTATGAATGAAAGGGGAGATATCATGACTAAAACAAAGGAAATAGAAACAATCATCAGAAATTAGCAACAGTTTTACGCCAATAAGTTAAGCAATCTAGAAGTACTGGATACTTTTCTGGAAACAAATAAACTTCCAAGACTGAAATAGGAAGAAACTGACAACCTGAATAGAGTAATATCTAGTAACGAGACTGAAGCAGCAATCAAAAACCTCCCAAAAAAACAAGAGCACAGGACCTAACAGATTCCCTGGGGATTCTACCAAACTTTCCCAGAAGAAGTAATATCTGTTTTCTTGAATATTCTTTCTTCAGATTCTCTTGAAAATTCATTAAATAAACAGAAGGAAAACTTCCAGACTCATTCTATGAAGCCAGCATTACCCTTATCCCCCAAACCAGGCAAAGACCCCATCAAAAAGGAGAATTTTAGACCAATATCCCTGATGAATATGGATGCCAAGGTTCTCAATAAGATCCTAGCTATTAGGATCAAACAGTACATTAAAAAGATTATCCGCCATGACCATGTGGGGTTTATCCCTGCGATGCAGGGTTGGTTCAGCACTTGCAAATGACTGTGATACAACAAATCCATAAGAGAAGAGAGAAAAGGCACATGGTCCTCTCAATTGATGCATAAATAGCATTTGACAAAGTACAACATATGTTTATGATTAAAAGCATTCAGAGTATAGGGATTGAGGGAACATTCCTAAACTTCATCAAATCTATTTATGAAAAACCCACAGCAAATGTCATTGTCAATGGGGAAAGCTGGCAGCCTTCCCTGTGAGATCAGGAACACGAAAATGATGCTCACTCTCACCATGGTTGTTCAACATAGTGTTAAAAGTCCTAGCAACAGCAATCGGACAACAAAGAGAAATAAAAAAAAATATTCAAATTGGCAATGAAGTAGTCAAACACTTTCTTCACAGATGACCTGATACTTTAATATGGAAAACCCAAAAGACTCCACCTGCAAACTACTAGAATTTATACAACAATTCAGCAATATGCAGGATACAAAACCAATATAAAGACATTGGTTGGTTTCCTATATATTAACAATGAAAATATAGAAAGGGAAATTGGAGAATCGATTACATTTACTATGGCACCAAAAACCATAAGATACCTGGGAAAAAACCTAACCAATGGGGTCAAGGATGTACACTGAAGGATCTCCCTGATGAAATCTTCCTGATGGCTAATAAAAATGAGCAGGTTTTTTTCTTTTTCTCGTGTATGTTATCATTTGTATGTCTGCTTTGGAGAAGGGTCTATTAATGTCTTCTGCCCTTATTATTTTGTTAATGTGATAATCTGTTTTTTGAGTTTTGAGGTTGAGGTGTTCTTTATAAATCTTGATAGCAGCCTCTTGTCTGTTTTGTCACTTGCAAATGTATTTTCCAATTCTGTAGATTGCCCCTTTGTTTTGTTGACTCTTCCCTTTGCTGTGCAGAAACTTTTGATCTCAATGAAGTCCCAAAATTTCATTTTCACTTTTTTCTCCCTTTGCCTTTGGAGACATGTCTTGAGAGAAGTTGCTGTGGCCCATGTCAAAGTGGTTACTATCAATGTTATCCTCTAGGATTCTGATAAATTCCTGCCACACGTTGAGTTCCTTTAACCATTTTCAGTTTATCTTTGTGTATGGTGTGATAGCATGGTCGAGTGCCTTCTTCTACACATAGCTCTCCAATTTTCTCAGCAGCATTTATTGAAGAGGCTGTCTTTTTTCCACTGGATATTTTTTCTTGTTTTGTCAAAGATTATTTGACCATAGAGCTGTGGGTCCATCTCTGGACTCTCTACTCTGTTCCACTGGTTGATATGTCTGTTTTTGTGTCAGTACCATGCTGTCTTGATGACCACAGTTTTGTAGTAAAGCTTGAAATCAGGTAGTGTGATACCCCCAGGTTTTTTTTTTTTTAAACATTTCCTTAGCAGTATAGTGTCTCTTCTGGCTCTCTACAAATTTTAGGGTTGCTTATTCCAGCACTTTGAAAAACGCTGGTGGAGTTTTGATAGGGATGGTATTGGAAATATAGACTCTTCTAGGTAGTATAGGCATTTTAACAATGTTTATTCTTCCTATCTGAGAGCATAGAATGCTTTTCCATCTTTTTGTGTCTTCTTCAGTTTCTTTCATGAGTGTTCTGTAGTTCCTTGAGTACAGATCCTTTACCTTTTTGGCTAGGTTTATTCCAAAGTATCTTACGGTTTTTGGTGCTATAGTAAATGCAATCAATTCTCTAATTTCCCCCTTTATATTTTCATTGTTAGTGTATAAGAAACCAAATGATTTCTGTACGTTGATTTTTTTAAAGATTTTGTTCATTGATTTGAAAGACGGAGATCACAAGTAGGCAGAGAAGCAGGCAGAGAGAGAGGAGGAAGCAGGCTCCATGCTGAGCAGAGAGCACATTGTGGGACTCGATCCCAGGACCCTGGGGTGATGACCTAAGCTGAAGGCAGAGGCTAACCCACTGAGCCACCCAGGCACCCCTGTACATTGGTTTTGTATACTGCACATTGCTGATTTGCTGTGTAAGTTCTAATAGTCTCGGTTTTCCATATAAAGTATCATGTCATCTGCCAAAAGAGAGAGTTTGACTCATTCTTTGCCAATTTGAGTACATTTTATTTCTCTTTGTTGTCTGATTGCTGTTGCTAGGACATTTAATACTATGTTGAACAGTAGTGGTGTGAGTGGGCATCCTTTCATGTTCCTGATCTCAAAGGGAAGGCTGTCAACTTTCCCCATTGAAAATATTTGTTGTGGGTTTTTCATAGATAGATTTGATAAAGTTTAGGAATTTTCCCTCTGTCCCTATACTCTGAATGGTTTTAATTAGAAATGGATGCTGGATTATGTCAAATGCTATTTCTGCATCAATTGAGTGGACCAGGTTGTTTTCCTCTCTTCTCTTATTGATTTGTTCTATCACAATGTTTAATTTTTGAATGTCGAACCACGCTTGCATCCCAGGGATAAATCCAACCTGTTTGTGGTGCATACTACTCTCAATGTACTGTCGGATCCTATTAATTGCGATCTTGTTGAGAATCTTGACATCTATATTCATCAGGGATATTGTTCTGAAATTCTCCTCTTTGTTGGGGTCTTTGCCTGGTTTGGGGATCAGGGTAATTCTGGATTAATAAAAAGCAGTTTCCCTGGACAAATGTTCCTTGCAGTTTTAGTAGCACTGTGGTGCAGAGACAAGCTGGAGCTCCTATGACCCCTGAGACAGTGGCTGCAGCCGTGCTATGCCAGTGGAAGTTGGCAGAGGGGGAGTCTATGTGTTCTGGGCCACCCAGAGGGGAATAGACTGAGGCCTTTCTCTAAGGTGGAAGTCTGGGTACAGTTTGCTTTTCTCCAAACTTTCAAAGAACTGTCTTTCCTCTTGATAGCCATTATATTTGGAGAAGCAATCCAGTTGTTCCCATATAGTGATCAAAAGACTAACTTTAATGCGTCTGGTTGGGGTCTCACCTCAGTCAGCACCTCCAGGAAATAAACCTGAACAGAGCTAAGCCCAGCTCAGGCAACTCCTGGTTCTGATAAATGCTGCATGACTATCCCTTCTCATAGTATAAACATTTCATCTCTGTCTTCCACAGAGGAGTGTTTCCTGCTCTCAAAAACACTCACTGAGATGTTAGAGGAAAGAACCATACATTTTTCAGGCCAATGCCAGCAAAGGAAAGTGGATACTTGAAATAATTAGCAACATAATTCAAGTCTCCCCAAAAGATATTGAAGGAACAGCATGGCAGGAACACTCTCTATCATGGTTGCTGTTCTTAGATTGCATTGCTTGGAGAATTCTTGACACAACAATGAGTGGGCAGGAAATAGACTACAATTTAATCTCTGAAGGACACCAGTTCAGGAAAATAATTAGCTTTGTGTATTTAGCATCCACTTAAAACTACGGGAGGATGTTTATTCTCCACAGTAAGATCAGGCTTTATTCTATTTCTTCATATCCTATTTGGTCCATCAGAATCACTACCACCATTCAAGGAGGGAAGTGGGATGGAGATCTAGGTTTCAGATGACTTTGAAGTTACAGTAAATCAATTATCACACATCGACCCAGACATTAAAGAATGGAGTTTTAAAATGAGCAGGAATTTAGGATATTTTCAGTATTTCTTGGTTATTTATTAAAAGCCAAGCATGGCACCAAATTTAACCCTAAATGTTAGACTGTAAATTTGCTTTGAACCAACAATGTAAATGCTTCCACTAGAGTACCACTCTGTTTCCACTGATGTGTTGTTTCTAAATCCCACTAGACTGGAGAAAATGTCTCATTCACATTTGTATTCTCAGAAATTGGCACAGCCATTCACCATAATGCAGGTTCTCTGGAACGTTTACAGGATGAATGCTGGCATAAAACTTTGCAGGCCTTCTGTACAATGCCTTCTGTGACCTTTCCAAAGTCTCTTTTCTGTAGAAATCATTCTGCTTCTAAAATTTCTAAGAAAACATTTTGGAATAAGTTCTCCCCATTTTAATATTTGTGTTTTATATGCATGGTCAATGACCTTCTTTTAAAACAAAATGGAAAATATTTTTTAACTAAGACTTGGTTATCCATAGAGAATGTTGCTGAGGCTATGAAGGCCTCATTAATCAGTGTTTTGCAGATGTATGATTTAATTATTTTAATAGGCCCCACAGCTCAGATGTGTGAGCTGTGTGAAGCTCAGCCATTGCATAAATCTGGGAATTGACTGTTTGCTACCAACCAAGGTGTTGCATGATGGCATCAGTGCAGAGGTTAGTGTTCCCCCAAGCACCTCATCAACAGACTGATAATGCACAAATAACCTCCATTACCACGAGTCTCTCAGGCTTCAGGTGTTTTGTTTTGTTTTTGTATTTTTAATGTAAAATATGTAGCAAATGGAAGGTTCACAGTTGGGAGCCATTTTCTCAAGCCATGAAGCCACCATCATGAAGAACTAGATCATATCATTGCTACCACATCCTTCATTGGTGCCAGGCTTTGCAAGCATGAGCTGCTTTTGTTTTGAACACTTGCTCTACCAAACAACACAAGCAAAATCACCCTGCATTAAAATAAACTCACATTATGGTGGCTTCAAACAACATAGGCGCTATGATTCCCTGCATTCTTCTCATTAAGGACCTGAGCCTGTGCAGTAGCCAGTCCTTGCAGAATTGCTGCTACCTCTGGCAGTGGGAGGAGAGGCTTCAAGTGCCCCTAGGAATGAACATGACACTGCCATTCACATTTTATTGGCCAAAGTAAAGAACAAGGGGATTGCCATTTTCACTTGTTACTAGAATACAAAAATTTGGGAATACTTTAATAAATAGCACAAGGTATGTCACAATTGCAGCTGATAAATAAAAATTTATCTTAAAAAATACTTAATCCCAATGTAGTCTACCTGTCTTAACCATCTCTTAAAACACATTTCTAAATAATATGCTGTACAAAATACAAGGAAAAGATCTATATTAACATTTTGTTTCTATCACTTTTGCTTGTATTTGCCATAATTTGTCTTGTTCAATGTCTGACATTTAAACCACTTGCCATAGGAAGATTCACCAAAGATCCTGTATTAGGATTCCCCATTATGGTAGGTGGTGGTTTTTCTTCACAAGAAATGTGTAAAATTTTTGATAGGCACTGCAAGTTCAATAAAAATTAATAGATAATTATTATTATAGGAAATATGATAAGATATTTCCTTTTTTTCAAAATATGTGAAATCTGGAAGGATCCTGGCTGTTGGGAGAACATAAAACCTCCCAGCCATCCAAACTAGTTCTTATCCTGTAAACTAGTCATAACCCATATACAGGAATCCAGTCATTAAAAATAATTAATTAGGGGCATCTGGGTGGCTCAGTGGGTTAAAGCCTCTGCCTTCAGCTCAGGTCATGATCCTAAGGTCCTGGGATTGAGCCCCACATCGGGCTCTCTGCTCAGCAGGGAGCCTGCTTCCTCCTCTCTCTGCCTGCCTCTCTGCCTACTTGTAATCTCTGTCAAATAAATAAATAAAATATTTTTAAAAATAATTAATTACTTTAAAAAAGAGAGCTACTAATTCACAAATTGTATTGTAATGGTGGGCTGGAAAACAGTTTGGAGTTCTTTTGCTGATCATCCTCATTCTAAATTAATCTCTTTTCATGCTTGCCTTGACCTTCACACACAAAGGCTATAGCCTTGTTCTGCATAACCAAGGCTACTATAATAGATGTCCAGAGGTGAGGGTTAGCCCACCTGAACACTGGCAGAATATGACTAGCCTGAAGGAAGCTTCAGGTTTTCTCCTTCTCACACCGGGTTGTAGCTCTGGAGTGAGAGCAATTGCAATGTTCCTCCACACTGTAGAATTCCAAGGGGCACTGCTTCCTTTTCAGATGATCTCCTTGCTTTTTTGTCCCCAGGGCATGCAATGGTTTCCAGCAGTAGCTCATCTCTGGGTTCTCAGACACATGCTTGCTGCCCCTCAATAAATTCTACTCATTGGAATGATTCCAGGGAATCCAGTTCTTTACTGGACCCTGATGGATACCACTGTGCAAATCGAGGGATCATCACTTTATCCGGGTGTGTACTCATTTACTGAAAAATGGGTCAAATCAAGAATACAGTCACCAAAGGACCAAACTGCTTCTGCTTTAAACAGAAAATATCTGAGCTCTGAAAATGTAAAATCAGTTTCTGAATTCAACTCTCATTCTCAACTTCTGGAAGCCAAGTCCTCAAACTTTATATCTCACAATAATTTCCCAATATTTCCTACACCTGTGAAGGTCTATTGAGTTGTTGTTGTTGTTGTTAATGTATAAATTTGTCACAGTGTGAGGAGATTTTATATCACATTTTGCTAGTTCCAATTAGCTTGTTAATGGCCAAGTAAAGCTGGACTTCCATCAATGATCTTCTACTGTGTATAGAATCCCATCTAGTAACTAAATGGCCTGTTGACTTTAATAAAAAATGGCGGGTGCCTTTTTTTTTTTACCATTGAATTGATATATTCTGTGCCAAGTATTATGTTATTGTCCTAAGCTTCATCCCATACTTTTCTTTTTGGAATTTGTGGGTCATTTCAGACAACAGACAAACACATTGCCCATGAGTTTCCAACTCCATCCTTGGGATAGCACAAAGTGAGCCCCAGAGGTATATGTCTTGGTGAAAGGAGTGTTACAGGATGGCTTCTGCCCATTTCTGCACTCCATGCAGTTACACCAGCAATGACTACATGATCTGAGGTCAAGATGGCAGCACTGTGATCCCTCTGAGCCACAGAAGGACTTATATATGTGCACAGCTCATTCTATGACAAGGTCAGCTCTAGCTACATAAACCAGTCATCAGTCCGTCTGCAAGCATCCATGGTTTAAAAATTATAATCTGTTTCTTTTGTTCCTTGATCTCTGAGGGTAACAACTGCTTTGTACCATTCCTATTCCATAATATCTTTGTGCTTTCTTTTTGCTACCCCAATTCTGAAATATGTGGTAAACAATTCCATACAGCAAATGCATCTGTTTAAATAATTGGTGTGTTCTTTTTCTCTGGACTGGTATCTAAATAATATGTATGCCAAATCCATAACATTTATGCAATTTATTTAAAAAAAACCTATAGTTCAGGGACGCCTGGGTGGCTCAGTGTTTTAAAGCCTCTTCCTTTGGCTCAGGGCATGATCCCAGTGTCTTGGGATTGAGCCCCACATCAGTCGCTCTGCTCAGAAGGGAGCCTGCTTCCTCCTCTCTCTTTGCATGCTTTTCTGCCTACTTGTGATCTCCACTGTCAAGTAAACCAACAAAATCTTTAAAAGAATCAATTAAGAAAGCCACTTATTTCTGTACATTGACTTTGTATCCTGCCACGTTGCTGAATTGTTGTATGAGTTCTAGTAGTTTGAGGGTAGAGTCTTTTGGGTTTTCCATATAAAGAATCATGTCATCTGCGAAGAGAGAGAGTTTGACTTCTTCATTAACAATTTGGATACCTTTTATTTCTCTTTGTTGTCTGATTGCTGTCGCTAGGACTTCTAATACTATGTTGAACAAGAGTGGTGAGAGTGGGCATCCTTGTCTTGTTCCTGATCTCAATGGGAAGGCTGCAAGCTTTTTCCCATTGAGGATGATATTTGCTGTGGGTCTTCCATAGATAGATTTGATGAAGTTCAGGAATGTTCCCTCCATCCCTAAACTTTGAAGCATTTTAATCAGGAATGGATGCTGGATTTTGTCAAATTCTTTTTCTGCATCAATTGAGAGAACCATGTGTTTCTTCTCTCTTCTCTTGTTAATTTGTTCTATCACATTGATTGATTTGCGAATGTTGAACCATCCTTGTAGCCCAGGAGTGAATCCCACCTGGTCGTGGTGGATAATCTTTTTAATGTGCTGTTGGATCTTGTTTGCTAGGATCTTGTTGAGAATCTTAGCATCCATATTCATCAGTGATATTGGTCTGAATTTCTCCTTTTTGGTAGGGTCTTTGCCTGGTTTGGAGATCAGAGTAATGCTGGCTTCATAGAAAGAGTCTGGAAGTTTTCGTGCTGCTTCAAGTTTTTGAAACAGCTTCAGGAGAATAGGTGTTATTTCCTCTTTGAAAATTTGGTAGAATTCCCTAGGGAATCCATCAGGTCTTGGGCTCTTGTTTTTTGGGAGGTTTTGGATCATTGCTTCAATCTCATTACTAGATATTGGTCTCTTCAGGTTATCAATTTCTTCTTGGTTCAATTTTGGGAGTTTATAATTTCCCAGGAATGCTTACATTTGATCTAGTTTGCTAAGCTTATTGGCATATAATGGTTAATAATAACTTCTGATGATTATTTCTACATCCTTGGTGTTCATTGAGATCTCTCCCTTTTCATTCATAATTTTATGAATTTGGGCTTTCTCTCTTTTCTTTTGGATTAGTGTGGCCAATACCTTTGTTCATTGAAGGAAAAAGAATCTCTTGATCAATCCTTCCATTATTACACTCATGTTTGATGATACATGAGTGTACCTGATGATACATGTTTGATGATAAAATATATATATATATATATAGATAGATAGATAGATAGAAGTCTATAAAATGTTTCAAAATTCCGAAGTTATTCAAACATTCATTGTAAAGGTTTAATGAAAAATTAAAGTTTGGAGAAGTACCTAAAACAGAAAAACCTATTGAAGACTGATATAACTCCTCATGCTCCCATTTTTGCTCCTTTAAGCACTCATTCTAGTCCGAATTATTTTTCCACTCTGCAGACTACACAGCCATAAACTGATGTCTGCCACAGTCATGGCCTTCGACACACCCCAGTATCTACCTTCATGAGAGGGCCCCCAAGTGATCTCCTCCCAGAGATGATGAAACTGGATGATTTCTGGAAAGCTACTATATACGTATAATACTATACCCTCAAACAGCCAAGTGGAAATTCTAGTAAAGTCCAGGGCCTGCAGAAGAGGTCCTGCAAAAACTGGCACTTTAAAGGGATGGTTACAAACCCTTAGCAGAATTAGCTCCTTCCAAATCTCTCTGTCTGCAGTGCTTGATCCAGAGTGGATAATAAAATTTCACATTGTCTCATCCTTTTAAGTCCAGACCCATCCCTATGGATCCCTTCTCTCACAGAGATAGGCTATTGCCTTCTTGCTGGTGGCATCATGCATAATTGTTCTTAGCTTTCTGCCTGCTGGGGACCTGCGCTGGTTGGTTCCTTCCTTTGGCTCTCACTGTGAGTGACTCTGGATCTTGGGAGAGAGTATCCTTGCACCCCCTTAGGGAACCCATCTTATACCAAAGTGTGGTCATTCCATACTGCCAAAAATCCTTAAAATTCTAATTTTGCACGCAGAGGGAAGGAAGCAAATTGAAACTCTTATGCTGGATAGGTTGGATCAACATAGGATGTCATTTCATGTTAACACAAGTCTGTGAGTCATTGAGAGCAACTTTCCTCACAAATGTGAGCAGAACTGTAAATGAAGCTCTTTCAGCAATTCAAAGTTCCCCTATTCCTTTTCCCAATCTCACAACTTCTCCTGCTTATCAAAAGGGGGTTATAAAAGATTGACTTTTTTTCTCATTAAAGTTATGCATTTTATTGTGTCTTTGAAATATAAAACCAACCTACAGATGCCCAAGCCTGATGAAAAAAAAAAAAAAAGAGGAAAGATGCGTTTTGAAAATAGAAACTGCTAATAATACATAAATATAAAATACAAACTGCTAAAGGGCTCCTGTGTCTAAATTATAGCATATTCTCCTTAATATTCCAGGGACACATACTGATCTTAACGTTTTCTCCATACATGTCAGAAAGATAAAAACTAGCCTAAATGTGTTTCAAATTCATATGATCTGGGCAAATAGACTTGGCTTTAGATATCAGCACTAAAAATAAACTGTCATGTGACTTGGTTTAATAAAGTAAGTAGATGAGATTTCTATTCAAAATTTTAAAAAATGGGGGGACAAGATGGCAGGGGAGTAGAAGGAGGTGCCTTTTCAGCCGGTACCCCAAAGTGAGCTGATTACCTACCAAAGAACTCCGATAACCCATGAAATCAGTCTGAGATCAGAATTATACACATCTGGATCTCTACAGGGGCAGAAGACGCCAGTGGGCAGGTAAAGCAGAGTGGGAATGGCGGACTGATATTGGAAGATAAACAAAAGGGGGAGGGAGCCACCAGAGGTGACCGGTTGGAAAGTAATACCCCAATACGAGCGAGAGTGCCCTGTGTCTGGGGACCAGCATTAACCTGGAGACTGGGTTGAAAGCACTCCAAAAGAGCAAAGGATCGTGGGGGGAAATTGTGGAAATTGGGGTGGCTAGTGACAGGGGCTTAAGTCCCTGGTCCCAGGACAGCGTCTCTGGCGCTGAGGGAGAGAGAGTGCTGCAGAGAAACCAGGTCTTGATCCCTAAGCCACCAGTGCGCCTAGCTCCTGTGAGAGGATGGGAGCCACACCAGTTGGCAGAACGCGCGAGCCCTACCACAAAGTTTGAGATATGCGCACATGTCCCTCATGCTCCCCTGAGTTACAAAGTCCCGGCCGGCGCTCTTTGATCTGTGCCATTGTTTCAAAGCATAAGCCTCGCACCCCAAACTCTTCCCTGAGAGAGGTGCACAAAAGCCCAGCCTGGTGCTTATGGACCTGCGCCCTGTTCTCAGTGCCTGAGACATGCGTGTAACCCGTAGCCACCTCCAAAAGAGGTGCGCGCAAGCTGGGCACTCCCAGCCCAGGCCAGCGGCAAAATCTCAGTATGTGATTGATGCTTGGAAATTCTCTGGTGGTCGGGAGCTCCCAGACAGCTGCCACTGCCTTGGCTTTGGGTACAAGCAAAAGATCCTGTGCCCCCAGGGTCTGCAACTTGGAACCTGCTCTTCCAGCGGCCAAAGGAGAACTTATTTAAGCTCTGCACCCAGACTGAGGCTTCTCTCTGAGAGGGAGATCAGGGTGAGGTTTGTTTTCCTTTAAAACTACAAAAACCAGCAAAGGCGGTCAAGGTGAGAGAGAAAAAAAGTGAACAAGCATAAAAACCACCAGAGAACAAAAGCCTGGAAAAAACCAGTTTCTTCAGAGCCCACCCCTTGAGGGGGGCTGGAGGACTTAACTCAGGAAACATCATTGACTGACAACCCACGTGGCAGGCCCCTCCCCCAGGAAACAAACCAAGAAAGAAAAAAAAAAGAGGAAAAAAAAGGACTACCAGAGAACAACCACTATTTCATAGAAAAACTTGTATTGTTCACTCGTTCCCACTATTCTGGTTTATTTTATTTTTTACACAAAGGTAATTTTTTAACCTATTTACCATCACAGCGAGCTGTACAGAACATCAAATTCAATAATACCTTTCTAAACTGAACTTTTTGATACATACACCTATGTTTTTCTTTTGCATTTTTATTTTTTGAATTCCTTCTTATAAATTTTAATTTGGTTTAGTCTAGTTTATTCCTTTTATTTTTATCCTCTAATATTCATATAGAGTTAAACTTCAAAGTAATCCCCTTTCCCCAATCAATACTACCCCTATAGGTAAACCAAGTTTTAATCCCCTTTATCTTAAGAAAGATGAGTCCTTTAACAAAGATATCAAGATACATCCAGGAAGAATTAAAACAACCTTCCGCGCACACACTGAGAATTTATAAGAACTCTCCCATCTTCTTCCACCAGTGTTTTTTTTTTTTCCACCAGTGTTTTTTGTGTTTGTCTTGATAGCATATAAATTTTACATTTGGGGTTCTTTTTGACGAGGTTTGTTCTTTATTTGCATATATATATATTTTTTTTCTCCTGTCATATACTTGTATCAGTCTTTTTATCACTTGTTGTTTGTCTACATCATAAAACTTACCTTGGGGCCCATCTGGGCTGAACCTTCTTTTTCATCTTCCCTTTATTTCCTGTCTCTCTCTATGTCTTTCTCTTTTTCTTCTTTTCTTTTTTTTTCTTTTTTCTTTTCTTTTGTCTCTCATTTGGGTGGGGAATCCTGATTGCTCAGAAGTGTTCCAGGGTGCACCTTGACAGCATCACAGTTGATACATCCAGCTACATCTGTTCAGTCCTCTCCCACCAAAATGACTAGGAGGAGGAATACCCAACAGAAGAAAAATACAGAGGATGGACCTTCTGCAACAGAGCTAACGGCTATCAACATAGACAATATGTCGGAAAGAGAATTCAGGCTAACCATTATCCAGGAAATAGCAAGGTGGGAGAAAGCCATGGATGACCAAACAGAATTGATTAGGGCCGAAATGAAAGCGACCAGACAGGATGTTCACAATGTTAGGGCAGAGCTTAAAGCTACCAAGGAGGAGGTTCACAATGCTCTCAATGAGTTCCAATCTAATCTAAACTCTCTCAAAGCTAGGGTAACTGAGACAAAAGATAGAATTAGTGATCTGGAAGACAAACAGATAGAGAGAAAGGATCAGGAGGAAGCCTGGAACAAATAGCTTAGGAACCACGAAAACAGAATCAGGGAAATAAATGATACCATGAAGTGTTACAACATCAGAATTATTGGAATCCCGGAAGGGGAGGAGAAAGAAAGAAATCTATAAAATATAGTGGAACAAGTCCTTCGTGAAAATTCTCCCAATCTCGCGAATGGAACCAGCGTTCAGGTACTAGAGGCTGAACAGTCTCCACCCAAGATTATATATTCCAAGAAAACATCACGACACCTGATAGTCAAATTGAAGAATTATAATTGTAGGTATAATCTCTTGAAAGCCGCCAGGGCAAAGAGGCTCCTTACTTACAGGGGAAGCACATCAGAATAACATCAGACCTGTCCACAGAGACCTGGCAAGCCAGAAGAGGCTGGCAAGATATATTCAGGGAACCATATGAGAAGAACATTCAGCCAAGAATACTTTATCCAGCAAGACTGACATTCAAAATGGATGGAGAGATAAAGAGTTTCCAAGACCGGCAAGGCTTAAAAGACTATGCAACCACCAAGCCGACACTGCAGGAAATAGTAAGGGGGGTTCTATAAAAGAGGAAAAATCTTATGAATAGCATTGAACAGAAATATAAAGACAGTCTACAGAAAGAAAGACTTCAAAGGTAACTCGATGTCAATAAAAACGTATCTATCAATAATCACTCTCAATGTGAAAGGCCTAAATGCGCCCATAAAATGGCACAGGGTTGCAGATTGGATAAAATGACAGGACCCATCCATATGTTGTCTACAAGAGACCCATTTTGAACCTAAAAGTACACCCAGACTGAAAGTGAAGGGATGGAGAAGCATCTTTCCTGCCAATGGGCCTCAAAAGAAGGCTGGGGTAGCGATTCTCATATCATATAAATTAGACTTCAAACTAAAGACTGTAGTCAGAGATACAGAAGGACACTACATAATCCTTAAAGGGACTATCCACCAAGATGATATAACAATTGTAAATATCTATGCTCCTAATATGGGAGCAGCCAATTACTTAAAAAAACTGTTAATCAAGATAAAGAGTCATATTGATATAAATACTCTAATCATAGGAGATATTAACACGCCTCTCTCAGAAATAGACAGATCATTGAAACAGAAAATCTAAAGAAACAAGAGCATTGAATGACACATTGGACCAGATGGACCTCATAGATATATATAGAACATTCCACCCTAAAACAACAGAATACTCATTCTTCTCAAGTGCACACGGAACCTTCTCCAGAATAGACCACATACTGGGTCACAAATCAGGACTCAACCGATACCAAAAGACTGAGATGATTCCCTGCATATTCTCAGATCACAATGCTTTGAAACTGGAGCTCAATCACAAGGAAAAGTTCCGAAGGAACTCAAACACCTGGAAGCTAAAGACCACCTTGCTTAAGAATGCTTGGATCAAATAGGAGATCAAAGAACTGAAACAATTCATAGAAACCAATGAGAATGAAGACACTTCGATCCAAAACCTATGGGATACAGCAAAGGAAGTCCTAAGGGGGAAATACATAGCCACCCAAGCCTCCCTGAAAAAAATAGAAAAATCCAGAATACACCAGCTGTCTCTACACCTTAAAGAACTGGAGAATGAACAACAAATCAAACCAACTCCACACATAAGAAGGGAAATCATCAAGATGAGAGCTGAGATCAATGATGTAGAAACCACAGATACAGTAGAACATATCAATGAAACTAGAAGCTGGTTCTTTAAAAGAATCAATAAGACTGATAAACCACTGGCCACACTAATCCAAAAGAAAAGAGAGAAAGTCCAAATTCATAAAATTATGAATGAAAAGGGAGAGATCACAAGTAACACCAAGGAAGTAGAAACAATCATCAGAAGTTATTATCAACAGCTATATACCTATAAGCTTAGCAACCCAGATGAAATGGATGCATTCTTGGAAAACTATATACTACCAAAATTGAACAGGGAAGAAATCGACAACCTGAATAGACCGATATCTAATAATGAGATTGAAGCAGTGATCATAAACCTCCCAAAAAACAAGAGCCCAGGACCTGACGGATTCCCTGGGGATTTCTACCAAACTTTCAAAGAAGAAATAACACCTATTCTCCTGAAGCTGTTTCAAAAAAATTGAAGCAGAAGGAAAATTTTCAGACTCTTTCTATGAAGCCAGCATTACCCTGATCTCCAAACCAGGCAAAGACCCTACCGAAAAGGAGAATTTCAGACTAATATGACTGATGAATATGGACGCTAATATTCTCAACAAGATCCTAGCAAATAGGATCCAACAGCACATTAAAAAGGTTATCTACCATGACCAGGTGGGATTCTTCCCTGGGATACAAGGATGGTTCAACATTCTCAAATCAATCAATGTGATACAACAAATTAATATGAGAAGAGAGAAGAACCACATGGTCCTCTCAATTGATGCAGAAAAAGCATTTGACAAAATCCAATATCCGTTCCTGATTACAATGCTTCAAAGTATAGGGATGGAGGGAACATTCCTGAACCTCATCAAATCTATCTATGAAAGACCCACAGCAAATATCATCCTCAATGGAAAAAAGCTTGCAGCCTTCCCGTTGAGATCAGGAACAAGACAAGGATGCCCATTTTCACCACTCTTGTTCAACATAGTATTAGAAGTCCTAGCGACAGCAATCAGACATCAAAGAGAAATAAAACGTATCCAAATTGACAATGAAGAAGTCAAACTCTCTCTATTCACAGATGACATGATTCTTTATATGGAAAACCCAAAAGACCCCACCTCCAAACTACTAGAACTCATAGAGCAATTCAGCAACGTGGCAGGATACAAAGTCAATGTGCAGAAATCAGTGGCTTTCTTATACACTAACAATGAAAATACAGAAAGGGAAATTAGAGAATTGATTCCATTTACTATAGCACCAAGAACCATAAGATACCTGGGAATAAACGTAACAAAAGAGGTAAAGAATCTGTACTTGAGGAACTGCAGAACACTAATAATTGAAATTGAAGAAGACACAAAAAGATGGAAGACCATTCCATGCTCTTGGATTGGAAGATTAAACATTGTTAAAATGTCTATTTACATTTAAAATGTCTATATACTTTTAATGCCATTCCGATCAAAATTCCACTGGCATTCTTCAAAGAGCTGGAGCAAATAATCCAAAATTTTTTTTGACATTTTTTTCCAATTTATTTATTTTCAGAAAAACAGTATTCATTATTTTTTCACCACACCCAGTGCTCCATGCAAGCTGTGCCCTCTATAATACCCACCACCTGGTACCCCAACCTCCCACCCCCCCGCCACTTCAAACCCCTCAGATTGTTTTTCAGAGTCCATAGTCTCTCATGGTTCATCTCCCCTTCCAATTTACCCAAAAGCACATACCCTCCCCAATGTCCATAACCCTACCCCCCTTCTCCCAACCCCCCTCCCCCCAGCAACCCACAGTTTGTAATAATCCAAAATTTTATATGGAATCAGAAGAGACCCCGAATCACTAAGGAAATGTTGAAAAACAAAAATAAAGCTGGGAGCATCACATTACCTGATTTCAAGCTTTATTACAAAGCTGTGTTCACCAAGACAGCATGGTACTGGCATAAAAACAGATACATAGGCCAGTGGAACAGAGTAGAGAGCCCACATATGGACCCTCAACTCTATGGCCAATTAATCTTCGACAAAACAGGAAAAAATATACAGTGGAAAAAAGACAGTCTCTTCAATAAATGGTGCTGGGAAAACTGGACAGCTATAAGTAAAAGAATGAAACTCGACCATTCTCTTACACCGTACACAAAGATAAACGCAAAATGGATAAAGGACTTCAATGTGACACAGGAATCCATCAGAATCCTAGAGTAGAACTTAGGCAGTAATCCCTTTGATATCAGCCACAGCAACTTCTTTCAAGATACGTCTCCAAAGGCAAAGGAAACAAAAGTGAAAATAAACTTTTGGGATTTCATCAAAATCAAAAACTTCTGCACAGCAAAGGAAACAGTCAAAAAAACAAAGAGGCAACCCACGGAATTGGACAAGATATTTGCAAATGACAGTACAGACAAAAGGTTGATATCCAGGATCTATAATGAACTCTTCAAACTCAACACACACGAAACAGGCGAACATATCAAAAAATGGGCAGTAGATATGAACAGACACTTCTCCAATGAAGATATACAAATGGCTATCAGACACATGAAAAAATTTTCATCATCACTAGCCCTCATGGAGATTCAAATTAAAACCACATTAAGATATCACCTTACACATTGCACCAGTTAGAATGGCCAAAATTAACAAAATAGGAAACAACATGAGTTGGCGAAGATGTGGAGAAAGGGGAACCCTCTTCCACTGTTGGTGGGAATGCAAGTTGGTGGAGCCTCTTTGGAGAGAAGGGTGGATATTCCTCAAGAAATTAAAAATAGAACTTCCCTATGACCCTGCCATTGCACTCTTGGGTATTTACCCCAAAGACACAGATGTCGTGAAAAGAAGGGCTATCTGTACCCCAATGTTTATAGCAGCAATGGCCACGGTCGCCAAACTATGGAAAGAACCAAGATGCCCTTCAACGGATGAATGGATAAGGAAGATGTGGTCCATATATACTATGGAGTATTATGCCTCCATCAGAAAGGATGAATACCCAACTTTTGTAGCAACATGGACGGGACTGGAAGAGATTACACTGAGTGAAATAAGTCAAGCAGAGAGAGTCAATTATCATATGGTTTCAGTTATTTGTGGAGCATATCAAATATCATGGAGGACAAGGGGTGTTAGAGAGGAGAAGGGTGTTGGGGTAAATTGGAAGGGGAGGTGAATTATGAGAGACTATGGACTCTGAAAAACAATCTGAGGGTTTTGAAGTGAAGGCGGTGTGGGAGGTTGGGGTACTAGGTGGTGGGTATTATAGAGGGAATGGATTACATGGAGCACTGGGTGTGGTGAAAAAATGAATACTGTTTTTCTGAAAATAAATAAATTAATTTAATTTTAAAAAAAGATATAAAAGCCTGTGCTACCATGTTTGTTCATTTGATTTACAGTTCCTGACGAGCTGCCCTCCATGTCTATGCATTGGGCCTGTGATCACCTCACCACTAACCTTAAACCAAATTTTTGTTTACAGACTTCTCTCTCAAAACCATGGCTCACATGCCCTCCAGGATTGCGTCCCTGGAGCCAGACCATAGGACTATGCCTGCCATCCCCAAGAAAACTGTGCCCGTCATAGTTGCCCAAACATTCCAAATTAGGAGGAACCTGCAAGGCGCCTGAGCCCTCCCCAATACTGTCGGCTGCTCTGAATGCAAATGTGCAGTCTGAATCACCCTGCTTACCTACATCCAGGCAGACAACCAAATCAATCGTCCTGAGTCAGAAGATTGAACCTGACATATCCCTAGGACCTTATTGGAACCCTAGATTAGGTGTTCAGGCATTTGTCCTCAGAGACCTGTTCTGGAATACCAACTAATGACACAACGGTTTTCTCTGAGCCACTCCCCAGAATATCTTTTGTCCCCAGAAGGAAACCGTGACTTTTGACCTTTCCAAACACTCAGGGTAGAAGAATTCTGCACAGCACCTTAGCCACCAGCACATTCTATCATCTCCCTGGTAACAATCCAGCATTGTGACCCATCTGCAAGAGATTCCATGTCAACTCAAGGCCTTGGAACTTCACCCCAGCGCCACCTAGCTGGTCACCATGGTTTTCAGATTCAAAGGTCATTGGAGGTGTGCTTTCCAGGCATCCATGTGGGAGAGCTCGGCTATCCATACTTTCCACATGGGGGACCCTGGAGCAAACAAACCAGATTCCACCTGTCAAGGAGAAGGACCTTGTGGTTTGGAACATCTCACAGGCCTCAGCGTGGGAAATCCTCCATGGGATATTGACGCCACCCCTCCTTTTGACGGTCATCATAGACACAAACTCCAGTGTGAACAAACATCTGGCATCTGCCCTTACACAGCTGCTGGCTATCTCGAATAAGCCGCTGCACACTGGAAGTGGATTCCGCATGTCACTGAATTGAACCATGGCTTGTGCTTACAAATCCATCCTCACCCTACTGGTCCCCTAGCACTCTTGATAGGAATTCTTGGGCCACAGTGTAACATTCTGCCTGCCCTATAAAAAGAAGTGCCTGGTGAATCTACCCAGAAACCCCACATGAAAATCATCTGCTGGGACCTCGAGGGAACCCCAATTTAAAGGGTGCCCTGGCCACTAGAGCTTGTCTGACAGAACATGAGCCCTGAAAGAGTGTCAGCCACACAGAGAGTGGGTCCCATTACCAGCATGTGAGAAAGGCCGTGGCCCAAGTCCGTCATCTCTACACATCCTTTATATTCAGGCAGCTGTCCCCAGACCTTTGCTGGAAACACTGCCAATGAGGGTACCTGAGGAACAATAGAGAACTCTTCTTTCCCATGGCAGGAAAACTGGCTATTGGGATGGGTGTTCAACCCTCAAAGTAGGAGAAAGCTTCATGGACAATAAGATCATGCAAACTCCTGGGGGCTGGCCTGGGCACAAACAGGCATTGTGACCCTAAGCCTGAACATGCTTTCAAAAAAGCCCTCTCAGTTGCACTAGCAGGATCCTGCATTGCTTGCCTGGTACGCCCTAGGCCCAAATCTTAACATATGGTGGCATTTTGCAGGGGCCCAGACCCAGAGCCGGTTTCGGGAATCCCTGTTTTGTGGCACCTTTAAGATGGAAAAGAGCACTATTCCCTTCTCTGAAAAAGACACCAATCTATGGAGAGCCACCAGGATCCTTAGAGAGGAAAAGTCTCCCATGGACCAATGAGACCACACCTGCATTCCCAACCCATAATGGACACACAATCCAGATAGAAAACCTTGTGCTACTGCCTTTCAATAACCCTATTTACTTTTCCTGACGTGTTTCCCTCTAGGTCTATGCATTGGGCCTGCGACCACAATTCCACTAACCCTAACCCGAATTTGTGTATGCAGACTTCAGTCCCAAAACCATGGTTCTCATGCCTTCCAGGATGGGGTCTCTGGAGCCACACCACAGGACTGTGTCTGCCATCCGCAAAGAAATTGTGCCCGTCATATTTGCCCAAACCTTCCACATTATGATAAAGCAGCAAGGCCCTCATCTCACCCCTATATCAGCGGCCATTCTGGATGGAAATGCACAGTCTAAAAAAACCTTATCAGCTACATCCAGGCAGACATCCAAGTCAATGTTCCTGAGTCAGAAGATTAAACCTGACATGCCCCTAGGACCACATTGGAACCCTCGATTAGGTTTTCAGGAATCTGTCCTCAGGGGCCTGTTCTGGAATACAGAACAACATTAGGGCCCTGGGCCACACAAGAGAACATTTCCTGTCCCCAGAAGGAAACCATGCTCTTCGAACTGTGCCAATCCGTCAGTTAGGAGAATCCTGTACGGCACCTTACCCTCCAGCACATTTGAATATCTCCCTAGTAACAAACCATAATTGTGGCCTTTCTGCAAGACATTCAGTGTCAACTCAAGGCCTTGGTACTTTGTCCCAGAGCCACGAGAACAAACCTGTCAGGTTCCTCAGCTGCAATGCTCAATGGAGGTGTGCGTTCCAGGCATCCATGTGGGAGAGATCTGCTACCAAGACTTTCCGCATGGAGAACCCTGGAGCAAACAAAGCAGACTCCGTCTGTCTAGTAGAAGGAAAACTTTCTGTTTGGAGCATCTCACAAGCCTCAGCGTGGGAAATCCTACAGGGCCTCTTGACACCACCCCTCCATTTGTTGGTCATCATAGACACAAACTTCAGTGTGTGCAAACATCTGTCATCCACCCTTACTCATGCCCTGGATATCTCGAATAAGACTCTACACATTGGAACTGTCTTCCACCTGGCACTGAATAAAACCGTGGCTTGGGTTTACAATTCCATCCTCACTGTATTCATCCTCATGCCCTCTTGATGAGGAATTCTGGAGCCACAATGCAGCATTCTGTCTTCCCCATAGAAAGAATATGAGCCTGGTGAGACTGCCAGAAAATCCCACATGAGGATCTGTCTGCTCGACTCTCGAGGGAACCCCAATTTATAGGTACACTGGTCACTACTGCTGTGTTTGACAGAGCCCGAGCCCCGACCTCTTGTCAGCCACCCAGAGAGCCCGGCCCATATCCAGCATGTGAGACCAGAGAGGGCCCATGTCAGTCATATCTACCCATCCTTAGTATTCAGTCATCTGTCCCCAGACCTTTGCTGGAATCCCTGCCAATGGGGGAAGCTGAAGCACAATAGAAAACTCCTATTTCCCCAAGGCAGGTAACGTGGCTTTTGAGATGGGTTTCCAACCCTCAGAGTTGGAACCAGGTTCATGGCCAAAGGGATCACACCCACTCCTGAGGGCCGCCCTGGGGGCAAACAGGCATTGTAACCCTCAGCTTGAGCGTGCTTTCAAGCGAGCCTCTCAGTTGCTCCACCAGGATCAGGCTTTGAAGGCCTGGTATGCCACTAGACCCAAATTCTAACCCTTGGTGGGATTTTTCAGGCGCCCAGACCCAGAACCCATGTCTGGAATCCCTATTTTGGGACACACATAAGTTGGAAACTATCACTCTTCCCTTCCACGAAAAAGTCACCAAATTACAAGGAGCCAGCACATTCCAAAGAGAGGAAAAGACTCCCATGGACCCATGAAACCACACCTGCATTCAGAGGCCATCCTGGACACACAATCCAGATAGAGAAGCCTGTGCTACTGCTTATGAGGCACCCTAATTACAGTTCCTGATGAGCTGCTCTCCAGGTCTATGCATTGGGGCTGTGATCACCTCTCCACTAACCCTAATCCGAGTTTGTTCATGCGGACTTCTTGCCCAAAACCATGGCTCACATGGCCTCCAGAATGGGGTCTGTGTAACCACATCAGAAGACTGTGCCTGCAATCCCCAAAGAAACTATGGCCATCATATTTGCCCAAACCCTCTGTTTAGGAGAAACCTACAAGGCCCCTGAGCCCATCCCAGTATTGGAGGCCGGTCTATTTGCAAATGCACAGTCTGAAACACCCTGATCACCTCCATTGATGCAGACACCAGTCAATGGGCCTGAGTCAGAAGATTGAACCTGACATGCCCCTAGGGTTTCATTGGAACCCTACATTAGGTTGTCAGGCATTCGTTGTCTGTTCTGGAATACCAATTTAGGGTACAACATGTGTTCTCTGAGTCACAAAACAGAACATCTCCTGTCCCTACAAGCAAACCGTGCCCTTGGATCTGTATAAAACCCTCAAGGTGGGAGAATCCTGCATGGCCCCTTAGCCACCAGCACATTCTAAGATCTCCATGGAAACAAACCAGCATAAGTGAAACATCTGCAAGAGATTCCCTGTCAACTCCAGGCCTTGGTACTTCGCCCCAGAGGCAACAGAAGGAACATGCCATGATCCTCAAGTGGAATGATTAATTGAAGTGTGCTTTCCAGGCATCCATGCGGGAGAGCTCTGCTAAGCAAACTTTCTACATGGAGACTGTGGAGCAACCAAAACAGACTCCACCTTTCCAGTAGAAGGAAACAATGCTGTGGAGCATCTCACAAGCCTCAGCATGGGGAATTCTCTGTAGCCTCTTGACGCCACCCCTCCATTTGTCAGACATCATAGACACAAACTCCAGTGTGAGCAAATATCTGACATCTGCCCTTACTCAGGTGCTTGCTATCTCGAATAATCTGCTGCCCTTTGGACTGCCTTCCACTTGGCACTGAATTTAACCGTAGCTTGGTTTTACAATTACATCCTCACCTGACTGGTCCCCAAGCCCTCTTGATAGGGAATTCTGGAGCAACAAACAGCATTCCGCCTTCCCTATAGAAAGAAGAACTGCCTGGTGAGACTGTCCAGAAACACCACATGAGGATCATCTGCTCAGCCCTAGAGGATCCCTGATTTATCAGCTGCCCTGGTCAGTAGTGCTGTGTCTGACAGAGCCTGGGCCATGACTTTGTGTCAGGCACCCAGAGAGTGGTTCCCATATTCAGCATATGAGACCAGCCATGGCTCAATCCGTCCTCTTTACCAATCCTTGGTATTTGGGCATCTGTCCCCAACCCTTTGCTGGAATCCCTGAAAATGGGGGAACCTGAAGCCCAATGGCGAACTGCTCCTTCCCCGTGGCATGAAACCTAGCAGTTGGGATGGGTGTCCAACCCTCTGAGATGGAGCCAGCTGTATGGGAAATGAGACCATGCCCACTCCTATTGGTCTCCCTGGGAAAAAAACAGGGGTTGTGTCCCTAAGCCTGAGCATGATTTCAAATAAGCCCTCTTTATCGCACCACCAGGATCCTGCATTGCAGGGCTGGTATGACCCAAGGCCCAAATCCTAACCCTTGGTGGGAATCTCTTGGCCCCCAGACCAAGAGCCCGTCTCCAGAATCCCTCTTTGGGGGCACCCCTAAGATGGAAAACAGCGCTCTCCTCTTTCCCTAGAAAGCCACCCAACTATTGGGAGCCACCAGGATCCATAAGGAAGAAAAATATCCCATGGACCCATGAGACCACACCTGCATTCTGAGGCCATCCAAACACACAATCCAGATAGGAAAACCTGTGATACTGTCTTCCAGTTACCTTAATTACAGTTCCTAACGAGCTCTCCTCCAGGTCTATGCATTGGGCCTGTGATCACCTCACTACTAAGCCTATCCGAATTTGAGTTTGCAGTCTACTCTCCCAAAACCATGGCTCATATGTCCTCCAGGATGGGGTTTTTGGAGCCACACCAAAGGAATGTGCCTGCCATCCCCAAGGGAAATTTTCCTGTCCCAGTTTCCCAAACCATCTAGATTAGGGGTAACCTCAAGGGCGCTTGAGCCGACCACCATATTGGAGGCTGCTCTGTATGCAAATGCTAAGTCTGAAAGACTCTGATCACCTACTTCCAGCAGACGCCAAAGTCAATGGTCCTGAGTCAGAAGATTGAACCTGACATGCCCCTAGGACCTCACTGGAATCCTAGATTAGATTTACAGGTATTGTCCTCAGAGGCTTGTTATGGAATACCAACTTATTATATAACATGATATAAGAAGAACATCTCCTGTCCCTAGAAAGAAACCGTGCTCTTTGACCTCTGTCAAACCCTCTGGGTAGTAGAATCCTGCTTGGCCCCTTAGCACCAGGACATTCTAAGTGTTTCTTGGTAAAAAACCAACATTGTAACCCAACTGAAATAGATTCCATGTTAACTCATCGCCCTTAATACTTCGCACCAGAGCCACCGGAGAAAACCTGCCTTGTTCCTCATCTGCAACGGAGAATGGAGGTTTGCTTTCCAGGCATCCATGCGGGAGAGCTCTGCTACCCAAACTTTCCACAAGGGGGAACCTAGAACAAACAAACCAGACTCCACATGTCCAGTAGAAGGAAATATTGCTGTTTGGAGCATCTCACAAGCCTCAGAGTGGGAAATCCTCCATGGCATCTTGACGCCACCCCTCCATTTGTAGATCATCATAGATACAAACTCCAGTGTGAGCAAACACTGACAACCGCCCTTACTCAGGTGCTGGTTTCTCAAATAAGGCGCTACATATTGTAACTGCCTTCCGCTTGGCACTGAATTGAACCATAGCTTGGTTTTACAATTCCATCCTCACCCTACTGGTCTTCAGGCCTTGTTGAGAGGGAATTTTGGAGCCACAACGCAGCATTCTGCCTTCCCCATAGAAAGAAGTCCCTGGTGGGTTTGCCCAGAAACCTCACATGAGGATCAATCTGCTCAGCACTCAAGGGGACCCCGATTTATAGGCTCCCTGGCCACTAGTGCTGTGTCTGACAGAGCCTGAGCCCCGAACTCGTTTCATACACAGAGAGGGTGGGGCCCATTTCCAACAGGCAGACCGGCCATGGCTCAAGTCTGTTATATCTACCCATCTTTGGTATTCAGGCATCTGTCCCCAGTCTTTTGTTGGAATCCCTGCCAATGGGGGAACTTGAAGCACAATAGAGAACTCCTCCTTCCCCATGGCAGGAAACCTGGCTGTTGCGATGGGTGTCCAACCATCAGTGTGGGAACCAGCTGCATTTCCAATGAGACCACACCCACTCCTGAGGGCTGCCCTGGGATCAAATAGGCATTGTGACCCTCAGCCTGAACATGCTTTCAGACAAACACTCTCAGTTTCACCAACAGGATCCTGCTTTGCCAGCCTGGTACACCCCTAGGCCCAAATCCTAACCCTTGGTGAGATTTTACAGGTGTCCAGACCCAGTTACCATCTCTGGAGTTTCTCTTTTGGGTCACCCCTTAGATGGAAAACAGCACTCTTCTCTTCCCTGACAAAGCCACCAAAGTATTGGGAGCTGCCAGGATCCTTAGAGAGGAAAAATATCCCATGGACCCATGAGACCACACCTGCAATCTGAGGCCATCCTGGACACACAATGCAGATAGAAAAGCCTGTGTTACCTCTTTCAAGTCACCCTACGTACAGTTGCAGACAAGCTGCCATCCAGGTCTATGCATTGGGCCTGTGATCTCCTCGCCACTAACCCTAACCCGAGTTTATGTTTGCAGATTTCTCTCCCAATACCATGGCTCAAATACCTTCCAGGATGGGGTCTCTCGAGCCAGACCACAGGACTGTGCCGGTCATCCTCAAGGAAAATTTGCCTGTCACAGTTTCCCAAACCCTCCAGATTAGGAGAAACTTGAAAGGACCCTGATCTCACCACAATATTGGAGGCTGCTCTGGAAGTAAATGCGTATTCTGAAACACCCTGATCACCTACCTCTGCAAGACACTCAAGTCAATGGTCCTGAGTCAGAAGATTGAAACTGACATTCCCGAGGACCTCACTGGAACCCTAGATTAGGTGTTCGGGCATTTGTCCTCAGAGACCTGTTCTGGAATACCAACTTATGATACAACATGTGGTTTCTGAGCCACAGAACAGAACATCTCCTGTCTCCAGAAGGAAACCATGCCCTTCGACTAGTGTCAAACCCTCTGGGTTGGAGAATCCTGCATGGCCCCTTAGCCACCAGGACATTCTAAGATTTCCTTGCTAACAAACCAGCATTGTGACCCATCTGAAAGAGATTCCATGTTAATTCATCGCCTTTGGTATTTCACACCAGAGCCACCAGAACGAACCTTCCATATTCCTCAGATGCAATGGACAATGGAGGTGGGCTTTCAAGGCAGCCATGCGGGAGACCTGTACTATCAACATGGAGGACACTTGAGCAAACAAACCAGACTCCCCAACTCCAGTAGAAGAAAGCCTTGTTGTTTGGAGAATCTCACAAGCCCCAGCGTGGTACATCCTCAATGGCTCTTTGATGCTACCCTTCCTTTAGTCGGTTTAATAGATACAAACTCCAGTGTGAGCAGACATCTGACATCCACCCTTACTCAGGTGCTGGATAGCTCGAATCAGCCGCTCCACACTGAAGCTGCCTTCCACTTGGCACTGAATTTAACCATAGCTTGTGTTTACAATTCTATCCTCACCCTTAAGGTCTCCATGGCCTCTTAATAGGTAATTCTCGAGCCACATCAGAGCATTTGGCCTTCCTCATAGAAGGAAGAAGTGCCAGTCAGTCTTCCAAGAAAGCCCACATGAGGATCAATCTGATCGACCCTGTAGGGAACCCCGATTTGTAGGCTGCCCTGGCCACTAGTGCTTTCTGACAGAGCCTGAGCCCCGACTTCGTCAGCCACCAAGTAACCTGTGACCATATCCAGAATGTGAGACCGGTCATGGCTCAATTCCGTCATCTCTACCCATCCTTGGCATTCAGGCATCTGTCACTAGACCTTTGCTGGAATCCTGACCAATGGGGGAAGCTGAAGTACAATAGAGAATTCCTCCTTCCCAATGGCAGGAAACATGTCTGTTGGGATGAGTGTGCAACCCTCAGAGTGGGAGCCAGGTATATCCTCAATGAGACCACGAACACTCCTGAGGGCCGCCCTGGGAACAAACAGGCATTGTGACCCTCAGCTCAGCCTGAGCATGCTTTCAAACAAGCCCTCTCAGTTTCACCACCACGCATTGTAGGCCCGGTATGCCCCTAGGCCCAAAACCTAACCCTTGGTGGGATTTTCCAGGCTCCCTTACCCAGTGCCCATCTAGGTAATTTCTGTTTTGGGCCACCCCGAATACGGAAAGCAGCACTCTTCCCTTCCCCGAAAAAGCCACTAAACTATTGGGAGCTGCCAGGATCCTTAGAGAGGTAAAGTGTCACATGGACCCATGAGACCATACCTACATTCCGAGGCCTTCCTGGACACACAATCCAGATAGAAAATCCTTTGCTACTGTCTTCGAGTCACCCATATTATAGTTCCTGATGAACTGTCAATCAGGTCTATGCATTGAGCATGTGTTCACCACGCCACTTACCCTAACCTGAGTTTGTGTTTGCAGAATTCTCTCCCAAAACCATAGCTCAAATGCCTTGCTGGATGGGCTCTCTAGAGCCACATCATAGGACTGCCTGCCATGGCCAAGGAAAATTTGCCCGTCGCAGTTTCCCAAACCCTCCAAAATAGGAGAAACCTGCAAGGTCCCTGAGGCTGCTCTGGTCCCAAATGTGCAGTCTGTACACCTTATCACATACATCCAGGCAGACACCCAAGTCAATGTTCCTGAGTCAGATGATTGAACCTGGCATGCCCCTAGGACATCACTGGAAACCTAGATTAGGTTTGCAGGCACCTGTCCTCAGGAATGGATCACAATGCTGAATTGTTACCAGGGAGATCTTAGAATATGCTGGTGGCTAACGTGCCTGGCAGGATTCTCCTACCCTGAGTATTTGGCACAGGTCGAAAAGCACGGTTTCCCTGGAATACCAGCTTATGATAGAACATGTGGTCCCTGAGACACACGACAGTACATCTCCTGTCCCCAAAAGGAAACTGTGCTCTTGAGCCTGTGTCAAACCCTCAGGTAGGAGAATCCTGCATGGTCCCTTAGCCACCAGTACATTCTAAGATACCCGTGGTAACAAACCAGCATTGTGACCCATCTGCAAGAGATTTAGTGTCAACTCAAGCCCTTGGTACTTCGCCCCAGAGCCACCAAAAGGAAACTGCCATGTTCCTCAGCTTCAATGGTCATTGGAGGTGTGCTTTCCAGTCATCCATGTGGAATAACTCTTCTCCCAATATTTCAACATTCAGGACCCTAGAGCTAGCAAACCAGACTCCACCTGTCCAGTCAAAGAAAAGCTTGCCATTTGGAGCATCTCAGAAGCTCAAGCGTGGGAAATCCTCCATGGCCTCTTGACGCCACCACTCCATTTGTCAGTCATCATAGACACAAACTCCAGTGTGAGCAAACATCTGACATCTGCCCTTACTCAGGTTCTGGGTATCTCAAATTAGCCTCTGCACATTGGAACTTCCTTCTGCCTGGCAGTGAATTGAACTGTAACTTGTGTTGACAATTCCATCCTCAACCTACTGATACCCAAGCCCTCTTGATGCAGAATCTGGAGCCACAACGCAGCATTCTGACTTTCCCATAGAAAGAAGAATTGCCTGGACAGTCTGCCCAGAAACCCCACATGAGAATCTATCGGCTTGGCACTCGAAGGGATTCTGATTTATAGGCTGTCCTAGCCTCTAGTGCTGGGTCTGACAGAACCTAAGCCCCGACCTAGTGTCAGCCACCAACAGAGCGGGCCCCATATCCAGCATGTGAGACCAGCCATGGCCCACATCCGTCATCTCTATCCATCATTGGATTCAGTGACCTTTCCCAAGACTTTTCCTGGAACACCTGCCAATAGGGACATGAAGTACAATAGAGAACGCCTCCTTCCCCATGACTGGAAACCTGGCAGTTGGGATGTTTCTTGAAACCACACAGTGGGAGCCAGCATCATGGACAATGAGATCACACCAACTCCTGAGGGCTTCCCTGGGCACAAACAGGCATTGTGACCCTAAGCCTGAGCATGCTTTCAAACAAGCCCTCTCAGTGGCATGGACAGAATCCAGCATTGCAGTCCTGGTACACACCTAGGCCCAAATAATAACCATTGGTGTGATTTTCCAGGCACCCAGTCAAAGAGCCTGTCTCTGTAATCCCTGTTTTGGGGCAACCCAATGACGGAAAACAGCACACTTCATGTCCCTGAAAAAGCCACCAAACTTGGGAAGCCGCCAAGATCCTAAGAGGGGAAAAATCTCCCATGGACCCATGAGACCACACCTGCATTCCAAGACCATCCTGCAAACACAATCCAGATAGAAAAGCCTGTGCTACCACCTTTGAGTCACCCTAATTACAGTTCCTCACGAGCTACCCTCCAGGTGTACACATTGGATCCCTGATCGCCTCACCACTAACCCTAACCCGAATTTGTACTTGCAGACTTCTTTCCCAAAACCATGGCTCACTTGCCTCCAGGATGGTGTCTGTGGAGCCAGAGCACAGGACTGTGCCTGCCATCCCCAAGGAAACGGTGCCCGTCTCAGTTGCCCAAACATTTCAAATTTGGAGAAACCTGCAAGGCCCCAGAGCCCATCTCAATATTGACAGCCTCTCTGCACGCAATGCCCAGTCTGAAACACCCTGATCACCTACATCCAGGATGACATCCAAGTCAATGATCCTGAGTCAGATGTTTGAAACTGACATGCCCCTAGGACCTCATTGGAACCCTAGATTAGGTTTTCAGGCATCTGTCCTCAGTGAACATTCTGGAATACCAATTTATGATACAACATATGGTCCCTGAGCCCCACAACAGAAGATATCCTGTCCCCAGAAGGAAACCACGCTCCTCGACCTCTGCCAGACCCTCAGAGTAGGAGAATTCTGCATGACACCTTAACCAACAGCACATTCTAAGATCTCCCTACTAAGAAACCACCATGGTGACCCCTCTGCAAGAGATTCCATGTCAACTCAAGGCCTTGATACTTTGCCCCAGAGCCACCGGACGGAACTGCATCTGCCTCAGCTTCTATGATCAATGGAGGTGCACTTTCCAGGCATCCTTGCGGGAGAGCTCTGCTACACAAACATTCCACATGAGGGCCCTGGAGAAAACATATTAGACTCCACCTGTCCAGTTGAAGGAAAACTTACTGTTTGGAGCATCTCTCAAGCCTCAGAGTGGGAAATCCTTCATGGCCTCTGACACCACCCCTCCATTGGTTGGTCATAATAAATACAGACTCCAGTGTGAGCAAACACCTGACATCCACCCTTAGGGGCTAGATATCCCATATAAGCCACTGCACAAAGGAACTGCCTTCCGCTTGGCACTGAATTGATTGGTAGCTTATGTCTACAGTACCACCCTCACCCTATTGGTCCCCAAGCCCTCTTGACAGGGAATTCTGGAGCTACCACGCAGTATTCTTCCTTCCCCATAGAAAGAAAAAGTGCATGGTGGGTCTGCCCAGAAACACCACATGAGATTCAATCTGCTCGGCCTTCAAGGGAACCCCAATTTATAGGCTTACTTGCCACTAATGCTGTGTCTGACAGAGCCTGAGCCCTTAGCTACTGTCAGCAACCCAGAAAGCAGGCCCCATATCCAGCATGTGAGACTGGTCATAGACAAAGTCTGTCATTTCTACCCATCATTGGTGTTCAGACACCTGTCCCCAGACTTTTGCTGGAATTCCTGCCAATGGGGGAACCTGAAGCACAATAGAGAACTCCTCCTTCCGATGGCAGGAAATCTGGCAGTTGGGATGGGTGTCCATCCCTCAAAGTGGGAGCCAGGTGCATGGCCAATGAAACCACGCCCACTTCTGAGGGCCACGCTGGGCACAAACAGGCATTGTGACCCTCAGCCTGAGCATGTTTTCAAACAAGCCCTCTCAGTTGCACCATCAGGATCCCACACTGCAGGCCTGTATGCCCCTTGGCCCAACTCCCAAGACTTGGTGGGATTTTCCAAGCATCCTGACTCAGAACCCGTCTCTTGCATCCCTGTTTTGGGGCACGCATAAGATGGAAAACAGCACTCTTTCCTTCCCCGAGAAAGCCACCAAACAATGGAAGCCACCAGGATCTTTAGAGTGGAAAAATATCCCATAGACCCATGAGTCCACACCTGCATTCCGAGGCCATCCTGGGCACAAAATCCAGATTAAAAAGCCTGTGCTACCCCCTTCTAGTCACCCGATTTACGGTTCCTGATGAGCTGCCCTTCAGGTCTATACATTGCGCGTGAGACCACCTTGCCACTAACCCTAAGCCGAGTTTGTGTTTGCAGACTTCTCTCCCAAAACCATGACTTCCATACCCTCCAGGGTCGGGTCTCTGTAGCCACAACACAGGACTGTGCCTGCCATCCCCAAGGAAATTGTGTCGTCAACATTGCCCATCCCCACCAGATGGGAGAAATCTGCAAGGCCTCCTAGTGCACCCCAATTTTGGAGGCCGCTCTGGACTCAAATGCACAGTCTGAAACACCCTGATTACCTACATCCAGACAGACACCCAAGTCAATGGGCCTGTCAGATGTTTTAAACTGACATGCCCCTAGTACTTCATTGGAACCCTAGATTAGGTTTTCAGGCACCTGTCCTCAGAGGCCTGATCTGGAATACCAACTTATGATTCAACATGTGGTCCCTGAGCCACACAACAGAACATTTCCTGTCCCCAGAAGGAAACCATGCTCTTGGACCTGTGTCAAACCCTCAGGATAGATGAATCCTGCACGGGCCCTTAGCCACAAGCACATTCTAAGATCTCCCTGGTACAAACCAGCACTGTGACCCATCTTCATGAGACTCCATGTCAACTCAAGGCTTTGATACTTCGGCTTAGAGCCAACAGTATTACCTGCCATGTTCCTCTGCTGCAATGGTCAATGGAGGTGTGCATTCCAGGCATCCATATGGGAGTGCTCTGCTATACAAACTTTACACATGGGGGACCCTGGAGCAAAGAAACCGGAATCCTCCTGTCCGGTTGAAGGAAACCTTGCTGTTTGGAGCATCTCACAAGCCCCAGCATGGGAAATCCTCCATGAACTCTTGACACCACCCTCCATTTGTTGGTCATCATAGACACAAACTCTTGTGTGAGCAAACAGCTGATATCCGCACTTACTCAGGTGTTGGATATATCCAATTAGCCGCTGCACACTGGAACTGCCTTCCGTTCGGTAATGACTTTAACAGTCGTGTGTGTTTACCATTCCATCTTCACCCTCCTGGTCCCCAGGTTCTCTTGATAGGGAATTCTGGAGCAACAATGCAGCATTCTGCCTTCCCCAAGAAAGAAGAATTGCCTGGTGAGTCTTCCCAGAATCCCCACATGAGGATCCACCTGCAGGGCCCTCGAAGACACCCTAATATCTTAGGCCACCGTGGGAACTAAGGCTCTCTCTGACAGAGCCTGAGCTACAACCCCCAGTCAGCCACCGAGACAGTGGGCCCCATTTCCTGAAGGTGGGACTTGTTGTGGCCCAAAGCCGTCATCTCTACTCAACCTGGATATTCAAGCCTTTGTGCCCAGTCCTTAGATCAAATCCCTGCCTATGGGTTACCTGAAGCACAAGGGTACTGCTCCTTCCTGATGGCAGGAAATCTGTCTTTTGGGATGGGTGTCAAACCATCAGAGTGGGAACCAGCTGTATGGACATGAGACCAGGGCCACACATGGGAGCCTCCCTGGGCACAAACAGGAATTGTGACCATCAGCGTGAACCTTATTCCAAACAAACCCCCATGGTAGCTGGACCAAGAGACTGCGGATTGGGACATCCAGGCCTTGGGGCAAATCCTCACTCTCGTTGGTGTTTTTCAGTTGCCTAGACCCAGAAACTGTCCCTGGAATCCCTCTTGTGGGGGTCCATTGAGACGGAAAACAGCAGTCTTCCCTTCCCCCAGAGACAGCAAATCTTGGGAGATGGGCAGAATCCCCAGTGATGAAGAAGGTTCCATGGCCCCATGAAGCCACCCCTACATTTTGCGACCGTTCTGGGCACACAATCCAGACAGAAAAGTCTGTCCAACTACCTCAATGACACCTTAATTTCACTACACAATGAGCTGCCCTCAGAGCCTGCAGATCGGGACTTTGATCATCTCAAGCCTCACCCTACCACTAGTTTGTGTTTGCAGATTTCTGTCTGCTAAACTCTGTCACACATGCCCTCCAGGATGGGGCCTCTGGAGCCACAGTGGATGACTATGCCTACCCTCCCGAAGAAAACTCTGCCCTTCACTGTTGCCCAAACCCTGAAGCTTAGGAGCAAAGTTCAAAACCCCTGAGCCCACCTCAATTTCCAAGGACAATCTGGACTCAAGTGTACATTGTGATACACAGTGAGCACCTGCCTCCAGACAAACATCCAAGTCAAAGTCCCTGAGTCAGAACATTGACCCTGACATGCCTCTAGGACTTCATCGATGCCATAGCTTAGGTTTTCAGGCAACTGTCCTGAGAGGACTGTTCCCCCATACCGTCTTATATTCCAACATGTTGTCCCTGAGCAACACAACAGACCCCTCTTGTCCGCAGTAGGATACCTTGCTCTTGGTAGCTGTGTCCAAGATTCAGTGTACTAGAATCCTGCATTGCCCCTGTCCATCCCAACATTCCATTGTCTCCTTGGATACAAACCAGCATTGTGATCGAACAGCATCAGACTGCATGTCAACTCAGCCCCCTTGGAACTTGATTACCCTGATTTGGTTACAGATGATTACGTTTTACCACTGTAAGTTACAGAAAACTTAAGAATAAGTTTCCCTAGTCTGGAAGAGCAAACATGAGACAAAACATCAAGAGATACAACATTACAGTCTTTCAGTTAACCTAGTCCCATGTTAATAATTCTGGTTTAGTCCGAATGCAGCTTTTACTTCTACAAATTGTTACACATTTCAGTTCCAGAATTTCAACATATCAAAGACCTGTATTTGTCCTGAAATTTTCCCATATGAATTTTCTTTGAGATGGAATTTATCTTCCAAGAGAATTAAAACAATTACAAATGATAAAATATCAGAACTGATATGGTAAAGAGCTGGTGAGATGATAATTTACAATGTAACTGGCAAGAAAATCAGGTTACTTCTGTGACACGTAACATTTCCATAATCACAATATCAAGTGGTGATCTATCAATGTATGAAAACTTTAGGAAATGCATGGCATTTTCCCAAATGTAACCCAAGGTTTATCATTGGTTTAAATCTTGTCAACAATTGCTAAAACCTTCGAAAGTTTTAAAAGACATGCCTAAATATAATTAGGGATGTTAAACACCTGATAAAACAAAACATAGAAACTGAATTTTCTGGGCAGGCAAAGAGAAAACCATAACAGATTAATTAACTTAAGAAAACTTTGTCTTTTTAAACAGAGAGAAAACCAGCTTTTCTATACCAGTGTCTTTTTTTAAAGTAAGCAGATAATGAGTTTACTAGGTTTCCCTTCCTCTGTGAATGATATTGCTGACAAAGGGAGGGGGATCTTTCAGATGCTGTCCTGCTCGCATCCCTCGGGGAATGTAGGAGCGTCTTAGCTAAGGTCAGTCTGTATAAACCCCGGACTAGGACACTCCGTGGAGTAGATGACCATTATGCCATATGACTCCCTGTGAGACTCAGGGTGCAGCCCACTCAGACTCCGTAGTGGAAGTGGAGCCATACAGGCACATTCACACAGTCAGGCACTTTTCAGACTTAAACTTTTACATATCTCCTACTTTTTACATAGAGAGTTGCTTTTCTCATTTCCATCAGTCTTAATTATACTTAACAGAATTTTGTACTCTTAGAAATACCTGAACCTCTACTGAAGACTAAATATAAACCAATTGTGAGTTAGTACAACAGAATTCTTTAGATGGCAAACTTATCAATCAGTTAAGCACAGAACATATTCACCAGCAGATTTCAAAAGCACAAACCCAGTTCCAGCAGCCAACGCTCTAGCGTTTTATCCCATTTGGTTAAGACCTACATGTCCAACAAATGTAATTCCATTTGCCATTCAAGCAACCCTTCACAGTTTCAGGTTACCAAAGACTTCGGAAGCCACTTTAAAAATTACCCATTAAAACCTTGAGACAGACAAATAACCATCTCCACATCAGATGCCATGCTCTCCCGCCATCAAGGGGGAGGGGCTATGCAGTCCACGTTGGGCCAGAAAAGGCAAGGAATTCCCCAAAACAAAGGGAGTTTCTGCAGCTGCTTGGGAATATTCCTTAAAGTCCCTGTCTCAAGGTCAGTTCATCCCACAGTGCCAGTACTGCTTACCAAAAGTGGCCCACTAGGCACTATATTCCATGCCCGGCTCCAATGAGCCAGCATTGGGCACCTTAGCCCGGCATTCGACTAACCCCAGTTGACTCCAGTCTTGGCCCTTTACAAACAAAATGATTGAGTGAGAAGCCTCACATCTATTATGAAGAATGGGGAGATGAAAGTCAAAATCCCCTTACTCTCTGCTTGCCCCATTCCTTCAAGCATAAGAAACAACACAACAGACAACAAAAGGACCAGGCAAAGACAACCACAGGCCCAAGGATTCTTACCCATAACATGCTACTGGTGGGGGCTTTATCCCCTGACCACCTAGGGGGACTCGAACCCCTCAACAACCTAGGGGGACTCGAACACCCCAACCACCCAGGGGGACTCGAACCCCCAACCCTCCAGGGGGACTCGAAACCCACAACTGTCTAGGGGGACTAAACCCCCCAACCGCCCATGGGGACACAAACCCCTTGATGGTCTAGGGAGACGTGAAACCCCTGGCCGTCTAGGGGGACTCAAACCCCCAACCACCAAGGGGTACTCGAACCCCCCGACCATCTAGGGAGACTCGAACCCCCTGGCCTTCTAGGGGGACTCGAACCCCCCAACCACCTAGGGGGACTCGAAACCCCCGACCGCCCGGGGGACTCGAACCCCCCCATCGATCTACCAGCTAAGGGATGGGGCGTCCCCACATCCACTCCAGCCCTGGGGGGCACGGCTGCATCCATCTTCTCTCTGGTGGTCCATAACCTGGAGCTCTAACCAGACAGACAGATAGGATCCAGTGATCTTACTTCTGGAGGCTTTTCCCCAAAATTTCAATGCTGGCTCAGTTCTCATCATTTGAATCCTGGTGCCCCCTCCAATGTTAGCGTTGGTAATCAAATGAGCGATTCTGACACAAAATGAAGGTCAAGCAAAGCTTTATTTCACGCCAGCATTGAGAATCAAACTGATTGGTCAGGGCCATCTCTTGAAAAAAGAGGCAACACCTCCCAGCCTCACAGACTAACTTTTATACAGGTATTTAGCTGGGCTATACACACGTGGCCAATGAGATTGCAATACACAGAGAACACTGCACAGTCATGCTAAATCACCACACACAGGGAAAAAAATGCTAGGTAACACACGGGTGTCCAATTATATTTCAATTTACCCTAGTAGACATATGTGTGCTCCACTGATTGGATGTTTTCACCTGGCCTGAACCGCCCTTGTATCTAGGCTTTGCAAGTAAGTTCATCTGGGAAGGTTGGGGTCAATCTAAGTTTACTGCATAGGGTCAATCTAAGTTCACTACACAAACACAAAATGACTTTCTCTGGCCAACCAGACCCTTACAGGGGAGCCTTAAGCAGCATAGAGAACTCCTTCTTCCAGATGGCAAGAACCTGTCTATTGAGATTGGTGTCCAACACTCAGAGTGGGAGCCAGATGCATGGCCAATGAGACTACACCCAATCCTGAGGGCAGACCTGGGCACAAACAGGCATTGTGACCCTCATCCTGAGCATGCTTTCAAACAAGCCCTCTCAGCTGCACCACCAGGATCCCGCATTGAAGGCCTGGTATGCCCCTAGGCCTAAAACCTAATACTCTGTGGGATTTTCCAGGCACGCAGACCCAGAGTCTGGCTCTGGAATGGAAGTTTGGGGGCACGCCTAAGATGGAAACAGCACTCTTCCCTTCCCTGAAAAAGCTACCAAACTATGGGGAGCCGCCAGGATCCTTAGAGAGGAAAAAATCTCCCATGGACGCATGAGACCACACATGCATTCCGAGGCCATCCTGGACACACAATCCCAATAGAAAAGTCTGTGCCACCGCCTTCCAGTCACCATAATTACATTTCCTGATGAGCTGCCCTTCAGGTTTATGCACTGGGCCTGCGATCACCTCACCAATATCCATAACCCGATTTGGGTTTGCAGACTTCTCTCCCAAAACCATGGCTCACATGTCCTCCAGAATGGGGTCTCTGGAGCCACAGCACAGGACTGTGCCTGCCATCCCCAAGGAAACTGTTCCCATCACAGTTGCCCAAACTCTCTAGATTAGGATAAACCTGAAGGGCCCCTGAGCTCACCCCAATATGGGAGGCAGCTCTGGATGAAAAAGCCCAGTCTGAAGCACCCTGATCACCTCCATCCAGGCAGACCCACAAATCAATCGTCCTGAGTCAGAAGATTGAAACTGACCTGACCCTAGGACCTCACTGGAAACCTAGATTAGGTTTTCAGGCATCTGTCCTCTGAGGCTTGTTCTGAAAAACCAACTTACAGTACAACATGTGTTCCTTGAGCCAAACAACTGAACATCTCCTGTACCCAGAAGGAAACCATGCTCTTGGACCTGTGTCAAACACTCAGAATGATAGAATCCTGCATGGCCCCTTAGTGACCAGCACATTCTAAGATCTCCCTGGTAACAAATTAGCATCGACTCCAATCTGCAAGGGATTCCATGTCAACTCAAGGTCTTGATACTTCACGCCATAGCCACCAGAAAGAACATGCCATGCCTCAGCTGCAATGGTCATTGGAGGTGTGCTTTCCACACATCCTTGCGAAGTGCTCTGCTACCCAAACTTTCCACATGGAGGACACTGGAGAAAACAAACCAGACTCCAGCTGTCCAGTAGAATGAAACCTTACTGTTTGGAGCATCTCCCAATCCCCAGCGTGCAAAATCCTCTATGGCCTCTTGATGCCACCCCTCCATTTGCTGGTCATCATAGACACAAACTCCAGTGCGAGCAAAACACTGACATAGTCCTTACTCAGGTGATAAATATCTCGAATAAGCCACTGCAAACTAGAACTGCCTTCTACGTGGCACTGAATTTAACTGTAGGTTAGTTTTACAATTCTTTCAATACCCCCATGGACCCAAATCCCTCTTGGTAGGGAATTCTCAAGCCACATTGCAGCATTCTGTCTTCCCCATAGAAAGAAGAAGTGCCTGGTGAGTCTTCCCAGAAACACCAAATGTGGATCAATCTGCTTGGCCATCGAGGGATTTAAAGGCTGCCTCGATTTACAGGTTACCCTGGCCACTAGTGCTGTGTCTCACAGAGCCTGAGCCCCGAACTCGTGTCAGCCACCCGGAAGGAGGGCACCATATCCAGCATGTGAGACCAGCTATGGCTCAAGTTCATCAACTCTACCCATCCTTGATATTCAGGCACCTGTCCCCAGGCCTTTGGTGGAATTGCTGCCAAGGGGGGAACCTGAAGCACAATAGAGAACTCGCCCTTCGCTATTGCAGGAAACTTGGCTGTTGGGATGGGTGTCCAACCCTCAAATTGAGAGCCAGCTACATTGAAAATGAGACCACGCCCATTCCTAAGGGTCGCCCTGGGAACAAACAGGCATTGTGACCCTCAGCCAGAGTATGCTTTCAAAGAAGCCCTCTCAGTTGCACCACCAGTTTCCTGCATTGCAGGTCTGGGATGCCCCTAGGCCCAAATCCTAACCCTACGTGGGATCTTCCAGGCATGCAGACCCAGAGCCCATCTCGGTAATCCCTGTTTTGGGGCATGACTAAGATGGAAAACAGCACTCTTACCTTCCCCGAAAAAAACCACCAACCTACGGTGAACCACTAGGAACCTTAGAGAGGAAAAGTCTGCATGGACCCATGAAAACACACCTGTATTTGGAGTCCATCCTGGACACACAATCCAGATAGAAAAGCCTGTCCTACCACCTTCTATTCATGTTAATTACAGTTCCTGACATCCTGCCCTCTCGGTCTATGCACTGGGCCTGCGATCACAACACCACTAACCCACACCTGTATTTGAATTAGCACCTCCCCTTCCAAAAACATGGCTTACATGCCCTCCAGCATGGGGTCTCTTCAGCCATACCACAGGACTGTGGCTGCCATCCTCAAGGCAACTGTGCCCAGCACAGTTTTCCAAACCTTCCAGAGTATGAGAAACCTTAATGACCCTAAGCCCATCCCAATATTGGCCGCCGATCTGGATGCTATGCACAGTCTGAAACACCCTTATCACCTACATCCAGGCAAAATGCCAAGTCAATGGTCCTGAATCAGATGATTGAATGTGACATGCTCCTAGGACCTCAATGGAATGCAACATTAGGTTTTAAGGCATCTGTCTTCAGGGTCCTGTTCTGGAATACCAACTTAGGATGCAACATGTGGTCTCTGAACACAATAAAACAAATCCTGTCCCCAGAAGGATACAGAGATCTTAGACCTGTACCAAACCCTCAGGATAGGAGAATCCTGCACGGTACCATAGCCACCAGCACATTCTCAGATCTCCGTGGTAACAAACCAGCACTGTGGCCCATCTGTAATAGATTACCTGTCAACTTAAGGCCTTGGTACTTCTCCCAGAACCACCAAAATGAACCTGCCATATTCCTCAGCTGCAATGGTCAATGGAGGTGTGCTTTCCAGACATACATGTGGGAGAGCTTTGCTACCCAAACTTTCCACATGGGGGACACTGTAGCAAACAAAGCAGACTCCCCCTGTCCGGTAGAAGAAAACTTTGCTGTTTAGAGCATCTCAAGCCTCAGCATGGGAAATCCTCCAAGGATTCTTGATGCAACTGCTCCATTTGTCGGTCATTACAGACACAAATTCCAGTGTAAGCAAACGTCTGAAATCTGTCCTTACTCAGGTGCTGGATATCTTGAATCTGACACTGCACATTGGATCTACCTTTTGCTTGGCACTGAATTGAACCATAGCTTGTGTTTACAATTCCATCCTCACCCTACTGGCTCCCAAAGCCTCTTGATAGGGAATTCTGGAGCCACAACGCAGCATTCTGCCTACCCCATAGAAAATATAAGGGCCTGGTGAGTCTGCCCAGCAACCCAACATGAGGATCAATCTGCTCAGCCCTCGAGGAAACCCTGATGTATAGGCTGCCCTGGCTACTATTGCTGTGTCTGACAGAGCCTGAGACGAGACTTAGTTTCAACCCCCCAGAAATTGGGCGCCATATCCAGCATTTGAGACCGGCCATGGCCCAAATCTCTCATCTCTACCCATCCTTGGTATTCAAGCACCTGTCCCCAGACAATTGTTGGAATCCCTGACAATGGGGGAACCTGAAAGACAATAGAGAACTCCTCCTTCCCCATGGCAGGAAACCTGGCTGTTGGGATGGGTGTCCAGCCCTCAAAGAGGGAGCCAGCTGTATGGCCAATGAGACCACGCCCACTCCTTAGATCCGCCCTGTGCACAAACAGGCATTGTGACCCTCAGCCTGAGCATGCTTTCAAACAAGCCCTCACAGTGGTACCACCAGGATTCCGCATGCAGGCCAAGTACGCCCCTAGGTCCAAATCCTAACCTTTGGTGGGATTTTCTAGGCGTCAAGACCCAGAGCCCATCTCTGAAATCCCTATATTGGGGCACCCCTAAGATGTAAAACAGCACTCTTTATTTCCCCGAAAAAGGCACCAAACTATGGAGAGCCGCCAGGATCCTTAGAGAGGAAAATTCTCCCATGGACACATCAGACCGCACCTGCATTCTGAGGCCATCTTGGACACACTGTCCAGAGAGAAATGCCTGTGCTCCTGCCTTCTATTTACCCTATTTACAGTTCCTGATATGCTGCCCTCTAGGTCTATGCATTGGTACTATTCGCCTCCCAACTAGCCCTAACCTGAATTTCAGTTTTCAGAATTCTCTCCCAAAACCATGGCTCTCATGCCACCAAGGATGGGGCCTTAGGAACCACAACAAAGGACTTTGTCTGTCATCCCCAAGGAAACTGTGCCCGTCACAGTTGCCCAAACCTTCAAGATTAGGAGAAACCTGCAAATACCATGAGCCCACCTCAATATTGGTGGTCACTCTCATGCAAATTCACAGTCTGAAACACCCTGATCACCTACATCCAATCAGACAGCCATGTCAAAGGTCCTGAGTCAGAAGATTGGACCTGTCATTCCCGTACGACCTCATTGGACCCTAGATTAAGTTTTCAGGTATCTGTTATCAGGGGCCTGTTCTGGAATACCAACATATGACATGTGGTCCCTATGCCTCTCAACAGAACATCTCCTGTCTTGAGAAAGGAACTGTGCTCTTTGGCGTGTGCCAAATCCTCAGGGTTTGAGAATTCTGCATGGCACCTTTGCCACCAGCACATTATAAGATCTGCCTCATAACAAACCAGCATTGTGGCCCATCTGCAAGAGATTCCATGTCAACTCAAGGCCTTGGTCCTTCGCCACAGAGGCACTAGAACGAACCTGCCTTGTTCCTCAGCTGCAATGCTCAGTGGAGCTGTGCTATCCAGGCATCCATACGGGAGAGCTCTACTGTGCAAACTTTCCTCATGGAGGACTCTGGAGCAAAGAATCCAGACTCCATCATTCCAGTAGAAGGAAACATTGCTATTTGGAGCATCTCACAAGGCTCAATATGTGAAATCCCAAATGGCCTCTTGATGCCACCCCTCCATTTGTCGGTCATAAAGACACAAACTCTAGTGTGAGCAAATATCTGACATCCGCCTTACTCAGGTGCTGGAAATCTCGAAAAAGTTGCTTCACATTTGAACTGCCTTCTGCTTGGCACTAAATTGTACAGTAGCTTGTGTTTACAATTCCATCCTCACCATACTGGTCCCCAAGGCCTCTTGATATTGAATTCTGGAACCAAAACGCAGCATTCTACTTTCCCCATAGAAAGAAGAAGTGTCTGCTGAGTCTGCCCTGAATCCCCACAAGAGGATCAATCAGCTTGGCTCTTGAGGGAACCCGATTTGTAGGCTGCACTGGCCACTAGTGCTGTTTCTGACAGAGTCTGAGCCCAGACCTACTGTCAGCCACCCAGAGAGCGGGGCCCCATATCTAGCATGTGGGACTAGTCATGACCCAAGTCCATCATCTCTACCCATCCTTGGTACTCTGGCTTCTTTCCCCAGACTTTGCTGGAATGCTTCCAATGGGGGAACCTGAAGCACAATAGAGAATTGCTCCTTATGCAAGGCAGGAAACTGGGCTGTTGGGATGTGTGTCCAACCCTAAAGGTGTGAGCCAGGTGCATGGCCAATGAGCCAACTCCCTCTCCTAGGGGCCACCCTGGGCACAAACAGTCATTGTGACCCTCAGCCTGAGCATGCTTTCAAACAAGCCATCGCAGTGGCACCACCAGGATCCCACATTGAAGGCCTGGTATGCCCCTAGGCCCAAATCCTAACCTTCGGTGGGATTTTCCAGGCACCCAGACTCAGAGCTCGTCTTGGAAATTCCTGTTTTGGGCACCCTTAAGATGGAAAGCAGCACTCTTCAGTTCCCCGAAAAAGTCACCAAACTATGGGGAGCCGCCAGGATCCTTAGAGAGGAAAAGTCTCCCATGGACCCTTCAGACCACAACTACATTCTGAGCCCATCCTGGACACAAAATCCAGATAGAAAAGCCTGCGCTACCGACTTGCAATCATCCTAATTACAGTTCCTGATGAGCTGCCCTCAACATCTACGGATTGGGCCTACGACCACCTTGCAACTAACACTAACCCGAATTTTTTTTTGCAGACCTCTCTCCCAAAAACATGACTCACATGCCCTCCAGGATGGGGTCTCTGGAGCCACACCATAGGAATGTGCCTGAAATCTCCAAGGAAATTTGACCCATCACAGTTCCCCAAACCCTCCTGATTAGGACAAACCTCCAAGGCCCCTGATCCCACCCCAATGTTGGAAGCCATTGTGGAAGCAAATGCAGTCTGAAACACCCCGATTACCTTCATCCAGGCAGACACAAAAGTCAATGATCCTGAGTCAGATAATTGAACCCGACATGCCCCTAGGAAATAATTGGAACCCAAGAATAGGTTTTCAGGCATCTGTCCTCAGATGGCTGTTCTCGAAAACCAACTTATGATACAACATCTGTTCCCTGAATCACTCAACAGAACATCTACTGTCCCTAGAAGGAAATTCTCCCCATTCCAATGTCTCCATGGACACAAACCTACATGAGATCCCATCTGCAGGAGAGTCCATTTAAACTCAGCCCTCTCTGTTGCTCCCCCTGAGCCAGCAGATCGAACCTGTCATGTCATTAGGAGACAATTGGAATGCGAGGCTGGAAGCCCAGGCATCCATCTTCAAAACCATGCTCTGGAGTCATTCCATATGGGACATCCCGGAGCATTCCAACATGTCTCAATTTTCCCGCAGGAAGAATTCTTGCAGTTTGGAACATCTCACAACTCCCATTGTGGGAAAAACTCCATGGCCACGTAATGACCCCCCTTCCTTCATGAAGTGGCCATCATGGCCAGAAACTCCAACCTGAGCCAACGTCTGATCCTCTCCCTGACTTCAGATGCACGAGATCTTGATTCAGCTCTGCAGAGTGTGCCTGCCATGCCGTCGCTCCGGAACCTACGCCTACCTTGTGTTCTCAGATTGTTATCCTCACACTCTTGGCCATAGGCCCTCCAGTTTTGGAATTCCGGAGCCACAATGCAGCACTCTGCCTGCAATCAAGAAGAAAAGAATTTTCCCTCTGGGGCTACCCAGAAACCACAAATGAGGATCAACCTGCAAACCACTCAAATGTACCCCAATTATACAGTCTACCCTGGGCACTAATGCCCTGTCTGACACAGCCTTAGTCTGGACCTCCCGACCCACAACCAGACAGCTGGCCGCACACTGAGCACATTTGGACCCGCCATGCCCTAGGTCCTCATCTCTTCCCAATCTCGGTTTTATGGCTTCAGAACTTAGATCTTATCTCCAATCACTGCCCAGGGGTGAACGTGAGGCAGAAATCAGAACTACTGCTTCCCCATGGCAAGACACTTTGTGGTTGGCATGTTGTCCAATGTTCAGTGTAGAAGAAACCAGTGTGGCCCATGTAGTCCCGTCCATGCTTGAGGGCTCCGTTGGGAACAGACAGGCACTGTGACCCTCAGCGTGAGCCCTTTCCTCAAGTAAGTCCTCCCAGTGGCTGGACCAAGAGCCGGCATATGGGGCTTGTGATGCCCCTAGAACCCCAATCTTAATCAGAGTTCGGGTTGTCCATTCGCCTCTCCCCAGGCTCTGCTCTGGAATCCCTCTTTTGGTGGGAAACCTCAGGTAACAAAACTGAAAAGACACCTACCATCCCACAGATTGACCCAAAACAATTGGGATCGGGCCAAATCCTCAGAGAGGAAGACTCGTCCATGGCCCATGAGGCCTCCCCAACATTCCAAGGCCATAGTTTACACAAAATCCAGAGACAAAAGCCTGAAAAAGCGCCTCACACTCGCTCTTTCTTCATATCCCGAAGAGTTTTCCTCACGGTCTGTAGATCAGGCCTGCCATACTTATGTCCCCAAACATAAGCTGAGTTTGTGTTTTCAGACTTCTGTCCCCACAGTCTTGGCCCACATACCCTCCAGGCTGGGGCCCATGGAGTCACATATCAAGACTGTGCCTGCCCACTCCACAGGAATTCTGCACATTCCACTGTCCACAATCATACAAATTAGGAGAAACCTCCAATTCCCCGAGGCCATCCCAATAGTATAGGCCACCCAGGACAGACAGGGGTGGACTGACACCACCTGAGCATCTAACTCCACTCATACTGTAGATGGATGTCCCCAGAGAAGAAGATTGAATCTAATCGTATCCATTGCTTTGGTTTCCATGTATCTCTCCTCAGAAGCCTGGTTTCCAATATCAGCATATGGGGGTTTCCTGAGGCATCAATCAGAACAAATCTCATCTTCACATGAGAAACTTGTCCTTTGGATATGTCTCAAAACCTCCAGTTAGGAGAAGCCCTCAAGGCCCGTGTGCCACCACCCCTTCCCAAGTTTTCCATGGACACAAACCCACATTAGGACCCATCCCCAGGAGAATCCATTTCAACTCAGCCCCATCGGTTGCTCCATCAGAGCCAGAATATCAAGCCTGTTCTGTCTTTAGGAGACAATTGGAATGCGAGGTGGGCTGCCCAGGCATCCATCCTTAGATCCCTGCTCTGGCGTCGTTCATATGGAACGTCCTGGAGTGATGCAACAGGTCTCAATTGTTGATCAGAAGGAATCCATGCAGTTTGGAGCATCTCACAATTCCCATCATGGGTAAACCTCCATGGCCTCGAGATACTGCCCCCTTCATGAAGGGCCCATAATGGACAGAAACTCCACCTGAGCCTAGGTCTGAACCTCGCCCTGACTTAAGATGCACGAAATCCCGATTTAGATCTGCAGAGGGTACCTTCCATGCCCTTGCCCTGAAACCTATGCCAAACATGTGTTCTCTGACTTCCGTCCTCCCACTCCTTGGCCACTAGGCTTCCAGTTTGGGAATTCTGGAGCCACAATGCAGCACTCTGCCTACCCTCCAGAAGAAAAACTTTGCCCTTGGGGCTACCCAGAAACGCCATATGAGGATCAACCTGCACGGCACTCGACTGTACCCAAATTATAAAATCTATCCTGGGTACTAATGCCCTGTCTGACAAAGCCTGAGCCTGAACTTCCCGACCAACACCCAGATAGCTGGCTCCACATTGAGCACATCAGACCTGACATGGCCTTAGGTCGTCATCTCTTCCCAATCTCGGTTTTCTGACTTCACAATCTAGACCTTAACTCCAATCACTGCCCAGGGATGAATGAGATGCAGAAATCAGAACTACTACTTCCCCATGGCAAGAATACATGTGGTTGGCATGTTGATCAACATTCAGTGTAGGAGAATCCTGTGTGCACCATGAGTCCCCGACCATGCTTTAGTGCCACGAGGGCACAAACACGCATTGTGACCCTCAGTGTGAGTTGTGTCCTCAAGGAAGGCCTCTCAGTGGCTGGACCATTAGAAGGCATATTGGGCTTGCCATGACCCTAGGCCCCAATTTTTAACCAGATTTCTGGTTGTCCAGTCACCCCTCCCCAGGGCTCTGCTCCTGAATCCCTCTTTTGGTGGGACACCTGAGGTAAAAAAACTGAAAGGACTCCTCCCATCCCACAGATTGAACCAAAAGAATTTGGGTTGTGCCAAATCCACAGAGTGGGAGACTCATCCATGGCCCATGAAGCCTCACTGACATTCTACGGCCATCGATGACACAAAATCCAGAAACAAATCCTGAGCAAGCGCCTCACAGTCACCCTTTCTTCATATCCCAAAGAGTTCTCCTCACAGTCCGTAGATCGGGCCTGCCATACCTACATCCCAAACCTAAGCTGAGTTTGTGTTTTCAGACATCTGTCGCCACAGTCCTGGCCCACACACACTCCAGGCTGGGGCCCCTGGAGCCACACATCATGTCTGTGCCTGCCCACTCCACGGGAACTCTGCCCCTTCCATTGTCCATAATCGTACAAATTAGGAGAAACCTCCAAAGCCTCGAGTCCATCCCAATAGTGTAGGCCGCCGGGACAAACAGGGGCAGTCTGACACCAGTTGAGCATCTACCTCCACTCATACCATAGATGGATATCCCCAGAGAAGAAGATTGAACCGGACAGGCCCCTTGGCATTAATCAGATCCATTGCTTTGGTTTCCAGGTATCTCTCCACAGAGGACTGGTTTCCAATATCAGCATATGGGGGTTTCCTGAGGCACCAATTAGAACAAATCTCGTCTCCACATGGGAAACTGGTCCTTTGGAGATGTCTCAAAACCTCCGGGTAGGAGAATCCTTCAGGGCCCGTGTGCCAGTGCCCCATTCCAAGGTCTCAATGGACACACACCCACATTAGGACCCATCTGCAGGAGAGTCCATTTCAACTCAGCCCCCTCGGTTACTCTCCCAGATCTAGCAGATCTAACCTGTCCTGTTGCTAGGAGACAATTGGAATGAGAGGCGGGCTGCCCAGACATCCATCCTTAGAACCCTGGTCAGAAGAGTTCCATATGGGAAGTCCTGGAGCCAACCAACAGGTCTCGATGGTCCAAAGAAAACTCTTTGCAGTTTGGAGCATCTCACAACTCCCATTGTGGGAAGACCTCCATGGCCTCGTGATCCCCCCCGCACTTCATGAAAGGGCCATCAGGGACAGACACTCCAACCTGAGTGATCGTCTGATCCTCGCCCTGACTTCAGATGCACGAGATCTCAATTCAGATCTCTAAAGTGTGCCTGCCATGCCCTCGCTTAGAAACCTAAGCCTAGCTTGTGTTGTCAGACTTCTGTCCTCACACTCCTGGCTCACAAGCCCTCAAGTTTGGCAATTACAGAACTACAATGCAACACTCTGTCTGTCCTCTGATGAAAACATTAGCCTCTGGGGCTACCCAGAAACCCCAAATGAGGATCAACCTGCATGGTATTCAACTGTACCCCAATTATACAATCTACCCTGGGCACTAATGCCCTGTCTGACAAAGCCTGAGCCTGAACCTCCCGAGCAACACCCAGAGCTGTCTCCACACTGAACTCATCGAACCCAACATGGCCTTAGGACTTGATCCCTTCCCAAACTCGATTTTTAGACTTCACAACCTAGACCTTAACTCCAATATCTGCCCAGGGGTGAATGAGATGCAGAAATCAGAACTACTACTTCCCCATGGCTAGAATACATGTGGTTGGCATGTTGTCCCACGTTCAGTATAGGAGGAATCAGCGTGCACCATGATTCCCTGCCTATGCTTGAGCGCCACAAGGGCATAAACAGGCATTGTGATGCTCAGCGTGAGTTCTGTCCTCAAGGAAGGCCTCTCAATGGATGGACAATTAGAAGGCATATTGAGCTTGCCATGCACCTAGGCCCCAATTTTTAACCATATTTCTGGTTGTCTAGTCCCCCATCTCCAGGGCTCTGCTCTGGAATTCCTCTTTTGAGGGATTTCAGTTTTGAGGTAACAAAACTGGAAATACTCCTCCCATCCCACAGATTGACCCAAAACAATTGGGATTGTGCCAAATCCGTAGATAGGGGGACTCGTCCATGGCCCATGAGGCCTAGCTGACATTCCATGGCCACCGTTGACACAAAATCCAGAGAAAAAACCTGAGCAAGTGCTTCACACTCACCCTTTCTTCATATCCCAAAGACTTCTCACGGTATATAGATTGGGTCTGCCATACCTATGTCCCCAAACCTAAGATGAGTTTGTGTTTTCAGACATCTGTCCCCACAGTCTTGGCCCACACACCCTCCAGGTTGGGCCCCTGGAGCCACATATCAGGTCTGTGCCTGCGGATTCCATGGGAATTCTTCCCCTTCCATTCTCCATAATCGTACAAATTAGGAGAAACCTCCAAAGTCCCCAAGACCATTCCAATAGTGTAGGCCGCCCAGACAAACAGGGGCGATCTGACACCAACTGAGCAACTACCTCCACTCATACCATAGACAGATGTTGCCAGAGAAGAAGATTGAACCAGACAGGCCCCTAGGCCCTAATTGGATCCATTGCTGTGGTTTCCAGGTATCTCTCCTCAGAGGCCTGGTTTCTAATACCAGCATATGGGAGTTTCCTGAGGCATCGATTAGAACAAATCTTGCCTCCCCATGGGAAACTTGCTCTTTGGAGCTGCCTCAAAATCTCTGGTTAGGAGAATCCTTCAGGGCCCTGGTGCCATTGCCCAATTCCAAGGTCTCCATGGACAGAAACCCACATTAGGACCCATCCTCAGGACATTCCATTTTAACTCAGCCCCCTTGGTTGCTCCTACAGAGCCAGCAGATCTCCTGTATTGTCACTAGAAGACAATTGGATTTGGAGGCGGGCTGCCCAGGCATCCATCCTTAGAACTCTGCTCTGGAGTCGTTCCATATGGGATGTCCTGGAGCCATCCAACATGTCTCAAATGTCCTGCAGAAGGAATCATTGCGTTTTGGAGCATCTCACAACTCCCAGCGTGAAAAAACCTCCATGGCTTTGTGATGCGCCCCACTGCCTTATGAAGGGGAATTCATGGAGAGGATCTCCAACCTGAGACAACGTCTGATCCTTGCCCTGACTTCAGATGCACAAGATCTCGATTCTGCTCTGCAGAGTGTGCCTGCCTTGCCTTCGCCCTGAAAACTAAGTTTGTTTGTGTTCTCAGACTTCCGTCCTCACACACCTGGCCCCCAAGCCCTCAAGTTTGGCAATTCCGGACCCACAATGCAGCACTCTGCCTTCCCTCCAGAAGAAAAATGTTGCTCTACGGAGCTTCCCAGACACCCCAGATGAGGATAGACCTACAAGGCACTCTACTGTACCCAAATTATATAATCTAACCTGGGCATTAATACACTTTCTGACACAGCCTGAGCCCGGACCTCCTGACCAACACCCAGACAGCTGACCAAACACTGAGCACATCGGACCTGCCATGGCCTTAGCTTTTCATCTCTTCCAAACCTAGCTTTTCAAGCTTCAGAACTTAGACCTTAACTCCAAACCTTGCCAAGGGGTGAATGTGATGCAGAAATCAGAACTCCTCATTCCCCATGGCAAGAAACATTGTGGTTGGGATGTTGTCCAACGTTCTGTGTAGGAGAAACCAGAGTTCACCATGAGGGCCCACCCATGCTTGAGTGCAGCGAGGGCATAAACACTCATTGTGACCCTCAGCGTGAGTCCTGTCCTCTAGTAAGTCCTCTCAGGGGCTGGACCATTAGACGTCATAATGGGTTTGCCATGCCCCTAGGCCCCAATTTTTAACCATATTTCTGATTGTCCAGTCGCCCCTCCCCAGGGCTCTGCTCTGGAATCCCTCTTTTGGTGGGACATTGCCCATGAGGTCACCTGGATTTCCACATCCATCGGTGACACAATATCCAGAGAAAAATCCTGAGCAAGCGACTCACACTCGACCTTTGTTCATATCCTAAAGAGTTCTCCTCTCGGTCTCTGGTTCAGTCGTGCCATGCCCACAACCCAAAACCTAAGACAAGGTTGTGTTTTCGGAAAACTGTCCCCACATCCCTGGCCCACACACCCTACAGGCTCATGCCCCTGGATCCAAACCTGAGGATTGTACCTGCCCTCTCCAGGGGAATTCTGCCCATTCCTGGCCACAACCCTACAAATAGGATAAACCTCCAAATTCCCCAAGGACATCCCAATAGTGTTGGCTGCACAAGACAAACAGGGACAATCTGAGTCCATCTGAGCACCTACCTGCACTCAGACCCATAGACAGATGTCCCCAGAGGTAAATTGCAACGAACAGGCCCCTAAGCCCTAATCAGATCCATTTCTTTGGTTTCCAGGCATCTGTCCTCAGAGGCTTGGATTCCAATACCAGCATATGGCTGTTTCTTGAGGCACCCATCAGAACAAATCTCGTCTCCACATGAGAAACTTGTGAGTTGCAGCTGTGCCAAAGCCTCTGGTTAGGAGAACCCTTCAGGGCCCCTGTGCTACTGCATCATTCCAAGTCTCCATGGACACAAACCCACATTAGGACCCATCCACAGAAGAGTCCATTTCAACACAGCCCCCTCTTTTTCTCACCCAGATCAATCAGATCTAACCTATCTTGTTGCTAGGAGACAATTGGAATGGAAGGCGAGCTGCCCACCCATCCATCCTTAGAACCCAGCTCAGAATCATTTTGTATGGAAAATCCTGGAGCCAACCATCAGGTCTCAATGGTTTGCAGAAGAATCTTTGTGGTTTGGAGCATCTCACAACTCCCATCGTGGGAAAACCTTCATGGCTTCATGATACCCCCCCCCACTTCATGAAGGGGCCATCAGGGACAGAAACTCCAAGCTGAGCGATTGTCTGTTCCTCGCCCCTGACTTCAAATGCATGAGATCTCGATCCAGCTCTACAGAGTGAGCCTGCCGTGCCCTCGCCCAGAAACCTAACCCTAGCTTGTGTTCTCAGACTTCCGTCCTCACACTCCTGGCCCACAAGCTCTCCAGTTTGGCAATTCCAGAATTAAAATGCAGCACACTGTCTTCCCTCTGAAGAAAAACATTGCCCTCTGGGGCAACCCAGAAACCCCAAATGAGGATCAACCTGCACGCCACTTGACTATATCCCAATTATGCAGGGTGCCATGGCCAATAATGCCCTTTCTGACACAGCCAGAGCCTGGACCTCCCGACCCACACCCAGCCAGCTGGCGGCACACTGAGCACAATGGACCCGCCATGGCCTTAGGTCGTCATCTCTTTCCAACCTCGGTTTTCAGGCTTCAGAACCTAGACCTTATCTTCAATCTCTGCCCAGGGATGAACATGATGCAGAAATCAAAACTCCATCCCCATGGCAAGAAACCTTGTGGTTGGCATGTTGTACAACGTTCAGTATAGTTGAATCCCGTGTGGCCCATGAGGCCCCGCCCATGCTTGAGAGCCTCGGTGGTCACAAACACCCACTGTGATCCTCAACGTGAGCCCAGACCTCAACTAAGGCCTCTCAGTGGCTTGATGGAGAGACAGCCTATTGGGCTTGCCATGCCGCTAGGCCCCAATTTTTAACCATAATTTGGGTTGTCCATTCACCCCTCTCCAGGGCTCTGCCTTGGAATCCCTCTTTTGGTGGGACACCTGAGGTAACAAAACTGAAAAGACTCCTCCCATCTCACAGATTGACCCAAAACAATCGGGATCGGGCCAAATCCACAGAGAGGAAGACTCATCCATGGCCCATGAGGCCTCCCCAACATTCCACGGCCATCATTGACACAAAATCCAGAGACAAAAGCCTGAATAAGTGCCTCACATTCGCCCTTTCTTCATATCCCGAAGAGTTCTCCTCATGGTCTGTAGATCGGGCATGCCATACCTATGTCCCCGAACCTAAGCCGAGTTTGTGTTTTCACACTTTTGTCCCCAAAGCCCTTACCCACACACCGTCCACACTTGGGCCCTTGGAGCCACACCTCAATACTGTGCCTTCCTTTTCCAAAGGAATTCTGCCCATTTCATTGGCCACGACCTTGCAAATTAAGAGAAACCTCCAAAGTCACTGAGGCGATCCCAATCGTGTAGGCAGCCCAGGAGAAACAGGAGCGATCTGACAACAGCTGAGCAACTACCTCCACTCAGACCCGTAGACAGATATCCACATAGAAAACGATTGAACTGGATAGCCCCTAGGGACATCCCACTACTGTAAGCCGCCCTAGACAAACATTCTGACACAAGCTGAGCCACTACATTCATGCAGACATGCAGACAGATGTCCACAGAGACAGAAGATTGAACCGGACAGGCCCCTAAGCTTAATCTGAACTCTTGCTTTGGTTTCCAAGTGTCACTCCTCAGAGGTCTGGGTTTGAAGAACAGCATATGGGGCTTTCCTGAGACACCAAACAGAACCTCTCTCATCTCCACATGGGGAGCTTTCTTACTGGAGCTGTATCAAACCCTTCAGGTAGGCGAATTCTGTAGGGCCCCTGAAACACCAGAACATTCTAAGGTCTTTATGCACACAAACCCACATTACAATCCATCCTCAGGAAAGTCCATTTCAACTCAGCACCCTGGGTAGCTTTCCCCAGATCCAGCAGATCAAACATGTCTTGTTCCAAATAGCCAATGGGAATGTGAGGTATGCTATACAGGCATCCATCCTTCAAACACTTCTCTCCAGTCCTTCCGTATGGGATGTCTTTTTAGCCATCTAAAAGGACTCGACTGTCCTGCAGAAGGACACCTTATGGTTTGGAGCATCTCACAAACTCAGGAAAACCACCTTGGCCTCATGAAACTCCCGCTTCATGAAGGGGCCCTCATGGACACAAAGTCCAGCATCATCCGACGTCTGATCATCATCCTGAATCCAGATGCAGGAGATCCCGATGCAGCCTCTGCAGAGTGGGCCTGCCATACCCTTGGCTCCAAACCTCACCTAGCTTGTGTTTTCAGACTACCATCCTCACACTTCTGGCCCACAAGCCCTCCCGACTGGGAATTCTGGGGCCACAACCTGCCCCCCCAGAAGAAAAACATTGTCTATACTGTTGCCCAGAAACCCCAAATGAGGATCAAACTGCTTGGCCCTCGGCAACACCCCAGTTGCATAGCTACCTTCAGCACTAATGCTCTGTCTTACATAGCCTGAGCCCAGACCTTCCGACAGACATCGAGACAGCTGGCCGCACACCCAGCACATTGGACCTACCACGGCCTTAAGCCATCATCCCTTCCCAACCTGGGTTTTCAGGCATTGGAACCTAGACCTTATCTCCAATCCCTGCACAGGGGGGAACCTGACGCACAAGACAGGACTCCTCCTTCCCCATGTCAAGAAAACTTGTTGTTGGCAGTGAGTCAAACATTCAGTGTAAGAGAAACCTGCATGGCCCATGAGGCCACGCCCATGCTTGAGGGCTGCCTTGGGCACAAACACGCATTGTGACCCTCAGCATGAGTTATTCAAGTAAAGCATCTCAGTGACTGGACCAAGAGCCCGCATATGGGGCTTGCCATGCCCATAGGGACCCAGGACTAACCAGATGGGCTTGCCATGCCCATAGGGACCCAGGACTAACCAGATGGTGGATATCCTTGTTGTCAGTCCCCACTGCTCTGCGCTAGAATCCCTCTACTGGTGGGACACCTGTGGCAGAAAATAGTACTCTTCCCTTCCCACAGAATGACCCCAAACACTTGGGAGCTTGGCCAATCCTCAGAGAGAGAGACTCTTCCACAGCCCATGAGGCAACCCTTACATTCAACGGCCATTGTGGACACAACACCCAGAGACAATAGCCTGAGCAACCGCCTCCCACTCGCCCTCCTTTCATATCCAGAGGAGCTCCCCTCCTGGACTGGATATCAGGCCTGCCATAACCTTGGCCCCATACCTGAGCCAAGTTTCTGTTTTCGGACATCTGTCCCCACAGCCCTGGCAAACCCAGCCTCCAGGCTGGACCCTCTGGAGCCATACCACAGGACTGTGTCTGCTCTCTCCAAGGAAACTGTGCCCATTCCATTGGCCACAACACTACCGAATAGGAGATACTTCAAGGCCACCGAGGACATCTCACTACTGCATGCCACCCTGGACAAACAGGGGCATTCTGACACAAGCTGAGCAACTAACTCTATGCAGGCATGCAGACAGATGTCCACAGAGACAGAAGATTGAACTGGACCGGCCCCTAATCTCAACTCTTGCTTTGGTTTCCAGGTGTCACTCCTAAGAGGCCTGGGTTCGAAGACCAGCATACGGGGCTTTCCTGAGGCACCAAACAGAACACCTCTCGTCTCCACATGGGAAGCTTCCTTGTTGGAGCTATGTCAAATCCTTAGGGTTGGAGAATCCTGCAGAGTCCCTGAGCCACCGCCACATTCCAAGGGCTCCATGGCCATAAACACACATTATGACTCATCCTCAGGAGAGTCCATTTCAACTCAGCCCTTTGGGTAGCTCGCCCAAGAGCCCGCAGATTGAGCCTTCCTTGTCCCGACCAAACAGTGGGAATGTGAAGTGGTGTTTCTAGGTATCCATGCTTAGACCCCTGCTCTCGAGTCTTTCCGTATGGGGCATCCTCTAACCATCCAATAGACTCAATTGTCCTGCAGAAGGAAAACATGAGGTTTGGAGTAGCTCACAACTCCCATTCCAGGGAAACCTCCCTGACCTCATGACGCCCCCACCCCCTTCCGGAAGGGGCCATCATGGACACAAACTCTAGCTGAGGCAACATCTGATACTAGCCCTGACCTCAGATGCAGGAGGTCTAGATTCAGCCTTTGCAGTGTGGGCCTGCCATGCCCTCGGCCCCATAACTAATGCTAGCTTGTGTTTTCAGACTTCCTTCCTCACACTCCTGGCAAACAAGCCCTGCAGACTGGGAATTCCGGAACCACAACGCAGCCCTCTGCCTGCCCACCAGAAGAAAAATGTTGCCCTATGGGGCTCTCCAGAAACCCCAAATGAGATCAACCTGCTCGGGCCTCGACCGCACCCCAATTCGATAGGCTGCCCGGGGCACTAATGCGCTGACACAGCCTGAGGCCAGACGTCCTGACAGACAAGAGGACAGCTGTCCACACATCCAGCACATCGGACACGCCATGGCCTTAGGCCGTCATCTCTTTTCAACCTGGGTTTTCAGACATCTGAACCTAGATATTATATCAAATCCCCACACAGGTGGGCACCTGAAGCACAAATCAGAACTCCTCCTTCCCCATGGCTGTATTGCTTGCTGGTGGCATCGAGTCATGGCTTCAGGGTAGGAGAAACCTTCATGGCCCCTGAGGCCAAGCCCAAACAAGAGTGCTGCCTTGTGCACAAACTGGAATTGTGACTCTCAGCATGAGCTCCATGTCGAAGTAAGGCCTCTCGGGGCCTGGTCCAAGAGACCCCATATTGGGCTTGCCAAACCCCTATGCTCCCAATCCTCACCAGAGTTCAAGTTTTACAGTTGCCCACACCCAGGGCTGTGATCTGGATTCCCTCTCTTGGGGAAACACCTGAGCCAGACAACAGGACTCTACCCTTCCCACAAAATGACCCCAAAATCTTTGGAGCTGGGTCAAATTGCCAGAGAGGGAGACACTTCCATAGCCCCTGAGGCCGCCCTACATTCCATAGCTATGTGAGACACAACATCCAGAGACAAAAGCTTGAGCAACTGCCTCCCACTCCCCCACTTTCATAACCCGAGGAGCTCCCCTCTTGGTCTCTGGATCCGGCCTGCCATACCCTCGGTGCCACACCTAAGCCAAGTTTGTGTTTTCAGACTTCAGTGCCCACAGCCTGGAGCCAAACACCCTCTAGGCTAGGGTCTCTGGAGCCGCACCAAAGGACTGTGCCTGTCCTCTCCAAGAAAACTGTGCCCAATCCAGTGGCCACAACCCTACAGATTAGGAGAAACCGCCAAGGCTCCCGAGGCCATGCCAATAGTGTAGGCTGCCCTGGACTAAGAGGGGCACTCTGACACCAGCTGAGCAATTATCTCCACGTAGACACTCAGACAGTGTCCCCAAAGACAGAAGATTGAAACAGACAGGCCCCAAGGCCCTAATCTGAACCCTAGATTTCGTTTCCAGGTGTCTCTCCTCAGAGGACTGGTTTCGAAGACCAGCATCTGGGGCTTTTCTGAGGCATCAAATAGAACCTCTCTCATCTCCACATGGGGAGCTTTCTTATTGGAGCTGTACCAAACCCTTTGGTTAGGTGAAATCTGCAAGGCCCCTGAGCCACCAGCACATTCCAAGGTCTCCACGGACACAAACTCACATTACGACCCATCCTCAGGAGAGTCCATTTCAACTCAGCTCCCAGGGTAACCTGCCCCAGAGCCAGAAGTTCAAACATGTTTTGTTGCTAATAGCCAATGAGAATGCGAGGTATGCTGTACAGGCATCCATCCTTCGAACCCTGCTCTCCATTCCTTCCATATGGGATGTCCTGGAGTCATCCAACAGGACTCGACTCTCCTGCAGAAGGAAACCTTGTGGTTTGGGGCAATGCACAAACTCAGCATATGTGCTGGTGTCTAAGGTGCTGTGCAGGATTCTCCAACCCTGAGGGTTTGGCACAGGTCGAAGGGCACGGCTTCCTTCTGGGGACAGGAGATGTTATGTTGTGTGGCTCAGGGACCACATGTAGTATTCTATGTTGGTATTCCAGAACAGGACCCTGAGGACAGAAGACTGAAAACCTAATATAGGGTTCCAATGAGGTCCTAGGGGCATATGAGGTTCAATCTTCTGACTCAGGGACATTGACTTGGCTGTCTGCTTGGACGTAGGTGATCAGGGTGTTTCAGACGGCACATTTGTGTCCAGCGCTGCTGACAGTATTGGGGTGGGCTCAGGGTCCTTGCTTGTTTCTCTTAATCTGGAAGGTTTGGGCAACTTTGACGGGCACACTGTCCTTGGGGATGTCAGGCACATTCCTGTGGTGTGGATCCAGAGACCCTATCCTGGAAGTCATGTGAGCCATCGTTTTGTTTTGTGAGAGAAGTCTGCAAACAAAAATGCGGGTTAGGGTTAGTGGTGAGGTAATCGCAGACCCAATGCATAGACCTGTAGTGCAGCTCATCAGGAAGTGTAATTAGGGTGACTGGAAGGCGGCAACACAGGCTTTTCTATATGGATCTTGTGTCCAGGATAGTCTGAAAGCAGTTGTGTTCTCTTGGATCCATGGGAGACGTTACCTCACTTAGGATCCTGGGGGCTCTCCATAGTTTGGTGGCTTTTTCAGGGAAGGGAAGAGTACTGTTTTCCATCATAGGGATGTCCCAAAACAGGGATTCCTGAGACGAGCTCTGGTTCTGGGTGCCTGGAAATTCTCACCAAGTTTTAGGATTTGGGCCTAAGGGAGTACCAGGCCTGCAATGCAGGATATTCCTGGTGCAACTGAGGGGGCTTGTTTGATCGCTTCTCGGCCTTTTGGCTAAGATCAAGTGTAGGTGTGAAAGCATGCTCATAATGAGGGTCACAATGCCTGTTTGTGCACAGGGCGGCCCTCAGGAGTGGCCGTAGTCTCATTGGCCATGTAGCTATCTCCCACTTTGGGGGTTGGACACCAATCCCAACAGCCAGGTCTCCTGCCATGGGGAATGAGGAGTTCTCTATTGTGCTTCAGGTTCCCCCATTGGCAAGGATTCTAGCAAAGGTCAGGAAAGAGGTGCCTGAATACAAAGGATTGGGAGAGTTGACGGACTTGGGACATGGCCCATCCCACATGCTAGGTATGGGACCCACTTTCTGGGTGGCAGACACTAGGTCGGATCACAGGCTCTGTAAGACACAGCACTAGTGGCCAGGGCAGCCTATAAATCGGGGTTCCCTCGAGGGCCAAGCAGATTGATCCTCATATGGGGTTTCTGGGCAGTCTCACCAGGCACTTTTTCTTTCTATGGGGAAGGCAGAATGTGGCCTTGTGTCTCCCAAATTCCCTTTCAAGCGGCTTGGAGACCAGTAGGGTGAGGAAGGAATTGTAAACACAAGCTACGGTTCAATTTAGTCCCATGTGGAAGGCTGTTCCAATGTGCAGCGGCTTTTTCAAGATATCCATCACCTGAGTAAGGACAGAAGTCAGATATTTGCTCACACTGGAGTTTGTGTCTATGAAGACCGACAAATTGAGGGATGGCGTCAAGAGGCCATGAAGGATTTCCCATTTTGCGGCTTTGGAGATGCTCCAAACAGCAAGGTTTCCCTCTACTGGACAGGTGGAGTCTGGTTTGTTTGCTCCAGGGCCCCCCATTTGGAAAGATTGGGTAGCAGAGCTCTCCCACATGGATGCCTGGAAAGCTCACCTCCACTGACCATTGCAGCTGAGGAACATGGCTAGTTCGTTTTGGTGGCTCTGGGGCGAAGTACCAAGGCCTTGAATTGACATGGAATCTCTTTAAGATGGGCCATAATGCTGGTTTGTTACCAGGGAGATCTTAGAATGTTCTGGTGGCTAATGTGCCGTGCAGGATTCTCCTACTCTGAGGTTAGGTGCCGGTTGATGTGCACGTTTTCCTTCTGGGGACAGGAGATGTTCTGTTGTGTGGCTCAGGGCACACATGTTGTATTATAAGTTGGTATTCCAGAACAGGCCTCTGAGGACATATGCCTAAGAAACTAATCTAAGGTTCCAATAAGTTCCTAGGGGCATGACAGGTTCAGTCTTCTGACTCAGGACCTAGATTTGGTTGTGCCTGAATGTAGGTGATCAGGGTGTTTCACCTACGCATTTGCGTCCAGAGCGATTGCCAGTATTGTGGTGGGCTCAGGGTCCCTGCAGGGTTCTCCTAATCTGGAAAGTATGGGCAACTATGACAAGCAAAGTTTCCATGATGATGGCAGGCACAGTCCTGTGGTGTGGCTTGAGAGACATCATCCTGAAGGGCATGTGAGACATTGTTTTGGGAGAGAAGTCTGGAAACACAAATTTGGGATAGGGTTAGGTCTGGAACTTGTTCCTGAATACCAAGGATGTGTAGATATGATGGACTTGGGCCATGGTCAGTCTCGCATGCTGGATATGGGACCCCCTCTCTGGGTGGCTGACAGAAGGCCGGGGCTCAGGCTATGTCAGACACCGCACTAGTGGCCAGGGCAGCCTATAAATTGGGGTTCCCTCTAAGGCCAAGCAGATTGATCCTCATGTGGGGTTTTTGGGAAGAATAACAAGGCACTTCTTTCTATGGGGAAGGCTGAACGCTGCATCGTGGTTCCAGAATCCCCTATCAAGAGAGCTTGAAGACCCGTCGGGTGAGGATGGAATTGTATACACTGGCTTGGTTAAATTCATTGCCAAGAGGAAGGCAATTCCAATGTGCAGTGGCTGATTCGAGACATCCAGCACCTGAGTAAGGGCGGATGTCAGATATTTGCTCACACTGGGGTTTGTGTATGATGACCTACAAATGGAGAGGTGGCGTCAAGAGACCATGGAGGATTTCCCACTCTGAGGATTGTGAGATGCTCCAAACAGCAAGGTTTCCTTCTACTGGACTGGTGGAGTCTGGTTGGTTTGCTCCAGGATCCCTCATGCGGAAAGTTTGGGTAGAAGAGCTCTCCCTCATGGATGCCTGGAAAGCACACCTCCATTGACCATTGCAGCTGAAGAACATGGCAGGTTCTTTCTGGTGGCTCTTGGGCGAAGTACCAAGGCCTTGAGTTGAGTTGGAATCTCTTGCCCATGGGTCACAGTGTTGGTTTGTTACCAGGAGATCTAGAAATGTGATGGTGGCTAAGGGGCCCTGCAGGATTCTCCAACCCTGAGGGTTTGGCACAGGTCGAAGAGCCCTGTTTTCTTCTGGTGATAGGAGATGTTCTATTGTGTTGCTCAGGGAGCACATGTTGTATCACAAGTTGTTATTCTAGAACAGGCCTCTGAGAACAGATGCCTGAAACCTAATCTAGGGTTCCAATGAGGTCCAGGGGGTATGTCAGGTTCGATCTTCTGATCAGGACCATTGACTTGGGTTAATGCCTGGATTCAGGTGATCAGGGTCTTTCAGACTGCGCATTTGTTTCCAGAGCGGCCTCCAATAGTGGGGTGGGCTCAGGGGTCTTGCAGATTTCTCTTAATCTGAAGGGTTTGGGTAACTTTGACTGGCAGTTTTCTTCGGGATAGCATATCCATGCCTGTGGTGTGGTTCCAAAGACCCCATCCTGGAGGGCATGTGAGCCATGGTTTTGGGTGAGTAGTCTGCAAACACAAACACAGTGTAGGGTTAGTGGCGAGGTGATCACAGGCGCAGTGCATAGACCTGGAGGGCAGCTCATCAGGAACTGTAATTAGAGTGACCTGACAGCGGTACCACAGGCTTTTGTATCTGGATTGTGTGTCCAGGATGGCGTCGGAATTCAGGTATGGTCTCAAAGGTCCATGGGAGATTTTTCCTCTCTAAGGATACTATTGGCTTAGTTTGGTGCCCATTCGGTGAATGGAAGAGTGCTGTTTTCTATCTTAGGGGTGTCCCACACAGGGATTTCAGAGACAGCCTCTGTGACCGGACACCAAGAAATTCTACCAAGGGTTAGGATTCAGGCCGAGGGGTGTACCAGGGCTGCAATGCAGGATCCTGGTGGTGCAACTGAGAGGGCTTGTTTTAAAGCATTCTCAGGGTGAGGGTCACAATGCCTGCTTGTGCCCAGGGCAGCCCTCATGAGTGGGTGTGGTCCCATTGGTCATGTAGCTGACTCCCACGCTGAGGTTTGGACACCCATCCCCACAGACAGGTTTCCTCCTATGGGGAAGGAGGAGTTCTCTATTGTGCTTCAGGTTCCCCCATTGGCAGGGATTACAGCAAAGGTCTGGGGACAGATGCCTGAGTACCAAGGATGGGTAGAAAGGACGGACTTGGTCCATGGCCGCACTAACATGCTGGATATGGGTCCCAAACTCTGGGTGGCTGACACTAGGTCGGTGCTCAGTCTCTGTCAGACCCAGGACTAGTGGCCAGGGCGGCTTATAAATCGGGGTAACCTCGAGGACCGAGCAGAAGGACCCTCATGTGGGGTTTTTGGGCAGACTCATCAGGCCCTTCTTCTTTCTATGGGGAAGGCAGAATGCAGCATTGTGGTTCCAGAATTTCCTCTCAAGATGGCATGGGGAACAGTCAGGTGAGGATGGAATTGTAATTACAAGCTATGGTTTAATTCAGTGCCAAGTGGAATACATTCCAATGTGCAGTGGCTTATTCGAGACATCCAACTCCTGAGTAAGAGCAGATGTCAGACGTTTACTCACACTGAAGTTTGTGTCTATGATGACTGACTAATGGAGAGGTAACATCAAGAGGCCATGGAGGATATTCCACGCTGAGGCATGTGAGATGCTCCAAATAGCAAGGTTTCCTTCCTCTGGACAGGTGGAGTGTGATTTGCTTGCTCCCAGGTCCCCCATGTGGAAAGTTTGAGTAGCAAAGCCCTACCGTTTGGACCAGGAAACCATAGTTCCATTGACCATTGCAGCTGAAGAACATGGCAGGTTCCTTCTGGTGGCTCTTGGGCAAAGTAACAAGGCCTTGAGCTGACTTGGAATCTCTTGCACATTGGTCACAGTGCTGGTGTTACCAGGGAGATATTAGAATGTGTTGGTAGCTAAGGTGCCATGCAGGATTCTCCAACCCTGAGGATTTGACACAGGTCCAAGAAAACGGTTTCCTTCTGGAGACAGGAGTTGTTCTGTTGTGTGGCTCAAGGACCACATTTGGTATCATATGTTTGTATTGCAAAACAGCCCTCTGAGGACTGACACCTGAAAATCTAATCTATATTTCCAATGAGGTCCTAGGGGCATGCCAAGTTCAATCTTCTGACTCAAAATAATTGACTTGGCTCTCTGCCTGGATGTAAGTGATCTGGGTATTTCAGACTGTGAATTTGTGTCCAGAGCGGCCTCCATTAGTGGAGTGGGCTCAGAGGCCTTGCCAGTATCTCCAAATCTGGTAGGTTTGGGCAACTGTGATGGGCACAGTTTCCTTGGGGATTGCAGGCACAGTCCTGTGGTGTGGCACCAGATACCTCATCCTTGAAGGCATGTGAGCCATGGTTTTGGGAGAAAAGTTTGCAAACACAAACTCGCGTTAGGGTAAGGTTATGTGATACAGGCCCAATGCATAGACCTGGAGGGCAGCTCCAAAGGAACTGTATTAGTTTGAAGACTCAAAGGCGGAAGCACAGGCATTTTTATCTGGATTGTGTTTCCAGAATGTCCTTGGAATGCAGGTTTGGTTTCATGGGACCATGGGATATTTGTCCTCTCTAGGGATCTTGGCAGCTACCAATAGTTGGGTGGTTTAGGGGGGAAGGTAAGAGTGATGTTTTCCATCTTAGGAGTGCCCAAAACAGGGATTCCAGAGACGGGCTCTGGGTCTGAGCACTTGGAAAATCCCAACAAGTGTTACGATTTGGCCTAGGGCCATCCCAGGCCTGCAATTCAGGATCCTCGTGGTGCAACTGAGATGGATTGTTTGAAAGCATGCTCAGGCTGAGAGTCACAATGCCTCTTGTGCTCAGGGCGGCCCTCAGGAGTGGGTCTGGTCACATTGGCGATGCAGCTGTCTCCACTCTGAGGGTTGGACAACCATCTTAACAGCCACGTTTAGTGCATTGGGGAAGGAGCAGTTCTCTATTGTGCTTCAGGTTCCCCCATTGGCAGGGATTCCAGGAAAGGTCTGCAGACAGATGCCTGAATACCAAGGATGGGTAGAGATGACGGCCCTGGTCCTTGACCTGTCTCACATGCTGGATATGGACCCCACCCTCTGAGTGGTTGACAAGAGGTCGGGGCTCAGGCTCTGTCAGACACAGCACTAGGGGCCAGGGCTGCCTATAAATCGGGGTTCCCTCGAGGGCCGAGTAGATTGATCCTCATGTGGAGTTTCTGTGCAGACTCACCAGGCCCTTCTTCTTTCTATGGGGAAGGAAGAATGCTGCGTTGTGGCTCCAGAATTCCCTATCACAAGGGCTTGCGGACCAGTAGGGTGAAGATGGATTGTAAACACAAGCTATGGATAAATTCAGTGACAAGCTCATGGCATTTTCAGTGTGCAGTGGCTGCTTCGAATATCCAGCACCTGAGTAAGAGCGGATGTCAGGTGTTTGCTCATGCTGTAATTTGTGTCTATGATGACCAACAAAGGGAGGGGTGGCGTCAAGAGGCCATGGAGTATTTCCCACGCTGGAGCTTGTGAGATGCTCCAAACATCAAAGTTTCTTTCTACGACAGGGGGTGTCTGGTTTGTTTGCTCCAGTTTCTCATGTGGAAAATTTGTGTAGCAGAGCACTCCAGTATGGAGGCCTTGCAAGCACAACTCCATTTACCATGGCAGCTGAGGAACATGACAGGTTCATTCTGGTGGCTCTGGGGCGAAGTACCAAGGCCTTGAGTTGACATGGAGTCTCATGAAGATGTGCCACAATGGTTGTTTGTTACCAGGGATAACATAGAATATTTTGGTTGCTAAGGGGCTGTGCAGGATTCATCTACCCTGAGGTTTTGACACAGGTCCAAGAGCACGGCTTCCTCCTGGGGAAAGGAGATGTTCTGTTCTGTGGCTCAGGGATCACATGTCATATCATAAGTTGGTATTCCAGAACTGGCCACTGAGGACAGATGCATGAAAACCAAATCTAGGCTTCCAGTGAGGTCCTAGGGCCATGTCAGTTTCAATCATCTGACTCAGGACCATTGACTTGGGTGTCTGCCTGGATGGAGGTGAACAGGGTGTTTCAGACTGTGCATTTGAGTCCAAAGCGGCCTCCATAATTGAGGTGGGCTCAGGAGCCTTGCATGTTTCTCCTAATCAGGAGGGTTTGGACAACTATGATGGGCCCAGTTTCCTTAGAGATGGCAGGCACAGTCTTGTGGTGTGACGCCAGGGGCCCCATCCTGGAGGGCATGTGAGCCATGGTTTTAGGAGAGAAATCTGCAAACACAAACTCGGGTTAGGGCTCGTGGCGAGGTGTTCGCAGGCCCAGTGGATAGATCTGGAGGGCAGCATGTCAGGAACTGTAAATCAGGTGACTTGAAGGCAGTAGCACAGGCTCTTGTATCTGGATATTGTATCCACAATGGACTCTTGATGCAGGTGTGGACTCATGGGTCCATGGGAGATTTTTCCTCTCAAGGATCCTGGGGGCTCCCAATAGTTAGGTGGATTTCTCAGGGAAGAGAATAGTGCTGTTTTCCATCATAGGGGTATCCCAAAACAGGTATTCCAGTGACGGGCTCTGGGTATAGGCACATGGAAAACGCAACCAAGGGTTAGATTTGGGCCTAGGGGCATACCAGGCATGCAATGTGGGATCCTGGAGGTGCAACTGAGAGTGTTTCTTTGAAATCATGCTCAAGATGAGGGTCACAATGCCTGCTTCTGCCCAGGGCAGCCCTCATGAATGGACGTGATCTCCTTGGCCATGCAGCTGGCTCCCACTTTGAGGTTTGGACACCCATCTCAACAGCCAGGATTCCTGCCATGGGGAAGGAGGAGTTCTCTATTGTGCTTCAGGTTCCCCCATTGGAAGGGATTCCTGCAAAGGTCTGGGGACAGATGCCTGAATACCAAGGGTGGATAGAGGTGACGGAATTGGGCCATGGCCGGTCTCACATGCTGGATATAGGCTCAGATCTCTGGGTGGCTGACACGAAGTCTTGGCTCAGACTCTTTCAGACACAGCACTAGTGCCAAGGGGAACCTATAAATAAGGTTCCCTTGAGCACCAAGCAGATTGGTCCTCATGTGGAGTTTCTGGGAAGATTCACCAGGCTATTTCTTTCTATGGGGAAGGCAGAATGTTGCTTTGTGGCTCCAGAATTCCCTCCCAAAAGGGCTTGCGGACCAGGAGGCTGAGGATGGAATTCTAAACCCAAGCTATGGTTAAATTCAGTGTCAAGCGAAAGGCAGTTCCAGTGTGCAGTGGTGGAAATGAAAATCCAGCACCTGAGTAAGGGCGGATGCCAGATGTTTGCTCATGCTGGAGTTTTTGTCTATGATGACCAACAAATGGAGGGGTTGTGTCAAGAGGCCATGGAGGATTTCCCATGCTGGTGCCTCTGAGATGCTCCAAACAGATGGTTCCCTTCTACCGGACAGGGGCAGTCTGATTTGTTTGCTCCAGGGTCCTCCATGTGGAAAGACTTGGTACCAGAGCACTCCCACATGGATGCCTGGAAAGCACACCTCCACTGAAAATTGCAGCATAGGAACATGGAAGGTTCATTCTGGTGGCTCTGGGGCAAATTACCAAGGCCTTGAGTTGACATGGTGTCTCATTATTATGGGTCACAATGCTGGTTTGTTACCAGGGAGGTCATAGAATGTGCTGGTGGCTAATGGGCCATGCAGGATTTTTCTACCCTGAATGTTTGACACAGGTCCAAGAGCACCGTTTCCTTCTGGGGACAGGAGATGTTCTGTTGTGGGGATCAGGAACCACATGTTGTATTATATCTTCGTATGACAGAATAGGACTCTGAGGACAGATGTCTGAAAATCCAATCTAGGGTTCCAGTGAAGTCCTAGGTCATGACAGGTTCAGTCATCTGACTCAGGGCCATTGACTTGGCTGTCTGCCTGGATGGAGGTGATCAGGGTGTTTCAGACTGTACGTTTGGGTCCAGAATGGCCTCCAATATTGGGGTGGGCTCAGGGGCCTGGCAGGCTTTTCCTAATCTGGAAGGTTTGGGCAACTGTGACGGGCACAGTTTTCTTGGGGATGGCAGGCACTTTCTTGTGGTGAGGCTCCAGAGACCACATCCTGGTGGGCATATGAGCCATGGTTTTGGGAGGGAAGTCTACAAACACAAACTGGGATTATCGTTAGTGGCGAGGTGATCCCAGGCCCAATGCATAGACATGGAGGACAGCTCGTCAGGAACTATAAACACGGTGACTCGAAGGCAGTAGCATAGGCTTTTGTATCTGGATTGTTTCCAGGATGGCCTCGGAATGCAGGTGTGGTCTCATGTGTCCATGGGAGATTTTTCCTCTCTAAGGATCCTGGAAACTCCTAATAATTTGGTGCCTTTCTCCAGGAAGGGAAGAGTGCTGTTTTCCATCTTAGGGGTGCCCCAAAACAGGGATTCAAGAGACGGGCTCTGGGTTTGGGTCCCTGTAATATCCCACCAAGGTTTAGGATTTGGGCCTAGGGGCATACCAAGCCTGCAATGAGGGATCCTGGAGAGACAACTGATAGCGTTTGTTTGAAAGCCGGCTCAGGCTGAGGGTCATCATGCCTACTTGTGCCCAGGTCGGCCCTCAGGAGTGGGTGTAGTCTCATTGGAAATGCAGCTGGCTCCCATGCTGAGTGTTGAACACCCATCCCAACAGCCAGGATTTCTGACACGGGGAAGGAGGAGTTCTCTATTGTGCTTCAGGTTCCCCCATTGGTAGGGATTCCAGGAAAGGTCTGGGGACAGATGCCTGAATACCAAGGATGGGTAGAGTTGATGGCCCTGGTCCATGGCTGGACTCACATGCTGGATATGGGCCCTGCACTCTGGGTGGATGACATGAGGCCAGGGCTCAGGCTCTGTCAGACACAGCACTAGTGGCCAGGGTGAACTATTATTCAGGGTTCCCTCGAGGGCCAATCAGATTGATCATCATGTGGGGTACTGGGCAGCCTCACCAGGCCCTTCTTTCTATGGGGATGGCAGAATGATGCGTTGTGTCTCCAGAATTCCCTATAAGAGAGCTTGTAGAGCATGAGGGTGAGGATGGTATTGTAAACCCAAGCTATGATTAAATTCAGTGTCAAGCAAAAGGCAGTTCGAGTTTGGAGCTGTTAAATCGAAAATCCAGCCCCTGAGTAAGGGCAGATGTCAGATGTTTGCTCATGCTGTAGTATGTTTCTATGATGACTGAAAAATGGAGGGGTGGTGTCAAGAGGCCATGGAGAATTTTCCACGCTGGGGCTTGTGAGATGCTCTAAACAGCAAGGTTTCCTTTTTCTGGACAGGGAGAGTCTGGTTTGTTTGCTCCAGGGTTTCCCATGTGGAAAGTTTGGGTAGCAGAGCTCTCCCGCATGGATACCTGGAAAGAAGAACTCCATTGACCATTGCAGCTGAGGAACATGGCAGGTTCGTTCTGGTGGCTCTGGGGCAAAGAAGCAAGGCCTTGAGTTGACATGGAGTCTCATGGAGATGGGTCACAATGATCATTTGTTACCAGGGAGAACTGAGAATGTGTTGTTGGCTAAGGGGACATGCAGGTTTCGTCTACGCTGAGGGTTCACACCGATCCAAGAGAATGGTTTACTCTGGGGACAGTTAATGTTCTGTTGTGTGGCTCAGGGACCATCTGTTGTGTCATAAGTTGGTATTCCAGAACAGGCCCCTGAGGACTGATTCCTGAAAACGTAATCAGGTGTTCCAATGTCAGTTTCAATCTTCTGATGCAAGACCATTGACTTGGCTGTCTGCCTGGATGTAGGTGATCAGGGTGTTTCAGACTGCTATTTGCGTCCAGAGCGGCCAACAATACCAGGGTGGTCTCTGGGGCCTTGCAGGTTTCTCCTAATATGGAAGGTTTGGACAAATGTGACGAACACAGTATCCTTGGGGATGGCCAGCACCGTCCTGTGGTGTGGATCCAGAGACCTCATCCTGGAGGGTATGTGAGCCATGCTTTTGTGAGAGAAGTCTGAAAACCCAAATTCGGGTTAGGGTTAATGGCAAGGTGATCACAGGCCCAAAGCATAGACCTGGAGGGAAGCTCCTCAGGAACTGTAATTAGGGTGACTGGAAGTCGGTAGCACAGGCTATTCTATCTGGATTGTGTGTCCAGGATGGCCTCAGAATGCAGGTCTGGTCTCATGAGACAATAGGATACTTTTACTCCCTAAGGATCCTGGGAGCTCCCCATAGTTTGATGGCTTTTTTGGGGGTGGAAAGAGTGCTCTTAGTATGCCACAATACAGGGATGCCAGAGACGGGCTCTGGGTCTGGGTGGCTGGAAAATCCCACCAAGGGCTGGGATTTGGGCTTAGGGGTGTACCAGGCCTGCTATGCAGAATCATAGTGGGGCAACTGAGAGGCTCGTTTGAAAGCATGCTCAGGCTTCGGGTCGCAATGCCTTCTTGCGGCCCTCAGGTGTGGTAATGGTTTCATTGGTCATGCAGCTGGCTCCCACTTTGAGTTTTGGACACCAATCCCAACAGCCATGTTTCCTGCCATGGGGAAGGAGGAGTTCTCTAATATGCTCCAGGTTCCCCCATTGGCAATGGTTCCAGTAAAGGTCTGGGGAAAGGTGCTTGATTACCAAGGATGAGTAGAGATCAGGGACTTGGGCCATTACCAATACCACATGCTAGATTTGGGGCCTGCTCTCTGGGTGGCTAAAACTAGGTCGAGTCACAGGCTCTGTCAGACACAGTACTAGTGGCCAAGGCAGCCTATAAAACAGGGTTCCCTCGAGGGCCAAGCAGATTGATCCTCATTTGGGGTTTCTGGGCAGACTCACCAAGCACGTCTTATTTCTAAGGGGAAGGCGGTATGTTGCATTGTGGCTCCAGAACCCACTATCAAGGGGGATTGGGAACCAGTAGGATGAGGATGGAATTGTGAACACAAGCTACGGTTCAATTCAATGCGAAGCAGAAAGCATTTCAGATGTGCCAAATCCTCAGAGTAGAAGAATCCTGCATGGCACCTTAGACACCAGCACATTCTAAGATCTCCCTGGTAACAAACCAGCATTGTGGCCCATCTGCAAGAGATTCCATGTCAACTCAAGGCCTTGGTACTTCACCCCAGAAACACCAGAAAGATTTTGCCATGTTCCTCAGCTGCAATCATCAATGGAGGTATCCATGGTAGGCATCCATGTGGGAGAGCTCTGCTACCAAACTATCCACATGGGGGACCCTGGAGCAAAGAAACCAGACTCCACCTGTCCAGGAGACGGAAACCTTGCTGTTTGGAGCATCTCACAAGCCCCAGCTTGGGAAATCCTCCATGCCTCTTGACGCCACACCTCCACTTGTCACTCATCATAGACACAAACACCAGTGTGAGCAAACATCTGATTCCGCCTTACTCAGGTGCTGGATATCTCGAATAAGGCACTGCACATTGGAACTGCCTACCACTTGGCACTGAATTGAACTGTTGCTTGTGTTTACAATTCAATCCTTACCCTACTGGTCCCCAAGCCCTTTTGATAGGGAATTATGGAGCCACAATGCAGCATTCTGCCTTCCCCATAGAAAGGAGAATTGCGTGGTGAGTCTGCCCAGAAAACCCACATGATGACCAATCTGCTCGGCTCTCGAGGGAACCCCGATTTATAGGCTGCCCTGGCCACTAGTGCTATGTCTGACAGACCCTGAGCCCAGACCAATGTCAACCACACTGTGAGCGGTGCCCATATCGTAGTACATCATCTCTACCCATCCTTGGTCTTCAGGCACCTTTCCCCTCATCTTTGCTGGAAACCCTGCCCGTGGGGGAACCTGAAGCACAATAGAGAACTCCTTCTTCCCTGTGGCGGGAAATCTGGCTGTTGGGATGGGTGTCCAACCCTCAAAGTGGGAGCCAGCTTCATGGCCAATGAGTCCACGCCGACTACTGAGGGCCTCCCTGAGAACAAACAGGCATTGTGACACTCAGCCTGAGCATGAGTTCAAATAAGCTCTCTCAGTTGCACCACCAGGATCCCTCACTGTAGGCCTGGTAGGCACCTAGACCCAAATCCTAACACTTGGTGGGATCTTCCAGGCACCACGACCCATAGCCCATCTCTGGAATCCCAGTATCGGAGCAGCCCTAAGATGGAAAACTGCACTCTCCCCTCACTGAATAAGCCACCAAACTATGGAGAGCCACCAGGATACTTAGAGAGGAGATGTCTATTATGGCCCCATGAGACCGCACCTCCATTCCAAGGCCATCCTGGATAAAAAATCCAGATAGAAATGCCAGTGCTACCGCCTTCCCATCACCCTAATTACAGTTCCTGATGAGTTGCCCTCCAGGTCTATGCACTGGGTCTGTGACCTCCACAACACTAACCCTAACACGAATTTGTGTTTGCAGATTTCTCTCCAAAACCATAGCTCACATTTCCTCCAGGATGGGGTATCAGGATCCACACCACAGGACAGTGCTGCTATCCTCAAGGAAAATGGGCCCATCACAGTTTCCCTAACCTTCCAGTTTAGAAGAAACCTGCAAAGCCCCTGCGCCCACCCCAATATTGTAGGCCGCTCTGGATGCAAATGCCCAGTCTGAAACACCCTGGTCACCTCCATCCAGGCAGACAGCCAAGTCAATGTTCCCGAGTTAGAAGATTGAACCTGACATGCCCCTAGGAACTCAATGGAACCTTAGCTTAGGTTTTCAGGCATTTGTCCTCTGGGGCATGTTCTGGAATACCAACTTATGATTCAACACGTGTCCCTGAGCCACACAACAGAATATCTCCTGGCCCCAGAAGGAAACCGTGCTCTTCGACCTTGGCCAAACCCTCAGGGTAGGAGAATCCTGCTCAGCACCTTAACAACCAACACATTCTAAGATCTCCCTGGTAACAAATCAGCATTGTGGCCCATCTGCAAGAGTTCCTATATCAACTCAAGGCCTTGGTACTTCGCCCCAGTGCCATCAGAATGGTCCTGCCATTTTCCTAATCTGCAATGGTCAATAGAGGTGCGCTTTTTAGGCATCCATACTGGAGTGCTCTGCTACACAAACTTTCACATGGGGGATGCTGAGGCAAATAAACCAGACTCCAACTGTCCAGTAGAAGGAAACATTGCTGTTTGGAGCATCTCACAAGCCTCACCTTGTGAAATCCTCCATGGCCTCTTGAGGCCACACCTCCATTTTTTGGTCATCATAGACACAAACTCCACTGTGAGCAAACATCTGATTCCGCCTTACTCAGGTGATGGATATCTCGAATAAGTTGCTGCACATTGGAACTGCCTTCTGCTTGGCACTGAAGTGAACCGTAGATTGTGTTTAAAATTCCATCCTCACCCAACTGGTTCCTAAGCCCTTTTGATAGGGAATTCTGGAACCACAACACACCATTTCTGCCTTCCCCTTAGTAATAAGAAGTGCCTGGTGAGTCTGCCCAGAAACGTGACATGAGGCTCAATCTGCTCGGCTCTTGAGGGAACCCCAAGTATAGGCTTCCCTGAAACTAGTGACAGACTCTGAGACCCAACCTAGTTTCAGACACCCAGAGAGCGGTCCCCATATCTAGCGTGTGGGACTGGCCATGGCCCAAGACTGTCATCTCTACCCATCCTTCTTATTCTGGGCACCAGTCCCCAGACATTTGCTGGAATCCCTGCAACTGGGGGAACATGAAGCATAATAGAGAACTCTGCCTTCCACACGGCAGGAAACCTGGCTGTTGGGATGGATGTCCAACCCTCAAAGTGGAGCTAGCTGCATTGCCAATGAGACCACGCCCATTCCTGAGGGCCGCCCTGGCCACAAATAAGCATTGTGACTCTCAGCCTAAGCATGCTTTCAAAGCCCTCTCAGTTGCACCACCAAGATCCCGCATTGCAGGCCTGGTATGCCCCTAAGCCCTAATCCTAACACTGGTGGGATTTTCCATGCGCACAGACTAGAGCCCATCTCTGGAATCCCTGTATTGGGTCACCCCTAAGTAGGAAAACAGCACTCTTCCCTCACCAAAAAAGCCACCAAACTATGGAGAGCCACCAGAATCCATAGAGGGGAAATGTCTCCCATGGACACATGAGAACACACCTGCTTTACGTGGTCATCCTGGACACACAATCGAGATAGAAAAGCCTGTGCTACTGACTTCTAGTCACCCTAATTACAGTTTCTGATGAGCTTCTCTCCAGGTCTATGCATTGGGCCTTGATCATCAGGCCACTAACCCTAATCTAAATTTGTGTTTAGAGACTTCTCTCCCAAAACCATGGCTCACATGCCCCCCATGATAGGTTCTCTGGAGCCAAACCACAGGACTGTGCCTGCCATTCCCAAGAAAACTGTATCCGTCACAGTTGCCCAAACATTCCAGAATAGGAGAAACCTGCAAGGCCCCTGATCCACTCCAATACTGTTGCAGCGGTGGACGCAAATGCCCAGTCTGAAACACCCTGATCACCTACATCCATGGAGTCAGCCAAATCAATGGTCTGAGTCAGAATATTGAACATGACATTACCCTAGGACCTCATTGGAATCCTAGTTAGGTTTTCAGACATCTGACCTTAGAGTCCTATTCTGGAATACCAACTTATGAAACAATATGTTGTCCCTAAGCCACACAACAGAACATCTCCTGTCCCCAGAAGGAAACTGTGCTCTTCGACCTTTGCCAAACCCTCAGGGTAAGAGAATCCTGCACAACACCTTAGACACCAGCACATTCTAAGATCTCTCTGGTTACACACCAGCACTGGGCCCATCTGCAAGAGATTCCATGTCAACTCAACGCGTTGGTACTTTGCCCCAGAACCATAAGAACGATTCTGCCATGGTCCTGAACTGCAATGGTTAATGGAGGTGTGCTTTCCAGGCATCCATGCGGGTGAGCTCTGCGACCCACACTTTCCAGATGGGGAAACTGGAGCAAACATACCACACTTCACCTCTCCAAAAGAAGGAAATCTTGCTGTTTGGAGCATCTCACAAGCCTTTGTGTGGGAAATCCTGCATGGCTTCTTGACGCCACCACTCCATGAGTGGGTAATCATAGACACAAACTCCAGCGTGAACAAACATCTGACTTCCGCCCTTACACTAGGTGCTGGATATCTCGAATCAGCCTCTGCACATTGGAAATGCCTTCTTCTTGGCAGTGAATTGAACCGTAGCTTGTGTTTACAATTCCATCCTCACCATACTGGTCCAGAAGCCCTCTTGATGAGGAATTCTGGAGCCACAATGCAGCATTCTGCTTTCCCCAAGGAAAGAAGAAGTGCCTGGTGAGTCTGCCTAGAAACCCCACATGACAATCAATCTTTGGCCATAAAGGGAACCCTGATTATAGGATGCCCACTAGTGCTGTGTCTAACACAGCCTGAGCCACAACCTAGTGACAGCCACCCAAAGAGTGGGCCCCATAATCAGCATTAGAGACAGGCAATGGCCGAAGTCCGTCATCTCTACCCATCCTTGGTATTCAGGCACCTGTCCATAGACATTTGCTGTAATCCCTGCCAATGGGGGAAGCAGAAGCATAATAAAGAACTCCTACTTCCCAATGGCAGGAAACCTGGCTGTTGGGAATGTGTGTCCAACCTTCAAAGTTAGAGCTAGCTTGTCCACAATGTCCATTGTGACCATGCCCACGGCTGAGGACCCACCCTGGGCCCAAACAAGCATTGTGACCCTCAGCCTGAGCATTCTTTCCAACATCCCCTCTCAGTTGCACCACCAGGATCCAGGACTGAAAGCCCGCTACACCCCTATGCCCAAATTCTAACCCTTGGTATGATTTCTGAGGCGCCCAGATCCAGAGCCTGCTCTGAAACCCCTATTTTGGGACACCCCTTAGATGGAATACAGCACTCTTCCCTTCCCCCCCAAAAAGCCACCATACTTATGGAGATGCTAGGATCCTTAGTAAGGAAAAATCTCCCTTTGCCCCAGGAGACCACACCTGCATTCCGAGGCCATCCTGGACAAACAATCCAGTTAGAAAAGCCTGTACCACCACCTTCCAGTCACCCTAATTACAGTTCCTGGCGATCTGCCCTCCAGTTGTAGGCATTGGGCCTGCAATCTCCTAGCCACTAACCCTAACCCGAACCTGTGTTTGCAGACTTCTCTAACAATACCATGGCTCACATGTCCTCCAGGATGCAGTCTCTGGAGCCACACCACAGGACTGTGCCTGCCATCCCCCAGGATTCGGTGCCCATCACATTTGCCCAAACCTTCCAGATTAGGAGAAACCTGAGGACCCTGAGACCACCCCAATACTGTTGGCCGTTCTGTATGCAAATGCGCAGTCTGAAACAACCTGATCACATACATCCAGGCAGAAACCCAAGTCAATGGTTCATAGTCAGAAGACTGAACCATACATGCCCCTAGGACCAAATTTGAAACCTAGATTAGGTTTTCAGGCATCTGTCCTCAGAGGCCTGTTCTGGAATACCAACTTATGATACAACATGTGGTCCCTGAGCCACACAACAGAACATCTCCTGTCCCCAGAATGAAACTGTGCTCTTCGACCTTTGCCAAACCTGAAGGTTTGGAGAAGCCTGCACAGAACCTTAGCCACCAGCACAATCTAATTTCTCCCTGGTAACAAACCAGCATTGTGACCCATCTGTAATAGATTTCATGTCAACTCAAGGCCTTGGACCTTCACACCGGTGCTACCAGAAGGAACCTGCCATGTTCCTCAGCTTCAATGGTCAATGGAGGTGTGCTTTCCAGGCATCCATGCCAGAGAGTTCTGCTACCCACACTTTCACATGGAGGACCATGGAGCAAACAAACCAAGCTCCACCTGTTCTGTAGAAGAAAACCTTGCTTTTTGGAGCATCTCACAAGACTCAGCGTGGAAAATCCTCCATGGCCTCTTGATGCCACCCCTCCATTGGACGGTCATCATACACACAAACTCCAGTGTGAGCAAACATCTGACATGAGCCCTAACTCAGGTGCTGAATATTTCGAATAATCTGCTGCACATTGGAACTACCATCTGCTTGGCACTGAATTTAACCGTAGCTTTTATTTGCAATTCCATCCTCCCTCGTACTGGTCCTCAAGTCCTGGTGAAAGGCAATTCTGGACCCACAACCCACCATTCTGTCTTCACCATAGTAAAATGTAGTGCCTGGTGATTCTGCCCAGGAACCCTCCTAGAGTATCAATCTGCTCGGCACTTGAGGGTTCCCCGATTTATAGGCTGCCATGGGCACTAGAGCTGTGTCTGGGAGAGCCTGAGCCCCAACCTAGTGTCAGCCACGAAGACAGCGGGCCCCATATCCAGCATGTGAGACCAGCCATGACCCAAGTCCATCAGCTCTACCCATCCTTGTTATTCAGGCATCTGTCCAAAGACCTTTGCTGAAATCCTTGCCAACATGGGAATCTAAAGCAGAATAGAGAACTCCTCCTTCACCATGGCAGGAATCCTGGCAGTTGGGAGGGTTGTCCAATCCTCAAAGTGGGAGCAAACTGCAGAGCCATTGAGACCACGCCCATTCCTGAGGGCCGCCCTGGGCATAAACAGGCATTGTGACCCTCAGCCTGAGCATGCTTTCAAACAAGCCCGCTCAGTTGCACCACCAGGATCTTGCATTGCAGGCCTCATACGCCCCTAGGCCCAAATACTATCTCTTGGTGGGATTTCTAGGCTCCCAGACCCAGAACCCCTCTCTAGAATCCCTGTTTTGGGGCACCCCTAAGTTGGAAAACCACACGCTTCCCTTCCCTGAAATAGCCACCAAACTATGGGGAGCCACCTGGATCCTTAGAGAGGACAAAGCTCCCATGGACCCATGAGAACACAGCTGCATTCCGAGGCCATCTGGGACACACAATCCAGATAAAAAAGCCTGTGGTACTGCCTTCCAGTCACCCTAATTACAATTCATTATGAGCTGCCCTCCAGATCTTGGCATTGGTCCTGCAATCACCTCACCACTAACCCTTACCCGAATTTGTGTTCGCAGACTTCTCTCAAAACCATGGCTCACATGCCCTCCAGGATTGGGACTCTGGAGCAACCCCAAAGGACTGTGCCTGCCATCTCCAAGGAAACTGTGTCCATCATATTTGTCCAAACCTTCCAGATTAGGCGAAACCTGCAAGGCCTTTGAGCCCACCCCCATATTGGCATCCACTCATGATGAAAATGTGCAGTGTGAAACACCATGATCACCTATATCCAGTCAGAGAGCCAAGTAAATGCCCTGAGTCAGAAGATTGAACCTGACATGCCCCTAATACCCCACTGGAACCCTAGATTAGGTTTTCAGGCATCTATCCTCAGGGGCCTGTTCTGGAATACCAACTTATGATACAACAGGTGGTCCCTGAGCCACACAACAGAACACCTCCTGTCACAAAAAGGAAACCGTGCTCTTCGACCTGTGGCAAACCCTCAAGATAGGAGAACCCTGCCGGGCACCTTAGCCACCAGCACATTCTAAGATCTCCCTGGTAACAATCCAGCATTGTCACCCATCTGCAAGAGAGTTCATGTCAACTCAAGACCTTGGTCCTTCACCCCAGAGCCACTAGAACGAACATGCCTTGTTCCTCAGCTGCAAGGTCAATGGAGGTGTGCTTTCCAGGCATCCATGCGAGAGAGCTCTGATACCCAAATTTTCCACAGGGGGACACTAGACTTAATAAACCAGGCTCCACCTGTCCAGTACAAGGAAACCTTGCTGTTTGGAGCATCTCACAAGCCACAGCATGGGGTATCATCTTTGGATTCTTGACGCCACCCCTACTTTTGTTGGTCATCATAGACACAAACTCCAGTGTGAACAAACATCTGACATCCGCCCTTACTCCGTTGCTAGATATCTAGAATCAGCCACTGCACATTGGAACTGCCTTCAGCTTGGCACTGAATTCAACTCTAGCTTATGTTTAGAATTCCATCCTCACCCTACTGGTCCCCAAGCCCACTTGATGAGGAATTCTGGAGCCACAACACAGCATTCTGCCTTCCCCTTAGAAAGAAGAAGTGCCTGGTAATTCTGCACAGAAACCCCACATGGGGATCAATCTGCTAGGTCCTCGAAGGAATACCGATTCATAGTCTGCCCTGGTCACTAGTGCTGTGTCTGACAGAGACTGAGCCCCAACCTAGTGTCTGCCACCCAGAGAGCGGGACCCATATCTAGCATGTGATACCGGCCATGGCCCAAGTCTGTCATCTCACCCATCCTTGTTATTCAGGCACCTGTCCCCAGACCTTTTCGGGAATCCCTGCCAATGGGGGAACCTGAAGCACAAAAGAGTACTCCTCCTTCCCCATGGCAGGAAAACTAAATGTTGAGATGGTTGTCCAACCCTCAGATTGGGATCCAGGTGCATGGAACAAGAGACAATGCCCACTCAGGATGGGCAGCTGGGCACAAACAGGCATTGTGACCCTCAGCCTGAGATCCCCTTTCAACGAATCCCCTCGGTTGCTTGTACAGGAGCCTACAGAGCGCCCCTGTCATGCCCGTGAGCCCATCCTAAGCCTTGGTGGTGTAATCCAGGCACCAGGACCCAAAACCCATCTCTGGAATCCATGTTTTGACAGGAACCCTGACACGGTAAAATGCAGTCTCCCCTTCCCCCAGTAAGACACCAAACTCTTAGGTGCCAGGCAGAATCCCCAGGTAGGAAGAAACTCCCATGGATATATGAGAACACCCCTCCATTCCGTGGCCATCCTAGACACAATCCAGACAGAAAAGCCTGTGTTCCTGCTTCCCAGCAGCCTGAATTTCAAATCCGAGGAGCTGCCCTCAGGGTCTGCAGATCTGGCCTGCCATCACCTTACCCCTAACTTTTACCCAATTTTGTGTCTGAAGATTTCGGTCCCAGAGGCCTGACCGACATGCCTTCCAGGATGGGGCCTCCAGAACCACAGCACATCACTGGGCCTGCTCTCCAGAAGAAATTATTCCCGTCTCAGTTGCCCAAGCCTTCCAGATTAGGAGAAAACTGCAAAGACCCTGAGACCACTATTGGCTGCTATTGAAAGAAATGTACAGTCTGTCACAACCTCAGCACCTACCTCCAGGAAGTCATGCAGGTCAATGGCGCTGAGTCTGAAGATTGAATCTGCCATGGCCCTAGGACCTCATCGGAACCCTAGCTTAGGTTTTCACGTCTCTGTCCCTAGAGGCCTGTTCTGGAAAACCAATATATGTTCCAACCTGTGGTCCGTGAGCCATACAAGAGATCACCTCCTGTCCCAAGAAGAAAACCTTTCTCCTGGGAACTGGGTCTAACCCTTAGGAAAGGAAAATCCTGCATGGCCCCAAGGCCTCTGCCATATTCTAAGGTCTCCCTGGATATGAAGCAGCATTAAGTCCCGTTAGACTGGGAACTTCCGTCAACTCAGATCACTTGGAACTTGGAACCATAGACAGCAGATCAAGCCTGCTCTGTTCCTCGGCTGTAATGGTAACCCGAGGTGGGCTTCCCAGGCCTCCATTCAGAGAACTGTGCTATCGTATCTAAGCAGACTACACCTGTCCTATAGTAGGACGCTTTGCTGTTTGGAGCAGCTCACAAGCTCCAGCTTGGGAAAACCTCCAAGGCTTCTTGAGAAAACCCCACCATTCGTTGGCCATCATGGATACAAACTCCAGCGTGAGCAGACATCTGACCCTCTTGCATACTCAGGTGCTGGGGTCTCGAAAAAACCACTGTACATTGGAACGTACATGTGCTCAGCACTGAGCTTAACAGTAGCTTGTGTTATCAGACATCTGTCCTCACACTTCTCGCCTGAAAGCCCTCCACATTGGGAATTCTGGAGCCACAAAGCAGTCTTCTGCCTGCCCACCAAAAGGAAGAAGTGCCCTAACGGTCTGCACAGAAACCCCACATGAGGATCCAGGTGCACAGCTCTCAGCGGCACCCCATTATCATAGGCCTCCCTCTGCACAAATGCTCTGTTTGACACAGCTCAAGCCCCGACCTCCTCTCAGGCACCCAGACAGCAGTCCCCATATCTTGCAGGTGGATCCTGTCTTGGCCCGAGACCGTCATCTCAAACTGACCTGGGTATTCAGGTACCTCTCCCAGAACATAGAACAATTTCCTGCCCATGGGCGACCCAGAAGCACAAAAGAGTACTTCTCCTTCCCCATGGAAGGAAAATTGAATGTGGAGATGTCTGGCCAACCCTCAGAGTGTGAGCCAGGTACATGGCCCATAAGACCATGCCCACCCCAAATGAGATTCTGGGCACAAACAGGCATTGTGACCCTTAACCTGAGACCCCTTTCCAACAATCCCCCTGGGGAGCTGGACGAGGAGCCAACAGAGCGGGCCTGTCATGGCCCTAGGCTCAAAGCGAAGCCTTGGTGGAGTTATCCAAGTGCCCAGACCCCGAACCAATCTCCGGAAAGCCTGTTTGGACAATACCCCTGAGATGGAAAACCGTGCTCTCCCCTTCCCCTAGAAAGACACCAAACTCTTCGGTGCCGGGAAAAATCCCCAGAGAGGTAGAATCTCCCATAGACCCATGAGGCCACCCCTCATTTCCATGGCCATCCTAGACACACAATCCAGACAGAAAAGCCTGTGCTCCTGCCTCCCAGCCATCCAAATTTCAAACCCTGAGCAGCTGCCCTCAGGGTCTGCAGATTGGGCCTGCCATCACCTCTCCCCTAACTCTTTCCAGAGTCTGTATCTGAAGACTTTGGTCCCAAATCCCTGATCAACATGCCCTCCAGATCCACATCACATCATTGGGCATGCTCTTCCGAGGAAAATCTGCCCATCTCATTTTCCCAAGCCCTCCAGGTTAGCAGAAACCTGCAAGGCCCCAAGCCCACCCCAATTCCATAGACCACTCTGGAAAAATGCACAGCCTGACACAGCCTCAGAACATACCTCCAGGAAGACACACAAGTCAATGGGAAGGGTTAAATGCCTGAAGGCCATGGCGGGTCCATCCAAGGTGCTGGGTGTGCGGCCAGCTGTCTCAGTGTCTGTTGGAAGGTCTGGGCTCAGGCTATGTAAGACAGAGCATTCGTGCTTAGGATAGCCTATGAAATTGGGGTGTTGTCAAGTGCTGAGCAGGTTGATCCTCATTTGGGGTTTCTGGGCAAAGCCATAGAAAATGTTTTTCTTCTGGTGGGCAGGCAGAGTGCTTCTTTGTGGCCCCAGAATTCCCAACCAGGAAGGCTTGTGTGCCAGGAGTGTGAGGATGGAAGTCTGAAAACACAAGCTAGGGTGAGTTTTGGGGCCAAGGGCATGACAGGCTCATTCTGAAGAGGCTGAATCGGGATCTCCTGCATTTGAAGTCAGGCTGAGGATTAAACGGTGGCTCAGTCTGGAGTTTGCGTCCATGATGGTCCCTTCATGAAACGGGGGCCTCATGAGGCTAAGGAGGTTTTGCCACGCTGAATTTGTGAGTTGCTCCAGACCACATGGTTTCCTTCTGCGGGACAGTCGAGTCCTATTGGATGGCTCCAGGATGTTCCATATGGAAAGATTGGAGAGCAGGGTTCGATGGATGGAAGCCTGTACAGCATAGCTCGCATTCCCATTGGTTGTTTGTGAAAAGACATATTTGAACTACGGCTCCGGGGTGAGCTACCCAGGGGTGTTAGTTGAAATTGACTCTCCTGAAGATGGGTCATAATGTGGGTTTGTGTCCATGGAGACCTTGGAATGTGCTGGTGGCTCAGGGGCCCTGTAGAATTCGCTTACCTGCAGGGTTAGATACCACTCCAATAAGAATGCTCCCCATGTGGAGACGAGAGAGGTTCTGTTTGGTGCCTCAAAAAAGCCCCAGATGCTGGTTTTCAAACCAGTCCTCTGTGGAGAGACACATGGAAACCAAAACTCAGGTTCAGATTAGGGCCTAGGAGCCTATCTGTTTCAATCTTCTGACTTTGGGGACACTGTCTGAGTGTCTGAGTGGAAATAGTTGCTCAGCTGGTGTCAGAGTGCACCTCTTAGTCCAGGGTGGCCTACACTATTGGGATGGCCTCGGGGGCCTTGGAGGTTTCTCCTAATCTGTAAGGTTGTGGTCACAGGATTGGGCACAGTTAACTTGGATAGGACAGGCACAGTCCTTCAGTGTGTCTCCATAGGCCCTAGCCTGGAGGATGTGTTGTTGTGGGCTGTGGGCACAGAAGACTGAAAACATAAATCAGCTTAGGTGTGGCACTGAGGATATGGCAGGCCGGATCTACAGACCGTGAGGGGAGCTCCTCAGCTATTGAAAGATGGGTGAGTGGGAGGCAGTCCCTCAAGCTTTTGTCTCTGGATGTTGTGTCCAGGATAGCCGTGGATTGTAGTGTGGCCTCAGGAGCTATGGACAAGCCACCCTCTCTGGGTATTTGGCCCAGCTCCCAAGAGTTTGGGGTCATTTTGTACGAAGGGTGGAGTCCTGTTGTCTGGCTCAGGTGTCTCTCCAAGAGAGGGATTCCAGAGCAGAGCCCGAGGTACGGACGACTGGAAAACTCGAACTCTGGTGAGGATTGGGGTCAAAGGGACTTGGCAAGCCCCATATGCGGGCTCTTGGTCCAGGCCCTGAGAGGCCTTACTTCGACATGGGGCTCATGCTGAGGGTCACAATGCGAGTTTGTGCCCAAGTTGGCACTCAAGTTTGGGCGTGGCCTCAGGGGCTATGAAGGTTTCTCCTACCCTGAAGGTGTGACTCCATGCCAACAGTAAGCTTTCCAGCCATGGGGAAGGAGGAGTTCTGATTTGTGCTTCAGGTACCCATGTGTGTGGGATTTGATACAATGTCTAGGTTCAGATGTCTGAAAACCCAGGTTGGGAAGAGATGACAGCCTAAGGCCTAGGGTCCTGTCTCGTTCAATCTGCTTCTCTGGGGACATCTGTCTATGGTCTAAGTGGAGGTAGTTGCTCAGCTCGTGTCAAATAGCTAAGGGTCACAAAGCGTGTTTGTGTCCAAAGTGGCCCTCAACATGCCCGGGGCCTCATGGTCCACGCTGGTTTCTCCTACACTAAATTTTAGACAACATGCAAACCAAAGGTTTCTGGGCATGGGGAAGGAAGAATTTTGATTTCTGCATCATGTTCACTGCTAGGCAGTGATTGGAGATAAGGTCTAGGTTAGGAAGCCCGAAAAACGAGGTTGGGAAGAGATGATGACTTAAGTCCCTGATGGGTCCAATGTGCTCATTGTGCGGCCAGCTGTCTGGGTGTCAGTCGGGACGTCCGGGCTCAGGCTGTGTCAGACAGGGCATTAGTGCCCAAGGTAGACTGTAGTATTGGGGAACAGTCGAGTGATGTGCAGTTTGATCCTCATTTGGGATTTCTGTGTATCCCCATAGGATAATGTTTTTCTTCTGGAGAAAATGCTGCATTGTGGCTCTGGAATTCCCAAACTGGAGGGCTTGTGGGCTAGGAGTGTGAGGACGGAAGTCTGAGAACACATGCTAGGATTAGGTTTCTGCGAGGACACGGCAGGCACACTCTTAAGAGCTGAACCGAGATCTTGTGCTTCTAAAGTCAAGGCGAGGATCAGCCATTGGCTCTGGTTGGGGTTTCTGCCCATGATCCACCTTCATGAAGATTGGGGACATCATGTGGCCTGGGAAGTTTTCCTATGATGGGAGTTGTGAGATGCTCCATGCACAAGGATTCCTTATGGGGGATAGTCGAGACCTGTTGGATGGCTCCAGGATGTCCCATTAGGAAAACCGTCAGAGCACGGTTCTAAGGATGGAGGCCTGAAGAGCCCGCCTCGCAATTCAATTGTCTCCTAGAGACAAAGACGGTTCGATCTGCTGGCTCTGGGGGAGCAACTGAGGGAATTGAGTTAAAATAGACTCTCCTGAGGATAGGTCATAATGTGGGATTGTGTCCATGGAGACATTGGAATGGGGTAGTGGCTCCAGTGACCTGAACTTTTCTCCTAACGTGAGGTTTTGACACAGCTCCATAGAACAAAGTTTCCATGTGGAGACGAGATTTCTTTTTAATGGTACCTCTATAAACCCCAATATGCTGGCATTAGTAACCAAACCTCTGAGGAGAGGTGCCTGGAAACAAAAGCAATGGATCCGATTAGGGCCTAGGTGCTTGTCCGGTTCAATCTTCTTCTCTGGGCATATCTGTCAATGGGTCTGAGTGGAGGTAGTGGCTCAGCTTGTGTCAGATCGCCCCTGTTTGTCCTGGATGTCCAACACTACTACACACAATTGGGATGGTCTCGGGAACATTGGACGACCTAAGGCCATGGTGTGCTGATGTGCTCAGTGTGCAATCAGCTGTCTGGGTGTTGGTCACGAGGTCTGGGCACAGGCTGTGTCAGACTGGGCATTACTGCCCAGGCTGGACTGTATAATTGGGGTACAGTTGAGTGGCGTGTAGGTTGATCCTTATTTGTCTTTTCTTTGTAGCCCCATAGGGCAACATTTTTCTTCTGGAGGGCAGGCAGAGTGCTGCATTGTGTCTCCAGAATTCAGAAACTGGATCGCTTGTGAGCCAGGAGTGTGAGGACGAAAGTCTGAGAACACAAGCTGGGCTTAGGTTTCTGGGCAAGGGCACGGCAGGCACATTCTGCAGAGCTGAATCGAGATCGCGTGCATCTGAAGTCAGGGCGCGGATCAGACATTGTCTCAAGCTGGAATTTCTGTCCATTATGTCCCCTACATGAAGGTGGGGGCATCACGAGGCCATGGAGGTTTCCCCATGGTGCAAGTGTGTGATACTGCAAACCACAAGGATTCCTTCTGCAGGACAGTCGAGACCTGTCTGATGGCTCAAGAATGCCCTATAAGGAACTTCTCCAGAGCAGGGTTCTAACAATGGATGCCTGGGCAGCCAACTCGCATTCCAGTTGTCTCCTAGTGACAAGGCAGGTTCCATCTGCTGGCTCTGGGGGAGCAACCGAGGGGGCTGTGTTGAAAAGGACTCTCCTGAGGAGGGTTCATAATGTGGGTTTGTGTCCCTGGAGACCTTGGAATGAGGTGGTGGCTCCGGGGACCTGAAGGTTTCCCTTAACTGGAGGTTTTGACACAGCTTCAAAGAGCAAGTTTCCCATGTGGAGACGAGATTCGTTGTGATTAGTGCCTCTGAAAATCCCATATGCTGGTATTGGAAACCAGGCCTCTGAGGAGAGATGCCTGGAAGCAAAAGCAATGGATCTGATTACGGCCTAGTTGCCTGTCCGGCATCTTCTTCTCTGGGGATATCTGTCTATGGGTCTGAGGGGCGGTCGTTGCTCAGCTTCTGAGAGATCGCCCCTGTTTGTCCTGGGCATCATACACTATTGGGATGGCTTCGGGGACTTTTTAGGTTTCTCCTCATCTGTAGGGTTGTGGCCAATGGAATGGGCAGAATTTCCCTGGAGAGGGTAGGCACAGTCCTGATGTGTAGCTCCAGACGCCCCAGCCTGGAGGGTGTGTGGACCAGGACTGTGGGGACAGAAGTCTGAAAACACAAACTCGACTTAGGCGGGGACGTATGTATGACAGGCCTGATCTACAGACAGTGAGGAGAATTTTTCGGGTATGAACTAAGGGCGAGTGTGAGGTGCTTGCTCAGGCTTTTGTCTATGTATTTTGTGTCAACAGTTGCCGTGGAATATCGGGATGGCCTCATGGGCCATGGACGAGTCTTGCTCTCTGGGGATTTGGCCAGATCCCAAGTGTTTGGGGTCATTCTGTGGATGGGAGGAGTCTTTCTGTATTTTTTTTTACCTCAGGTGTCCCACAAAGAGGGATTCCAGAGCAGAACCCTGAGTAGGGGTACTAGATATCTCAAATTTTTGTTAAGATTGGGGGACTAGGGGCTTGGCAAGCCCCATATGCGAGATCTTGGTCCAGTCACTGAGAGGATTTACTTGAGGCTAGGACTCACGCTGAGGGTCACAATGTGTGTTTGTGCCCATCGTGATCATCATGCATGACCGGGGCCTCATGAGCAATGCTGGTTTCTCCTATACTGAACGTTGGACAACATGCCAACCACAGTTTCTGGCCATGGGTAAGGAAAAGTTCTGATTTCTGCATCACGTTCACCCCTGGGCAGTTAGTGGAGTTAATGTCTAGGTTCTGAAGCCTGAAAACCGAGGTTGGGAAGAGATGATGACCTAAGGCCATGGCGGGTTCGATGTCCTCAGTGTGCATCCAGCTGTCTGGATGTCAGTTGGGGGTTCCGGGCTCAGGCTGTGTCAGACAGGGCATTAGTACCCAGGCTAGACTGTATAATTGGGTTACAGTCAAGTGGCGTGCAGGTTGATCCTCATTTGTCGTTTCTGCGTAGACCCATAAGGCAATGTTTTTCTTCTGGAGGGCAGGAAGAGTGCTGCATTGTGTCTCCAGAATTCCCACCTTGAGCGCTGTGGGTCAGGAGTTTGAGGACGGAATTCTGAGAACACAAGTTGGCCTAGGTTTTGGAGTGAGGGCACACTCTGCAGAGCTGAATTGAGGTCTCGTGCATCTGAAGTCAGGGAGAGGATCAGACGTTGGCTTAGGTTGGATTTCTGTCCATGATGTCCCCTACATGAAGGTGAGGGGCATCAGGAGGCCATGGAGGTTTGCCTACAGTGGGATTGTCTGATGCTCCAAACCACAACGATTCCTTCTGTGTCACAGTCGAGACCTGTTGGATGGATCCAGGACGTCCCTTAAGGAACTTCTCAAGAGCAGGGTTCTAACGATGGATGCCTGGGAAGCCCAACTCATATTCCAATTTTTTTCTGAGTGACAAGGCAGGTTCGATCTGCTGGCACTAGGGGAACAACCGAGGGGGCTGAATTGAAATGGAGTCTCCCGAGGATCGGTCATAATGTTGCTTTGTGTCCATGGAGACCTTGGAATGTGGCAGTGGCTCTGGTGCCCTGAAGGATTTTCCTAACCTGAGGTTTTGAGACAGCTCCAAAGAGCATGTTTCCCATGTGGAGTTGAGATTTGTTCTGATTGGTGCCTCAGGAACTCCCATAAACTGGTATTGGAAACCAGGCACCTGAGGAGAGTTGCCTGGAATCAAAAGCAATGGATCTGATTAGGGCCTAGGAGACTGTCCACTTCAATCTTCTACTCTGGGAACATCTGTCTATGGTTCTGAGTGGAGGTCATTGCTCAGCTTGCATCAGATCACCCCTGTTTCTCCCAGGAGGCCTACATTATTGGGATGGTCTCGGGGTCTTTGGAGGAGTCTTCTAATCTGTAGTGTTGTGGCCAATGGAATGTGCAGAATTCCCTTGGAGAGGGCATGCCCTGTCCTGAGGTGTGGCCCAAGCTGTCCGGGTGTCGGTTGGGACCTCTGGACTCAGGCTTTGTCAGACAGCGCATTAGTGCCCAGGGTAAACTGTACAATTGGGGTACCATCGCGTGGCATGCAGGTTGATATTCATCTGGTTTCTGGGTAGCCCCATAGGGCAATGTTTTTCTTCTGGAGGGGAGACAGAGTGCAGTATTGTGGCTCCGGAATTCCCAAAATGGAGGGTGTGTGGCGAAGGAGAGAGGCCATGTAGGTATTCCCACGATGGGAATTGTGAGATGCTCCAAACCGCAAGGATTCATTGTGTAGGACCCTCGAGAACTGTTGGATGGCTTCTGGAGGTCCCATACAGAATGACCCCAGAGCACGATTCGAAGGATGGATGCAGTTGTGCCTGCCTCACATTCCAATTATTTCCTAGCGACAAGGAAAGTTCGATCTGCTGGCTCTGGGGGAGCAACCGAGGGGGCGGAGTTGAAATGGACTCTCCTGAGGATGGTTCTTTGTATCCATTGAGACCCTGGAATGGGGCAGTGGCTCCGTGCACCTGAAGATTTCTCCTAACTGGAGATTTTGACTCAACTCCAAAGAGCAAGTTTCCCATGTGATGAGATTTGTACTGATTGATACCTAGGGGAACCCACATATGCTTGGAAACCAGTCTTCTGATGAGAGATGCCTGGAAACAAAAGCATTGGATCCTACTATTGCCTAGGTGCCTGTCTGGTTCAATCTTCTTCTATGGGGGTATCTGTATACGGGTCTGAGTGGGGGTAGAACACAGCTTGTGACAGATCACCCCTCTTTGCCCCGGGTGGCCGATAATATTGGGGTGGCCTTGGGATCATTGGCGGTTTCTCCTAATCTGTCGGGTTGTGTCCAAAAAAATGAGCAGAATTCCCTTGGAAAGGGCAGACACAGTCCTCAGTTGTGGCTCCAGGGGGCCCAGCCTGGAGGGTGTGTGGGCAGGACTGTGGGGACAGAAGTCTGAAAACACAAACTTGGCTTGGGTTTGGGGACGTTGGTACGGCAGGCCCGATACAGACCTTGAGGAGAATTTTTCGGGCTATGATAAATGGGCGAGTGTGAGACGATTTTTCAGGCTTTTGTCTCCGGATTTTGTGACAACTGTGGCCGTGGAATGTCGGGCTGGCCTCATCGGCCATGGACGAATTTTTCTCTCTGGGGATTTGGCCCTATTCCAAGTGTTTGAGTCATTCTTTGGGCGGAAGGAGTAATTTCTCCATTTTTTTTTTTTTTTTTACCTCATGTGTTTCACCAAAGAGGGATACCAGAGAAGGGCTTGGAATATGGGTGAGTAGACTTCTCAAGCTCTGCTTAAGATTGCGGGACAAGGGGCATGGCAAGCCCCATATGCGGGCTCTTGGTCCAGCCTGGGAGAGGCTTTTCTTTAGGACAGGGCTCACGCTGAGGGTCCTAAGGTGTGTTTGTGCCTATCGGGGCCCTCAAGCATAGCGGGGCCTCATGGACCACGTTTGTTTCTCCTACACTGATTGTTGGACAACATGCCAACCACAAGGTTTCTGGTCATGGGGAAGGAGGAGTTCTGATTTCTGCATCACGTACACCTCTTGGCAGTGGGTGGAGATAACGTCTAAGTTCTGAATCCTGAAAACAGAGGTTGGGAAGAGATGACAACATAAGGCCATGGCGTGATCGATGTGCTCAGTGTGCAGCCAGGTGTCTGGGTGTCAGTCGAGATGTCTGGCTGCAGTCTGTGTCAGACAGCGCATGAGTACCCAGGTTAGATTTTACAATTGGGGTACAGTCAAGTGGCCTGCAGGTTGATCTTCATTTGGCGTTTCTGAGTAGCCATATAGGGCAACATTTTTCTTCTGGAGGGCAGGCAGAGTGCTGCATTGTGTCTCTGGAATGCCAAACTGTAGGGCTTGGGGAACAGGACTATGAGGACAGAAGTCTGAGAACACAAGCTAGGCTTAGGTTTTGAGGTGTGGGCACGGCAGGTACACTCAGCAGAACTGAATCGAAATCACGTGCATCTGAAGTCAGGGCAGGATCAGACGTTGGCTCAGGTTGGAGTTTCTGTCAATAATGACCCATCAATGAAAGTGGGGGGGCATCACGAGGCAATGGAGGTTTTCCCACGATGGGATTGTCTGATGCTGCAAACTGCAAGTATTCCTTCTGTGGGACAGTCGAGACATGTTGGATGGATCTAGGACATCCCATAAGGAACTTCTCATGAGCAGGGTTCTAACCATGGATGCGTGGGCAGCCTAACTTGCATTCCAATTGCATCCGAGTGACAAGGCAGGTTCCGTCTGCTGGCTCTGGGGGAGAAACCGAGGGGGATGAGTTGAAATGAACTCTCCTGAGGATTGGTCATAATGTGGTTTTGTGTCCATGGAGACCTTAGAATGGGGCAGTGGCATCGGTGCCCAGAAGGTTTCTCCTTACAGGAGGTACTGACACAGCTGCAAAGAGCAAGTTTCCCATGTGGAGACGAGATTTGTTCTGATTGGTGCCTCAGGAACCCCATAAGCTCGTATTGGAAACCAGACCTCTGAGGAGAGATGCCTGAAACCAAAGCAATGGATCCAATTAGGGCCTAGGGGCCTGTCTGCTTCAATTTCTTCTCTGGGAACATCTGTCTATGGTCCTGATTGGTGGGCTTTACTCAGCGTGCGTCAGATCGCCCCTGTTTCTCCCAGCAGGGCTACACTATTTTTATGGTCTCAGGGTCTTTGGAGGTTTCTCCTAATCTGTAGGGTTGTAGCCAATGGAATGGGCAGAATTACCTTGGAGAGGGCAGGCACAGTACTGAGTTGTGGCCCCAGATGTCTGGGTGTTGGTTGGGAAGTCTGGGCTCAGACTGTATCAGACAGTGCATTAGTGCCCAGGGTAGATTATGCAATTGGGGTACAGTCGAGTGGCATGCAGGTTGATCCTCATTTGGGGTTTCTGGGTAGCCCCATAGGGCAACGTTTCTCTTCTAAACGGCAGGCAGAGTGCTGCATTGTGGCTCCAGAATTCCAAAACTGGAGGGCTTGTGGCCCCGGAGGGTGAGGAGGGAAGTCTGAGAACACAAGCTAGGCGCAGGTTTCGGAGAAAGGACACGTCAGGCACTCTCTGCTGAACTGAATCGAGATCTCGTGGATGTGAAGTCAGGGCGAGGATCAGAGTGGCCCAGGTTGGAGTTTCTGTCCATTTCTCCCCTTCATGAAGGGACAGGCACATCATGAGGCCATGATGGATTTTCCAAGATGGGAGTAGTGAGATGCTCCAATCCCCAAGGATTCCAAGACAGTCGAGACCTGTCGGATATCACCAGGATGTCCATTACGGAACACCACCAGAACAGAGTTCTAAGGATGGAATCCTAGGCAGCCCGCCTCGCATTCCAATTATTTACTTGCAGTAAGGCAGGTTCGATCACTGGTTCTGGAGGAGCAACAGAGGGGGCTGATTTGAAATGGGCTCTCCTGAGGATGGGTCATAATGTGGATCTGTTTCCATGGAGACCTTGGAATGGGGCAGTGGCTCCAGGGACCTGATGGTTTCCCCTAACTGGAGGTTTTGACACAGCTCCAAAAAGCACGTTTCCCATGTGTAGAAGAGATTTATTCAGATTGGTACCTCCGGAAGAACCCATATGCTGGTATTGGAAAGCAGGCCTCTGAGGAGAGATGCCTGGAAACAAAAGCAATGGATCCGATTAGGGCCTAGGTGCCTGTCCGGTTCAATCTTCTCTGGGGGTATCTGTCTACGGGTCTGAGTTGAGATAGTTGCACAGCTTGTGACAGATCACCCCTGTTTGTCCTGGGCGGCCGACACTATTGGGATGGCCTTGGGGACTTTGGAGGTTTTTCCTAATCTGTCAGGTTGTGTCCAAAGGAAGGAGCAGAATTCCCTTGGAGAGTGCAGGCACAGTCCTGAGATGTGGTTCCAGGGGCCCCAGCCTGGAAGGTGTGTGGGCCAGGATTGTGGGGACAGAAGTCTGAAAACACAAACTCTGCTTAGTTTTGGGGATGTAGGTATGGCAGGACCTATCTACAGACCTCGATGAGAATTTTTCAGGCTATGATCAAGGGGCGAGCGTGAGGAGCTTTTTCAGGCTTTTGTCTCCGGATTTTGCATCAACAGTGGCCGGGGAATTATCGGCCATGGGCGAGTTTTTCTATCAGGGGATTTGGCCTGATTCCAAGTGTTTGGGACATTCTTTGGATGGTAGGAGTCCTTTTTCTATTTCTTTTTTTACCTCATGTATCGCACAAAAGAGGGATTCCAGAGAAAAGCACTGAGTAGGGGTGACTAGACTTCTTGAGCTCTGGTTAAGATTGGGGGATTAGGGGCATGGCAAGCCCATATGTGGGCTTTTGGTCCAGCCCCTGAGAAGATTTACTTGAGGACAGGGCTCATGCTGAGGGTCCCAATGTGTTTTTGTGCCCAATGCGGCCTCAATCATGGGCGGGGCCTCATGGCCCACTCTGGTTTCTCCTATACTGAACGTTGGGCAACATGCCAACCACAAAGTTTCTGGCCATGGGTAAGGGAAAGTTCTGATTTCTTCATCACGTACACTGCTTGGCAGTGAGTAGAGATAAGGGCTAGGTTCTGAAGCCTGAAAACCGAGGTTGGGAAGAGATGACGACCTAAGGCCCTGGCGGGTCCAATGTGCTCAGTGTGCAGTCAGCTGTCTGGGTGTTGGTCAGAAGGTCCGGGCTCAGTCTGTTTCAGACAGGGCATTAGTGCCCAGGTTAGACTGTATAATTGGGGTACAGTCAAGTGGCATGCAGGTTGATCCTCATTTGGGGTTTCAGGGTAGCCACATACGGCAATATTACTCTTCTAGAGGCCAGGCAGAGTGCTGCATTGTGGCTTCAGAATTCCCAACTTGAGGGCTTGTGGTCCAGTAGTTTCCATACAGAAGTCTGAGAACACAAGTTAGGCTTAGGATTCCCAGTGGTGGCACGGCAAGCACACTCTGCAAAGCTGAATCAAGATCTCGTGCATCTCAAGTCAGGCCGAGGATCAGACTTTGTCTTAAATTGGAGTTTCTGTCCATGATTTCCCTGACATGAAGGTGGGGTGGGGCACCAGGAAGCCTTGGATGTTTTCCCACTGTGCGAGTGTGTGATGCTCCAAACCATAAGGATTCCTTCTGCGGGACAGTCCAGACCTGTTGGATGGATCAAGGACGTCAAATAACAAACTTCTCCAGAGCAGGGTTCTAACGATGGATGCCTGGGCAGCCCAATTCGCATTCCAGTTGTCTCCTACTGACAAGGAAGGTTCCATCTGCTGGCGCTGGGGGAACAACCAAGGGGGCTGAATTGAAATGGACTCTCCTGAGGATCGGTCATAATGTAGGTTTGTGTCCATTGAGTCCTTGGAATGAGCAGTGGCTCCAGTGCCCTGAAGAATTCTCCTAACCTGAGGTTTGAGACAGCTCCAAAGAGTAGGTTTCCCATGTGGAGAAGAAATTTGTTCTGATCAGTGCCTCAGGAACCCCCATGAGCTGGTATTGGAAACCAAGCATCTGAGGAGAGATGCCTGGAATCCAAAGCAATGGATCCGTTTATGGCCTAGGGGCCTTTCTGTTTCAATACTCTCCTCTGAGAGCCTCTGTCTACAATTCAGAATGGAGGTCATTGCCCAGATTGTGTCAGATCGCACCTGTTTGTCCCGGGAGGCCAAAACTATGGGGCTGATCTCGGGGACGTTGGAGTTTCCTCCTAAGATGTAGGGTTGTGGCAAATGAAATGGGCAGAATTCCCTTGGAGAGGGCTGGCACAGTAATGAGTTGTGGCCCCAGCTGCCTGGGTGTCAGTTGGGAGGTCTGGGCTCAGGCTGTGTCAGAAAGGGCATTAGTGCCCGTGGTAGACTGTATAATTGGAGTACAGTTGAGTGGCGTGCAGATTAATCATCATTTGGCATTTCTAGGTAGCCTCAGGGGCAACGTTTTTCTTCTGGAGGGCTGGAAGAGTGCTTCACTGTGGCCCTGTTATTCCCAAACTGGAGGGCTTGAGGGCCAGAAGTGTAAGGAAGGAAGTCTGAGAACACAAGCTAGGCTTTGGTTTTGGGGCGAGGGCATGGCAGGCACACTCTGCAGAGCTAAATCGAGTTCTTGTGCATCTGAAGTCATGGCGAGGATCAGATGTAGGCTCAGGTTGGAGTTTCTGTTCAGGATGGCCCCTTCATGAAGGTGGGGGCATCATGGGGCCATGGTGGCTTTCCCACGATGGGAGTTGTAAGATGCTCCAATCGGCAAGAATTCCTTTTACAGGACATTCGAGTACGGTCAGATGGCCCCAGGACGTCCCATACGGAAGAACGCCAGAGCAGGGTTCTAAGGATGGATGCCTGAAGAGCCCGTCTCGCATTCCTATTGTCTCCTAGAGACAAGGCAGGTTTGAACTGCTTCATCTGGGGGAGCAACCGATGGGGCTGTGTTGAAATAGACTATCCTGAGAATGGGTCATAATGTGGGTTTGTGTCCATGGAGACCTTGCAGTGGGGCGGTGGCTCCAGGGACCTGAAGTTTTCCCCTAACTGGAGGTTTTGACACAGCTCCAAAAAGCACGTTTCCCATGTGTAGATGAGATTTGTTCTGATTGTTACCTCCGGAAGAACCCATATGCTGGTATTGGAATCCAGGCCTCTGAGGTGAGCTGCCTGAAAACAAAAGCAATGGATCTGATTTGGGCCTAGGAGCCTGTCCGGTTTAATCTTCTCTGGGGATATCTGTCTACGGGTCTGAGTTGAGGTAATTGCTCACCTTGGGATAGATCGCCCCTGTTTGTGTTGGGCGGCCTACACTACTGGGATGACTTCGGGGACTTTGGAGGTTTCTCCTAATCTGTAGAGTTGTGGCCAATGGAGTGGGCAGAATTCCCCTGGAGAGGACAGGCACAGTCCTGAGGTGTTGCTCAAGGGGCCCCACCCTGAAGGGTGTGTGGGCTAGTACTGTGTTGACAGAAGTCTGAAAACCCAAACTGGGCTTAGGTTTGTGGACGTAGGTATGACAGGCCCAATCTATAGACCATGAGGAGAATTTTTCAGGCTATGAACAAAGGGCAAGTGTGAGGCGCTTGTCCAGGTTTTTGTCTCTGGATTTTGTGTCAACAGTGGCTATGGAATGTCGGGATGGCCTCATGGGCCATTGACGAGTCTTTCTCTCTTTGGATCTGGCCCAATCCCAAGTGTTTGGGGTAATTCAGTGGATGGGAGGAGTCCTTTCGGTATTTTTTTTTTTTTTTACATCAGATGTCCCATCATATAAGGATTCCAGAGCAGAGCCCTGAGTAGTGGAGACTAGATTTCTCAAACTCTGGTTAAGATTGGGGGACTAGGGGCATGGAAAGCCCCATATGCATGCTCTTGTTCTTGCCCCTGAGATGCTTTCCTTGTGGACAGGGCTCACGCTGAGGGTCACAATGTGTGTTTGTACCCATTGCAGCCCTCCAGCATGGGTGGGGCCTCATGGGCCATGCTTGATTCTCCTATACTGAATTTTGGACAACATGCCAACCACAAGGTTTCTTGCCTTGGGGAAGGAGGAGTTCTGAATTCTGCATCACGTTCACCCCTGGGTAGTGAGTGGAGATAAGTTCTAGGTTCTCAAACCTGAAAACCGAGTTTGGGAAGAGATGACGACCTAAGGCCATGGCGGGTCTGATTTGCTCAGTGTACGGCCAGCTGTCTGGGTGTCGGTCGGGAGTTCTGGGCTCAGGCTGTGTCAGACAGGGCTTTAGTGCCCAGGCTATACTGTATAATTGGGATGTAGTCAAGTGGCATGCAGGTTGATCCTCATTTGGCGTTTCTAGGTAGCCTCATAGGGCAACTTTTTTCTTCTGGAGGATATTGTGTCTCCAGAATTCCCAATGGAGGGCTTGTGGGCCAGAGGTGTGAGGACGGATTTCTGAGAACACAAGCTAGGCTTAGGTTTCGGGGCGAGGGCATGGCAGGCATACTCTGCAGAGCTGAATCGAGATCTTGTGCATCTGAAGTCAGGGCGAGGATCAGACGTTGGCTCAGGATGGAGTTTCTTACAATGATTTCCCTGACATGAAGGTGGGGGTGCATCACGAGGTCATGGAGGTTTTCCCAAGTTGGAATTGTGTGATAGTCCAAACCGCAAGGATTCCTTCTGCAGGACAGTCAAGACCTGTTGGATGGATCCAGGACACCCCATAAGGAACTTTTCCAGAGCAGGGTCCTAATGATGGACGCCTGGGCAGCCTAACTCGCATTCCAATTGTCTCCTAGTGACAAGGCAGGTTCAATCTGCTGGCTCTGGGGGAGCAACCGAGGGGGCTGAGTTGATATGGACTCTCCTGAGGATCGGTCATAATGTGGGTTTGTGTCCATGGAGAACTTGGAATGGGGCCGTGGCGCTGGCGCCCTGAAAGAATCTCCTAACCTGAGTTTTTGAGACAGCTCCAAAGGCAACTTTCCCATGTGGAGTTGAGATTTGTTTTGATTCATTCCTCAGGAACCACAATAAGATGGTATTGGAAACAAGGCATCTGAGGAGAGATGCTTGGAAACCAAAGAAATTGATCCGATTAGGTCCTAGGTCTGTCCACCTCAATCTTCTTCTCTGGAAACATCTGTCTATGGTCCTGAGTGGCGGTCGTTGCTCAACTGGTGTCAGATCTCCCCGTTTGTCCCGGATGGCCGACACTATTGGGATGGTCTCGGGGTCTTTGGAGGTTTCTCCTAATCTGTAGAGTTGTGGCCAATGGAATGGACAGAATTTTCTTGGAGAGGGCAGGTACAGTCCTGAGGTGTGGCTCCAGCTGTCTTGGTTTCCATCGGGAGATTTGGGCTCAGGCTGTGTCAGACAGGGCATTAGTGCCCAGCCTAGACTATATAATTGGGGTACAGTCAAGTGGCGTTCAGGTTGATCCTCATTTGGAGTTCCTCGGTAGCCCCATAGGGCAACGTTTTTCTACTGGAGGGCAGGCAGAGTGCTGCATTATGCCTCCGGAATTCCCAAACTGGCAGGCTTGTGGCCCAGGAGTGTGAGGACAGAAGTCTGAGAACACAAGCTAGTCCAGGTTTTCGGGGCAAGAGCATGGCATTCACACTCTGCAGAGCTAAATCGAGATCTCTTGTATCTGAAGTCAGGGCGAGGATCAGACTTTGGCATAGGTTGGAGTTTCTGTCCATGATGGCCCCTTCATGAAGGGGGGGTGCATCATGTGACCATGCATATTTTCCTTCAATGGGAGTTGTGAGAATTTCCAAACCACAAGGATTTCTTCTGCGGGACAATTGAGACCTGTTGGATGGCTCAAGGACCTCCTATTTGGAATGACTCCGGAGCAGGGTTCTAAGGATGGATGCCTGTGCAGCCCGCCTCGCATTCCAATTGTATCCACTTGACAAGACAGGTACGATCTTCTGGTTCTGGGGGAGCAACCAAGGGGCTGAGTTGAAATGGACTCTTCCTGAGGATCGGTCATAATGTGGGTTTTTGTTCATGGAGACCTTGGAATGGGGCGGTGGCACCGGGGCACTGAAGGATTCTCCTATCCAGAGGATTTGACACATCTCCTTTGAGCAAATTTCCCATGTGGTGATGAGATTTGTTATGATTTGTGCCTCAGGAAACCCCCATATCCTGGTATTGGAAAGCAGGACTCTGAGGAGAGATATCTGGAAACAAAACAATTGATCCGATTAGGGCCTAGGGGCGTGCCCGGTTGAATATTCTTCTCTGGGGACGTCTGTCTACGGGTCTGAGTGGAGGTAGTTGCACAGCTGGTGTCATATCACCTATGTTTGTCCCAGGCGGCCCACAGTATTGAAATAACCTCAGAGTCTATGGAGGGTTCTCTGAATCTGTAGTGTAGGGGCCAATGAAATGGGCAGAATTCTCATGTAGAGGGAAGGAACAGTCCTGAAGTGTGGCTCCAGGGGCACCATTCTGGAGGGTGTGTGGAATAGGGCTGTGGGGACAGAAGTCTGAAAACACAAACTCAGCTTAGATTTGGGGTGTAGGTACGGCAGGCACGATCGAAAGATGGTGAGGAGAACTCTTCATGATATGAACAAAGGGCGAATGTGAGGTGCTTCCTCAAGCTTTTGTCTCTGGATTTTTTTTTTTTCATTGTATAATTTTTTTCAATTTATTTATTTTCAGAAAAACATTATTCATTATTTTTTCACCAAACCCAGTGCTCCATGCAAGCCGTGCCCTCTATAATACCCACCACCTGGTACCCCAACCTTCCACCCCCCGCCACTTCAAGCCCCTCAGATTGTTTTTCAGAGACCATAGTCTCTCATGGTTCACTTCCCCTTCCAATTTACCCAAATTCCCTACTCCTCTCTAACGCCCCTTGTCCTCCATGCTATTTTTTATGCTCCACAAATAAGTGAAACCATATGATAATTGACTCTCTCTGCTTGACTTATTTCACTCAGCATAATCTCTTCCAGTCCCGTCCATGTTGGTACAAAAGTTGGGTATTCATCCTTTCTGATGGAGGCATAATACTCCATAGTGTATATGGACCACATCTTCCTTATCCATTCATCCATTGAAGGGCATCTTGGTTCTTTCCATAGTTTGGCGACCGTGGCCATTGCTGCTATAAACATTGGGGTACAGATGGCCCTTCTTTTCACGACATCTGTGTCTTTGGGGTAAATACCCAGGAGTGCAATTGCAGGGTCATAGGGAAGCTCTATTTTTAATTTCTTGAGGAATCTCCACACTGTTCTCCAAAGAGGCTGCACCAACTTGCATTCCCACCAACAGTGGAAGAGGGTTCCCCTTTCTCCACATCCTCTCCAACACATGTTGTTTCCTGTTTTGTTAATTTTGGCCATTCTAACTGGTGTAAGGTGATATCTCAATGTGGTTTTAATTTGAATCTCCCTGAGGGCTAATGATGATGAGCATTTTTTCATGTGTCTGATAGCCATTTGTATGTCTTGATTGGAGAAGTGTCTGTTCATATCTTCTGCCCATTTTTTGATGTGTTTGCCTGTTTCGTGTGGGTTGAGTTTGAGGAGTTCATTATAGATCCTGGATATCAACCTTTTGTCTGTACTGTCATTTGCAAATATCTTCTCCCATTCCGTGGGTTGCCTCTTTGTTTTTTTGACTGTTTCCTTTGCTGTGCAGAAGCTTTTGATTTTGATGAAGTCCCAGAAGTTTATTTTCACTTTTGTTTCCTTTGCCTTTGGAGACGTATCTTGAAAGAAGTTGCTGTGGCTGATATCAAAGAGATTACTGCCTATGTTCTCCTCTAAGATTCTGATGGATTCCTGTCTCACGTTGAGGTCTTTTATCCATTTTGAGTTGATCTTTGTGTACGGTGTAAGAGAATGGTCGAGTTTCATTCTTCTACATATAGCTGTCCAGTTTTCCCAGCACCATTTATTGAAGAGACTGTCTTTTTTCCACTGTATAGTTTTTTCTGTTTTGTCAAAGATTAATTAACCATAGAGTTAAGGGTCCATATCAGGGCTCTCTACTCTGTTCCACTGGTCTATGTGTCTGTTTTTATGCCAGTACCATGCTGTCTTGGTGATCACAGCTTTGTAATAATGCTTGAAATCAGGTAACGTGATGCCACCAGCTTTATTTTTGTTTTTCAACATTTCCTTGGCGATTCGGGGTCTCTTCTGATTCCATACAAATTTTAGGATTCTTTGCTCCAGCTCTTTGAAGAATGCCGGTGGAATTTTGATCGGAATGGCATTAAAAGTATAGATTGCTCTAGGCAGTATAGACATTTTAACAATGTTTATTCTTCCGATCCAAGAGCATGGAATGGTCTTCCATCTATTTGTGTCTTCTTCAGTTTCTTTCATGAGTGTTCTGTAGTTCCTCAAGTACAGATCCTTTCCTTCTTTAGTTAGGTTTATTCCCAGGTATCTTATGGTTCTTGGTGCTATAGTGAATGGAATCGATTCTCTAATTTCCCTTTCTGTATTTTCATTGTTAGTGTATAAGAAAGCCACTGATTTCTGCACATTGACTTTGTATCCTGCCACGTTGCTGAATTGCTGTATGAGTTCTAGTAGTTTGGGGGTGGAGTCTTTTGGGTTTTCCATATAAAGAATCATGTCATCTGCGAAGAGATTTTGACTTCTTCATTACCAATTTGGATACCTTTTATTTCTCTCTGTTGTCTGATTGCTGTTGCTAGGACTTCTAATACTATGTTGAACAAGAGTGGTGAAAGTGGGCATCCTTGTCTTCTTCCTCATCTCAATGGGAAGGCTGCAAGCTTTATCCCATTGAGGATGATATTTGCTGTAGGTCTTTGATAGATTTGATGAGGTTCAGGAATGTTCCCTCTATCCCTATACTTTGAAGCGTTTTAATAAGGAACGGATGCTGGATTTTGTCAAATGCTTTTTCTGCATCAATTGAGAGGACCATGTGGTTCTTCTTTCTTCTCATATTAGTTTTTTGTATCACATTGTTTGATTTGCGAATGTTGAACCATCCTTGTAGCCCAGGGATGAATCCCACCTGATCATGGTGGATAATCTTTTTAATGTGCTATTGGATACTGTTGGCTAGGATCTTGTTGAGAATCTTAGCATCCATATTCATCAGTGATATTGGTCTGAAATTCTCCTTTCTGGTAGGGTCCTTGCCTGGTTTGGGGATCAGGGTAATGCTGGCTTGATAGAAAGAGTCTGGAAGTTTTCCTTCTGCTTCAATTTTTTGAAACAGCTTCAGGAGAATAGGTGTTATTTCTTCTTTGAAGGTTTGGTAGAATTCCCCAGGGAATCCGTCAGGTCCTGGGCTCTTGTTTTTTGGGAGGTTTTTGATCACTGATTCAATCTCGTTATTAGATATCAGTCTATTCAGGTTGTCGATTTCTTCCTGGTTCAATGTTAGTAGTTTATATTTTTTCCAGGAATGCATCCATTTCATCTAGGTTGCTAAGCTTATTGGCATATAACTGTTCGTAATAACTTCTGATGATTGTTTCTACTTCCTTGGTGTTAGTTGTGATCTCTTCCTTTTCATTCATAATTTTATGAATTGGGGCTTTCTCTCTTTTCTTTTGGATTAATGTATCCAGTGGCTTATCGATCTTATTGATTCTTTCAAAAAACCAGCTTCTAGTTTCATTGATAAGTTCTACTGTAACTCTGTTTTCTACCTCAAAGATCGCAGCTCTAATCTTGATGATTTCCCTTCTTTTGTGTGGAGTTGGTTTGATTTGTTGTTGATCCTCCAGTTCTTGGAGGTGTAGAGACAGCTGGTGTGTTCTGGATTTTTCAATTTTTTTGAGCGAGGAATGGATGGCTATATATTTTCCCCTTAGGACCGCCTTTGCTGTATCCCATAGGTTTTGGACCGAAGTGTCTTCATTCTCATTGGTTGCCATGAATTGTTTTAGTTCTTCTTTGATCTCCTGGTTGATCCAAGCATTCTTAAGCAAGGTGGTCTTTAGCTTCCAGTGTTTGAGTTCCTTCTGAACTTCTCCTTGTGATTGAGCTCCAGCTTCAAAGCATTGTGATCTGAGAATATGCAGGGAATAATCTCAGTCTTTTGGTATCGGTTGAGTCCTGATTTGTGACCCAGTATGTGGTCTATTCTGGAGAAGGTTCTGTGTGCACTTGAGAAGAATGAGTATTCTATTGTTTTAGGGTGGAATGTTCTGTATATATCTATGAGGTCCATCTGGTCCAATGTGTCATTCAATGCTCTTGTTTCTTTATTGATTTTCTGCTTCGATGATCTGTCTAATTCTGAAAGAGGCATGTTAAGATCTCCTACGATTGGGAGGCCTGGGTGGCTCAGTTGGTTGGACGACTGCCTTCGGCTCAGGGCGTGATCCTGGAGTCCCAGGATCGAGTCCCGCATCAGGCTCCCAGCTCCATGGGGAGTCTGCTTCGCTCTCTGACCTTCTCCTCACTCGTGCTCTCTCTCACTGTCTCTCTCTCTCAAATAAATAAATAAAATCTTTAAAAAAAAAAAGATCTCCTACGATTAGTGTATTCATATCAATATGACTCTTTATCTTGATTAACAGTTTTAAGTAATTGGCTGCTCCCATATTGGGGGCATAGATATTTACAATTGTTATATCATCTTGGTGGATAGTCCCTTTAAGGATTATGTAGTGTCTTGGGTTGCCTGGGTGGCTCAGTGGATTAAGCCGCTGCCTTCGGCTCAGGTCATGATCTCAGGGTCCTGGGATCGAGTCCCGCATCGGGCTCTCTGCTCAGCAGGGAGCCTGCTTCCTCCTCTTTCTCTGCCTGCCTCTCTGCCTACTTGTAATCTCTCTCTGTCAAATAAATAAATAAAATCTTAAAAAAAAAGGATTATGTAGTGTCCTTCTGTATCTCTGACTACAGTCTTTAGTTTGACGTCTAATTTATATGATATGAGAATCGCTACCCCAGCCTTCTTTTGAGTCCCATTGGCATGAAAGATGCTTCTCCACCCCTTCACTTTCAGTCTGCGTGTATCTTTAGGTTCAAAATGGGCCTCTTGTAGATAGCATATGGATGGGTCCTGTCGTTTTATCCAATCTGCAACCCTGTGCCGTTGTATGGGTGCATTTAGGCAATTCACATGGAGAGTGATTATTGATAGGTACGTTTTTATTGACATCGAGGTACCTTTGAAGTCTTTCTTTCCGTAGACTGTCTCTATATTTCTGTTCAATGCTATTCTTGGGATTTTTCCTCTTTTATAGAACCCCCCTTAATATTTCCTGCAGTATCAGCTTGGTGGTTGCATAGTCTTTTAAGCCTTGCCGGTCTTGGAAACTCTTTATCTCTCCATCCATTTTGAATGTCAGTCTTGCTGAATGAAGTATTCTTGGCTGCATGTTCTTCTCATTTAGTGCCCTGAATATATCTTGCCAGGCTCTTCTGGCTTGCCAGGTCTCTGTGGACAGGTCTGACGTTATTCTGATGGGCTTCCCTCTGTAAGTAAGGAGCCTCTTTGCCCTGGCGGCTTTCAAGAGATTATACCTACAATTATAATTTCTCAATTTGACTATCAGGTGTCGTGTTTTTTTTTTTTTTTGGAATGTATAATCTTGGGTGAGACCGTTCAGCCTCTAGTATATGAATGCTGGTTTCATTCGCGATTTTTGGAAAATTTTCATGAAGTACTTGTTCCACGATATCTTCTAGACATCTTTCTTTCTCCTCCCCTTCAGCGATTCCAATTATTCTGACATTGGAACGCTTCACGGCATCATTTATTTTCCTGATTCTGCTTTTGTGGGATCTAAGCTGTTTTTTCCAGGCTTCCTCCTGATCCTTTCTCTCTATCTGTTTGTCTTCCAGATCACTAATTCTATCTTCTGTCTCAGTTACCCTAGCTTTGAGAGAGTTTAGATTAGATTGGAACTCATTGAGAGCATTGTGGACCTCCTCCCTGGTAGCTTTAAGCTCCGCCCTAACATTGTGAACATCCTGTCTGGTCGCTTTCAGTTCGGCCCTAATCAATTCTGTTTGGTCATCCATGGCTTTCTCCAACCTAGCTATTGCCTTGATAATTGTTAGCCTGAATTCTCTTTCCGACATATTGTCTATGTTGATAGCCATTAGCTCTGTTGCAGAAGGTCCATCCTCTGTATTTTTCTTCTGTTGGGCATTCCTCCTCCTAGTCATTTTGGTGGGAGAAGACTGAACAGATGTAGCTGGATGTATCAAATCTGGTGCAGTCAAGGTGCACCCTGGAACACTTCTGAGAAATCAGGATTCCCCACCCAAACGAGAGACAAAAGAAAAGGAAAAGAAGAAAATGAAAAACAAAAAGAAAAAAAAAAGAAATAAAAGAGAGAGAGAGATAGGAAAGAAAGGGAAGATGAAAGAGAAGGTTCTGCCCAGATGGGCCCCAAGGTAAGATTTATGAAGTAGACAAACAAAAAGAGATAAAAAGACTGATACATTTATATGGCAAGAGAAAGAAAATATATATATATATATATATATATATATATATATATATTCAAATAAAGAAAGAACCTAGTCAAAAAGAACCACAAGTGTAAAATTTATATGCTATCAGGACAAACACAAAAAACACAGAAACACTGGTGGAAGAAGATGGGAGAGTTCTTATAAATTCTCAGTGTGTGCGAGGAAGGTTGTTTTGATTCTTCCTGGATGTATCTTGATATCTTTGTTAAAGATTCAACTTTCCTAAGATAAAGGGGATTAAAAATTGGTTTACCTATAGGGGTAGTATTGATTGGGGAAAGGGGATTACTTTGAAGTTAACTCTATATGAATATTAGAGGATAAAAATAAAAAGGAATATACTAGACTAAACTAAACTGAAATTTTAAAAAAGGAATTCAAAAATTAAAAATGCAAAAGATAAACATAGGTGTATGTATCAAAAAGTTCAGGTTAGAAAGGTACTATGGAATTTGATGTACTGTACAGCTCGCTGTGATGGTAAATAGGTTAAAAAAATTACCTATGTGTAAAAAAAAAATATGAACCGGAATAGTGGAAATGAGTGAACAATACAAGTTTTCCTATGAAGTAGTGGTGGTTCTCTTGTAGTCCTTTTTTTTTTTTTCTTTCTTGGTTTGTTTCCTGGGGCAGGGGCCTGCCACGTGGGAATGTCAGTCAATGATGTTTCCTGAGTTGAGTCCCCCCGCCCCCCTCAAGGGGGTGGGCTCTGGGGAAACTGGTTTTTTTCAGGCTTTTGTTCTCTGGCGGTTCTTTTTTGCTTGTTCACTTTTTTCCCCTCTCACCTTAACCGCCTTTGATGGTTTTTGTAGTATTAGAAAAAATCAAACTGCACCCTGATTTCCATCTCAGAGAGAAGCCTCAGTCTGGGTGCAGAAGCTGAATAAATTCCCCCTTGGTCGCTGGCAGCGCAGGTTCCAAGTTGCAGACCCTGGGGGCGCAGGATCTTTTGCTCATACCCAAAGCCAAGGCAGTGGCGGCTGTCTGGGAGCTCCCGACCGCCAGAGAGTTTCCAAGCAGCGATTGCACACTGAGATTTTGCCGCCAGCCCGGGCTTGGAGTTCCCGGCTTGTGCGCACCTCTTTTCAGAGGCGGCTGTGGGTCAGGCGCACGTGTGGGGCACTGAGAACGGGGCACTGGTCCGTAAGCGCCAGGCTGGGCTTTTTCACGCCTCTGTCAGGGGAAGAGTTTCGCGCAGGCGCGGCTTAGGCTTTGAAACAATGGCGCGGGTCAAGGAGCGCCGGCCGGGCCTCAGTAACTCAGGGGAGCTTGAGGGACGTGCGCGCGAATCTCGAGCTTTGTGGTAGGGCTAGCGCGCGTTCTGCAGACCGGCGCGGCTCCCATCCCCTCACAGGAGCCGGAACCCACGCGCTCTGGGGCGCGCTGGCAGCTTAGGGACCAGGAGCTGGTTTCTCTGCCGCACTCTCTCTGCCTCAGCGCCGGGGAGGCTGTCTGGGACTGGGGACTTAAGCCCCTGTCCCTAGCCTCCCCGATTCCCACAATTTCCCCCCACGATCCTTTGCTCTTTTGGAGTGCTTTCAACCCATCTCCACGTTAATGCTGGTCTCCAGACGCAGGGCACTCTCGCTCGTATTGGGGTATTACTTTCCCACCGGTCACCACTGGTGGCTCCCTCCCCCTTTTGTTTATCTTCCGATATCAGTCTGCTGTTCCCATTCCACTTTACCTGCTCACTGGCATCTTCTGCCCCTGTAGAGATCAGACGTTATAATTCTGATCTCAGTCTGATTTCATGGGTGATCGGAGTTCTTTGGTAGGTAATCAGCTCACTTTGGGGTACCAGTTGAAAAGGCGCCTCTTCCTACTACTCCGCCATCTTGTCCCCCCTTGTCTCTGGATTTTGCTTCACCGATAGCCGTTGAATGTCAAGGTGGCTTCATCATGCACGGACGAGTATCCCTCTCTGAGAATTTAGACTGATTCCAAGAGTTCGGGGTCATTTTTTGGGATGGGAGGTGTCCTTTCTGTTATTTTACCTCAAGTGTCCCACCAAAAGACTGATTCCAGAGGAGAGCACTGGGGAGGGGCGACTGGACAACCAACCTCTGGTTCAGAATGGGGGCCTAGGGGCATGGCACGCCCCATATGCTGGCTCCTGGTCCAGTCAATGAGAGGCCTTACTTGAGGACAGGGCTCACACTGAGTATAACAATGATAGTTTGTGCCCAACCTGGCCCTCAATCATGGGTGGGGCCTTATGGGCCAAGCTGTTTTCTCCTACACTGGACGTTCTACAACATGCCAACCACATGGTTTCTGCCATGCAGAAGGAGGAGTTCTGATTTCTGCATCATTTTCAACCCTAGGCAGTGATTGGAGATAAGGTCTAGGTTCTGAAGCCTGAAAACCGAAGATGGGAGGAGATGATGACCTAAGGCCATGGCGGGTCAGGTTTGCTCAGTGTGCGGCCAGCTGTCTGGGTGTCGGTTGTGGGGTCTGGACTCAGGTTGTGTCACACAGGGCATTAGTGCTCAGCGTAGACTGTATAATTGTGATACAGTCGATTGGCGTGCAGGTTGATCCTCATTTGGGGTTCCTGGTAGCCCCATAGGGCGAAGTTTTTCTTCTGGAGCACAGGCAGAGTGCTGCATTGTGACTCCTGAATTGCCAATCTGGAGGGTTTGTGGGCCAAGAGTGTGAGGACCATAGTCTGAGAACAAAAGCAACCTTAGGTTCGAGGCGAGGGCATGGCAGGCACACTCTGCAGAGCTTAATAGAGATCTTGTACATCTGAACTCAGGGTGAGCATCTGACTTTGGCTCAGGTTGGAGTATCTGTCCATGATGGCACCTTCATGAAGAGGGAGGGTCTCAAGAGGCCATGTAGGTATTTCCACGTTGGGAGTAGTGAGATGCTCCAAACCACAAGGATTCCTTTTCTAGGATCCTTGAGAACAGTTGGATGGTTTCCAGAGTTCCCATATGGAACGACTCCAGAGCAGGATTCTAAGGATGGATGTGTGGTGTGCCCGCCTCACATTCCAATTATTTCCTAGCAACAAGGAAGGTTCAAACTGCTGGCTCTGGGGGAGCAACCGAGGGGGCTGAGTTGAAATGGACTCTCCTGAGGATGGGTTATATTGTGTGTTTGTGTCCATGGAGACCTTGGAATGGGGCGGTGGATCTGGGGCCCTGAAGGATTCTCCTAACTGGAGGTTTTGACAGAGCTCCAAAAACTACGTTTCCAATATGGAGTCAAGATTTGTTCTGATGCGTGCCTCAGGAATCCCCCATATGCTGGTATTGGAAACCAGGCTTCTGAGGAGAGATGTCTGGAAACCAAAAATGTATCCGATTAGGGCCTAGGGGCCTGTCCAGTTCAATCTGATTCTCTGGGTACATCAGTCTATGGGTCTTACTGGAGGTGGTTGCTCAGGTTGTGCACATAGCCCCTGTTTGTCCTGGAGGGCCAACACTATTGGGAAATCCTCGGGGTCTTTGAAAGTTTCTCCTAATCTATATGGTTGTGGACAATGGAATGGGCAGAATTCCCTTGGAGAGAGCAGGCACAGTCCTGAGGTGTGGCTCCAGGGGTCCCAGCCTGGAGGGTGTGTGGGCCAGGGCTGTGGGGACAGAAGTCTGAAAACAGAAACTTGGCTTAGATTAAGGGATGTAGGCTTGGCAGGCACAGTCTACAGACCTTGAGGAGAACTCTTTGGGAAATGAACAAATGGCGAGTGTGAGGTGCTTGCTCAGGCTTTTGTCACTGGATTTTGTGTCAATGATGGCCGTGGAATGACGGGGTGGCCTCATGGGACATGAACGAGATTCCCTCTGAGGGATTTGGTCAGACTCCAAGATTTTGGGTTCATTGTGTGGGATGGTGGAGTCCTTTCTTTTTTTTTTTTTTTTTTTTTTTTTTTTTTTTTTTTTTTTAATCTAAGGTGTCCCACCAAAAGAGGGATTCCAGAGCAGAACCCTGGGAAGTGGCAAGTGGACAACCCGATATCTGGTTAATATTTGGTCTTAGGGGCATGGCAATCCCCATATGCGGGTTCTTGTTCCAGGCACTGAGAGGCCTTACTTGAGGACAGGGCACACGCTGAGGGTCACAATGCGTGTTTGAGCCCAACGCAGCCCTCAAACATGGGCAGGGACACCTGGGCATGCTGGTTTCTCCTACACTGAACATTGGACAACATGCCAACCAGAAGGATTCTGGGCACGGCGAAGGAAGAGTTTTGATTTCTGCATAACGTTCACCACTGAGCAGTGATTGGAGATAACGTCTAGGTTCTGAAGCCTGAAAACTGAGGTTGGGAAGAGATGATGCCTTGGCAGACCGCCTCACATTCCAAATGTCTCCTAGCAAAAAGACAGTTTTGATTGCTGGCTCAGGGGGAGCAACTGAGGGAGCTGAGTTGAAATGGACTCTCCTGCAGATGGGTCCCAATGTGAGTTTGTGTCCATGGTGACCTTGGAATGGGGTGGTGGCACCGGAGCCCTGAAGGATTCTCCTAACCTGAGGTTTTAATACAGCTCCAATGAGCAAGTTTCCCATGTGGAGATGACATTTGTTGTGATCGGTGCCTCAGGAAACCCCATATGCTGGTATTGGAAACCAGGGCTCTGGGGAGAGATGACTGGAAACCAAAGCAATGGATCTGATTAGGGTCTAGGGGCCTGTCGGGTTCACAATTTTTTCTCTGGGGATATCTGCCTACGTGTCTGAGTGGAGGTAGTTGTTCAGTTGGTGGCAGATCGCCCCTGTTTGTCCCGGATGACCTACACCACTGGGATAGCTTTGGGGATTTTGGAGGTTCCTCTAATTTGTACGGTTGTGGTCAATGGAATGGGCAGAATTCCCTTGGAGAGGGCAGGTACAGTCCTAGTGTGTGGCTCCAGAGCCCCCACCCTGGAAGGTGTGTGGGCCAGGGCTATGGTGACAGAAGTCTGAAAACACAAACTTGGATTAGGTTTGGGAACAGAGGTATGGCAGGCCCGATCTACAGACTGTAAGAATTTTTTTGGCTATTTACAAAAGGCCAGTGTGAGGCGCTTGCTCAGGCTTTTGTCTCTGGATTTTGTGTCAGCCATGGCGGTGGAATGTTGATGTGGCCTCAAGGGCCATGGACGAGTTTTTCTCTCTGGGGGCTTGGTCCGATCCCAAGTGTTTGGGTCATTCTATGGATGGGAAAAGTCTTTTCGGCATTTTTTTTTACCTCAGGTGTCCCACCATAGAGGGATTCCAGAGCAGAATTCTGAGTCGGGTTGACTAGACATCTCAACATCTGGTTAAGATTGGGGGACAAGGGGCATTGCAAGCCCCATTATGCGGGCTCTTGTTCCAGCCACTGAGAGGCCTTACTTGAGGACAGGGCACACACTGAGGGTCACAATGCGTGTTTGTGTCCAACGTGGCCCTCAAGCATGGGCAGGGCCACCTGGGCATGCTGGTTTCTCCTACACTGACCATTGGACAACATGCCAACCTCAAGGATTCTGGGCATGTGGAAGGAGTTCTCATTTTTGCATCACATTCACCCCTGGGGAGTGAGTGGAGATAAGGTCTAGGTTCTGAAGCCTGAAAACCGAGGTTGGGAAGAGATGATGACCTAAGGCCATGGCAGGTCCAATGTGCTCAGTGTACGACCAGCTGTCTGGGTGTCGGCAGGGAGGTCTGGGCTCAGGCTGTGTCTCACAGGTCTTCAGTGCCCAGGCTAGACTGTATAATTGGGGTACAGCCAAGTGGCATTCAGGTTGATCCTCATTTGGGGTTTCTTCGTAGCCCCATAGGGCAACTTTTTTTCTGGCAGGAAGGCAGAGTGCTGCATTGTGTCTCCAGAATTCCCAACTGGAGGGCTTTGGGCCAGGAGTGTGAGGAGGGATCTGAGAACACAAGCTACGCTTAGGTTTCGGGACAAGGGCACGGCAGGCACACTCTGCAGAGCTGAATCGAGGTTTCATGCATCTGAAGTCACAGCGAGGATCAGACGTTGGCTCAGGATGGAATTTCTATTCATGATGGCCCCTTCATGAAGGTGGGGGTGCATCATGATGACATGGAGGATTTCCCATGCTGGGATTGCCTGATGCTCCAAACCGCAAGGATTCCTTCTGCAGGACAGTGGTGACCTGTTGGATGGATCCAGGACATCCCATAAGGACCTTCTGCAGAGCAGAGTTCTAACGATGGATGCCTGGGCAGCCCAACTCGCATTTCAATTGTCTCCTAGCGACAAGGCAGGTTCGATCTGCTGGCTCTGGGGGAGCAATCGAGGGGGCTGAGTTGAAATGGACTCTCCTGAGGATCGGTCGTAATGTGGGTTTGTGTCCATGGAGTCCTTGGAATGGGGCAGTGGCTCCGGGGCCCTGAAAGATTCTCCTAACCAGAGATTTTGAGACAGCTCCAAGGAGCAAGATTCCCATGTGGATATGCGATTTGTTCTGATTGGTGCCTCAGGAACCACAATAAGGTGGTATTGGAAAGCAGGCATCTGAGGAGAGATACCTGGAAACCAAAGAAATTGATCTAATTAGGGCCTAGGGGTCTAACCAGTTCAATCTTCTTCTCTGGAAACATCTGTCTATGGTTCTGAGTGGAGGTTTTTGCTCAGCTTGTGTCAGATCACCCCTGTTTGTCCCGGGCGGCCGAAACCATTGGGATAGTCTAGGGGTCTTTGGAGGTTACTCCTAGTCTGCAGGGCTGTGACCAATGGAAGGGGCAGAATTCCCACGGAGAGGGCAGGCACAGTCCTGAGGTGTGGCCCCAGCTGTCTGGGTGTTGGTCGGGTGGTCTGCACTCAGGCTGTGTCAGACAGGGCATTATTACCCAGGCTAGACTGTATAATTGGGGTATAGTTGAGTGGCATGCATTTTGATCCTTATTTGGGTTTTCTGGGTAGCCCCATAGGGCAACGCTTTTCTCCTGGAGGGCAGGCAGAGTGCTGCATTGTGGCTCTGGAATTCCCAAACTGGAGGGTTTGTGGCCCAGGACAGTGAGGACGGAAGTCTCAGAACACAAGCTAGGTCAGTGATTTGGGGCTTGGTCATGGCAGGCACGCTCTGCAGAGCTGTATCAAGATCTCGTGCATCTGAAGTCAGGTCGAGGATCAGACGTTGGCTCAGTTTGTTGTTACTTTCCATGATCCCCCTTCATGAAGGGGGGTGACATCATGAGGCTATGGAGATTTTCCCCCGATGGGAGTTGTGAGATGCTCTAATCGGCAAGGATTACTTCTGCGGACCAGTCAAGACCTGTCGGAAGGCTCAAGGACGTCCCATATGGAACGATGCCAGAGCAGTGTTCTAAGGTGGATGCCTGGAGAGCCTGGCTGGCATTCCAATTGTCTCCTGCACCAAGGCTCGTTCGATCCTCTGGTTCTGGGGAAGCAACTGAGTGGGCTGAGTTTAAATGGACTCTCCTGAGGATGGGTCATTGTGTGGGTTTGTGTCCATGGAGACCTTGGAATGAGGCAGGGGATCCGGGGAACTGAAGGTTTCTCTTAACTGGAGGTTTTGACACAGCTCCAAAGAGCAAGTTTCCCATGTGGAGACAAGATTTGTTCTGATTGGTACCTCTGGAAACCCCCATATGCTGGTAATGGAAATCAGGCCTCTGAAGAGAGATGCCTGGAAACAAGAGCAATGGATCCTACTATGGCCTAGTTGCCTGTCCGTTCTTCTTTGAGGATATCTGTCTATGAGTCTGAGTGGAAGTAGTTACTCAGCGTGGGACAGATAGCCCCTGTTTGTCCTGGGTGGTGACACTATTGGGATGGCCTCGGGGATATTTGAGGTTTCTCCTAAACTGTAGGGTTGTGGTCAAGGGAATGGGCAGAATTCCCCTAGAGAGGGTAGGCACAGTCCTTATTTGTGGCTCCCAAGCATGGAGGGTGTGTGGACCAGAGCTATGGGGACAGAAGTCTGAAAACACAATCTTGGCTTAGGTTTGGGGACATAGGTATGGCAGGACCATTCTACAGACTGTGAGGAGAATTTTTCAGGCTATTAACAAAGTGCTAGTGTGAGGTACTTGCTCAGGCTTTTGTCTCTATATTTTGTGCCAACGGTGGGCGTGTAATTTTGGGGTGGCCTCATGGGCAATGGACGAGTCTTTCTCTCTGGGGATTTGGCCCAATCCTAAGAGTCTGGCCCAATCCCAAGCCCCATTATGTTGGATGGGAGGAGTCCTTTCTGTTTTTATACCTCAGTTGTCCCACAAAAAGAGTGATTCCAGAGAAGAGCATGGGGGAGGGGCGATTGGACAACCCGAACTCCGGTTAAGAATGGGGGCCTATGGGCATGAACGCCCCATATGCGGCCTCTTGTTCCCATCACTGAGAGACCTTACTTGAGGACAGGGCACACACTGAGGGTCACAATGCGTGTTTGTGCCCAAACCGGCCGTCAAGCATGGGTGGGTCCTCATGGGCAACGCTGGTTTCTCCTAAACTGAACGTTGGACAACATGCCAACCACAAGGTTTCTGGCCATGGGGAAGGAGTAGTTCTGATTTTTGCATCACATTCACCACTGGGAAGTGAATGGAGATAAGGTCAAGGGTCTGAAACCTGAAAACAGAAGTTGGGAAGATATGACGACCTAAGGCCATGGCAGGTCCATTGTGCTCAGTATGCGGCCAGCTCTCTGTGTGTCGAAAGGGATGTCCGGGCCCAAGCTGTGTGAGAAAGGGCATTAGTACTCACTGTAGGCTCTATAACGGGGGTACAGTCAAATGGCCTTCAAGTTGATCCTCAATTTGGGTTTCTGGGTAGCCCCATAAAGCAATGTTTTTCTTCTGGAGGGCAGGCAGAGTTCTTCCTTGTATGTCCTAAATTCCCAAACTAGAGGGCTTGTGGGCCAGAAGTGTGAGGACAGAAGTCTGAGAACACAAGCTATACTTAGGTTTTGGGGCGAGGACACAGCAAGCACACTCTGCAGAGCTGAATAGAGATCTCATGCATGTGAAGTCAGCGGGAGGATCAGGTATTGGCTCACGTTGGAGTTTTTGTCCCTGATGGCCCCTTCAAGAAGGGGGGGCGGGCATCCCAGGACCATGGGGGTTTTCCCATTATAAGAGTTATGAGATGCTCCAAACAGCAAGGATTCCTTCTGCGGGACAGTCGACACATGTTGGATGGCGCTGGAACATCCCATATAAAATGACTCCAGAGCAAGGTTCTAAGGATGGATGCCTATCAGCCAGCATCGCATTCCAATTGTCTCCTAGCGACAAGGCAGGCACCATCTGCTGGATCTGGGGGAGCAACTGAGGGGGCTGAGTTGAAACGGACTGTCCTGAAGACAGGTAATAATGTGGGTTTGTGTCCATGGAGACCTTGGAATGGGGCAGTGGCACCAAGGCCCTGAAGGATTGTCCTAATCGGAAGAATTGATACAGCTCCAAAGAGCAAGTTTCCCATATAGGGATGAGATTTGTTCTGATTGGTGCCTCAGGAAACCCCCATATGGTGGTATTGGAAACCAGACCTCTGGGGAGAGATGCCTGGAAAACAAAACAATGGATCCAATTAGGACCTAGGGGAATGTCCAGTTAATGTTCTTCTCTGGGGACATCTGTCTCTGGTCTGAGTGGAGGTATTTGCTCAGCTGGTGGCGGACTGCCCCTGTTTGTCCCCGGGTGCCTACACTATTGGGATGGCCAAGGAGACTTTGGAGGATTCTTCTAACCTGTAGGGTTGTGGGCAACTGAATGGGCAGAATCCCCTTGGAGAGGGCAGGCACAGTCCTGAGGTGTGGCTCCAGGGGCCCAAGCATGGAGGTTTTGTGGGCCACAGCTTTGGCGATAGAAATCTAAAAACAAACCTCGGCTTAGGGTAGGGGATGAATCTATGGCCAGCCCGAAATGCAGACGGTAAGAAGAACTCTTCGGGATATGAAGAAAGAGCGAGTGTGAGGCACTTGCTCAGGCTTTTGTCTCTGGATTTAGTGTCAAAGAGAGTCGTGGAATATTGGGGTGGCCTCATGGGCCATGGACTAGTCTCTGTCTCTGGGCATTTGTCCTGATCCCAGGTGATTGGGCTCATTGTGGGATGGGAGGAATTCTTTTTTTTTTTTTTTTAAACCTAATGTGTCCCAACAAAAGAAGGATTCCAGAGAAGAGCCCTGGGGAGGGACAACAGGACAACTCGACCTCTGGTTAAGATTGGGGGCCTTGGGGCATGGCAAGCCCCATATGCGGGCTCTTATTCCAGCCAGTGAGAGGCCTTACTTGAGGACAGTGCTCACTCTCAGGGTCACAATGCGTGTTTGTGTCCAACGCACCCCTCAAGCATGGACGGGTCCTCCTGGTCCACTCTGTTTTCTCCTACACTGAACATTGGACAACATGCCAACCACAAGGTTTCTTGTCATAGGAAAGGAGGAATTCTTATTTCTGCATGACGTTCACCGCTGGACAGTGATTGGAGGTAAGGTCTAAGTTCTGAAGCCTGAAAACCGAGGTTGGGAAGAGATGACGTCCTATGGCCATGGCAGGTGCCATGTGCTCAGTGTGCAGCCAACTGTCTGGGTGTCGGTCCGGAGGTCTGGGCTCAGCCTGTGTCAGACAGGGCATTAGTGACCAGGGTATATATAAGTGGGTTACAGTCGAGTGGCATGCAGTTTGATAATCTTTTGGGGTATTGGTAACCCCATAGGGCAACATTTTCTTCTAGAGAGCAGGCAGAAAGCTGCATTGTGGCTCCAAAATTCCCAAGCTGGGGGTATTGTTGGCCAGGACAAAAATATGATAACACAAGCTAGTCTTAGGATTTGGGGAAAGGGCAGGGCAGGCACAATCTCCAGAGCTGAATTGAGATCTCATGCATCTGAAGTCAGGGCGAGGGTCAGATGTTGGCTCAGGTTGTAGTTTCAGTTTAGGATGGCCCCTTTATGAAGGGAGGGGCATCAGGAGGCCATCAGTGTTTTCCCATGATGGTAATTGTGAGATTCTTCGAACCTCAAGGATTCCTTCTACGGTACAGTTGAGACCTGGTGGATGGCTCCAGGACGTTCCATAGGAAATGACTACAGAACATGTTCTAAGGATGGATGCCAGGGCAGAACGCCTCACTTTCCAATTGTCTCCTAGCAAAAAGACAGGTTCGATCTGCTGGCTCAGGGGGAGCCACTGAGGGGGCTGAGTTGAAATGGACTCTCTTATGGATGAGTAATAATGTGGGCTTGTGTCCATGGAGATCTTGGAATGGCGTGGTGGTACCGGGTCCCTGAAGGATTGTCCCAATAGGAAGTTTTGATACAGCTCCAAAGAGCAAATTTCCCATGTAGGGACAAGGTTTGTTCTGATTGGTCCCTCAGGAAATCCCCATATAGTGGTATTGGAAACCAGGCCTCAGGGGAGAGATGCCTCGAAACAAAAGCGATGGATTAGGGCCTGGAGGCCTGTCCAGTTAATGTTATTCTCTGGGGACATCTGTCTCCCGTGTGAGTGGAGGTAGTTGCTCACCTGGTGTCAGATCGCCTCTGTTTGTCCCAGGCGGCCTACACTATTGGGATGACCCCAGGGATTTTGAAGATTTGTCAAAGTTTGTACAGTTGTGGCCATTGGAGTGGGCAAAATTCCCTTGGAGAGGGCAGGCACAGTCCTGAGGTGTGGCTCCAGTGGCTCCAACCTGGAGGGTGTGTGGGCCAGGGCTGTGTGGACAGAAGTCTGAAAACACAAACTTGGCTTAGGTTTGGGGAGCTAGGTTAGGCAGGTCCAATCTATAGACCGTGAGGAGAATTCTTTAGGATATGAACAAAGGGCGAGTGTGAGGCGCTTGCTCAGGCTTTTGTCTCTGGATTTTGTGTCACCGATGGCCGCGCAATGTCGAGGTGGCCTCATGGGTCATGAACGAGTCTCCCTCTCTGGGGATTTGGTTCAATACCAAGAGTTGGGGGTCATTCTGTGGGATGGGAGGAGTCCTTACTGTTTTGATAACTCAGGTTTCCCACCAAAAGAGGGATTCTAGAGCAGAGCCCTGGGGAGGGGCGATTGGACAACCTGAACTCTGGTTAAGAATGGGGGCCTAGGAGTATGATTGTCCCATATGTGGGCTCTTATTCCAGCCACTGAGAGACCTTACTTGAAGACAGGGCACACGCTGAGTGTCACAATGCATGTTTGTGCCCAACGCGGCCGTCAAGCATGTTCGGGTCCTCAAGGGCAAAGCTGGTTTCTCCTACACTGAATGTTGGAGAACATGCCAATCACAAGGTTTCTCACATTGGGGAAGGAGTTCTGATTTCTGCATCATGTTCACAGCTTGGCAGTGAATGGACATAAAGTCTAGGTTCTAAAGCCAAAAACTGAGGTTGGGAAGAGATGACGACCTAAGGCAATGGCAGGTTTGATGTGCTCAGTATATGGTCAGCTCTATGGGTGTCGATTGGGAGGTCTGGTCTCAGGCTGTGTCAGAGAGGGCATTAGTGCTCAGGGTAGGCTGTATAATGGGGGTATAGTCAAGTGGCATGCAGGTTGATCCTCATTTGGGGTTTCTGGGTAGCCCTAAAGGGCAACATTTTTCTTCTGAAGGGAAGGCAGAGTGGTACATTGTGAGTCCGAATTTCCCAAACTGGAGGGCTTGAGGAACAGGAGTGTGATAATGAAAGTCCGAGATAACATGCTAGTCTTAGGTTTCAGGGCAAGGGCATGGCAGGCACACTCTTTAGAGCTGAATTGAGATCTTGTGCATCTGAAGTCAGCGGGAGGATCAGATGTTGGCTCACACTGGAGTTTCGGTCCATAATGGCCCCTTCATGAAGTGGGGGGCATCACGGGTCCATGGGGTTTTTCCCATTATGAGATTTGTGAGATGCTCCAAACAGCAAGGATTCCTTCTGCGGGACAGTCAAGACCTGTTGGATGGCTCCGGGACGTCCCATATAAAACGACTGGGGAGCAGGGTTCTAAGGATGGATGCCTGTGCAGCCCGCTCGCATTCCAATTGTCTCCTAGCGACAAGGTAGGCACCATCTGCTGGATCTGGGGGAGCAAGTGAGGGGGCTGAGTTGAAATGGACTCTCCTGCGGATAGGTAACAATGTGGGTTTGTGTCCATGGAGACCTTGGAATGGGGTGGTGGCACTGGGGCCCTGAAGGATTGTTCTAATCGGAAGTTTTGATACAGCTCCAAAGAGCAAGTTTCCCATGTAGGGACGAGATTTGTTCTGATTGGTGCCTCAGGAAACCCCCATATGGTGGTATTGGAAACCAGACCTCTGGGGAGAGATGCCTGGAAAACAAAACAATGGATCCTATTAGGGCTTAGGGTCCTGTCTGGTTAATGTTATTCTCTGGGGACATCTGTCTGCGGCTCTGAGTGAAGGTAATTGTTGGTGTAGCAGCAGGTGGCAGACTGCCCCTGTTTGTCCCGGGGTGCCTACACTATTGGGATGGCCACGGGGACTTTAGAGGTTGCTCCTAACCTGTAGGGTTGTAGTCAATTGAATGGGCAGAATTCCCTTGGATAGGGCAGACACAGTATTGATGTGTGTCTCCAGGGAAAAAGCATGGGGGGTTTGTGGGCCAGGGCTGGGGAGACAGAAATCTCAAAAACCAAACTTGGCTTAGGGTTGGGGACGAAGGTATGGACAGCCTGAAATAAAGACCAAGAGGAGAACTCTTCAGGATATGAAGAAACGGTGAGTGTGAGGCACTTGCTCAGGCTCTTGTCTCTGGATTTAGTGTCAAAAATAGCCGTGGAATGTCGGAGTGGCCTCATGGGCCATGGATGAGTCTCCCACTCGGGATTTGGCCCAATACCAAGAATTTGCTCATTTTGTTGGAGGGGAATGCTTTCTTTTCTTTTCTTTTTTTTTTTTTTTAACCTAAGGTGTCCCACCAAAAGAGGGATTCCAGAGGAGAGCCTTGGGGAGGGGCGACTGGAAAACTCGACCTTTGGTTAAGATTGGGGGCCTTGGGGCATGGCCTGCCCCATATACGGGCTCTTGTTCCTGTCACTGAGTGGCCTTACTTGAGGACAGGGTTCACTCTTAGGGTCACAATGAGTGTTTGTGCCCAACGTGGCCCTCAAGCATGGGTGGGTCCTCATGGTCCACGCTGTTTTCCCCTACACTGAACGTTGGACAATATGCCAACCACAAGGTTTCTTGCCATGGGGAAGGAGGATTTCAGATTTCTGCATCATGTTCACTACTGGGCAGTGATCGGAGATAAGGTCTAGGTTCTGAAGCCTGAAAACCAAGGGTGGGAAGAAATGACGACCTAAGACCATGGCGGGTGCCATGTCCTCAGTGTGTGGCCAGATGTCTGGGTGTCGGTCAGGAGTTCCGGGCTCAGACTGCGTCCAACAGGGCATTAGTGCCCAGGGTCAGCTGTATAATTGGGGCACAGTTGAGTGGCCTGCAGGTTGATCCTCATTTGAGGTTTCTGGGTAGCCCCATAGGGCAACGTTTTTCTTCTGGAGGGCAGGAAGAGTGCTGCATTGTGTCTCCAGAATTCCCAAAGTGGAGGACTTTTTGGCCAGGAGTGTGAGGACAAAAACCTGAGAGCACAAGCTAGTTTTAGGTTTCGGTGCAAAGGCAGGGCAGGCACACTCTGCAGAGCTAAATTGAGATCTCGTGCATCTGAAGTCAGGGCGAGAATCAGATGTTGGCTAACATTGGAGTTTCTGTACATGATGGCACCTTCATGGGGGGGGAATCAGGAGGCCATTGAGGTTTTCCCATGGTGGGTATTGTGAGATGCTCCAAACTGCAAGGATTCCTTCTGTGGTACAATTGAGACTTGTTGGATGGCTCCACTACATCCCATGGGAAACAACTCCAGAACAGTGTTCTAAGGATGGATGCCTGGGCAGAATGCCTCACATTCCAATTTTCTCCTAGCAAAAAGATATTTTCGATCTGCTTGGTCTGGGGTAGCAACTGAGGGGGCTGAGTCAAAATGGACCTTCCTGCAGATGGGTCATAATGTGGGTTTGTGTCCATGGAGACCTTGGAATGGGACAGTGGCACCGGGGCCCTGAAAGATTCTCCTAACTGGAGGTTTTGACACAGCTCCAAAAAGCACAATTAACATGTGGAGATGACATTTGTTCTGATCCTCATCTCAAGAAACCCCACATGATGGTATTGGAAACCAGGCCTCTGGGGAGAGATGACTGGAAACCAAAGCAATGGATCTGATTAGGGCCTAGGGGCCTGTCCTGTTCAATCTTCTTCTCTGTCGACATCTGTCTCTGGGTCTGTGTGGAGCTAGCTGCTCAGCTGGTGTCAGATCGCCCCTGTTTGTCCCGGGTGGCCTACACTTTTGGGATGGCCCTGGGAACTTTGGCGGTTTCTCCTAATTTGTTCGGTTGTGGCCAATGGAATGGGAAGAATTCCCTTTGAGAGGGGAGGCACAGTCCAGAGGTGTGGCTCGAGGGGTCCCAGCCTGAAGGGTGTGTGGGCCAGGGCTGTGGGGACAGAAATCTGAAAACAGCAACTCGGCTTAGGTTTGGGGACATAGGTATGGCAGGCCTGATCTACAGATCATGAGAACTCTTCGGGATATGAACAGAGTGTGAGTGTGAAGCGTTTGCTCATGTTTTTGTCTGGATTTTGTGTCAACGATGGCCATGGAATATCGGAGTCCATTTCAGCTCAGGGTCCTCGGTTGCTTCTCCAGACGAGCAGATCGAACCTATATTATTGCAAGGAGAAATTCGGAATTCTAGGTGGGCAGTCCAGGGATCCATCCTTAGAACCCTGCTCTGGATTCATTCCTATGGGATGTCCTGGAGCCACCCAAAAGGTCTCAATGGTCCCAAGGAAGGAATCCTTGAGGATTGGAGAATCTCACAACTCCCATTGTGGGAAAACCTCCATGGCCTTGTGATGCCCCGCCCCCTTCATGAAGGGGCCATCACGGACAGAATCTCCAACGTGAGCGATTGTCTGATCCTCGCCCTAACTTCAGATGCATGAGATCTCGATTCAGCTCTGCAGAGTGTGCCTGCCATGCCCTCGCCCCAAAACCTATGCCTAGCTTGTGTTCTCAGACTTCCGTCCTCACACTCTTGGCCCAAAAGCCCTCAGGACGGCAATTCCAGAGCCACAATGCAGCACTCTGCCTGTGCTCCAGAAGATAAACGTTGCCATATGGGGCTACCCAGAAAACCCAAATGAGGATCAACCTGCACGCAACACTACTGTACCCCAATTATAGAGTCTACCCTGAGCACTAATACCCTGTCTGACACAGCCTGAGCCCAGACCTCCCGACCGACACCCATCCAGCTGACCGCACACTGAGCACATTGGACCTGCCATGGCCTTAGGTCATCATCTCTTCACAACCTCGTTTTTCAGGCTTCAGAACCTAGACCTTAACTCCAATCAAAGCCCAGTGGTGAACGTGATGAAGAAATCAGAACTGCTCCTTCCCCGTGGCAAGAATCCTAGTGGTTGGCATGTTTTCCAACGTTCAGTGTAGGAGAAACCAGCATGGCCAATGATGCCCCACCCATGTGTGAGAGATGCATTGGGCACTAACACGCATTGTGACCCTCAGCATGAGTCCTGTCCTCAAGTAAGGCCTGTCAGTCGCTGGACCAAGAGCCCGCATATGGGGCTTGCCATGGCCCTAGGCCCCCATTCTTAATCAGAGGTCGGTTTTTCCATTCACCCCTCCCCAGTGCTATGCTCTGGAATCCCTCTTTTGGTGGGACACCTGAGGTAGAAAAACAGAATGGACTCCTCGCATCCCACAGAATCACCCCAAACTCGTGGGATTGGACCAAATCCCCAGTGATGGAGACTATTCCATGGCCCATGAGGCCTCCTCGACATTCCATGGCCATCAGTGACACAAAATCCAGAGACAAAAGGCTGAGCAAGTGCCTCACTCCTGCCCTTTGTTCATATCCCAATGAGTTCTCCTCACGGTCTGTACATTCAGCCTGCCATGCCTACGTCCCCAAAGCCAAGCCAAGATTGTGTTATCAGAATTCTGTCCCCACAGCCCTGGCCCACACACCCTCCAGGCTGAGGTCCCTGGAGGGACACTTCAGGACTTTGCATGCCTTCCCCAAGGGTATTCTGCCCATTCCACTGGCCACAACCGTATAAATTATGAGAAACCTCCAAAGTGCCTGAGGCTATCCCAATATTGTTGGCCCCCCAGGACAAACAGGGTTGATCTCACACCAGCTAAGCAACTACCTCCACTCAGAACTGTAGACAGATGTCCCCGTTGAAGAAGACTGAACTGGACAGGCCACTAGGTCCTAATCGGATCCATTGCTTTGGTTTCTAGGTATCTCCACAGAAGAATGGTTTCCAATACCAGCATACCTGGGATTCCTGAGGCACCAATCAGAACACATCTCGTCTCCAAATTAGAAACTTGCTAGTTGGGGCTGGATCAAAACTTCCGGTTAGGAGAATGCTTCAGGGCCCCAGTGCCACCGCCCCATTCCAAAGTCTCCATATTATGATCCATCCGCAGGAGAGTCCATTTCAACACATCCCCCTCGTTTGCTCTCCCAGAGCCAGCAGATTGAACTTCTCTTGTCCCAAGGAGACAATTGGAACTTGAAGAGGGCTGCCCAGGCATCAAATTTTAGAGCACTGTTCTGGAGTTGTTACATATGGGACGTCTTTAAGCCATCCAACATGTCTCAATTGTCTTGCAGAAGGAATTCTAGCGGTTTGGAGCATCTCAAAACTCCCATCGAGGGAAAAACTTCATGGCGTCGTGTTGCCCCACCCCCTTCCTGAAGGGGCCACCATGGACAGAAACTCCAAACTGAGCCAACGTCTGATCCTCGCCCTGACTTCAGGTGTACAAGATCTCATTTCAGCTCTGTAGAGTGTGCCTTCAGTGCCCCCGCCCCGAACCTATGCCTAGCTTGTGTTCTCAGACTTCAGTCCTCACACTCTGGGCCTAAAAGGCCTCCAGTTTGGCAATTCTGGAGCCATTATGCAGCACTCTGCCTGCCTTCCAGAAGAAAAACTTTGCCCTTGGGGCTACCCAGAAACGCCATATGAGGATCAACCTGCACGGCACTCGACTGTACCCAAATTATAAAATCTATCCTGGGCACTAATGCCCTGTCTAACACAGCCTGAGCCTGAACCTCCTGACCAACACCCAGACAGCTTGCTCCACACTGAGCACATCGGACCCGACATGGCCTTAGGTCGTCATCTCTTCCAACCTTGGTTTACAGGCTTCACAACCTAGACCTTATCTCCAATCACTGCCCAGGGGTGAATGAGATGCAGAAATCAGAACTACTACTTCCCCATGGCAAGAATACTTGTGTTTGGCATGTTGTCCAACGTTCAGTGTAGGAGAAACCAGTGTGCACAATGAGTCCCCGCTCATTCTGTAGCAAAACAAGGGCATAAACACGCATTGTGACCCTCAGCAAGAGCTATGTCCTCAAGGAAGGCCTCTCAGTGGCTGGACGATTAGAAGGCATATTGAGCTTGCCATGCCCCTAGGCACCATTTTTAACCAGATTTCTAGTTGTCCAGTCACCCCTCCCCAGGGCTCTGCTTTGGAATCCCTCTTTTGTTGGGACACCTGAGGTAACAAAACTGAAAGGACTCCTTCCATCCCACAGATTGACCCAAAATAATTGATATCGGGCCAAATCCACACAGGGGAAGACTCGTCAATGGCCCATGATTTCTCCCCGACATTCCACGGCCATCGTTGACACTAAATCCAGAGACAAAAGCCTGAGCAAGCACCTCACAGTCACCCTTTCTTCATATCCCGAAGAGTTCTTCTCACGGTCAGTAGATCGGGCCTGCCATACCTATGTCCCCAAACCTAAGCTGAGTTGATGTTTTCAGACATCTGTCCCCACAGTCCTGGCCCACACATCCTCTAGGCTGGGACCCCTGGAGTCACACATTAGGTCTGTGCCTACCAACTCCACGGGAATTCTGCCCATTCCATCGTCCATAATTGTACAAATTACGAGAAACCTCCAAAGTCCCCAAGGCCATCCCAATAGTGTAGGCCGCCCAGACAAACTGAGGCAGTCTGACAACAGCTGAGCAATTACCTACACTCACACCATAGACAGATGTCACCAAAAAAGATGATTGAATGGGACAGGCCCCGTGGCCCTAATCGGATCCATTGCTGTGGATTCCAGGTATCTCTCCTCAGAGGCCTGCTTTCCAATACCAGCATATGGGGGTTTCATGAGGCACCAATTAGAACAAATATTGCCTCCACATGGGAAACTTGCTCTTTGGAGCTGTCTCAAAATCTCTGGTTAGGAGAATCCTTCAGGGCCCCGGTGCCACCGCCCCATTCCAAAGTCTCCATGGACACAAACCCACATTAGAACCCAACCGCAGGAGATTCCATTTCAATTCAACCCCCTAGGTTGTTCCCCCAGAGCCAGCAGATCGAAGCTGTCTTGTCTCTAGGAGACAATTGGAACGCAAGGCCTGCTGCTCAGGCATCCATCCTTAGAACCCTGCTCTGGAGTTGTTCCGTATGGGACATCCTGTAGCCAACCAACAGGTCTCAATGGTCCTGAAGAATAATCTTTGAAGTTTGGAGCATATCACAACTCCCATCATGGGAAAACCTCCATGGACTTGTGATCCAACCCGCCCTTCATGAACGGGCCATGAGGGACAGAAACTCCAAACTGAGCGATCGTCTGATACTCGCCCTGACTCCAGATGCACAAGATCTCAATTCAGCTCTGCAGAGTGTGCCTGCCATGCCCTTGCCAAGAAACCTAAGCCTAGCTTGTGTTCTCAGACGTCCGTCCTCACACTCCTGACCCACAAGCCCTCTAGTTTGGCAGTTCCAGAACTACAATGCATCACTCTTCATGCCCTCCAGAAGAAAAACATTGCCCTATGGGGCTACCCAGAAACTCCAAATGAGGATCAACCTGCACGCCACTTCACTGTACACCAATTATACAGGATGCTTTGGGCACTAATGCCCTCTCTGACACAGCCTGAGCCTGGACCTCCCTACCAACACCCAGCTAGCTGGCTGCAAACTGAGCACATCGGACCCGACATGGCCTTAGTTTGTCATCTCTACCCAACCTCGGTTTTCAGGCTTCAGAACCTAGACCTTATCTCCAATCACTGCCCAGGGTTGAACATGATGCATAAATCAGAACTTCTTCACCATGGCAAGAAACCATGTGGTTGGCATGTTGTCCAACGTTCAGTGTAGTTGAAACCAGTGTCGCCCATGAGGCCCTGCCCATGCTTGAGGGCCATGTCGGTCACAAACACTCATTGTGACCCTCAGTGTGAGTTCTGTCCTCAAGGAAGGCCTCTCAGTGGCTACACCATTAGATGGCATATTGGGCTTTCCATGTCCCTAGGCTCCAATTTTTAACCAGATTTATGGTTTTCCAGTCGCCCCTCCCCAGGGCTATGCTCTGGAATCCCTCTTTTGGTGGGACACCTGAGGTAACAAAACTGAAAGGACTCTTCCCATCCCACAGATTGACACAAAACTATTGGGATCGGGCCAAATCCGCATAGAGGAAGCCTCATCCATGGAGCATTATGCCTCCCCGACATTCCACGGCCATCGCTGACACAAAATCCAGAGACAAAAGCCTGAGCAAGCACCTCACACTCTCTCTTAATTAATATCCTTAAGAGTTCTCCTCATGGTCTCTAGATCGGGCCTTCCATACCTATATCCCCAAACTTAAGCTGAGCTTGTGTTTCCAAACATCTGTCCCCACATTCGTGGCCACACACCCTCCAGGATGGGGAACCTGGATCTACACATCAGGTCTGTGCCTGCCCACCCCACGGGAATCCTGCCCCTTTCATTTTCCATAATCGTACAAATTAGGAGAAACCTCCATAGTCCCTGAGGCCATCACAATAGTGTAGGCCGCCCAGACAAACAGGGGAGGTCTGACACCAGCTGAGCAACTACCTCCCCTCATACCATAGACAGATGTTGCCAGAGAAGAAGATTGAACCAGACAGGCCCCTAGGCCCTAATCGGATCCATTGCTGTGTTTTCCAGGTATCTCTCCTTAGAAGCCTGCTTTCCAATAGCAGCATAAGGGGGTTTCATGAGGCACCAATTACAACAAATCTTGTCTCCACATGGGAAACTTGCTCTTTGGAGCTGTCTCAAAATCTCCGGTTAGGAGAATCCTTCAGGGCCCCGGTGCCACGACCACATTCCAAAGTCTCCATGGACACAAACCCACATTAGTACCCATCCACAGGAGATTCCATTTCAACTCAGCCCCCTTGGTTGCTCCCCCAGAGAGAGCAGATCGAATCTGTCTTGTTGCTAGGAGATGGGCTGCCCAGGCATCCATCCTTAGAACCCTGCTCTGGCGTCATTCTGTATGGGACATCCTGGAGCCATCCAACTTGTCTCAAATGTCCTGCAACAGGAATCCTTGCATTTTGGAGCATCTCACAACTCCCAACGTGGGAAAACCTCGATGGCTTTGTGATGCCTCCCCCTTTATGAAGGGGGAATCCTGGACAGGAACTCCAACCTGAGCCAAAGTCTGATCCTCGCCCTGACTTCAGATGCACGAGATCTCTAGTCAGCTCTACAGAGTGTGCCTGCCTTTCCTTCGCCCTGAAACCTATGTCTAGCTTGTGTTCTCAGATTTGTGTTCCCATCCTCATACTCCTGTCTCCCAAGCCCTCAAGTTTGGCAATTCCGGACCACAACCCAGCACTCTGCCTGCCCTCCTGAAGAAAAATGTTGCCATATGGAGCTTCCCAGAAGGCCCAAATGAGTATAGACCTACACAGCACTCTACAGTACACAAATTATATAGTCTAACCTGGGCAATAATGCAATGTCTGACACAGCCTGAGCCCAGAACTCCTGACCAACACCCAGACAGCAGAACACACACCGAGCACATCAGACCCGCCATGGCCTTAGCTCCTCATCTCTTCCCAACCTAGATTTTCAGGAACCAACCAACAGGTCTCAATGGTCCTGTAGAAGAATCTGCATGGTTGGCATGTTGTCCAACGTTCAGTGTAGTTGAAACCAGTGTGGCCCATGAGGCCCTGCCCATGCTTGAGGGCAGCAATGGTCATAAACACGCATTGTGACTCTCAGCGTGAGCCCAGTCCTCAATTAAGGCCTCTCAGTGGATGGACCAAGAGACGGCATATTGGTCTTGACATGCCGTTAGGCCCCAATTTTTAACCATAGTTCGAGTTGTCCACTCACCCCTCCCCAGGGCTCTGCTTTGAAATCCCTCTTTTGGTGGGTCACCTGAGGTAACAAAACTGAAGGACTACTCCCATCCCACAGATTGACCCAAAACAATTGGGATCAGGCCAAAACCACAGAGAGGAATACTCGTCCATGGCCCATGAGGCCTCCCCGACATTCCACGGCCATAAAATCTGGAGACAAAAGCCTGAATAAGCACCTCACACTCACTCTTTCTTCATATCCCAAAGAGTTCTCCTCACAGTCTGTAGATCGGGCGTGTCATACCTAAGTACCCAAACCTAAGCCGAGCTTGTTTTTTAGACTTCTGGCCCACAAACCCTCAAGCCTGGGGCTCCTGGAGCCACACAGTAGGACTGTGCCTGCCCACTCCACGGGAATTCTGCCCATTCCATTGTCCACAATCGTACAAATTAGAAGAAACTTCCAATTTTCCCGAGGCCATTCCAATAGTGTAGTTCGCCTGGGACAAACAAGGGCAGTATAACACCAGCTGAGCATCTACCTCCACTCATACAGTAGATGGATGTCCCCAGAGAAGAAGATTGAACCAGACAGGCCCCTAGGCCATAATAGGATCCATTGCTTTGGTTTCCAGATATCTCTTCTCTGTTTCCAATATTAACATGGGGGGGGGTTCTGAGGCACCAATCAGAACAAATCTCGTCTCCACATGGAAACTTGTGTGTTGGAGCTGTGTCAAAATCGTAGAAGAATCCTCAGGGTCCCGGTGCCACCGCCCCATTCCAAGGTCCTCATGGACACAAACACACATTATGACCCATCCTCAGGAGAGTCCATTTCAATTCAGCCTCCCCAGTTGCTCCCACAGAGCCATCAGATAGAACCGGTCTTGTTTCTAGGAGACAATTGGAATTGGAGGCAGGCTGCCCAGGCATCCATCCTTAGAACGGTGCTCTGGATTCATTCCATATGGGACGTCCTGGAGCTGTCCAACAGGTCTCAATTGTCCCGCAGAAGGAATCCTTGCAGTTTGGGGCATCCCGCAACTCCCAACGTGGGAAAATCTCCATGGCGTCAAGATTCCCCCTCCTTCATGAAGGAGCCATCATAGACAGAAACACCAACCTGAGCCAACTTCTGATCCTCGCCCTGACTTCAGATGCATGAGATCTTGATTCAGATCTGTAGAGGGTGCCTGCCATGCCCTTGCCCTGAAACCTAAGTCTAGCTTGTTTTCTCAGACTTCCATTCTCACATTTCTGAACCCCTAGCCCTCAAGTTTGGCAATTTTGGACCCACAATGCAGCACTCTGCCTGCTCTCCAGAAGATAAATGTTGCCCTAATGAGCTTCCCAGACACCTTAAATGAGGATAAACCTACATGGCACTCGACTGTAACCAATTATATAGTCTAACCTGGGCAATAATGCAATGTCTGACACAGCCTGAGCCCGGACTTCCTGACCAACACCCAGACAGCTGACCACACACTGAGCACATCGGACCCGCCATGGCCTTAGGTCATCATCTATTCCCAACCTCGGTTTTCAGGCTTCAGAACTTAGACCTTATCTCCAATCACTGCCCAGGAGTGAACGTGATGCATTAATCAGAATTCCTCCTTCCCCATGGCAAGAAACCTTGTGGTTGGCATGTTGTTCAAAGTTCAGTGTAGGAGAAACCAGCATGGCCCATGAGTCCCCGCCCTTGTTTGAGGCCTCCGTTAGGCACAAGCATGCATTGTGACCCTCAGTGTGAGCCCTGTCCCCAAGTAAGACCTCTCAGTGGCTGGACCAACGTCCCGCATATGGAGCTTGCCATGCCCCTAGGCAACCAATCTTAACCAGAGTTCGGGATGTCCAGTCGCCCCTCCCTATAGCTCATCTCTGAAATCCCTCTTTTAGAGTCACACTTGAGGTAAAAAATCAGAAAGGATTCCTCCCATTCCACAGAATGACCCCAAAATCTTGGCATCAGGCAGAATCCCCAGAGAGGGAGACTCATCCAAGGCCCCTGAGGCCACCCCAACATTCCATGACCATCAGTGACACAAAATCCAGAGACAAAAGCCTGAGCAATGGGAGCCGGTCTGCAGAACGCGCGCTAGCCCTACCACAAAGCTTGAGATGCGCGTGCACGTCGCTCCAGCTCTCCTGGGTTTCTAAGGCCCTGGGGCGCTTCTTGACCCGGGCCATTGTTTCAAAGTCTAAGCCTCGCGCCCGAAACTCTTCCCCGGACAGAGGCGCGCAAAAGCCCAGCCTGCGGCTTACGGACCAGCGCCCCGTTCTCAGTGCCCCAGACGCGCGCCCGACCCACAGCCGCCTCTGAAAAGAGGTGCGCGCAAGCCGGGCACTCCCAGCCCCGGCCAGCGGCAAAATCTCAGTGTGCGATCGCTGCTTGGAACCTCTCTGGCGGTCAGGAGCTCCCAGACAGCCGCCACTGCCTTGGCTTTGGGGACGAGCAAAAGATCCTGCGCCCCCAGGGTCTTTAACTTGGAACCTGCACTGCCAGCATCCAAGGGGGAATTTATTCAGCTTCTGCACCCAGACTGAGGCTTCTGAGACGGAGATCAGGAAGTGTTCCAGGGTGCACCTTGACTGCACCAGAGTTGATACATCCAGCTACATCTGTTCAGTCTTCTCCCACCAAAATGACTAGGAGGAGGAATGCCCAACAGAAGAAAAATACAGAGGATGGACCTTCCGCAACAGAGCTAACGGCTATCAACATAGACAATATGTCGGAAAGAGAATTCAGGCTAACAATTATCCAGGCAATAGCTAGGTTGGAGAAAGCCATGGATGACCAAACAGAATTGATTAGAGCCGAACTGAAAGCGACCAGACAGGATGTTCACAATGTTAGGGCGGAGCTTAAAGCTACCAGGGAGGAGGTCCACAATGCTCTCAATGAGTTCCAATCCAATCTAAACTCTCTCAAAGCTAGGGTAACTGAGACAGAAGATAGAATTAGTGATCTGGAAGACAAACAGATAGAGAGAAAGGATCAGGAGGAAGCCTGGAACAAACAGCTTAGATCCCACAAAAGCAGAATTAGGGAAATAAGTGATGCCATGAAGCGTTCCAACGTCAGAATTATTGGAATTCCTGAAGGGGAGGAGAAAGAAAGAAGTCTAGAAGATGTCGTGGAAGAAGTCCTTCATGAAAACTTTCCGAATCTCGCGAATGAAACCAGCGTTCATGTACTAGAGGCTGAACGGTCTCCACCCAAGATTATACACTCCAAAAAAACATCACGACACCTGATAGTCAAATTGAGAAATTATAATTGTAGGTATAATCTCTTGAAAGCTGCCAGGGCAAAGAGGCTCCTTACTTACAGAGGGAAGCCCATCAGAATAACGTCAGACCTGTCCACAGAGACCTGGCAAGCCAGAAGAGGCTGGCAAGATATATTCAGGGCACTAAATGAGAAGAACATGCAGCCAAGAATACTTTATCCAGCAAGACTGACATTCAAAATGGATGGAGAGATAAAGAGTTTCCAAGACCGGCAAGACTTAAAAGACTATGCAACCACCAAGCCGATACTGCAGGAAATATTAAGGGGGGTTCTATAAAAGAGGAAATTCCCAAGAATAGCATTGAACAGAAATATAGAGACAGTCTACAGAAAGAAAGACTTCAAAGGTAACTCGATGTCAATAAAAACGTATCGATCAATAATCACTCTCAATGTGAATGGCCTCAATGCACCCATAAAACGGCACAGGGTTGCAGATTGGATAAAACGACAGGACCCATCCATATGCTGTCTACAAGAGACCCATTTTGAACCTAAAGATACACGCAGACTGAAAGTGAAGGGGTGGAGAAGCATCTTTCATGCCAATGGGACTCAAAAGAAGGCTGGGGTAGCGATTCTCATATCAGATAAATTAGACTTCAAACTAAAGACTGTAGTCAGAGATACAGAAGGACACTACATAATCCTTAAAGGGACTATCCACCAAGATGATCTAACAATTGTAAATGTCTATGCTCCCAATATGGGAGCAGCCAATTACTTAAGAAAACTGTTAATCAAGATAAAGAGTCATATTGATATGAATACACTAATCGTAGGTGATCTTAACACGCCTCTTTCAGAATTAGACAGATCATCGAAGCAGAAAATCAATAAAGAAACAAGAGCATTGAACGACACATTGGACCAGATGGACCTCATAGATATATACAGAACATTCCACCCTAAAACAGCAGAATACTCATTCTTCTCAAGTGCACACGGAACCTTCTCCAGAATAGACCACATACTGGGTCACAAATCAGGACTCAGCCGATACCAAAAGACTGAGATTATTCCCTGCATATTCTCAGATCACAATGCTTTGAAACTGGAGCTCAATTACAAGGAAAAGTTCCGAAGGAACTCAAACACCTGGAAGCTAAAGACCACCTTGCTTAAGAATGCTTGGATCAACCAGGAGATCAAAGAAGAACTGAAACAATTCATGGAAACCAATGAGAATGAAGACACTTCGGTCCAAAACCTATGGGATACAGCAAAGGCGGTCCTAAGGGGAAAATATATAGCCATCCAAGCCTTGCTCAAAAAAATTGAAAAATCCAGAACACACCAGCTGTCTCTACACCTTAAAGAACTGGAGGATCAACAACAAATCAAACCAACTCCACACATAAGAAGGGAAATCATCAAGATTAGAGCTGAGATCAATGAGGGAGAAACCAGAGATACAGTAGAACGTATCAATGAAACTAGAAGCTGGTTTTTTGAAAGAATCAATAAGATCGATAAGCCACTGGCTACACTAATCCAAAAGAAAAGAGAGAAATCCCAAATTCATAAAATTATGAATGAAAGGGGAGAGATCACAACTAACACCAATGAAGTAGAAACAATCATCAGAAGTTACTACGAACAGTTATATGCCAATAAGCTTAGCAACCTTGATGAAATGGATGCATTCCTGGAAAAATATAAACTACCAAAATTGAACCAGGAAGAAATCGACAACCTGAATAGACCGATATCTAATAACGTGATTGAAGCAGTGATCAAAAATCTCCCAAAAAACAAGAGCCCAGGACCTGACGGATTCCCTGGGGAATTCTACCAAACCTTCCAAGAAGAAATAACACCTATTCTCCTGAAGCTGTTTCAAAAAATTGAAGCAGAAGGAAAACTTCCAGACTCTATCTATGAAGCCAGCATTACCCTGATCCCCAAACCAGGCAAGGACCCTACCAAAAAGGAGAATTTCAGACCAATATCACTGATGAATATGGATGCTAAGATTCTCAACAAGATCCTAGCCAACAGGATCCAACAACACATTAAAAAGATTATCCACCATGATCAGGTGGGATTCATCCCTGGGGTACAAGGATGGTTCAACATTCGTAAATCAATCAATGTGATACAACAAATTAATAGGAGAAGAGAGAAGAACGACATGGTCCTCTCAATTGATGCAGAAAAAGCATTTGACAAAATCCAACATCCGTTCCTGATTAAAACGCTTCAAAGTATAGGGATAGAGGGAACATTCCTGAACCTCATCAAATCTGTCTATGAAAGACCCACAGCAAATATCATCCTCAATGGGAAAAAGCTTGCAGCCTTCCCGTTGAGATCAGGAACAAGACAAGGATGCCCACTTTCACCACTCTTGTTCAACATAGTATTAGAAGTCCTAGCAACAGCAATCAGACAACAGAGAGAAATAAAAGGTATCCAAATTGGTAATGAAGAAGTCAAACTCTCTCTCTTCGCAGATGACATGATTCTTTATATGGAAAACCCAAAAGACTCCACCCCCAAACTACTTGAACTCATACAGCAATTCAGCAGCGTGGCAGGATACAAAGTCAATGTGCAGAAATCAGTGGCTTTCTTATACACTAACAAGGAAAATACAGAAAGGGAAATTAGAGAATCGATTCCATTTACTATAGCACCAAGAACCATAAGATACCTTGGAATAAACCTAACTAAAGAGGTAAAGGATCTATACTTGAGGAACTATAGAACACTCATGAAAGAAATTGAAGAAGACACAAAAAGATGGAAGACCATTCCATGCTCTTGGATCGGAAGAATAAACATCGTTAAAATGTCTATACTGCCTAGAGCAATCTATACTTTTAATGCCATTCCGATCAAAATTCCACCGGCATTCTTCAAAGAGCTGGAGCAAATAATCCAAAAATTTGTATGGAATCAGAAGAGACCCCGAATCGCTAAGGAAACGTTGAAAAACAAAAATAAAGCTGGCGGCATCACCTTACCTGATTTCAAGCTTTATTACAAAGCTGTGATCACCAAGACAGCATGGTACTGGCATAAAAACAGACACATAGACCAGTGGAACAGAGTAGAGAGCCCTGATATGGACCCTCAACTCTATGGTCAATTAATCTTCGACAAAACAGGAAAAAATATACAGTGGAAAAAAGACAGTCTCTTCAATAAATGGTGCTGGGAAAACTGGACAGCTATATGTAGAAGAATGAAACTCGACCATTCTCTTACACCGTACACAAAGATCAACTCAAAATGGATGAAAGACCTCAACGTGAGACAGGAATCTATCAGAATCTTAGAGGAGAACATAGGCAGTAATCTCTTCGATATCAGCCACAGCAACTTCTTTCAAGATACGTCTCCAAAGGCAAAGGAAACAAAAGCGAAAATAGACTTCTGGGACTTCATCAAAATCAAAAGCTTCTGCACAGCAAAGGAAACAGTCAAAAAAACAAAGAGGCAACCCACGGAATGGGAGAAGATATTTGCAAATGACAGTACAGACAAAAGGTTGATATCCAGGATCTATAATGAACTCCTCAAACTCAACCCACACGAAACAGACAAACACATCAAAAAATGGGCAGAAGATATGAACAGACACTTCTCCAATCAAGAAATACAAATGGCTATCAGACACATGAAAAAATGCTCATCATCATTAGCCCTCAGGGAGATTCAAATTAAAACCACATTGAGATATCACCTTACACCAGTTAGAATGGCCAAAATTAACAAAACAGGAAACAACATGTGTTGGAGAGGATGTGGAGAAAGGGGAACCCTCTTCCACTGTTGGTGGGAATGCAAGTTGGTGCAGCCTCTTTGGAGAACAGTGTGGAGATTCCTCAAGAAATTAAAAATAGAGCTTCCCTACGACCCTGCAATTGCACTCCTGGGTATTTACCCCAAAGATACAGATGTCGTGAAAAGAAGGGCCATCTGTACCCCAATGTTTATAGCAGCAATGGCCACAGTCGCCAAACTATGGAAAGAACCAAGATGCCCTTCAACGGATGAATGGATAAGGAAGATGTGGTCCATATACACTATGGAGTATTATGCCTCCATCAGAAAGGACGAATATCCAACTTTTGTAGCAACATGGACGGGACTGGAAGAGATTATGCTGAGTGAAATCAGTCAAGCAGAGAGAGTCAATTATCATATGGTTTCACTCATTTGTGGAGCATAACCAATAGCATGGAGGACAAGGGGCGTTAGAGAGTAGTAGGGAATTTGGGTAAATTGGAAGGGGAGGTGAACCATGAGAGACTATGGACTCTGAAAAACAGTCTGAGGGGTTTGAAGTGGCGGGGGGGTGGGAGGTTGGGGTACCAGGTGGTGGGTATTATAGAGGGCACAGCTTGCATGGAGCACTGGGTGTGGTGAAAAAATAATGAATACTGTTTTTCTGAAAATAAATAAATTGGGAAAAAAAAAAAAAAGCCTGAGCAAGTGCCTCACACTCACCCTTTGTTCATATCCTGAAAAGTTCTCCTCAAGGTCTGTAGATCGGGCCTCCCATACCTACATCCCCAAACCTAAGGCAAGTTTCTGTTTTCAGACTCCTGTCCCCACAGCTCTGACCCACATATCCTCCACGCTTGGGACCCTGAAGCCAAACCTCAGGACTATGCCTTCCCTCCCCAAAGGAATTCTGCCCCTTTCATTGGCACAAACTTGCAAATTAGGAGAAACCCCTAAAGTCACTGAGGCCATCCCAATAGTGTAGACTGCCCTGGATGAACAGGGGCGATCTTACACCAGCTGAGGAACTATCACCACTCAGACCCTTAGACATATGAACCAGGAGAAGAAGATAAAACCGGACAGGACCCTAGGCCCTAATCAGATCCATGGCTTTGGTTTCCAGGCATCTCTCCTCGGAGTTCTGGTTTCTAATACCAGAATATGGGAGGTTACTGAAGCACCAATGAGAACAAATCTTGTCTCCCCATGGGAAACTTGCTCATTGGAGCTGTGTCAAAACCTCCAGTTAAGAGAATCCTTCAAGTTCCACCACCCTATTCCAAGGTCTCCATGGACACAAACCCACATTATGACCCATCCTCAGGAAAAACCATTTCAACTCAGCCCCATCCATTGCTACACCAGAGCCAGCAGATCAAACGTTTCCTCTCACTAGGAGAAAATTGGAATTCCAGGTGGGCTGCCCAGGCATCCATCCTTAGAACCCTGCTCTGGACTCATTCCATATGGGATGTCCTGGAGACATCCAACAGGTTTCAATTGACCCGCAGAAAATCTTTGTGGTTTGGAGCATCTCACTGCTCCCATCATGGGAAAACCCCCATGGCCTCGTGATGACCCCTTTCAGAAAGGGGCCATCATGGGCAGAAACTTCAACCTGAGCCAACGTCTGAAACTCGCCCTGATATGATGCATGAGATCTTGATTCAGCTCTGCAGAGTGTGCCTGCTGTGCCCTCGCCCCAAAACCAAAGCCAAGCTTATGTTATCAAACTTACGTCCTCAGACTCCTGGCCCAAAAGCGCTTCAGTTTGGCAATTCCAGCACCAGAATGCAGCACTCTGCCTGCCCTCCAGAAGAAAAATTCTGCCCTATGGGGCTACTGAGAAACCCGAAATGATTATCTTCTGCACGCCACTCAACTGTGCTCCAATTATGCAGCATATCTGGGCACTAATGCCCTGTCTGGCACAGCCTGAGCACAGACCTCCTGAACGACACCTAGAAAGCTGGCCCCAAACTGAACACATTGGACCCGCCATGGCCTTAGGTCGTCATCTCTTCCCAACCTCGGTTTTTAAGCTTCAGAACCTAGACCTTATCTCCAATCACTGCCCAGAGGTGAACATGATGCAGAAATCAGAACTCCTCCTTCCCCATGGCAAGAAACCTTGAGGGTGGCATGTCCAAGGTTCAGTGTAGGAGAAACCTGCATGCTCAATGAGGCACCGCCCAATATTGAGGGCCGCCTTGGGCACAAACACGCATTGTGACCCTCAGCGTGAGGCCACTATTCAAGTAACGCCTCGCAGTGGCTGGAACAAGAGCCCGCATATGGGGCTTGATATGCTCATAGGCCCCCAGGCCTAACCTGAGGGCGGGTATTCCAGTTTTCTCTACTGTTTTGCTCTAGAATCCCCCTATTGGGGGGTCACATGAGGCAGAAAACAGGACTCCTCCTTTCCCACAGAATGACCCCAAACACTTGGGAGCTGGGCAAATCACCAGAGAGGGAGACTCTTCCACGGCCCATGAGGCTACCCCTACATTAAACGACCATCGTGAATACAACATCCAGAGACATAAACCGCCTCTCACTCACCCTCTTTTCTAATTGTGAAGAGCTCCCCTCATGGACTGTAGATCACTCCTGCCATAACCTCGGCCCCAAACCTCAGCCGAGTTTGTGTTTTTGGACGTCTGTCCCCACAGCCATAGGCAACACAGCCTCCAGGCTGGGGAATCTGGAGCCACACCACAGGACTTTCCTACTCTCTCCTAGGAGACTGTGTCCATTCCATTTCCCACAACCCCACAGAATAGGAGAAACCTAAGGCCCCAAGACATCCCACTACTGTAAGCCACCCTGGACAAAAAGGGGCATCCTAGCACAATCTGGGCAACTACCTCCACACAGACACAGAGACAGATGTCTGCAGAGACAAAAGATTGAACCAGACAGGCCCCTATGCCCGAATCTGAACTCTTGCTATGGTTTCCAGGTGTTACTCCTCAGAGGCCTGCATTCAAAGACCAGCATATGGTGCTTTCCTGAGGCACCAAACAGAACACCTCTCGTCTCCACATGGGAAGCTTCCTTGTAGGAGCTGTGTCAAACCCTTTGGGTTGGAGAATCCTGCAGAGTCCCTGAGCCACTGCCACATTCCAAGGTCTCCATGGCCACCAACCCACATTATGACTCATCCTCAGGAGAGTCTATTTCAACTCAGCCCTCTGGATAGCTCACCCAAGAGCCTGCAGATTGAGCCTGCCTTGCCCCGAGTAGCCAGTGGGAATGTGAGGTGGCGATTCCAGGCATCCATGCTTAGGCCCCTGATCTTGAGTCTTTCCATTTGGGGCATCCTGGAACCATCCAATAAGACTCGACTGTCCTGCAGAAGGAAACATTGAAGTTTGGAGAAGCTCACAACTCCCAAGTAGGGAAACCTCCCTGGCATCCTAAGAGCCCCACCCCGTTCAGGTAGGGGCCATCATGGACACAAACACCAGCTTGAGGCAGCGTCTGATACTCACCCTGACCTCAGATGCAGGAGATCTTGATTCAGCCTCTACAGAGTGGGCCTGCTGTGCCCCTCAGCCACAAACCTAATGCTAGCTTGTGTTTTCAGACTTCCTTCTTCACACTCCTGGCAGACAAGTCCTCCAGACTGGGAATTCTGGAACCACAACACAGCCCTCTGCATGCTCACCAGAAGAAAAACCTTGCCCCATGGGGCTCTCCCGAAACCACAAATGAGGATCAACCTACTCGGGCCTCAACCGCACCCCAGTTGGATAGGCTGTCTTGGGTGCTAATGCTCTGTCTGACACAGCCTAAGGCCAGACATCCCAACAGGCAAGGAGACAACTGGCCTCCACCCAGCACATTGGACACGCCATGGCCTTAGGCCGTCATCTCTTCCCAAACTGGGTTTTCAGACATCTGAACCTAAACATTATATCAAATCCCAGCACACGTGGGTACCTGAAGCATAAATCAGAACTCCTTCTTCCCCATGGCTGTAAAACTTGTTGTTGGCATGGAGTAACACCTTCAGGGTAGGAGAAATCTTCATGGCCCCTGAAGCCAAGCCCAAACTTGAGTGCCGCCTTGGGCACAAACTCGCATTGTGACCATCAGCATAAGCCCCATGTTGAAGCAAGTCCTCTCAGGGCCTGGACCAAGCGCCCGTATATGGGGCTTGCCATGACCCTATGCTCCCAATCCTCACCAGAGTTCGAGTTTTCCAGTCGCTCGTACCCAGGGCTGTGATCTGGAGTCCCTTTCCAGGAGGAACACCTGAGCCAGACAACAGGACTCCACCCTTCCCACAAAATGACCCCAAAATCATGGCAGGTGGCCCAACTCCTCAGAGAGGGAGACTCTTCCATAGCCCCTGAGGCCACCCCTACATTCCACGGCTATGGGGACACAACATCCAGAGGCAAAAGCTTGTGCGAAGGCCTCCCATTCGCCCTTCTTTCATAAGCTGAGGAGCTCCCCTCACGGTGTGTGGAACTGGCCTGACATACCCTTGGCACCACACCTAAGCCACGTTTGTGTTTTCAGACTTCTGTGCCCACAGTCCGGACCCACACACCCTCTAGGCTAGGGCCTATGGAGACACACTGAAGGACTGTGCTGGTCCTCTCCAAGAAAACTGTGCCCAATCCATTGGCCACAACACTACAGATTAGGAGAAACGTCCAAGGCCTCCGAAGCCATGCCAATAGTGTAGGCTGCCCTGGACTAAGAGGGACACTCTGACACCAGTTGAGCAACTATCTCCACTTAGACACTCAGACATTGTCCCCAGAGACACTGAGGGTTTGGCACAGGTCAAAGGGCATGGCTTCCTTCTGGGGACAGGAGATGTTCTGTTGTGTGGCTCAGGGACCACATGTTGTATCCTAAGTTGGTATTCCAGAACAGGACCCTGAGGACAGATGCCTAAAACCTAATCCAGGGTTCCGAAGAGGTCCTAGGGACATGTCAGGTTCAATCTTCTGATCCAAGAACATTGACTTGGCTGACTGCTTGGATGTAGGTGATCAGGGAGTTTCAGACTGGCATTTGCATCCAGCGCTGCTCACAATATTTGGGTGGACTTAGGGTCCTTGCTTGTTTCTCCTAATCTGGAAGGTTTGGGCAGCTTTGACGGACACAGTTTCCTTGGGGATGGCAGGCACAGTCCTGTGGTGTGGATCCAGAGACCCTACACTGAAGGGCATATGAGCTATGGTTTTGGGAGAGAAGTATGCAAACACAAATGTGGGTTAGGGTTAGTGGAAAGGAGATCACAGGCCCAATGTGTAGACCTGGAGTGCAGCTCATCAGGAACTGTAATTAGGGTGACTGGAAGGTGATAACACAGGCTTTTCCATCTGGATTGTGTGTCCACAATGGACTCTGAATGCAAGTGTGGTCTCTTGGGTCCATGGGAGACATTACCTCACTTAGGATCCTGGTAGCTCTCTATAGTTTGGTGGCTTTTTCGGGGAAGTGAAGAGTGCTGTTTTCCATCTTAAGGGTGTCCCAAAACAGGGATTCCTGAGACGAGATCTGGATCTGGGTCCCTGGAAAATCCGATCAAGTTTTAGGATTTCAGCTTAAGGGCGTACCAGGCCTGCAATGTGGAATCATGTTGGTGCAACTGAGAGGGCTTGTTTCAAAGCCTGCTCAGGCTGAGGGTCACAATGCCTGTTTGTGCACAGGGCGGCACTCAGGAGTGGCCATGGTCTCATTGGCCATGTAGCTGGCTCCCAATTTGGAGGTTGGACACCCAACCCAACAACCAGGTCTCCAGCCATAGGGAAGGAGAAGTTCTCTATTGTGCTTCAGGTTTCCCCATAGACAGGGATTCCTGCAAAGGTCTGGAGACAGGTCCTGAATACAAAGGATAGGTAGAGATAATGTACTTGGGCCATGGCAATCCCAAATGCTAGATGTGGGGCCCATGCAATGGTGACTGACACTCGGTCGGGGATCAGGCTCTCTCAGACACAGCACTAGTAGACAGGGCAACCTATAAATGGGAGTACCCTCGAGGGCCAAGAAGATTGATCCTCATGTGGAGTTTCTAGCCAGACTCACCAGGCACTTCTTTCTATAAGGAAGGCAGAATTCTACGTTGTGACTCCAGAATCCGCTATCAAGAGGGCCTGGGGACCAGTCATATGAGGATGGAATTGTATACACAAGCTAAGGTTCAAATTAGTGCCAAGCAGAAGGCAGTTCCCATGTGCAGCAGTTTATTCGAGACATCCAGGACCGGAATAAGGGTGGATGTCAGATGTTTGCTGACACTAGAGGTTGTGTCTATTATGGCCATCCAAAGGAAGTGTGGCGTCAAGAGGCCATGGAGAAGTTCACACGCTGAGACCTGTGAGCTACACAAAACAGTAAGGTTTCCTTCTACTGGGCAGTTGAAGTCTGGTTTGTTTGCTCTAGGTTCCCCTATGTGGAAAGTTGGTGAAGCAGAGCTCTCCGGCATGGATGCCTGGAAGCAAACCTCTGTTGAACATTGCAGCAGAGAACATGGCAGGTTCGTTCTGGTGGCTCTGGGGCGATGGGCCAAGGTCTTGAGTTGACTGGGACCTCTTGCAAATGGGCCACAATACAGGTTTGTTACCAAGGAGATCTCAGAATGTGCTGGTTGCTAAGGTGCCATGCAGGGTTCTTCTACCCTGCGGTTTTGGCACAGGTCGAAGAGCACAGTATCCTTCTGGGGATAGATGTTCTGTCGTGTTGCTCAGGGACCACATGTTGTGTCATAAATTGGTATTCCAGAACAGACCCCTGAGGACAGATGCCTGAAAACCTAATGGGGTTCCATTGAGGGCCTAGGGGCATCTCAGGTTCAATCTTCTAACTCACGATCATTGACATGGCTGTCTCCCTGAATGCAGGTGACCAGGGTGTTTCAGACGGCACATTTGTGTCCAGAGTGGCCAGCAGTATTGGGGTGGGCTCAGGGGCCTTACAGGTTTCTCCTAATCTGGAAGGCTTGGGCAACTCTGATATGCACAGTGTCCTTGGTTATGGCAGCCAGAGGTCTGTGGTATGGCTCCAGAGATCCCATTCTGGTGGTCATGTGAGCCATGGTTTTGGGAAAGAAGTCTGGAAAAATAAATTCGGGTTAGCGAATTTGTGCCAGTGTGATCGCAGGCCCAATACATAGACCTGGAGGGAAGCTCGTCAGGAACTTTAATTAGGGTGATTGGAAGGCAGTAGCACAGGCTTTTCTCTCTGGATTGTGTTTCCAGGATGTCCTCGGAATGCAGGTGTGGTCTCATGGGTCCATGGGAGAGTTTTCCTCTCTATGGATCCTGGTGGCTCCCCATAGTTTGGTGGCTTTTTCGGGGAAGGGAAGAGAGCTGTTTTCCATCTTAGGGACGCCCCAAAACAGGGATTCCAGAGACGGGCTCTAGGTCTGGGCACCTCAAAAATCCCACCAAATTATAGGATTTGTGCCTACAGGCACAGTAGGCTGCTATGCGGGATCATGGTGGTGCAAATGAGAGGTATTGTTTGAAAGCAAGCTCAGGTTGAGGGTCACAATGCCTGTTTGTGCCCAGGTCTGACCTCAGGAGTGGGCATGGTCTCATTGGTCTTGTAACTGGCTCCCCCAACTCATCCCAACAGCCAAGTTTCCTGCCATGAGGAAGGAGGGGTTCTCCATTGTACTTCAGGTTACCCCATTGGCAGAGATTCCAGCAAATGTCTGGGGACAGGTGCCTGAATACCAAGGATGGGTAGAGATGACGTACTTGGGCCATGACCATCCCAAATGCTAGATCAGGGCCTGCTCTCTGGTGGCTGAAACTTGGTCGGGTCTCAGGCTCTGTCAGACACATCACTAGTGGCCATGGCAGCCTATAAATTGGGGTTGACTCGTGAGCTGAGCAGATTTATCCTCATGTGGGGTTTCTGAGTACACTCAACAGGCACTTCTTCATTCAATGAGGAAGGCAGAATGCTGCATTGTGGCTCCAGATTTCCCTATCAAGAGGGTTTGGGAACCAGTCGGGTGAGGATGGAATTGTAAACACAAACCAAGGTTCAATTTAGTGCCAAGCGGAAGGCAATTTCAATGTGCAGTGGTTTATTTGAGACATCCAGCACCGGAATAAGGGTGCATGTCAGATGTTTGCTCACACTGGAGTTTGTGTCTATGATGACCGACCAATGGAAGGGTGCCGTCAAGAGGCCATGCAGAAGTTCACACGCTGAGGCCTGTGAGCTGCTCCATACATACCGTTTCCTTCTACTGGGCAGGTGAAGTCTGGTTTGTTTGCTCTAGGTTTCCCCGTGTGAAGAGTTTGTGAAGCAGAGCTACTCCAGCATGGATGCCTGGAAAGCATACCTCCATTGACCATTGCAGCTGAGAACATGGCAGGTTCGTTCTGGTGGCCCTGGGGCAAAGTACCAAGGCCTTGAGTTGACACGTAATCTCTTGCAGATGGGCCACAACGCTGGTTTGTTACCAAGGAGTTCTTAGAATATGCTGGTTGCTAAGGTGCAATGCAGGATTCTCCTAATCTTAGGGTTTGGCACAGGTCTAAGAGCACAGTATTTTTCTGCGGACAGGAGATGTTCTGTCGTATGGCTCAGGTACCACACGATGTGTCATTTATTGGTATTCCAGAACAGGCCCCTGAGAACAGATGTCTGAAAACTGATTGGGGTTCCATTGAGGGCCTAGGGGCATCTCAGGTTCAATCTTCTAATTCACGATCATTGACTTGGCTGTCTCCCTGGATGCAGGTGACCAGGGTGTTTCTGACTATGCATTTGAGTCCAGAGTGGCTGGCAATATTTAGGTGAGCTCAGGGGCCTTCCAGGTTTCTCCTATTCTGGAAGGATTGGGCAATTCTGATATGCAAAGTGTCCTTGGGGATGGCAGCCAGAGTTTTGTGGTGTGTCTCCAGAGATCCCATTCTGCTGGGCATGTGAGCCATGGTTTTTGGAGAGAAGTCTGGAAACACAAATTCGGGTAGCGAATTTGTGGCGATGTGATCGCAGGCCCAATGCATAGACCTGGAGGGAAGCTCATCAGAAACTTTCATTAGGTTGACTGGAAGGCAGTAGCACAGGCTTTTGTCTCTGAATTGTATGTCCAGGATGGCCTCGGAATGCAGGTGTGGTCTCATGGGTCCATGGGAGTGTTTTCCTATGAATCCTGGCGGCTCTTTATAGTTTGGTGGCTTTTTTGGGGAAGGGAAGAGTGCTGTTTTCCATCTTAGGGGTGCCCCAAAACAGGGTTTCCAGAGATGGGCTTGGTTCTGGGCTACTGAGACATCACAACAAGGGTTAGGATTTGCGCCTAGGGGCTTAGGAGACCTGCAATGCGGGATCATGGAGGTGCAACTGAGAGGGATTGTTTGAAAGCATGCTCAGGCTGAGTCACAATGTCTGTTTGCACCCACTCAGGAGTGGGCGTGGTCTCATTGGTCTTGTAACTGGCTCCCCCTTTGAGGGTTGGACACCCATCCCAACAGCCAAGTTTCGTGCCATGAGGAGGGAGGAGTTCTCTATTGTGCTTCAGTTTCCCCCATTGGCTGGGATTCCAGCAAAGGTCTGGGGACAGGTGACTGAAAACCAAGGTTGGGTAGAGGTGACGTACTTGGGCCATGGAAACCCCAAATGCTAGATGTGGGGCCCACTCTCTGGTAACTGACACTAGGTCGGGGCTCAGGCTCTGTCAGACACAGCACTAGTGGCCAGGGCACCCTATAAATCGAGCCTCCCTCTATGGCCGAGGAGGTTGATTCTCATGTTGGTTTTCTGGGCAGTCTCACCAGGCACTTCTTCATTCAATGGGGAAGGAAAAATGCTGCGTTGTAGCTCCAGAATTTCCTATCAAGAGAGCTTGGGGGCCATAGGGTGAGGATGGAATTGAAAACACAATTATGGTTCAATTCAGTGCCAGGCAGAAGGTAGTTCATATGTGCTGGGGCTTATTCGAGATATCCAGCACCTGAGTAAGGGCCGATGTCAGATATTTGCTCACACGTGAGTTTATGTCTATGATGACTGACAATTGGAGGGGTGGGTCAAGAGGCCATGGAGGGGTTTTCATGTTGAGGCTTATGCGCTGCTCCAAACAACAAGGTTTCTTTCTACTGGACAGGTCGAGTCTGGTTTATTGGCTGCAGAGTCCCTCATGTGGAAATTTTGGGTAGCAGAGCTCTACCACATGGATAACTGGAAAGCTCTGCTCCATTGACCATTGTAGCTGAGGAACATGCCGGTTCGTTCTTTTGTCTCTGGAGTGAAGTACCAAGTCCTTGAGTTGACGTGGAATCTCTTGCAGATGGGCTACAATGGTGGTTTGTTAGCAAGGAGATATTAGAATGTGGTGGTTGCTAAGGTGCCATGCAGGATTCTACTACCATGGAGATGTGCTGGTGTCAAAGTTGCTGTGCAGGACTCTACTAGCCTGGGGTTTGGCACAGATGGAAGGTCACGGTTTCCTTCTGGGGATAGGAGATGTTCTGTTGTGTGGCCCAGAGATCACATATTGTATCATAAGTTTGCATTCCAGAACAGGCCTCTGAGGACAGATGTCTGAAAACCGAATCTAGGGTTCCAGTGATGTCCTAGGGGCACGTTAGGTTCACTATTCTGACTCAGGACCATTGATATGGCTGTCTGCCTGGATGTAGGTGATCGGGGTGTTTCCAACTGCACGTTTGCATTCAGAGTGGCCTCCAATATTGGGGTAGGCTCAGGGTCCGTGCAGGTTTCTCCTAATCTAGAAGGTTTGGGCAACTCTGATGGGCGCAGTTTCCTTGAGGATGGCAGGGACAGTCCTGTGGTTGTATCCAGAGACCCTATCCTGGAGGGCATGTGTGCCATGGTTTTGGGAGAGAAGTCTGCAAAAACTAATTCAGATTAGGGTTAGTTGTAAAGTGATCGCAGGCACAATGCATAGACCTGGAAGTCAGCTCCACTGGAACTGTAATTAGGGTGACTGGAAGGCGGTAGCATAGGCTTTTCTCTCTGGATTTTTCGTCCAGGATGACATCGGAATGCAGGTGTGTTCTCATGGGTCCATGGGGGACTTTTCCTCTCTATGGATCCTGGTGGCTCCCCATAGTTTGGTGACTATTTCGGGGAAGGGAAGAGTGCTGTTTTCCATCTTAGGGGTTCCCCAAAACAGGAATTCCAGAGACGGGCTCTGGGTCTGTGCATCTGGAATATCCCACCAAGTTTTAGGATTTGTGCCTTGAGACCTGCAATGCGGGACCATGGTGGTGCAACTGAGATGGGTTTTTTGAAAGCATGCTCAGGGTGATGTTCACAATGCCTGTTTGTGCCCAGGGCGTCCCTCAGGAGTGGAAGTGGTCTCGTTGGTCTTGTAACTGCCTCCCCTTTGAGGGTTGGACCCCCATCCCAACAGCCAGGTTTATTGCTATGGGGATGGAGGACTTCTCTATTGTGCCTCAGGTTCCCCCTTTGGCAGGGATTCCAGCCAAGGTCTGGGGACAGGGGCCTGAATATCAAGGATGGATAGAGATGACGTATGAGAGCCATGACCATTCTATATGCTGGATATGGGGCCCGCTCTCTGGTGGATGAAACTCAGTCGGGGCTCAGGCTCTGTCAGACACATCACTAGTGGCCATGGCAGCCTATAAATTGGGGTTGACTCGAGGGCTGATCAGATTGATCCTCATGTGGGGTTCCTGGGCACACTCACCAGGCACTTCTTCATTCGATGGGAAAGGCAGAATGCTGCGTTGTGGCTCCAGATTTCCCTATCAAGAGGGCTTGTGGGCCAGTCGGGTGAGGATGGAATTGTAAACACAAGCCAAGTTTCAATTTAGTGCCAAGCGGAAGGCAGTTCCAATGTGCAGCGGTTTATTTGAGACATCCAGCACCAGAATAAGGATGAATGCCAGATATTTGCTTACACTAGAGTTTGTGTCTATGATAACCGACAAATGGAGAAGTGGAGTCAAGAGGACATGGAGTATTTCACACGCTGGGACTTGTGAGATGCTCCAAACAGCAAGGTTTCCTTCTACTGGAGAGGAGGAGTCTGGTTTGTTTTCGCCAGGTTCCCCCATGTGAAAAGTTTGGATAGCATAGCACTCCCACGTGGATGTCTGGAAGGCACACCTCCTTTGACCATTGCAGCTGAGGAACATGGCAGGTTCGTTCTGGTTGCTCTAGGGTGAATTACCAAGGCCTGGAGTTGACATGGAGTCTCATGAAGATGGGTCATAATGCTGGTATGCTACCCAGGAGATCTTACTATGTGCTGGTGGCTAAGGGGCCATGTAGGATTCATCTATCCTGAGGGTTTGAGACCGGTCGAAGAACACGGTTTCTTTCTGGGGATCAGAGATGTTCTTTTGTGGGGCTCACGGACCAAATGTTGTATCATAAGTTGGTATTCCAGAACAGGCCTCTGAGGACAGATGCCTGAAAACTTAATCTATGGTTCCAATGAAGTCCTAGGGGAACGTCAGTTTCAGTCATCTGACTCAGGACCATTGACTTCGGTGTCTGCCTAGATGTAGGCGATCAGTTTGTTTCTGACTGGGCATTTGTGTACAGAGTGGCCTCCAATATTGGGGTGGGCTCTGGGGCCTTGCAGGTTTCTCCTAATCTGGAAGGTTTAGGCAACTTTGATGGGCACAGTTTCCTTGGGGATGGTGGGCACAGTCCTGTGGTGTGGCTCCAGAGACCCCATCCCGGAGGGCATGTGAGCCATGGTTTCGGGAGAGAAGTCTGCAAACGCAAACTTGGGTTAGGTTTAGTGGCAAGGTGATCGTAGGCCCAATGCATAGACCTGGAGGTCAGATCGTCAGGAACTGTAAATCAAGTGCCTCAAAGGTGGTAGCACTGGCTTTTGTATCTGGATTTTGTGTGTCCATGATGGCCTCTGAATGCAGGTGTGGTCTAATGTGCCCATGGGAGACTTTTCCTCTTTAAGGATCCTGGCAGCTTCCAGTAGTATGGTGGCTTTCTTGTTGAATGGAAGAGTGCTGTTTTCCATCTTAGAGGTTCCCCAAACAGGGATTCCAGAGATGGGCTGTGGTTCTGGGTGCCTGGAAAATTCCACCAGGGTTAGGATTTGGGCCTAGGGGAGTACCAGGCCTGCAATGTGTGAGCTGGATGTGCAACTGAGAGCGTTTGTTTGAAAGCATGCTCAAGATGAGGATCCCAATGCCTGATGTGCCTAGGGTGGCCCTCATGAGTGGGCGTTGTCTCCTTGGCCATGAAGCTGGCTCCCACTTTAAGGTAGGACACCCATCCCAACTACCAGGATTCCTGACATGGAGAAGGAGGAGTTCTCTATTGTGCTTCAGATTCCACCATTGTTAGGGATTCCAGCAAATGTCTGGGGAAAGGTGCCTGAATACCAAGGAAGGGTAGAGATGAGGGACCTGAGACATGGCCAGTCTCACTTGCTGGATGTGGGCCCGAATCTCTGAGTGGCTGACATGTGTTGAGGGCTCAAGTTCTGTCAGACACAGAACTAGTGGCCATGGATGACTATAAATCGGGGATCCCTCGAGGGCCGAGCAGATTGATCCTCATGTAGAGTTTCTGGGCAGAATCACCAGGCCCTTCTTCTTTCTAAGGGGAAGGCTGAAAGCTGTGTTGTGGCTTTAGAATTCCCTTTCAAGAGGGCTTGGGGACCAGTAGGGTGAGGGTGAAATTGTAAACCCAAGCTATGGTTCAATTCAGTGCCAAGCGAAAGGAAGTTGAAATCGAAGGTTACAATGAGGTCATAGGGGGCATGTCAGGTTCAATCTTCTGTCTCAGGATCATTGACTTGGGTGTCTTCCTGGATTCAGGTGATCAGGGTGTTTCAGACTGCGCATTTGCATCCAAAGCGGCCTCCAATATTGGGGTGGGCTCAGGGGCCTTGCAGGTTTCTCCTTATCCCGAGGGTTTGGGCAACTGTGATGGACACATTTTCCTTGGGGATGGCAGGCATAGTCCTTTGGTGTGGCTCCAGAGACCCAAAACTGGAGGACATATGAGCCAAGGTTTTGGGAGAGAAGTCTGCAAACAAAATCTCGGGTTAAAGTTAGTGGCGAGGTGCTTGCAGGCCCAATGCATAGACCTGGAGGGCAGCTCGTCAGGAACTGTAAATCAGGTGCCTCGAAGGTGGTAGCACAGGCTTTTGTATCTGGCTGGTGTGTCCATGATGGCCTTGGAATGCAGGTGTGGTCTCATGGGTCCATGGGATATTTTTCCTCTCAAGGATCCTGGCGGCTCCCTATACTATGTAGGCTTCCTCAGGGAAGGGAAGAGGGCTATTTTCTATCTTATGGGTGCCCCAAAACAGGGATTCCAGAGACAGGCTGTGGTTCTGCGCACCTGAAAAATCCCATCAGGGGTTAAGATTTGGGCTTAGGGGCAATGCGTGATCCTGGGGATGCAACTGAGAGTGTTTGTTTGAAAGCATGCTCAGGTAGGGGGTCACAATGCCTGCTTGTGTCCAGGGTCTCCCTCATGAGTGGGTGGGGTCTCCTTGGCCATTCAACTGGATACCACTCGGAGGTTTGGACACCCATCCCCATAGCCAGGATTTCTGCCATGGGGAAGGAGAATTTCTCTATTGTGCTTCAGGTTCCCCCATTGGCAGGGATTCCAGCAAAGGTCTGGGGACAGATGCCTGAACCAATAATCGGTAGAGATAAGAGCCCTGGGCCATGGCCAGTCTCACATTCTGGAGGTGGCACCCGCCCTCTGGGTCCTGACATGAGGTCAGAGATGAGGTTCTGTCAGACAAAGCAATAGTGGCCAGGGCAACCTATAAAACGGGGTCCCCTCGAAGGTCAAGTAGATTTATCCTCATGTAGGGTTTCTGGACAATATCACCAGGCCCTTTTTCTTACTATGGGGAAGGCAGAATGCTGTGTTGTGGCTCCAGAATTCCCTATCAAGAGGGCTTACTGAACACTAGGGTGAGGATGGAATTGTAAACCCAAGCTACTTTTAAATTGAGTGCCAAGCAAAAAATTCCAGTGTGTAGCAGCTGATCCAAATATACAACACTGGAGTAAGCGAGGATGTCAATTGATTGCTCATGCTGGAGTTTGTGTCTATGATGACCAACAAATGGATGGGTGGCCTCAAGAGGCCATGGAGAATTACCCACGCTCCGGCTTGTGAGATAATCCATACAGAAAGGTTTCCTTTTATCGTACAGGGAAGTCTGGTTTGTTCTCTCCGGGGTTCCCCTTGTGGAAAGTTGGTATCAGAGCACTCCCACTGGATGCCTAGAAAGTACACCTACATTGACCATGGCAGCTGAGGATCATGGCAGTTTCGTTCTGATGGCCTGGGGTGAAGTACCAAGGCCTTGAGTTGTCATGGTGTCTCATGAAGATGGGTCACAATGCTGCTTTGTTTTCAGGGAGATCATAGAATATGCTGGTTGCCAGGGGGTCTTGCAGGATTCATCTACCAAGAGTGTTTGACTCAGGTCCAAGAGCACGGTTTCCTTCTGGGGACAGGAGATGTTCTGTTGTGTGGCTCAGGGACCATGTTGTATCATAAGTTGATATTCAGCACAGATACCTGAAAACATAATCTAGTGTTCCAATGAATCCTAGTGGCATGTCAGGTTCAGTCTTCATTCTCAGGACCATTGACTTGGCTATTAGCCTGGATGTAGGTGATAAGGAGTGTCAGACTGCGCATTTGCGTCCAGAGTGGCCTTCAATATTGGGGTAGACTCAGGGGCCTCGCAGGTTTCTCCTAATCTAGAGGGTTTGTGCAATATTGACAGGCACAGTTTCATTGGGGAAGACAGTTACACTACCGTGGTGTGGCTCCAGATACTACAACATGGAGGGCATGTGAGCCATGGTTTTGGGAGAGAAATCTGCAAACAAAAACTCGGATTAGGGTTAGTGACAAGGTGATCACAGGCCCAATGCATAGACATGGAGGGCAGCTCATCAGGAACTGTTAATCAGGTGAATCAAAGGTGGTAGCACAGGCTTTTGTATCTGGATTGTGTGTCGGGATGGCATTGGAATGCAGGTGTGGCCTCATGTGTCCATGGGAGATTTTTTCTCTCTAAGGATCCTGGCAGCTCCCAATAGTTGGTAGCTTTCTCAGGGAAGGGAAGAGTGCTGTTTTCCATGATAGGGTGCCCCAAAATAAGGATTCCAGAGACAGGCTCTGGGTTGGTCCCCTGGAAAATACCACCAAGGGTTAGGATTTGGGCCTAGAGGCTTACCAAGCCTGCATGCGGGATCCTGGAGGTGCAACTGAGAGGGCTTGTTTGAAATCATGCTCAGGCTGAGGGTCACAATGCCTGCTTGTGCCCAGGGTGGGCCTCATGAGTGGGCGTGATCTCCTTGGCCATGCAGCTGGCTCCCACTTTGAGGGTTGGACACCCACCCAAAAGCCAGGATTCCTGCCATGGGTAAAGAGAAGTTCTCCATTGTTCTTCAGGTTCCCCCATTAGCAGGGATTCTAGCAAATGTCTTGGGACAGATGCCTGAATACCAAGGATAGGTATAGATGAAGGACATGGGCCATGGACAGTCTCAAATCATGGATATGGGCCCCGATCTCTGGGTGGCTGACAGTAGGACTTGGCTCAGGATCTGTCAGACACAATACTAGTGCCCAGGGCAGCCTATACATCGGGGTTCCCTTGAGTGCCGAGCAGATTGATACTCATGTAGCGTTTCTGGGCAGAATCACTAGACCCTTCTTGTTTCTATGGGGAAGACAGAATGCTGCATTGTGGTTCCAGAATTCCCTACCAAGAGGGCTTGTGGACCAGGAGGCTAAGGATGGAATTGTAAACCCAAGCTATGGTTATATTCTGTATCAAGCGAGGCACTTCCAGTGTGCAGCGGTTGAATCGAATATTCAGCACCTGAGTAAGGTTGGATGTCAGATATTTGCTCATGCTGGAGTTTGTGTCTATGATAACCGACAAATGGAGCGGCGGCGTCAAGAAGCCATGGAGTATTTCCTAGGCTGGGGCTTGTGAGATGCTCCAAACAGCAAGGTTTCCTTCTACCGGACAGGGGCAGTCTGGTTTGTTGGCTCCAGAGTCCCTCATGTGGAAAGAATGTGTAGCATAGCTCTCCTGCATGGATGCCTGGAAAGCACACCTCCATTCACCATTGCTACTGAGGAACATATCAGGTTCATTCTGGTGGCTCTGAGATGACGTGCCAAGGACAGGATTGGACATGGAATCTCACGAAGATAGGTCATAATGGGGGGGGGGGACAAGATGGCGGGGTAGTAGGAAGAGGCGTCTTTTCAGCTGGTACCCCAAAGTGAGCTGATTACCTACCAAAGAACTCCGATCACCCATGAAATCAGCCTGAGATCAGAATTAACACGTCTGGATCTCTACAGGGGCAGAAGACACCAGTGAGCAGGTAAAGCGGAATGGGAACGGCGGACTAATATCAGAAGATAAACAAAAGGGGGAGGGAGCCACCAGAGGCGACCAGTGGGAAAGTAATATCCCAATATGAGCGAGAGTGCCCTGCGTCTGGGGACAAGCATTAACTTGGAGACTGGTTAAAAGCACTCCAAAAGAGCAAAGGATCTCGGGGGGAAATTGTGGGAATCGGGGCAGCTAGGGACAGGGGCTTAAGTTCCCGGTCCCAGACGGCCTCCCCGGCGCAGAGGCAGAGAGAGTGCGGCGGAGAAACCAGCACCTGGTCCCTATGCCGCCAGCGCGCCCCAGAGCGCGTGGGTTCCGGCTCCTGTGAGGGGATGGGAGCTGCGCGGGTCTGCAGAACGTGCGCTAGCCCTACCACAAAGCTTGAGATGCGCGCGCACGTCCCTTGAGCTCTCCTGGGTTACTAAGGCCCGGGGGCGCTTCTTGACCTGCGCCATTGTTTCAAAGTCTAAGCCGCGCACGCGTGAAACACTTCCCCGGACAGAGGCGCGCAAAAGCCCAGCCTGCGGCTTACGGAACAGCGCCCCGTTCTCAGTGCCCCAGACGCGCGCCTGACACACAGACGCCTCTGAAAAGAGGTGCACGCAAGCCGGGCACTCCCAGCCCGGGCCAGCGGCAAAATCTCAGTGTGCGATCGCTGCTTGGAACCTCTCTGGCGGTCGGGAGCTCCCAGACAGCCGCCACTGCCTTGGCTTTCGGGACGAGCAAAAGATCATGCGCCCCCAGGGTCTGCAACTTGGAACTTGCGCTGCCAGCGTCCAAGGGGGAATTTATTCAGCTTCTGCACCCAGACTGAGGCTTCTCTCTGAAACGGAGATCAGGGTGTGGTTTGATTTCTTTTAATACTAAAAAAAAACATCAAAGGCGGTCAAGGTGAGAGGAAAAAAGTAAACAAGCAAAAAAAAAAAAACCAACAGAGAACAAAAGCCTGAAAAAAACCAGTTTCCCCAGAGCCCACCCCCTTGAGGGGGGCGGGGGGACTCAACTCAGGAAACATCATTGACTGACAACCCACGTGGCAGGTCCCTCCCCCAAAAAACAAACCAAGAAAGAAAAAAAAAAGGACTACAAGAGAACCACCACTACTTCATAGGAAAATTTGTATCCTTTACTCGTTTCCACTATTCCGGTATATATATATATATATATATATATATATATATATATATATTACACATAGGTAATTTTTTAAATCTATTAACCACCAGAGCGAGCTGCACAGTACATCAAATTCCATAATACCTTTCTAACCTGAACTTTTTGATACATACACATATGTTTTTCTTTTGCATTTTCATTTTTTGAATTCCTTTTTTAAAAATTTTAGTTTAGTTTAGTCTGGTATATTCCTTTTTATTTTTATCCTCTAATATTCATATAGAGTTAACTTCAAAGTAATCCCCTTTCCCCAATCAATACTACCCCTATAGGTAAACCAATTTTTAATCCCCTTTATCTTAGGAAAGTTGAGCCCTTTAACAAAGATATCAAGATACATCCAGGAAGAATCAAAACAACCTTCCTCGCACACACTGAGAATTTATAAGAACTCTACCATCTTCTTCCACCAGTGTTTCTGTGTTTTTTGAGTTTGTCCTGATAGCATATAAATTTTACACTTGTGATTCTTTTTGACGAGGTTCTTTCTTTATTTGCATGTATATATACATATATATATATACATACATATATATATATATATATATATATATATATATTTCTTTTCTTCTTTCTCTTGCCATATAATTGTATCAGTCTTTCTATCTCTTTTTGTTTGTGTACTTCATAAATCTTACTTTGTGGCCCATCTGGGCTGAGCCTTCTCTTTCATCTTCCCTTTATTTCCTGTCTCTCTCTCTTTTATCTTTTTTTCTTCTTCTTTTTCTTCTTTTCCTTTTATTCATTTTCTTTTTCTTTTCTTTTGTCTCTCATTTGGGTGGGGAATCCTGATTGCTCAGAAGTGTTCCAGGGTGCACCTTGACTGCACCAGAGTTGATACATCCAGGTACAACTGTTCAGTCTTCTCCCACCAAAATGACTAGGAGGAGGAATGCCCAACAGAAGAAAAATACAGAGGATGGACCTTCTGCAACAGAGCTAATGGCTATCAACATAGACAATATGTTGGAAAGAGAATTCAGGCTAACAATTATCCAGGCAATAGCTAGGTTGGAGAAAGCCATGGATGACCAAACAGAATTGATTAGGGCCGAACTGAAAGCGACCAGACAGGATGTTCACAATGTTAGGGCGGAGCTTAAAGCTACCAGGGAGGAGATCCACAATGCTCTCAATGAGTTCCAATCTAATCTAAACTCTCTCAAAGCTAGGGTATCTGAGACAGAAGATAGAATTAGTGATCTGGAAGAAAAACAGATAGAGAGAAAGGATCAGGAGGAAGCGTGGAACAAACAGCTTAGATTCCACGAAAGCAGAATCAGGGAAATAAATGATGCCATGAAGCGTTCCAACGTCAGAATTATTGGAATCCCTGAAGGAGAGGAGAAAGAAAGAAGTCTAGAAGATATCGTGGAAAAAGTCCTTCATGAAAATTTTCCGAATCTCGCGAATGAAACCAGCATTCATGTACTAGAGGTTGAACGGTCTACACCCAAGATTATACACTCCAAAAAAACATCACGACACCTGATAGTCAAATTGAGAAATTATAATTGTAGGTATAATCTCTTGAAAGCCGTCAGGGCAAAGAGGCTCCTTACTTACAGAGGGAAGCCCATCAGAATAACGTCAGACCTGTCCACAGAGACCTGGCAAGCCAGAAGAGGCTGGCAAGATATATTCAGGGCACTAAATGAGAAGAACATGCAGCCAAGAATACTTCATCCAGCAAGACTGACATTCAAAATGGATGGAGAGATAAAGAGTTTCCAAGACCGGCAAGGCTTAAAATACTATGCAACCACCAAGCCGATACTGCAGGAAATATTAAGGGGGGATCTATAAAAGAGGAAAAATCCGAAGAATAGCATTGAACAGAAATATAGAGACAGTCTACGGAAAGAAAGACTTCAAAGGTAACTCGATGTCAATAAAAATGTACCTATCAATAATCACTCTCAATGTGAATGGCCTAAATGCACCCATAAAATGGCACAGGATTGCAGATTGAATAAGACGACAGGACCCATCCATATGCTGTCTACAAGAGGCCCATTTTGAACCTAAAGATACACACAGACTGAAAGTGAAGGGGTGGAGAAGCATCTTTCATGCCAATGGGACTCAAAAGAAGGCTGGGGTAGCGATTCTCATATCAGATAAATTAGACTTCAAACTAAAGACTGTAGTCAGAGATACAGAAGGACACTACAAAATCCTTAAAGGGACTATCCACCAAGATGATATAACAATTGTAAATATCTATGCTCCCAATATGAGAGCAGCCAATTACTTAAGAAAACTGTTAATCAAGATAAAGGGTCATATTGATATGAATACAATAATCGTAGGAGATCTTAACATGCCTCTTTCAGAATTAGACAGATCATCGAAGCAGAAAATCAATAAAGAAACCAGAGCATTGAATGACACATTGGACCAGATGGACCTCATAGATATATACAGAGCATTCCACCCTAAAACAGCAGAATACTCATTCTTCTCAAGTGCACACAGAACCTTCTCCAGAATAGACCACATACTGGGTCACAAATTAGGACTCAACCGATACCAAAAGACTGAGATTATTCCCTGCATATTCTCAGATCACAATGCTTTGAAACTGGAGCTCAATCACAAGGAAAAGTTCCGAAGGAACTCAAACACCTGGAAGCTAAAGACCACCTTGCTTAAGAATGCTTGGATCAACCAGGAGATCAAAGAAGAACTGAAACAATTCATGGAAACCAATGAGAATGAAGACACTTCGGTCCAAAACCTATGGGATAGAGCAAAGGCGGTCCTAAGGGGAAAATATATAGCCATCCAAGCCTTGCTCAAAAAAAGTGAAAAATCCAGAACACACCAGCTGTCTCTACACCTCCAAGAACTGGAGGATCAACAACAAATCAAACCAACTCCACACATAAGAAGGGAAATCATCAAGATTAGAGCTGAGATCAATGAGGGAGAAACCAGAGATACAGTAGAACGTATCAATGAAACTAGAAGCTGGTTTTTTGAAAGAATCAATAAGATCAATAAGCCACTGGCTACACTAATCCGAAAGAAAAGAGAGAAATCCCAAACTCATAAAATTATGAATGAAAAGGGAGGGATCACAACTAATGCCAAGGAAGTAAAAACAATCATCAGAAGTTATTATGAACAGTTATATGCCAATAAGCTAAGCAACCTAGATGAAATGGATGCATTCCTGGAAAAATATAAACTACCAAAATTGAACCAGGAAGAAATCGACAACCTGAATAGACCGATATCTAATAACGAGATTGAATCAGTGATCAAAAACCTCCCAAAAACCAAGAGCCCAGGACCTGACGGATTCCCTGGGGAATTCTACCAAACCTTCAAAGAAGAAATAACACCTATTCTCCAGAAGCTGTTTCAAAAAATTGAAGCAGAAGGAAAACTTCCAGACTCTTTCTATGAAGCCAGCATTACCCTGATCCCCAAACCAGGCAAGGACCCTACCAAAAAGGAGAATTTTAGACCAATATCACTGACGAATATGGATGCTAAGATTCTCAACAAGATCCTAGCCAACAGGATCCAACAGCACATTAAAAAGATTATCCACCATGATCAGGTGGGATTCATCCCTGGGCTACAAGGATGGTTCAACATTCGCAAATCAATCAATGTGATACAACAAATTAATATGAGAAGAGAGAAGAACCACATGGTCCTCTCAATTGATGCAGAAAAAGCATTTGACAAAATCCAACAGCCGTTCCTGATTAAAACGCTTCAAAGTATAGGGATAGAGGGAACATTCCTGAACCTCATCAAATCTGTCCATGAAAGACCCACAGCAAATATCATCCTCAATGGGAAAAAGCTTGCAGCCTTCCCATTGAGATCAGGAACAAGACAAGGATGCCCACTTTCACCACTCTTGTTCAACATAGTATTAGAAGTCCTAGCAACAGCAATCAGACAACACAGAGAAATAAAAGGTATCCTAATTGGTAATGAAGAAGTCAAACTCTCTCTCTTCGCAGATGACATGATTCTTTATATGGAAAACCCAAAAGACTCCACCCCCAAACTACTTGAACTCATACAGCAATTCAGCAGCGTGGCAGGATACAAAGTCCATGTGCAGAAATCAGTGGCTTTCTTATACACTAACAATGAAAATACAGAAAGGGAAATTAGAGAATCGATTCCATTTACTATAGCACCAAGAACCATAAGATACCTTGGAATAAACCTAACTAAAGAGGTAAAGGATCTGTACTTGAGGAACTATAGAACACTCATGAAAGAAATTGAAGAAGACACAAAAAGATGGAAGACCATTCCATGCTCTTGGATCGGAAGAATAAACATTGTTAAAATGTCTATACTGCCTAGAGCAATCTATACTTTTAATGCCATTCCGATCAAAATTCCACCGGCATTCTTCAAAGAGCTGGAGCAAATAATCCTAAAATTTGTATGGAATCAGAAGAGACCCCGAATCGCTAAGGAAATGTTGAAAAACAATAATAAAGCTGGCGGCATCACCTTAACTGATTTCAAGCTTTATTACAAAGCTGTGATCACCAAGACAGCATGGTACTGGCATAAAAACAGACACATAGACCAGTGGAACGGAGTAGAGAGCCCTGATATGGACCCTCAACTCTATGGTCAATTAATCTTTGACAAAACAGGAAAAACTATACAGTGGAAAAAAGACAGTCTCTTCAATAAATGGTGCTGGGAAAACTGGACAGCTATATGTAGAAGAATGAAACTCGACCATTCTCTTACACCGTACACAAAGATCAACTCAAAATGGATAAAAGACCTCAACGTGAGACAGGAATCCATCAGAATCTTAGAGGAGAACATAGGCAGTAATCTCTTCGATATCAGCCACAGCAACTTCTTTCAAGATACGTCTCCAAAGGCAAAGGAAACAAAAGCGAAAATAAACTTCTGGGACTTCATCAAAATCAAAAGCTTCTGCACAGCAAAGGAAACAGTCAAAAAAACAAAGAGGCAACCCACGGAATGGGAGAAGATATTTGCAAATGACAGTACAGACAAAAGGTTGATATCCAGGATCTATAATGAACTCCTCAAACTCAACCCACGCGAAACAGACAAACACATCAAAAAATGGGCAGAAGATATGAACAGACACTTCTCCAATCAAGACATACAAATGGCTATCAGACACATGAAAAAATGCTCATCATCATTAGCCCTCAGGGAGATTCAAATTAAAACCACATTGAGATATCACCTTACACCAGTTAGAATGGCCAAAATTAACAAAACAGGAAACAACATGTGTTGGAGAGGATGTGGAGAAATGGGAACCCTCTTACACTGTTGTTGGGAATGCAATTTGTTGCAGCCTCTTTGGAGAACAGTGTGGAGATTCCTCAAGAAATTAAAAATAGAGCTTCCCTATGACCCTACAATTGCACTCCTTGGTATTTACCCCAAAGATACAGATGTCATGAAAAGAAGGGCCATCTGTACCCCAATGTTTATAGCAGCAATGGCCACAGTCGCCAAACTATGGAAAGAACCAAGATGCCCTTCAACGGATGAATGGATAAGGAAAATGTGGTCCATATACACTATGGAGTATTATGCCTCCATCAGAAAGGATGAATACCCAACATTTGTAGCAAAATGGACGGGACTGGAAGAGATTATGCTGAGTGAAATAAGTCAAGCAGAGAGAGTCAATTATCATATGGTTTCACTTATTTGTGGGGCATAACAAATAGCATGGAGGACAAGGGGCATTAGAGAGGAGTAGGGAATTTGGGTAAATTGGAAGGGGAGGTGAACCATGAGAGACTATGGACTCTGAAAAACAGTCTGAGGGGTTTGAAGTGGCGGGGGGGTGGAAGGTTGGGGTACCAGGTGGTGGGTATTATAAAGGGCACGGCCTTCATGGAGCACTGGGTGTGGTGAAAAAATAATGAATACTGTTTTTCTGAAAATAAATAAATTGGAAAAAAAGATAGGTCATAATGCTGCTTGTTACCATGGAGAACTAAAGAATGTGCTGGTGGCTAAGGGGCTAATGTGCAGGATTAATCTACCCTGAGGATTTGACACAGGTCCAAGAGCCCGGATTCCATCTGTGGACAGGAGATGTTCTGTTGTGGGGCTCAGACACCATATGTTGTATCATAAGTTGGTATTCCAGAACAGGCCTGTGATGAAAGATGCCTGAAAACCTAATATAGCATTCCAATGAAGTCCTAGGGTGCATTTCAGGTTCAATCTTCAGGTCCATTGACTCTGGTGTCTGGCTGGATGGAGGTGATCAGGGTATTTCAGACTGCGCATTTGCATCCAGAGCGGCATCCAATATTGTGGTGTGCTCATGGTCCTTGCAGTTTTCTCCTTATATGGAGGGTTTTGGCAACTTTGACGGGCACAGTTTCCTTGGGGATTGCAGGCACAGTCCTTTGGTGTGTCTCCAGAGACCCCATCCTGGAGGGCATGTGAGCCATCGTTTTGGGAGTGAATTCTGCCAACACAAACTCGGGTTAGGCTTAGCGGCATGGTGATTGCAGGCCCAATGGATAGACCTGGAGGGCAGCAAGTCAGGAACTGTAAATCAGGTGACTGTAAGGCGTAGCACAGGCTATTGTATCTGGATTGATTTTCCAGGATGGCCTTGGAATGTAGGTGTGGTCTCATGGGTCCATGGTAGATTTTTCCTCTTAAAGATCCTGGCCGGTCCCAATAGTTTGGTGGCTTTCTCAGGGAAAGGAAGAATGCTGTTTTCCATTTTAGGGGTGCCCCAGGACAGGGATTCGAGGCAGACTTTGGATCTGGGCGCATTGAAAATCCCAGTAAGTGTTAGGATTTGGGCCTAGGGGTGTACCAGGTCTGTAATGCGGGTCCTGGAGGTGCAACTGAGAACATTAATTTGAAAGTATGCTCAAGTTGAGGGTCACAATGCCTGCTTGTGCCCGGGAAGACCTCAGGAGTGGGTGTGGTGTTATTGCCCATGCAGCTGGATCCCATTCTGAGGGTTGGACACCCATTCCAAGCCAGGATTCCTGGCATGGTGAAAGAGGTGGTCTCTATTGTGCTTCAGATTCCCCCATTGGTAGGGATTCCAGCAAAGGTCTAGGGGACAGATGCCTGAATACCATGGATGGGTAGAGATGACGGACATGGGCCATCGCCGGTCTCACATGCTGGATATGGGCTCTGCCCTCTGGGTAGCTGACACGAGTTCAGGACTCTGGCTCTGTCAGCCACAACACTAGTGGCCAGGGCAAACTAGAAATCAGGGTTCCCTCATGGGCCGAGAGGATTGATCCTCATGTGCAGTTTCTGGGCAGACTCACCAGGTCCTTCTTCTTTCTATGGGGAATGCAGAATGCTGCATTGTGTCACCAGAATTCCCTATCAAGAGGGCTTGCAGACCAGTAAGGTGAGGATGGATTTGTCATCAGAAGCTAGGGTTATATTCAGTGCGAAGTGAAAGGCAATTCCAGTGTGCATCGGCTGATTCCAATATCAGCACCTGAGTATGGGCAGATGTCAGATGTTTGCTCAGGCTGGAGGTTGTGTCTATGATGACCGACAAATGGAGTGGTGGCGTCAAGAGGCCATGGAGGATTTCCCACCCTGGGGCTTGTGAGATGCTCCAAACATCAAAGTTTCTTTCTACCGGACAGGAGGAGTCTGATTTTTTTGTTCAGGTTTCTCCATGTGGAAAGTTTGTGTAGCAGATCACTCCCGCATGGATGCCTAGAAAGCACACTACATTGACCATTGCAGCTGAGGAACATGGCAGGTTCATTCTGGTGGCTCTGGGGTGAAGTATCAAGACCTTGAGTTGACATGGAGTCTCATGAAGATGGGTCACAATGCTGATTTGTTACCAGGGAGATCATAGAATGTGCTCGTTGCTAAGGGGCCATGTAGGATTCATCTACCCTGAGGGTTTGACACAGGTCCACAAGCATGGCTTCCTTCTGGCTTCAGGAGATGTTCTGTTCTGTGGCTCAGGGTCAACACGTTGTATCATAACTTGGTATTCCAGAACAGGCCTCTGAGGACAGATAGCTGAAAAACCAATCTAGTGTGCCAATGAAGTTTTCGGGGCAAGTCAGTTTCAATCTTCAGACTCAGGATCATTGATTTGGGTGTCTTCCTGGATAGAGGTTATCAGGGTTTTTGAGACTGTGAATTTGAGTCCAGAGTGGCCTCTAATATTGAAGTGGGCTCAGGGGCCTTGCAGGTTTCTCATAATCTAGAGATTTGGGGCAACAGTGACGGGCACAGTTTCTTTGAGGAAGGCAGGCATAGTCGTTAGGTGTGGCTCCAGATAACACAACCTGGAGGCCATGTAAGCCATGGTTTTGGGAGAGAAGTCTGCAAACACAAACTCGGGTTATGGTTAGTGGCGAGGTGATTGCAGGCCCAATGCATAGACTTGGAAAGCAACTCGTCAGGAATTGTAAATTAGATGACTCGAAGGGGGTAGCACAAGCTTTTGTATCTGCATTGTGTGTCCAGGATGGCCACAGAATGCAGGTGTGATCTAATGGGTCCATGGAGGTTTTTCCTCTCTAAGTTACCTGGTGGTTCCCAATAGTTTGGTGGCTTTCTCGGGAAAGGGAAGAGTGCATTTTCCATCTTGGAGGTTCCCCAAAATAGGGAATTCCAGAGACTGGCTCTGGGTCTGGGCTCCTGGATAATCCCACTAAGTGTTAGGATTTGGGCCAAGGGGCATACCTGGGCCTGCAATGTGGGATACTTTTGGGTCAACTGAGAGGGCTTGTTTTAAAGCATGCTCAGGCTGAGGTTCACATTGCCTGCTTGTGCCCAGGGCGGCCCTCATGAGTGGGCATAATCTCCTTGGCCATGCAGCCAGCACCCACTTTGAGGTTGGACAGCCATCCCAACAGCCAGGATTCCTGCCATGGGGAAGGAAGAGTTCTCTGTTGTGCTTCAGGTTCCCCTCATTGGCAGGGATTCCAGCAAAGATCTGGGGACAGATGCCTGAATACTAAGGATGGGTAGAGGTGACGGACTTGGGCCCTGGCCGATCTCACATGCTGGATATGGGATCATATCTCTGGGTGGCTGAAACTAGGTCTTGATTCAGGCTCTGTCAGACACAGAACTAGTGCCCAGGACAGCCTATAAATCAAGGTTCCCTCGAGCGCCAAGCAGATTGATCCTCATGTGGAGTTTCTGGGCAGATTCACCAGGCCCTATTTCTTTCTATTGGGAATGCAGAATGTTGCTTTGTTGCTGCCGAGTTCCCTCTCAAGAGGGCTTGCGGACCAGGAGGCTGAGGATGGAATTCTCAACCCAAGCTATGGTTAAATTCAGTGTCAAGCGAAACACCGTTCCAGTGTGCAGTAGTGAAATGAAAATCCAGAACCTAAATAAGGGCGGACTCCAGATGTTTGCTCATGCCGGAGTTTTTGTCTATGATGACTGACAAATGGAGGGGTTGTATCAAGAGTCCATGGAGGACTTCTCACGCTGGTGCTTCTGAGATGCTCCAAACAGAAGGTTCCCTTCTAAGGGTCAGTGACAGTCTGGTGTGTTTGCTCCAGGATCCCACATTGGGAAAGACTGGGTAGCACAGCACTCCCACATGGATGCCTGGAAAGCACACCTCCACTGACCATTGCAGGTTAGGGGCATGGAAGGTTCATTTTGGTGGCTCTGAGGCAAATTACCAAGGAATTGATGTGACATGGAATCTCATAAAGATGGGTCACAATGCTGGTTTGTTACCAGGGAGATCTTAGAATGTGCTGGTGGCTAAGGGGCTGTGAAGAATTCATATACCCTGAGGTTTGACACAAGTCAAAGTGCACGGATTCCGTCTGGGGACAGGAGATATTCTACTGTGGGTCTCAAAGACCATATATTGTATCATATTGGTATTACAGAATAGGCCTCTGAGGCGAAATGCCTGAAAAACTAATCTAGGCTTGCAATGAGGTCCTAGGGGCATGTCAGATTCAATCATCTGACTCAGGACCATTGCCATGGGTGTCTGCCTTGATGGATGTGATCAGGATGCTTCAGACTGCGCATTTGCATCCAGAGCGGCCTCCAATATTGGACTGGGCTCAGGGGACTTGCAGGTTTCTCCTAATCTGTAGGGTTAGGGCAACGGTGACGGACACAGTTTCCTTGGGGATGGCAGGAACTTTCCTGTGGTGTGGCTCCAGAGATCCCATACTGGAGGGCATGTGAGCTATGGTTTTGGGAGAGAAGTCCTCAAACACAAACGTGGTTTAGGGTTAATGGCGAGGTGATCACAGGCCCAATGCGTAGTTCTGTAGGGCAGCTTGTCTGGAACTGTAAATAGGGTGACTCAAAGGCGGTAGCACAGGCTTTTGTCTCTGGATTGTGTGTCCAGGATGGCCTCAGAATGCAGGTGATGTCTCATGGGTCCATGGAAGATTTTTTTCTCTGAAGGATCCCGGTGGCTCCCAATAGTTTGGTTGCTTTCTAGGGGAAGTGAAGAGTGCTGTTTTCCATCTTAGGGGTGCCCCAAAACAGGAATTCCAGTGACGGACTCTGGGAATGGGCACATGGAAAATCCCACGAAGAGTTAGGATTTGGGCCTAGGAACGTACCAGTCATGCAATGTCGGATCCTTGAGTTGCAACTGAGAGCGTTTGTTTGAAAGCATGCTCAGACTGAGGGTCACAGTGCCTGCTTGTGTTCAGGGCAGCCCCCAGGAGTGGGCGTGGTTTCCTTGTCCATGCTGCTGGTTCCCATTCTGAGGGTTAGACACCTATCACAACAGTCAGGATTCCTGCCATATGGAACAAGGAGTTCTCTATTGTGCTTCAGGCTCCCCCATTGGTAGGGATTTCAGCAAATGTCTGGACAGTTGCATGAATACCAAGGATGGGTAGAGATGATGGCCCTGGGCCATGGTTGGACTCACATCCTGGATATGGAGCCCACACTCTGGGTTGCTGACACGAAGTCAGGGCTCAGGCACTGTCAGACACAACACTAGTGTCCAGGAAAAAGTATAAATTGGGGTTCCCTCAAGGGCCGAGTAGATTGATTTTCATGGGGAGTTTCTGGGCAGAATAACCAGGCCCTTCTTCATGCTTTCAAAGAAGCCCTCTCAGTTACACCACCAGGATCCTGCATTGCAGTTCCGTTATGCCCCTAGGCCCAAATCCTAACACTTGGTGGGCTTTTCCAGGTGCCCAGACCCAGAGCCCATCTCTGGAATCCCTGTTTTGGGGAGCCCCTAAGATGGAAAAGTGCATTCTTCCGTTCCCCGAAAATGCCAGCAAACTATGGGGAGCCGCCAGGATCCTTAGGCAAGAAAAGAGTCCCATGGACCCAGGAGAACACACCTGCATTCTGAGGCCATCGTGGACACACAATCCTGATAGAAAAGTCTGTGCTACCCCCTTCTCGTAACCCCAATTACGGTTCCTAACGAGCTGCCCTCCAGGTCTACGGCAGGCCTAATGCCACGTCACTAACCCTAACCTGAATTTGTGTTTGCATATTTCTCTCCCAAAACCATGGATCACATGCCCAACAGGATGGGGTCTCTGGAGCCACACTACAGGAATGTGCTGCTATCACCAAGGAAATTATGCCTGTCACAGTTGCCCAAACCTTCCAGATTAGGAGAAACCTGCAAGGCCCCTGAGCCAACCCCTATATTGGCGCCCACTCTGGACGCAAATGCACAGTCTGAAACACCCTGATCACCTACATACAGGCAGACGGCCAATTCAATGGTCTTGAGTCAGAAGATTGAAACTGACATGCCCCTAGGACTGTATTGGAACCCTAGATTAGGATTTAAGCATCTGTGCTCAGGGGCCTGTTCTGGAATACCATGTTAGGATACATTATCTTTTCCCTGGGCCATGCAAGAGAACATCTCCTGTCCCAGGAAGGAAACCGTGCTCTTTGACCTGTGCCAAACCCTCTGTGTATGAGAATCCTGCATGGCACATTACCCACCAGCACATTCTAAGGTCTCCCTCATAACAAACCAGCATTGTTACCAAATTGCAAGAGATTCCTGTCATCTCAAGGCCTGATACTTCGTCCCAGAGCCACCAGAAGGAACCTGTCGTGTTCTTAACCTGCAAATGTCAATGGAGTTGTGCTTTCCAGGCATTCAAGTGGGAGGTCTCTGCTACCAAAACTTTCCACATGGGATACCCTGGAGCAAACAAAACCGGACTCCAACTGTCCTGTAGAAGGAAACCTTGCTGTTAGGAGCATCTCACAACCTTTGGCGTGGGAAATCCTCCATGGCCTCTTGGTGCCACTCTCCATTTGTCGGTCATCATAGACACAAATTCAGTGTGCCAAAGATCTGACATCTGCCCTTATTCAGCTGCTGGATATCTCGAATAAGCCACTGCACATTGGAACTGCTTTCTACTTTGGACTGAATTAAGCCATAGCTTGTGTTTACAAATCCATCGTCAACCTACTAGTCCCCAAGCCCTCATGATAGGGCATTCTGGAGCCACAGCACAGCATTCTGACTTACCCATAGAAAGAAGAGGTGCCTGGTGAGTCAGTCCAGAAACCCCACATAAGGATAAATATGCTCGGCCCTCAAGGGAAACCTGATTTATAGACTGCACTGGCAACTAGTGCTGTGTCTGACAGAGCATGAGCCCTGACATAGTGGTAGCCACCAAGAGAGCAGACCCATTACCAGCATGTGCGACCAGCCATGGCCCAAGTCTGTCATCTCTACCCATCCTCAGGATTCAGGCACCTTTCCCCAGAACTTTGCTGGAAATTCTGCCAATGGGGGAACCTGAAGCACAATAGAGAACTCCTCTTTCCATGGCAGGAAACCTGACTGTAGCGATGGGTGTCCAACCATCAAAGTGGGAACCAGCTGTATGGCCAATAAGACCACGCCCTCTCTGAGGGCTCCCCTGCACACAAACATGCATGGTGACACTCAGCCTGAGCATGCTTTCAAACAAGCACTCTCAGTTGCACCCCGGGGATCCTGCATTGCAGGCCTGGTATGCCCGTAGGCCCAAATCCTAATACTTGGTGGGATTTTCCAGGCTCACAGACCCAGAGCCCGTCTCTGGAATCCCTGTTTTGGGGCACCCCTAATATCGAAAAGAGCACTCTTCCCATCCCGAAAAGCCATCAAACTATTGGGAGCCACCAGGATCTTTAGAGTGGAAAAGTCTCCCATGGACCCATGATACCACAACTGCATTCCAAGGCCATCCTCTACACACAATCCAGATATGAAAGCCTGTGCTTCTGCCTTCGAGTCACTCAAATTACTGTTCCTGACGAGTAGCCCTCCATGTATACGCATTGCCCTGTGATAACCTCGCCACTAACCCTAACCCGAGTTTGTGTTTGCAGACTTCACTCCCAAAACCATGGCTCACATGCACTCCAGGATGGGGTCTCTGGAGCCACATCAAAGGACTGTGCCTGCCATCCCCATGGAAATTGTGCCTGTCACAGTTACCCAAACCCTCCAGAGTAGGTTGAATCATGCAAGGCCCCTGAGGCCTCCCCTATATTGTAGACTACTCTGGACACAAGACACCCTGATTATCTACATCCACTCAGAAACCCAAGTCAAATGTCCGGAGTCTGAAGATTGAACCTATCATGTCCCTGGGACCTCATTGGAACCATAGATTAGGTTGTCAGGCATCTGTCTTCAGAGGCCTGTTTTGGAATATGAACTTATGATACAACATGTGGTCCCTGAGCCACACAATACTACATCTCCTGTACTCAGAAGGAAACCATGCTCTTCTACCTGTGTTAAACCCTCAGGTTAGGAGAATCCTGCATGGCACCTTAGCCACCAACACATTCTAAGATCTACCTGGTAACAAACCAGCATTGTGACCCATCTGCAAGAGATTCCATGTCAACTCAAGGCCTTGGTACTTTGCCCCAGAGCCACCCTAAAGAACCTGTCATGTTCCTCAGCTGCAGTGGTCAATGGAGTTGTGCTTTCCAGGCATCCATGCGGAAGAGCTCTGCTACCCATACTTTTCACAGGGGGGGCCCTGGAGCAAACAAATGAGACTCCACCTGTCCAGTAGAAAAAGCAACCTTGCTGTTTGGAGCATCTCACATGCATCAGCATGGGGAATCCTCCATGGACTCTTGACGCCCCTCCTCCATTTCTCGGTCATCATAGACACAAACTCCAGTGTGAGAAAACATCTGACATCCACCCTTTATCAGTTGCTGGATATTTCGTTTGTTGGTCATCATAGTTACAAACTCCATTGTAAGCAGACATCTGACCCTTGCCGGTACTTAGGTGCTGGAGATCTCGAAACAACCGCTACACATTGGAACAGCAATTTGCTCAGCACTGAGCTTAACCATAGCTACTGTTTTCAGGCTTCTGTCCTCACACTCCTCGCCTGAAAGCCCTCCATATTGGGAATTCGGGAGCCACAACACAGCCTTCTGCCTGCCTACCAGAAAGAGGAAGTGCCCTATGGGTCTTCACAGAAACCCACATGAGATTACTCCTGCATGGTCCTCAATGGCACACCAATATAATAGGCCGACCTCTGCACAAATGCTCTGTCAGACACAACCCGATCCCCAACCTCCTGTCAGCCACCCAGATAGTGGGCCCCATAACCTGCTGGTGGGTCCAACCTTGGACCGAGGCTATCATCTTGAACCAACCTGGGTATTCAGGTACCTGTCTCAGACTTAGCTCAAATTCCTGACCATAGGGGACCCTGAAACACAAAAGAGTAATCCTACTTCCTCATGTCCAGAAAACTGAATGTTGAGATGGCTGTCCAACCCTCAGAGTGGGAGCCAAGTGCATGGCCCATGAGACCATGCCCACACAAGATGGGCAGCTGGGCACAAACAGGCATTGTGACCCTCAGAATGAGACCCCTTTCCAAAGAGCCCCCTTGGGAGCTAGACCAGGATCCCACAGAGTGGGCCTGTCATGCCCCTAGGCCCCAAACCGAAGCCTTGGCTGGGTTTTCCAGGTGCCTGGACCCAGAACCCATCTCTGGAACTCCTGTTTGGTCAGGACTCCTGAGATGGGAAACAGCATTTTCTTCTTCCCCAGAAAGACATCAAAGTCTTGGGTGCCAAGCAGAATCCCCAGAGTGGAAGAATATCCCATGGACCCATGAGGCCACCTCCATTTTGTGGCCATCCTAGACACACACTCCAGACAGAAAAGCCTGTGCTCCTCCCTCCCAGCCATCTGAATTTCAAATCCCGAGGAGCTTCCCTTAGGGTCTGCAGATCGCGACTGCCACCACCTTTCTCCTAACTCTTACCCGAGTTTGTGTCTGAAGTCTTTGGTCCCAAAGTCCTGACCCACATGCTCTCCAGGATGCGGCCTCGAGAACCACACAACATCACTGGGCCTGCTCTCCCGAGTAAACTCTGCCGAACTCAGTTTCCCAAAACGTCCAGATTGGGAGAAAACTGCAAGGCCACTGAGTCCACCCCAATTTCATAGGCCACTCTGGAAAAAATGCACAGCCTGACACAGCCTCAGCACTTACCTCCAGGATGACACGCAGGGTAATGGCACTGAGTCCAAAGATTGAACTTGCCATGCCCCTACAACCTCATCAGAACCCAGCTTAGGTTTCGTGGCCTCTTTCCCCAGAGGACTCTTCTGGAAATTCAACATATCGTCCAACCTTTGGTCCATGAGCCGTTCAAGAGAACACCTCCTGTCCCAAGAGGGAAACCTGGCTCCTGGGTACTGAGTCTAATCCTCAGGATAGAGAATCCTGCATGGCCCGAGAGCTGCCACCACATTCTAAGGTCTCCCTGGACACCAAGCAGCATTGGGACCCGTTAGACTGAGAACTTCTGTCAACGCAGATCACTTGGAACTTGGAATCAGTGTTATTGGATCAAGCCTGCCCTGTTCCTCGGCTGCAATGGTAATGCGAGATGCGCTTCCCTCGCCTCCATTCAGAGAGCTTTGCTATCAATTCTTCCATATGGGGGACCCTGGAGCCCTGTAGGCGGACTTCTCCTGTCGTGCAGTAGGACACCTTGATGTCTGGAGCAGCTCACAAGCTCCAGCTTGGAAAAACCTCCAAGAATTCTTGAGGCCACCCCACCATTCGTTGGCCATCACGGATACAAACTCCAGCGTGAGCAGACATCTGACCCTCGCTCAGGTGCTGAAGATCTCGAAACAACTGCTGTACATTGGAAGCTACATGTGATCGGCACTGAGCTTAACCGTAGCTTGGGTTTTCAGACTTCTGTACTCACACTCTCCCCTGCAAGCCTCCATCTTGGGTATTCTGGAGCCATAATGCAGCCATCTGCCCGCTCACCAGAAAGAAGAAATTCCCTAAGGGTCTGCACCTAAATGCCACATGAGGACCCAGGAGCACAGCTCTCAACAGCACCCCAATATCATAGGCTGCCCTCTGCACGAATTCTCTGTCTGACAGAGCTTGAGCCCGACCTCCTGTCAGCCACCCAGACAGCGGGCCCCATTTACTGCAGGTGGGTCCTGCCTTGGCCCGAGGACCTCATCTCGAAGCATCCTAGGTATTTAGGTATATGTCCCAGAATTTAGCTCAAATACCTGCCCATGGGGGACCTGAAGCACAAAAAAGTACACCTCCTTCCCCATGGCCAGAAAACTGAATGTTGAGATGGCTGTCCAACACTCAAGTGGGAGCCAAGAGCATGGCCCGTGAGACCATGCCCACACAGGATGGGCATCTGGGCACAAACAGACATTGTCCCTCAGCCTGAGAACCATTTCCAACAAGCCCCCTCTGGAGCTGTACCAGGAGAACATAGAGCGGGCCTCTCATTCCCCTAGGCCCAAATCCTAAGCCTTGTTGGGGTGATCCAGGCTCCCGGACCCATAACCCATCTCTGGAATGCCTGTTTGGACGGGACCCCTGAAAGAGAAATCCACGCTCCGCCCATCCCCCAGAAAGACACCAAACTCTTGGGTGCCAGACAGAATTTCCAAAGAGGTAGACTCTCCCAGGGATCCATGAGGCCACCCCTCCATTTCGTGGCCATCTTAGACAAACAATCCAGACTGAAAATCCTGTGCTCCTGTATCCCAGCTGTCCGAATTTCAAATAACGAGCTTCTCTCAGGGTTTCAGATCAGGTCTGCTATCACCTCGCACTTTACTCTTACCCGAGTATGTGTCTGAAGACTTAGGATCCAAAGTCCTGACCCATATGCCCTCCAGGATGGGGCCTCCAGGACCACACCAAATCACTGGTCCTGCTATCCCGAGGAATCTCAGCCCATCTCAGTTTCCCAAACCCACCAGATTAAGAGAAACATGCAAGGTCCCTGAGCCCACCCCAATTTCATAGGCCACTTCAGAAAAAATGCAGTCTGACACAGCCTCAGAACATACCTCCAGGAAGACGCACAGGTCAATGGGAAGGGATGAATGGCCTAAGACCATGGCGGGTCCGATGTGTTGGGTGTACAGCCACCTGTCTTGGTTTCTGTCAGGAGGTCTGGGCTCAGGCTATGTCAGACAGAGCATTAGTGCTTAGGGTAGCCTATGCAATTGGGGTGTTGCCGAGGGCTGAGCAGGTTGATTTTCATTTGGGGTTTCTGGGCAATGTTATAGATAATGTTTTTCTTCTGGGAGGCAGGCAGAATGCTTCGTTTTGGACCCAGAATTCCCAATTGGGAGGGCTTGTGGGCAAGGAGTGTGAGGACGTAATTCTGAAAACACAAACTAGGGTGAGGTTTGGACCAAGGGCACGGCAGGCTCACTCTGCAGAGGCAGAACCGAAATCTCCTTCATCTGAAGTCAGGGGGAGGATTAGACACTGGCTAAGGCTGGGGTTGTGTCCATGATGGTCCCTTCATGAAGCGGGGACCTCATGAGGCCAAGGAGGTTTTCCCATGCTGAGTTGTGAGTGGTTCCAAACCACAAGGTTTCCTTCGGTGGAACAGTCGAGTCCTGTTGCATGGCTGCAGGACGTCCCATATGGAAGGACTGGAGAGCAGGTTTCGAAGGATGGATCCCTGTACAGCATGCCTCATATTCCCATTGGCCATTAGTGACAAGACATGTTTCATCTGCTGGCACTGGAGCAAGCTACCCAGGGTGCTGAGTTGAAATAGACTCTCCTGAGGATGTGTCATAATGTGGGTTTGTGTCCATGGAGAACTTGGAATGTGCTGGTGTTTCAGGGGCCCTGCGGAAGTCTGCTACCTGAAGGGTTTGATACAGCTCCAATAAGAAAGCTCCCCATGTGGAGACGAGAGAGGTTTGGTTTGGTGCCTCAGAAAAGCCCCATATGCTTGTCTTCGAAACCAGTCATCTAAGGAGGGACACCTGGAAACCAAAGTTAGGGTTCAGATTAGGGCCTAGGGGCCTGTCCATTTCTATTTTCTGTCTCTGGGGACACTGTCTGAGTGTCTAAGTGGAGATAGTTGCTCAGCTGGTGTCAGAGTGCCCCTATTAGTCCAGGGCATACTACACTATCAGGATGGACTCAGGGGCCTTGGAGGTTTTTCCTAACCTGTAGGGTTGTGGTCAATGGATTAGGCACAATTTCCTTGGAAACGACAGGCACAGTCTTTTGGTGTGGCTCCAGAGGCCCTAACCTGGAGGTCGTGTGGGTCCAGGCTGTGGGCACAGAAGTCTGAAAACACAAATTCGGCTTAGGTGTGGCTCCAAGTGTATGGCAGACCGGATCTACAGACTGTGAGTGGAGCTCCTCGGCTTATGAAAGAAGGGCAGGTGGGAGGCGTTTCCTCAGGCTTTTATCTCTGGATGTTGTGTCCAGGATAGCCGTGGATTGTAGGGGTGGCCTCAGGGACTATGGACTAGTCTCCCTCTCTGGGGATTTGGCCCAGCTCCCAAGAGTTTGGGATAATTTTGTGGGTAGAGTGGAGTCCTGTTGTCTGGCTCAGTGTCTCTCCAAGAGAGGGATTCCAGAGCAGAGTCCCAGGTACGGGAGACTGGAAAACTCGAAATCCAGTGAGGATTGGGAGCATAGGGTCTTGGCAAGCCCAATATGGAGACTCTTGGTCCAGGCCCTGAGAGGCTTTGGTTAGACATGGGCCTCACACTGAGGGTCACAATGTGAGTTTGTGTCCACGGCGGCACTCAAGTTTGGGCATGGCCTCAGGGGCCATGAAGGTTTCTCCTACCCTGAAGGTGTGAATCCATGCCAACAGCAAGCTTTACAGCCGGGAAGGAGGAGTTCTGATTTGTGCTTCAGGTACCCATGTGTGTCGGGATTTGATATAATGTCTAGGTTCAGATGTCTGAAAACCCAGGTAGGGAAGAGATGATGGCCTAAGGCCATGGTGTGACCAATGTGCTGGGTGTGCGGCCAGCTGTCTCCTTGTCTGTCCAGACGTTTGGCCTCAGGCTGTGTCAGACAGAACATTAGTGCCCAAGGCAGCCTATCCAATTGGGATGTGGTTGAGGCCCGAGCAGGTTGATCCTCATTTGGGGTTTCTGGAAAGCCCCATAGGGCAACGTTTTTCTTCTGGTGGACAGAGGGCTGCATTGTGGTTCTTGAATTCCCAGTCTACAGGGCTTGTTTGCCAAAAGTGTGAGGAAGGAAGTCTGAAAACACAAGCTAGCGTTAGGTTTGGGCTTAGGGCACGGCAGGCCCGCTCTGCAGAGGCTGAATCGAGATCTCCTTCATCTGAGGTCAGGACGAGTATGTGACATTGCCTCAGGCTAGAGTTTGTGTCCATGATGGCCCCTTCCTGAACGGTGTGGGGGCTTCATGAGGCCAGGGCGGTTTCCCTATGATGGGAATTGTGAGCTACTCCAAAACTCGAGGTTTCCTTCTGCAGGACAGTCAAGTACTGTTGGATGGTTCCAGGATGCCCCATACGGAAAGACTCGAGAGCAGGGGTCTAAGCATGGATGCCTGGAAACGCCACCTCACATTCCCACTGTTTGGTCGGGACAAGGCAGGCTCAATCTGTGGGCTCTTGGGAGAGCTACCCAAAGGGATGAGTTGAAATGGACTCTCCTGAGGATGGGTCATAATGTGTGTTGATGGCCGAGGAGCCCTTGGAATGCAGCGGTGGTCAGGGACTCTGCAGGATTCTCCAACCCAAAGGGTTTGACACAGCTCCAACAAGTAAGCTTCCCATGTTGAGATTAGAGGTGTTCTGCTCGGTGCCTCAGGAAAGCCCTATATGCTGGTCTTCGAACCCAGGCCTTTTAGGAGTGACACCTGGAAACCAAAGCAAGAGTTCATATTCTGGCCTAGGGGCCTGTCCAGTTCAATCTTCTGTTTCTGTGGACATCTGTCCGCATGCCTGCATGGAGGTAGTTGCTCAGCTTGTGTCAGAATGCCCCTGTTTCTCCAGGGCGCCTCACAGTAGTGGGATGTCCCTATAGGCCTAACTGGTTCAATCTTCTCCTCTGTGAACATCTGTCTACAGGTCTGAGTGTAGGTAGATGCTCAGCTGTTGTTAAATCGCCCCTGTTTGTCCTGGGCGGCCTATACTATTGGGATCGCCTCGGTGACTTTGGAAGTTTCTCTTAATTTGCAAGGTTTTGGCCAATGGAATGGGCAGAATTCCTTTGGAAAGCGAAGGCACAGTTTTGAGGTATGGCTCCAAGGGCCCAAGCGTGGAGGGTGTGTGTGTCAGGGCTGTGGGGACAGAAGTCTGAAAACACAAACTTGGCTTAGGTTTGGGGATGTAGGTATGGCATGCCCCATCTACAAACCGTGAGGAGAACTCTTTGGGATATGAACAAATGGCACATGTGAGGTGCTTGCTCAGGCTTTTGTTTCTGGATTTTGTGTCAACGATGGCCGTGGAATGTCGGGGAGGACTCATGGGCCATGGACGAATCTCCCTCTCTGTGGATTTGGCTTGTTCCCAAGACTTTTGGGTCAATCGGTGGGATGGGATGATTCATTTATGTTTTGTTACCTCAGGTGTCCCACAATAAGAGGAATTCCAGAGCAGAGCCCTGGTTATGGGCGACTAGACAACCCGACTTCTGGTTGAAGATTGGGGCCTAGGAGGATGGAAATTCCAATATGCCATCTCTTGGTCCAGCCACTGAAAGGCCGTACTTGAGCATAGGTGACACGCTGAGGGTCCCAATGCATGTTTGTGCCCTCGAGGCACTCAAGCAACCAAGCCTCACGGATACCAAATATGCTGATATTGGCAACCAGGCCTCTGAGGAGAGATACCTGGAAACTAAAGCAATGGATCCGATTAGGGCCTAGGGGTCTGTCTGCTTCAATCTTCTTCTCTTGGGACATCCTTCAACGGTATGAGTAGAGGTAGATGCTCAGCTGGAGTCAGACGGCCCCTGTCAGTCCCGGGTGGCCTATACTATTGGGATGGCCTCGGGGACTTTGGAGGTTTCTCCTAATTTGTATGATTGTGGACAATGGAATGGCAGAATTCCTGTGGAGTGGGAAGGCACAGACCTGATGTGTGGGTACAGGGGCCCTAGCCTGGAGGGTGTGTGGACCAGGATTGTGGGGACAGAAGTCTGAAAACACAAACTCAGCTTAGGTTTGGGGACGTAGGTATGGAAGGCCCGATCTACAGACCGTGAGGAGAACTCTTCTGAATATGAAGAACGAGCGAGTGTGAGGCGCTTATTCAGGCTTTTTTCTCTGGATTTTGTGTCAACGATGGCCGTGGAATTTCGGGGAGGTCTCATGGGCCATGGACGAGTCTTTCTCTCTGGGGATTTGGACTGACCCCAATTGTTTTGGGTCAATCTGTGCGATTGGAGGAGTCCTTTCAGTATTGTTACCTCAGGTGTCCCACAAAAAGTGGGATTCCAAAGCAGAGTCCTGGGGAGGGGTGAATGGACAACCAGAACTATGTTTAAAAATTTGGGGCCTAGGGTCATGGCAAGCCCAATATGCCGTCTCTTGGTCCAGCCACTGAGAGGCCTTACTTGAGGACTGGGCTCATCCTGAGGGTCACAATGCCTGTTTGTGACCAAAGTGGCCCTCAAGCATGGGCGGGGCCTCATGGGCCACACTGGTTTCAACTACACTGAATGTGTGACCACATGCCAAGCACAAAGTTTCTTGCCATGGGGAAGGAGTTCTGTTTTCTGCATCAAGTTCAACCCTGGGCAGTGATAGAGATAAGTTCTAGGTTCTGAAGCCTGAAAACCGAGGTTGGGAAGAGATGACGACCTAAGGCCATGGCAGGTCCGATGTGCCTAGTGTGCGGCCAGCTGGCTGGGTGTGGGTCGGGAAGTCCAGGCTCTGGCTGTGTCAGAAAGGGTATTAGTGCCCAGAGCAGCCTCTATAATTGGGGTACAGTCAAGTGGCGTGCAGGTTGATCCTCATTTGGGGTTTCTGGGAGGCCCCAGAGGGCAATGTCTTGCTACTGTAAGGCAGGCAGAGTGCTGCATTGTAGTTCTGGAATTGTCAAACTGGAGGGCTTTTGGGCCAGGAGTATGAGGACGGAAGTCTGAGAACACAAGCTGGGCGAGGGCACGACAGGCACATTCTGCAGTTGTGAATCGAGATATAGTGCATCTGAAGTGAGGGCGAGGATTATATGATCGCTCAGGTTGAAGTTTCTGTCCCTGTTGGCCCCTTCATTAAGGGTGGAGGGGATCATGAGGCCATGGAGGTTTTCCCATGAAGGGAGTTGTGAGATGCTCCAAACTGCAAAGATTCTTCTGCGGGACAATTGAGACCTGTTGGTTGGCTCCAGGATTTTCCATACAGAACGATTCTGACCAGGGTTCTAAGGATGGATGGCTGGGCAGCCCACCTGTCATTCCAATTGTCTACCAGTGACAAGACAGGTTAGATCTTCTGGATCTGAGAGAGCAACCGAGGTGGCTGAGTTGAAATGGACTCTCCTGCGGATGGGACCTAATGTGGGTTTTTGTTCATGGAGACCTTGGAATGAGGCCATGGCACTGGGTCCCAGAAGGGTTCTCCTAACCAGAGGCTTTGACACAGCTCCAACACACAAGTTTCCCATGTGGAGACGAGATTTGTTCTGATGGGGGTCTCAAGAAACAGCCATATGCTGGTATTGGAATCCAGGCCTCTGAGGAGAAATTCCTGGAAACCAAAGCAATGGATCCTATTAGGGCCTAGGGGCCTGTTCATTCCAATTTACCTCTGGGGACATCTGTCTACGTGTCTGAGTGCAGGTAGGTGCTCAGATGGTCTCAGATTGCCCCTGTTTGTCCTGGGCAGCCAACGCTATTGGGATGGCCTTGGAGAATTTGGAGGTTTATCCTATTTGTAGGGTTGTGGCCAATGTAATGGGCACAATTCCCTTGGAGAGGGCAGGTACAATCCTCAGGTTTGGCTCCAGAGGCCTGAGCCTGTAGGGTGTGTGGGTCAGGGCTGTGGGGACAGAAATCTGAAAACACAAACTCGGCTTAGGTTTCGGGTGGTAGGTACGGCAGGACTGATGTACAGACCGTGAGAAGAACTCTTAAGGATATGAAATAAGGGCGAGTGTGAGGCACTTGCTCAGGCATCTGTCTCTGGAACTTTTGTCACCGTTGGCCGTGGAATGTCCAGGTGACCTCATGGGCAATGGACGAATCTTCCTTTCTGGGGATTTGTCCCGATCCCAAGACTTTGGGGTCATTCTGTGGGATGGGAAGAGTCCGTTTATTTATTTTATTTTTTATTTTTTATTTTTTTTACCTCAGGTGTCCCACCAAAAGAGGGATTCCAGAGCAGAGTCCTGGGGAGGGGCGACTGGACAACAAGAAATCTGGTTAAAAATTGGAGCTTAGGGGCATGGCAAGCCCATTATGACGTCTATTGGTCCAGCCCCTGAGAGGACTTACTAGAAGACAGGACTCACGCTGAGGGCCACAATGTGTGTTTATGCCCTCGCAGCCTCAAGCATGGGCTTGGCCTCATGGTGAATGCTGGTTTCTCCTACACTGAATGTTGGACAACATGCCAACCACAAGGTTCTTGCCATGCAGAAGGAGGAGTTCTGATATCTGTGTCACGTTCACCCCTTGGAAGGGTTTGGAGTTAAGGTCTATGTTCTGAAGCCTGAAAAGCTAGGTTGGGAAGAGATGATGAAAAAAGGCCATAGCGGGTCCGATGTGCTCAGTGTGTGGTCAGCTGTCTCGGTGTTGGTCAGGAGGTCCGGGATCAGGCTGTGTCAGACAGTGTATTAGTGCCCACGTTAGACTATATAATTTGGGTACAGTAGAGTGCCGTGTAGGTCTATCCTCATTTGGGGTGTCTGTGAAGGCCCATAGGGCAACATTTTTCTTCTGGAGGCCAGGTAGAGTGCTGCATAGTGGGTCCAGAATTGCCAAACATGAGGGCTTGGGGGCCAGGAGTGTTAGGATGGAAGTCTGAGAACACAAGCGAGACATAGGTTTCATGGCGAGGGCAAGACAGGCACACTGCGTAGAGCAGAATCTAGATCTCGTGCATCTGAAGTCAGGATGAGGGTTGGATGTTGGCTCAGGTTGGAGGTCCTGTCTATGATTTCTTCTTCATTTCGGGGGGGCGGTGGCATCACAAAGCCATCGAGGTTTTCCCATGTTGGAAGTTGTGAGATGCTCCAAAATGCAAGGATTCATTCTGCAGGACATTTGAGACCTGCTGGATGGCTCCAGGACGTCCCATACAGAACGACGCCAGAGCAGGGTTCTAAGGATGGCTGCCTGGGCAGCCCGCCTCACATTCCAATTGTCTCCTAGTGACAACACAGGTTCGATCTGCTGAATCTGAGGGAGCAAGCAAGGGGGTTGAGTTGAAATGGAATCTCCTGCAGATGAGTCCTAATGTGGTTTTGTGTCCATGGAGACCTTGGAATGGGGCGGTGGCATGAGGGCCCTGAAGGATTATCCTAACCAGAGATTTTGAGACAGCTCCAAAGAGCAAGTTTCCCATGTGGAGGCAAGATTGTTCTAATTGGTGCCTCAAGAAAATCCCATATGCTGGTATTGGAAACCAGGCCTCTGAGGAGAGATACCTGGAAACCACAGCAATGGATCCGATTAGGGCCTAGGGGCCTGTCCGGTTCAATCTTCTTCTCAGGCGACATCTGTCTATCGTATGAGTTATGGTAGTTGCTCAGCTGGTGTCAGACCACCCCTGTTTGTCTGGGCAGCCTACACTATTGTTATGGCCTCGGGGTCTTTGGAGGTTTCTCCTAATTTGTACGATTATGGACAATGGAAGGGGCAGAATTCCCATGGAGTAGGCAGGCATAGACCTGATGTATGGCTCCAGGGGCCCAAGCCTGGAGGGTGTGTGGGCCAGGACTGTGGGGACAGATGTTTGAAAACATAAACTCAGCTTAGGTTGGGGACATAGATATGGCAGGACTGATCTAGGGAACGTGAGGAGAACTATTCAGGATTTGAATAAAGTGCAAGTGTGAGGCCCTTGCTCATCCTTTTGTCTCTGGATTTTGTGTCAGCGATGGCCTTGGAATGATGGGGAGGCCTCATGGGCCATGGACGTCTTCCTCTCTGTGGATTTGGACCCATCCCAATTGTTTCGGGTCAATCTGTGGGATGCACAAGGCCTTTCAGTTATGTTACCTCAGGTGTCCCACCAAAATGGGATTCCAGAGCAGAGCCCTGGGGAGGGGCGACTGAACAACCAGAAATCTGGTTAAAAATTGGGGCCTAGTGGCATGGCAAGCCCAATATGCCTTCTAATAGTCCAGCCACTGAGAGGCCTTCCTTGAGGACAGAACTCACGCTGAGGTTCACAATGTGACCTTACACCCTCGTGGCGCTCTAGCTTGGGCGGGAACTCATGGTTCATGCTGGTTTCTCGAATGCTGAACGTTGGACAACATGCCAACCACATGCATTCTTGCCATGGGGAAGTAGTAGTTCTGATTTTTGCATCTCATTCACCCCTGGGCAGTGATTGGAGTTAAGGTCTAGGTTGTGAAGTCAGATAAACGAGGTTGGGAAGAGATGACAACTTAAGGCCATGACGGGTTTGATGTGCACAGTGTGGAGCCAACTGTCCGTGTGTTGTTCAGAATCTTCAGGTTCAGGCTGTGTCAGAAAGGGCATTATTGCCCAGGATAGACTGTATAATTAGGGTACAGTCGAGTGACGGGCAGGTTAATCCTCATTTGGCGTATCTGGGTATCCCCAAGGGCAACGTTTTTCTTCTGGAGGGAAGGCAGAGTGCTGCATTGTGGCTCCGGAATTTCCAAACAGGATGCTTTGTGGGTGAGGAGTGTGAGGATGAAAGTCTGAGAACACATGTTAGGCATAGGTTCGGGGCGATGGCACGGCAGGCACCCTCTGCAGATCTGAATAGGATTTCGTGTATCTGAAGTCAGAAAGAGGTTCAGACTGATGCCCAGATTGGAGATTCTGTCCATTATGGCCCCTTCATGAAGGGGGCGGCATCCGAGGCCATGGAGGTTTATCCACGATGGGAGTTGTGAGATGCTCCAAACCACAAGGATTCCTTCTGATTGACATTTGAGACCTGCTGCATCACTCCAGGACATCCCATATGGAACAATGCCAGAGCAGGGATCTAAGGGTGGATTCCTGGGCAGCCCGCCTCACATTCCAATTGTCTCCTAGCGAATAGATAGGTTTGATATGCTGACTCTAGTGGAGTAACCAAGGGTGCTGAATTGAAATGGACTCTCCTGCAGATGGGTCCTAATGTGAGTGTGTGTTAATGGATACCTTGGAATGGGGCGGTGGCACACGGGCCCTGAAGGATTCTGCTATCCGGAGGTTTTGAGACATCCTCAAAGGACAAGTTTCCCATGTGGAGACGAGATTTGTTCTGATTGGTGCCTCAGGAAACCCCCATATGCTGATATTGGAAACCAGGCCTCTGAGGAGAGATACCTGGAAACGAAAGCCATGGATCCGATTAGGGCCTAGGTGCCTGTATGGTTCAAACTTCTCCTCTTGGGACATCCTTCTATGGTACGAGTGGAGGTAGATGTTCAGCTGGTGTCAGATGGCCCCTGTCTGTCCCAGGCGGCCTATACAATTGGGATGGCCTTGGGAATTTGGAGGTTTCTCCTCATTTGTATGATTGTGGACAATGGAATGGGCAGAATTCCCGTGGAGTGGGAAGGCACAGACCTGATTTGTGGGTACAGGGGCCCCAGCCTGGACGGTGTGTGGGCCAGGTCTCTGGGGACAGAAGTCTGAAAACACAAACTCGGCTTAGGTTTGGGGACGTAGGTATGGAAGGCCTGATCTACGGACCGTGAGGAGCACTCTTCAGGATATGAAGAAAGAGCGAGTGTGAGACGCTTATTCAGGTTTTTGTCTCTGGATTTTGTGTCAACGATGGCTGTGGAATGTTGGGGAGGCCTCATGGGTCATGGATGATACTTCCTCTCTGGGGTCTTGGCCCGATCCCAATTGATTTGGGTCAATCTGTGGGATGGGAAGAGTCCTTTCAGTTTTCTTACCTCAGGTGTCCCACAAAAAGAGGGATTCCAAAGCAGGGCCCTGAGGAGGGGTGAATGGACAACCCGAACTATGTTTAAAAATTTGGGCCCTAGGGCATGACAAGCCCAATATCCCATCTCTTGTTCCAGCCACTGAGAGCCCTTACTTGAGGACTGGGCTCATCCTGAGGGTCACAATGCGTGTTTGTGATCAACACGGCCCTCAAGCATGGGCAGGGCCTCATGGGCCACACTGGTTTCAACGACACTGAACTTTGGACCACATGCCAACCACAAGGTTTCTTGCCATGGGGAAGGAGTTCTGATTTCTGCATCATGTTCAACTCTGGGCAGTGATTGGAGATAAGGTCTAGGTTCTGACACCTGAAAACCGAGGTTGAGGATAGATGATCTAAGGCCATGGTTGGACCGATGTGCTCAGTGTGCGGCAAGCAGGCTGTGTGTGGGTCAAGAGGTCCAGGCTCAGGCTATGTCAGAAACGGCATTCGTGCTCAGTGCATCCTGTAGAATTGGGGTACAATCAAGAGGCGTGCAGATTGATCCTCATTTGGGGATTCTGGGTAGCCCCAGAGTGCAATGTCTTTCTTCTGGAGGGCAGGCAGAGTGCTGCATTGTAGTTCTGGAATTGCCAAACTGGAGGGCTTGTGGGCCAGGAGTGTGAGAACGGAAGTCTGAGTACAAAAGTTAGGCTTAGGTTTCTTGGCTAGAGCACGGCAGGCACACTCTGCAGAGCAGAATCGAGATCTCATGCATCTGAAGTTAGGGCCAGGATTAGGCAATCGCTAAGGTTGGATTTTCTGTCCCTCATGGCCCCTTCATGAAGGGTGGGGGGATAATGAGCCCATGGAGTTTTTCCCACGATGGGAGTTGTGAGATGCTGCAAACCGCAAAGATTCTTTGGCGGGACCATTGAGATCTGTTGGTTGGCTCCAGGACTTCCCATAGAGAATGATTCCAAGCAGGGTTCTAAGGATGGCTGGCTGGGAAGCCCACCATTCCTATTGAGTCCCAGTGACAAAACAGGTTAGGTATGCTGGATCTGGAGGAGCAACCGAGGGGGCTGAGTTGAAACGGACTCTCCTGCGGATGGGTCCTAATGTGGGTTTGTGTCCATGGAGACCTTGGAATGAGGTGGTGGCACTGGGGCCCTTGGAGTGTTCTGCACAGAGTCTTTGGCACAGCTCCAACACAAAAGTTTCCCATTTGGAGACGAGATTTGTTCTGCTGGGTGCCTCAAGAGAGAGCCATATGCTGGCATTGGAAACTAGGACTCTGAGGAGAGAGGCCTGGAAACCAAAGCAATGGAACTGATTAGGTCCTAGGGGCCTGTTTGTTTCAATTTACATCTGGGGACATCTGTCCACGGGTCTGAGTGCAGGATGGTGCTCAGATGGACTCAGATTGCCCCTGTTTGTCCTGAGAAGCAACCACTATTGGGATGGCATCGGGGATTTTGGAGGTTTATCCTATTTGTAGGTTTGTGGCCAATGGAATGGGAAGAATTCCCTTGGAGAGGGCAGGTACAGTGCTAAGGTTTGTCTCCAGAGGCCTGAGCCTGTAGGGTGTGTGGGCCAGGGCTGTGGGGACAATTGTCTGAAAACACAAACTCGGCTTAGGTTTCGTGTCATAGGTATGGCAGGACTGATCTATAGACTGTGAGGAGAACTCTTTGGGATATGAACAAAGGGCGAGTGTGAGGTGCTTGCTCAGGCTTTTGTATCTGGATATTGTGTCACTGATAGCCATGGCTGTCCGGGTGGCCTCATGGGCAATGGACAAGTCTTCCTCTCTGGGTATTTGGCCCGATCCCAAGAGTTTGGGGTCATTCTGTGGGATGGGAGATGTCCGTTTTTTTTTGTTGTTGTTGTTTGTTTGTTTGTTTTGTTTTGTTTGTTTGTTTTTTTTACCTCAGGAGTCCCACCAAAAGAGGGATTCCAGAGCAGAGCCCTGGTGCGGGGCAACAGGACAACCAGAAATCTGGTTAAAAATTGGGGCCTAGGGGCATGGCAAGCCCATCATTATGTCTAATGGTCCAGCCACTGAGAGGACTTACTAAAGGACAGGACTCCCGCTGAGGGTCACAATGCCTGTTTATGCCCTCCCAGCACTCAAGCATAGGTGGGGCCTCATGGTGAACACTGGTTTCTCCTACACTGAACGTTGGACAACATGGCAACCACAAGGTTTCTAGCCATGGGGAAGGAGGCCTTCTGATTTCTGCACCACATTCATCCCTTGGAAGTGTTGGAGTCAAGGTGTAAGTTCTGAATCCTGAAAAGTTGGGTTGGGAAGAGCTGACAAGGTAAGGCCATGGCAGGTCCGATGTGCTCAGTGTGCGGTCAGCTGTTTCGGTGTTGGTCAGGAGGTCCGGGCTCAGGCTGTGTCACACAGTGTATTAGTGCCCATGTTAGACTATATAATTTGAGTACAGTAGAGTCCCTTGTAGTTCTCTCTTCATTTGGTATGTGTGGGAAACTCCACAGGGAAATATTTTTCTTCTGGAGGGCAGGAGAGTCTGGATTGTGGGTCCGGAATTGCCAAACTTGAGGTCTTGAGGGCCAGGAGTGTGAGGACAGAAGTCTGAGAACACAAGCTAGAGATAGGTTAGGTGAGGGATAGGGATAGAGATAGGAGAGGGCCAGATATGCTAGAGATAGAGATAGGTGAGGGCAAGGCCGGCAAACCCTGCAGGACTGGATTGAGATCATGTGCACCTAAATTCAGGTGTGGATCCGACGTTTGCTCAGGTTGGAGTTCCTGTCCATGATTTCCCCTTCACAAAGGGGGTGGCATCACAATGCCATCGAGATTTTCCCACGTTGGGAGTTGTGAAATGCTCCAAGATGCAAGGATTCCTTCTGCAGGACATTTGAGACCTGCTGGATGGCTCCAGGACATCCCATACAGAATGACGCCAGAGCAGGGTTCTAAAGATGGCTGCCTGGGCAGCCCGCCTCGCATTCCAATTATCTCCTAGCCACAAGACAGGTTCGATCTGCTGGCTCTGGGGGAGCAAGCAAGGGGGCTGAGTTGAAATGGAATCTCCTGTGCATGGGTATTAATGTGGATTTGTTTCCATGGAGAACTTGGAATGAGTCGGTGGCACATGGACTCTGAAGGATTCTCCAAAGCGGAGATTTAAAGACAGCTCCAAAGAGCAAGTTTCCCATGTTTAGGCAAGATTTGTTCTAATTGGTGCCTCAGGAAAACACCATATGCTGGTATTGGAAACCAGTCCTCTGAGGAGTGATGCCTGGAAAACAAAACAATGGATCCAATTAGGGCCTAGGGGCCTGTCTGGTTCAGTCTTCTTCTCTGTGGATATCTGTCTACAGTTCTGAGTGGAGGCTGTTTCTCAGCTGGTGTCAGATCACCTCTGTTTGTCCTGGGCAGCCTACACTATTGGGTTGTCCTCCGGGACTTTAGAGGTTTCTCCAAATTTGTACGGTTGTTACCAATGGAATGGGCCGAATTCCCTTGGAGAGGACAGGCACAGTCCTGAGCTGTGGCAAGAGGGGCCCCAGCATGGAGGGTGTTTGGTCAGTGCTGTGGGGACAGAAGACTGAAAACAAAAACTTGGCTTAGGTTTGGGGACGTAGTTACGGCAGACGCAATCTACAGATCGTGAGGAGACATCTTCAGGATATGATCAAAGGGCTAGTGTGAGGAACATGCTCAGGCTTTTGCCTCTGGATTTTGTGTCACCGATGGCCGTGGAATGACGGGGGGCCTCATGGGACATGGATGAGTCTCCAAACTGTGGGGATTTGGCCCTATCCCAAGAGTTAGGAGTCATTCTTGGTATGGTAAGAGTCTTTTCTGTTTCCTAACCAGGTGTCCCACCAAAAGAGGGATTCTTGAGCAGAGCCCTGGGGAGAGGCGACTGGACATCCCAACCTTTGGTTAAGATTGGGGGCCTCGGGGCGTCGCAAGCCCATATGTGTGTTCTTGCTCCAGCCACTGAAAGGCCTTACTTGAGACGGGGCTCACGCTGAGGGTCACAATTTGTGATTGTGCCCAACACTGCCTTCAAGCATCGGTGGGGCCTCATGGGCCACACGGTTTCTCCTACACTGAATGTTGGACAACATGCCAACCACAGTATTTCTTGCCATGGGGAAGGATGGGTTCTGATTTCTGCATCACGTTCAACCCTTGGCTGTGATTGGAGATAAGGTCTAGGTTCTGAAGCCTGAAAAACGAGGTTGGGAAGAGATGACAACCTAAGGCCACGGCGGGTCCGATGTGCTAATTGTGCAGCCAGCTGTCTGGGAGTTGTTCAGGAGTTCCAGGCTCAAACTGTGTCAAACAGTGCATTAATGCCCACGGTAGACTGTATAATTGTGGTACAGTCGAGGGGTGTGCAGGATGATCCCCATTTGTGGTTTCTGGGTAGCCCCAAAGTGCAACGTTTTCCTCCTGGAGGGCAATTAGATTCCTGCATTGTGGCTCCAGTATCGCCAAACTGGAGTGTTTGCAGGCCAGGAGTGTGAGGATGGAAGTCTGAGAACACAAGCTAGGCTAAGATTTCGGGGCGAGGGCACGGAAAGCACCCTCTGCAGAGCTGAATCGAGATCCCGTGCTATTGAAGTCAGGGCGAGGCTCAGACCTAGACTCAGGTTAGGGTTCCTGTCCATGATGGCCCCTTCATAAAGGGGCTGGGCACCAAAAGGCCATGGAGGTTTTCCCATGGTGGGAGTTCTGAGACGCTCCAAACCACAAGGATTCCTTCTTCAGGACATTCAGGACATGCTGGATGGCTCCAGGAGGTCCCGTACAGAACGACTCCAGAGCAGGGTTCTAAGGATGGATGCCTGGGCAGCCCGCCTCGCATTCCAATTGTCTGCTAATGACAAGATGGGTAAGATCTGCTGGCTCTGTGGGAGCAACCAAGGGGACTGAGTTGACATGGACTATCCTGCATATGGGTCCTAATGTGGGTTTGTGTTCATGGAGACCTTGGAATGGGGCGGTGGCACTGGGGCCCTGAAGGATTCTCCTAACTGGAGATTTTGAAACAGCTCCAAAGAGCACGTTTCCCATGTGGAGACGAGATATGTCCTGATAGGTGCCTCAGGAAACCCCATATGCTAGTATTGGAAAAAAGGCCTCTGAGGAGAGATGCCTGGAAACCAATGCAATGGGTACAATTAGGGCCTCTGGTCCTGTCTGGTACAATTTTCTTCTCTGTGGACATCTGTGTACAGTTCTGAGTGGAGGCTGTTGCTCAGCTGGTGTCAGATCACCCCTGTTTGTCCTGGGCAGCCTACACTATTGGGATGTCCTTGGGGACTTTGGAGGTTTCTCCTAATTTATACGGTTGTTGCCAATGGAATGGGCCAAATTCCCTTGGAGAGGACAGGCATACTCCTGAGTTGTGGCAACAGGGGCCCCAACATGGAGGGTGTTTAGTCATTGCTGTGGGGACAGAAGACTGAAAACACAAACTTGGCTTAGGTTTGGGGACGTAGGTATGGCAGACCCTATCTACAGACCGTGAATAGAACTCCGCGGGATATGAACAAATGGTGAGTGTGAGGCGCTTGCTCAGGCTTTTGCCTCTGGACTTTGTGTAAACAATGGCCGTGGAATGACGGGGTGGCCTCAAGGGCCATGGAGGAGTGTCCCACTGTGGGGATTTGGCCCAATCCAAAGACTTTGGGTGCATTTTGTGGGATGCGTTTTATTTGTTGTTGTTTTGTTTTGTTTTAATCTTTGTTGTCTCACCAAAGTGGGATTCTAGAACAGAGCCCTGGGAAGGGGCGACTTGACAGCCCGAACTCCGGTTAAAGATGGGGCCTAGGGGCACGGCAAGCCCCATAAGTGGGCTCTTGGTCCAGCCACTGAGAGGCCTTACTTGAGAACACAATGAGGGTCACAATGGGTGTGCCGAACGCTGCCCTCAAGCATGGGCGGGGCCTCATGGGCCATGCTGGTTTCTCCTACACTGAATGTTGGACAACATGACATCCACAATATTTCTTGCCATGGGGAAAGATGAGTTCTGAGTTCTGCATCACGTTCACCCCTGGGCAATGATTGGAGATAAGATCTAGGTTCTGAAGCCTGAAAAGATGAGGACTTAAGGCCATGGCGGGTCTAATATGCTCAGTGTGCGGCCAGCTGTCTTGGTGTCGGTCAGGAGTTCCAGGCTCAGGCTGTGTCAGACAGGGCATTATTGCCCAGGGATAGACTGTATAATTGGCGTAGAGTCTAGTGGCGTGCAGGTTGATAGTCACTTGGTGTTTCTGGGTAGCTCCAGAGGGTAACATTTTTCTTCTGGAGGGCAGGCAGAGTGCTGCATTGTGGCTCCAGTACTGCCATACTGGGGCACTTGTGGGCCAGGAGTGTGAGGACAGAATTCTGAGAACACAAGCTAGGCTTAGGTTTCGGGGCGAGGGCACGGAAGGCACTCTCTGCAGAGCTGAATCGAGATCTCATGCATCTGAAGTCAGGGCAAGGATCAGACGTTCGCTCAGTTTGGTGTTTTTGTCCATGATGGCCCCTTCATGAAGGAGGGGGAGCATCACGAGGCCATGGAATTTTTCACACAATGGGACCTGTGAGATGCTCCAAACTGCAAAGATTCCTTCTGTGGGACAATTGAGACCTGTTGGAATGCTCCAGGACGTCCCATAGGGAAGGACCCCAGAGCACGGTCCAAAGTATGGATGCCTGGGCAGCCCGCATTGCATTACAATTGTCTCCTAGTGACAAGACGGTTTCAATCTGCTGGCTCAGGGGGAACAACAGAGAGGGCTGAGTTGACATGGACTCTCCTGCATATGGGTCCTAATGTGAGTTGGGGTCCACGGAGACATTGGAATGGGGAGAATTTCCTTCTATGGACAGGAGATGTTCTGTTGTGTGACTCAGGAAACAGATGCTGTGTCATAAGTTGGTTTTAGAGAACAGCCATCTGAGGACAGATGCCTGAAAACCTATTCCTGGGTTCCAATGATGTCCTAGGGGCATGTTGGGTTCAGTTTTCTGACTCAGGATCTTTGACATGGGTGTCTGCCTGAGTGTAGGTGATCAGTGTGTTTCAGACTGTGCATTTGCATCCAGAGCCACTTCCAATATTGCAGTGGGATTAGGGGCCTTGGAGGTTTCTCCTAATCTACAGAATTTGGGCAAATGTTATGGGCAAAGTTTCCTTGGGGATGGCAGGCCCAGTCCTGTGGTGTGGCTCCAGAGACCCCATCTTGGAGGGCATGTGAGCCATGGTTTTGTGAGAGAAGTCTGCAAACACAAACTCAGGTTAGGGTTAGTGGCGAGGTGATCTCAGGCCCAATGCATAGACCTGGAGGGCAGCCCGTCAGGAACTCTAATTAAGGTGGCTGGAAGAAGGTAGCACAGGCTTTTTTATCTGGATTGTGTGACCAGGATGGCCTCAGAAGGCAGGTGTGGTCTCATGGGTCCATGGGAGATTTTTCCTTTCTATCGATCCCCTCTTCTCTCAATACTTTGGTGGCTTTTTCGGGGAAGGGAATAGTGCTTTTTTCCATCTTAGTCGTGCCCCAAAGCAGGAAATGCAGAGACAGGCTCTAAGTCTGCATGCCTGGAAAATCACACGTGGATTAGGATTAGGGCCTAGGGGTATCCCAGGCCTGCAATGCGGGAAACTGGTGGTGTAACTGAGAGGGCTTGTTTGAAGGCATACTCTGGCTGAGGTTCACAATGCCTGTTTGTTCCCACGGCAGCCCTTAGAAATGGGCGTCGTCTCATTGTCCATGTAGCTGGCTCTCAATTTGAGGGTTGGACACCCATCCCAACAGCCAGGTTTCCTGAAGTTGGGAAGGAGGAATTCTCTATTGTGATTCAGGTTCCCCCATTGGCAGTGATTCCAACAAAGGCCTGGGGACAGATGCCTGAATACCAAGGATGGGTAGAGTTGATGGACTTGGGCTCTGGCTGGTCTCACATGCTGGATATGGTGCCATCTCTCCGGGTGGCTGACACGAGTTCGGGGCCCAGGCTCTGTCAGACACACCACTAGTGGCCAGGGTAACCTGGTAATTGAGGAAGTCTATAAATCCCTCGATGGCCTAGCAGATTGATCCACATTTGGCGTTTCTGGGCAGACTCACCAGGCACTTCTTCTTTCTATGGAGAAGGCCAAATGCAGCAATGAGTCTTGAGAATTCCCTAAGAAGAGGGATTTGGGTCCATGGAGATGAGGATGGAATTGTAAACCCAAGCCACAGGTAAATTCAATGCCACACAGAGGGCAGTTCTAGTGTGCAGTGGCTTATTCGAGATATTCATCATCTGAGTAAGGACAATGTCAGAGTTTTGCTCACACTGGAGATTGTGTCTATGATGACCAACTAATGGAGGGGTGGCGTCAAGAGGTCATAGAGGATTTCGCTTGCTGAGGCTTGGGAGATGCTCCAAACAGTAAGGTTTCATTCTACTGGACAGCTGGAGTCTGGTTTGTTTTCTCCAGTGTCCTCCATGTGGAAAGTTTGGGTAGCAGAGCACTTCCGCAAGGATGTGTGGAAAGCACACCTCCAATGACCATTGCAGCTGAGGAACACGGCATGTTCGTTCTGGTGGCTATGGCGTGAAGTATGAAGGCCTTGATTTGACATGGAATCTCTTGCAGATCGGTCTCAATACTAATTTGTTACCAGGGAGATCTTAGAATGTGCTGGTCGCTAAAGGGCCATGCAGGATTCTATAACCCTGAGTGTTTGCCACAGGTCCAAGAGCATGGTTTCCTTCTGGGGACAGGAGAAATTCTGTTGTTTGGCTCAGGGAACACATGTTGTATTATAATTTAGTTTTCCAGAACAGGCCTCTGAGGACAGATGCCTGAAAACCTAATCTAGGGTTCCAATGAGGTCCTAGGGACATGTCAGTTTCAATCTTCTGACTCAGGACCATTGATTTTTGTGTCTGACTGGATGGAGGTGATCAGGGTGCTTCAGACTGGGCTTTTGCATCCAGAACTGCCTCTCACATTGGGGTGAGCTCAGGGTCCCTTTAAGTTTATCCTAATCTAAAGAGTTTGGGCAACTGTGATGGGAACAGTTTCCTTGGGGATGGCAGGCACAGTCCTGTGCTGTGGCTCCAGAGACCCCATTCTGGAGGACATGTGAGCCATGGTTTTGGTAGAGAAGTCTGCAAACCCAAATCGGGTTATAGTTAGTGGCAAGGTGATCGCAGGCCCAATGGATAAACCTGAAGGGCAGCTCATCAGGAAATGTAATTATGGTGACTGGAAGGTGGTAGCACAGACTTTTCTATCGTGATTGTGTGTCTAGGATGGCCTCAGAATGCATGTGTGGTCTCATGGGTCCATGGGAGATTTTTTCCTCTCTAAAGATCCTGGCGGCTCCCCATAGTTTGGTGACCTTTTCAGGGAAGGGAAGAGTGCAGTTTTCCATCTTAGATGTGCCCCAAAACATCTATTTCAGAGCCAGGCTCTGGGCGCCTGGAAAATCCAATGAAGTGTTATGATTTGGGCCTAGGGGCATACCAAGCCTGCAATGAGGAATCCTCTTGGTGCAAATGCGAGGGCTTGGTTGAAAGCATGCTCAGGATGAGGGTCACAATGCCTGTTTGTGCCCAGGGCTGCCCTCAGGATTGGGTGTGGTCTCATTGGCCATGCAGCTAGCTCCCACTCTGAGTGTTGGACACCAGTATCAACAGACAGGTTCCTGCCATCTGGAAGGAGTTCTCTATGGAGCTTAAGGCTCCCCTGTAATGGTGTGGTCGGAGTCATTTTGTGTTTATGTAGTGAAGTTAGATTGACCCTATGCAGTAAACTTAGATTGACTCCTCCCTTCCCAGAGGAACTTATTTGCAAAGCCTAGATAAAAGGGCGGTTCAGGCCAGGTGAAGACATCCAATCAGTGGGGCACGCATAGATCTACTAGGATAAATTGAAATACAATTGGGCACCTGTGTGTTACCTAGTATTTTTTTCTGTCTGTGGTGATTTAGCATGACTGTGTAGTGTTCTTTGTGTATTGCAATCTCATTGGCCACGTGTGTATAGCCCGGCTAAATACCTCTATAAAAGTTAGTCTGTGAGGCTGGGAGGGGTCGCCTCTTTGCAAGAGACGGCCCTGACCAGTTAGTTTGATTCTCAATGCTGGCATGAAATAAAGCTTTGCTTGACCTTCATTTTGTATCAGTCTTGCTCTTTTGATTATGGACCTTACATTGGAGGGGGCACCCAGATTCAAACGACGAGAACTGAGCCAGTATAGGAATTTTTGGGAAAAGCTTCCAGAAGTAAGATCACGGGATCCTATCTGTCTGTCTAGTTAGAGCTCCAGGGTATGGCCCACCAGGGAGAAGTTGGATGCAGCCATGACCCCGGGGCTGGAATGGATGTGGGGACACCCCATCCCTCTGCTGGTAGATAGACGGGAGGCCTCGAGTCCCCCTAAGCTGTCACCGGGATGTTCAAGTCCCCCAGTCAGTCAGGGGCCTGCCGGGGGGTTTGAGTACCCCTAGGCAGTTGGGGGGTTCGAGTCCCCCTAGACGGCCAGGGTGTTCGAGTCTCCCTAGATGGCCAGGGGGGTTGATTCCCCCTTGGTGTTTGGGGGGTTGGAATCGCCCTCGAAAGCCACAGGGTACAAGTCCCTCTAGATGGTCAAGGGCTTCGAGTCCCCGTGGACAGTCGGTGGGGTTGAGCACCCCTAGACATTCGGGGGTTCGTGTCCCCATGGGTGGTTGGGGGGTTTGAGTCTCCCTGGGCGGTTGAGGGGTTCATGTCCCCCTAGGTGGTCAGAGGGATAAAGCCCCCACCAGTGGCAAGTTATGGGTAAGATTCCTTGGGCTTCCCATTATCTTTGCCTGGTCCTTTTCTTGTCTGTTGTGTTGTTATGGTTGAAGGAATGGGGCAAGCAGAGAGCAAGTGGACTCTGAATTCATCTCTCCATTCTTCATAATATATGTAAGGCTTCTCGCTCACTCATTTTGTGTGTTAAGGGCTAAGACTGGAGTCAGCTGGGGTTATTTGAATGCCAGGTTAAGGTGCCCAATGCTGGCTCATTGGAGCCAGGCGTGGAATATAGTGCCTAGTGGACCAATTTTGGTAAGCAGTACTGTCATTGTGGGATGAGCCGACCTCGAGAGAGAGACTTTAAGGAATATTCCCAAGCAGCTGCAGAAACTCCCTTTGTTTTGGGGAATTCCTTGCCTTTTATGGCCCAATGTGGACTGCATAGCCCCTCCCCCTTGCTGGCGGGAGAGCATGGCATCTGACGTGGAGATGGTTATTTGTCTGTCTCTAGGTTTTAATGGGTAATTGTTAAAGTGGCTTCCGAAGTCTTTGTAACCTGGAACTCAGAAGAGTTGCTTGAATGACAAATGGAATTACATTTGTTGGACATGTAGGTCTTAACCAAATGGGATAAAATGCTAGAGCGTGGCTTCTGGAACTGGGTTTGTGCTTTTGAAATCTGCTGGTGAACGTGTTCTGTGCTTAACTGATTGATAATTTTGCCATCTAAAGAATTCTGTTTTCCTAACTCACGATTGGTTTATATTTAGTCTTCAGTAGAGGTTCAGGTATTTCTAAGAGTACAAAATTCTGTTAAGTGTAATTAAGATGATGGAAATGAGAAAAGCAACTCTGTATGTAAAAAGTAGGAGATATGTAAAAGTTTGAATCTGAAAAGTGCCTGACTGTGTGAATGTGTCTGTATGGCTCGACTTCCGCTATGGAGTCTGAGTGGGCAGCACCCTGAGTCTTGCAGGGCGTCATATGGCATAACGGTTATCTATTCCACGGGTTGTCCTTGTCCGGGGTTTATACGGACAGATCTTAACTCAGAGTCTCCTAAAGTTCAAGCAAGGGACACGATCAGGACAGCATCTGAAAGATCCCCCTCCCATTGTCTGCAATATCATTCATGAAGGGAGGGAAACCTAGTAAACTCATTATCTGCTTATTTAAAAAAAAAGACACTGGTATAGAAAAACTGGTTTTCTCTCTGTTTAAAGAAATGTATTTTTCTTAAGTTAATTGATGTTATGGTTTTCTCTTTGCCTGCCCAGAAAATTCCGTTTCTATGTTTTGTTTTATCAGGTATTTAACATCCCTAATTATATTTAGGCATGTGTTTTAAAACTGTCTAAGGTTTTAGCAATTGTTGATAGGATTTAAACCAATGATTAACCTTGGGTTATATTTCGGAAAATGCCATACATTTCCTAAAGTTTTTTGTTTTTGTTCTTGTTTTTGAAGATTTTATTTATTTATTTGACAGAGAGAGTTCACAAGTAGGCAGAGAGGCAGGCAGAGAGAGAGAGAAGAGGAAGCAGGCTCCCTGCTGAGCAGAGAGCCTGATGCGGGACTCGATCCCAGGACCCCGAGATCATGACCTGAGCTGAAGGCAGCGGCTTAACCCACTGAGCCACCCAGGCGCCCTTTTCTAAAGTTTTAATACATTGATAGATCACCACTTGATATTGTGATCATGAAAATGTTACGTATCACAGAAGTAACCTGATTTTCTTGCCAGTTACATTGTAAATTCTCTTCTCACCCGCTCTTTACCATATCTGTTCTGAGTTTTCATCATTTGTAATTGTTTTAATTATTTTGTAAGATAAATTCCGTCTCAAAGAAAATTCATAGGGGAGAGTTTCAGGACAAATACAGGTCTTTGATATGCTGAAATTCTGGAACTGAAATGGGTAAGAATTTGCAGAAGTAAAAGCTGCATTTGGACTAAACCAGAATTATTAACATGGGACTACGTGAACTGAAAGACTGTAATGTTGTATCTCTTGATGTTTTGTCTTATGTTTACTCTTCCAGACTAGGGAAACTTATTCTTAAGTTATCTGTAACTTACAGAGATAAAATGTAGTCATTTGTAACCAAATCAAGGTATTTAACTCTTTCTCTCTATTTGAACCCTCTGAAATCAAAAGGCCTCAGCAAGTATTCTTTCTTCCATGGCAATCAGTCATTTGCATAAGTTCAATAAGAATCCATTCTCCTTGTAACAGGACACCATTGGAAACATTGGTTATTTTATTTTACCATGGCTTTGACTGGAATGCCATATTAGAAAAGACTCAGATATGACTAGACAGCTTAAAGGAACTAAGGTTGACTTTATAAAACCTGGAACCATAAAGGCCTTTGGAACTGTTGGCCTGAAATCTTGCTTACAGAGTTCCCAGTAGCCTCACAAGGTGAGTAAAAGATGTTACTTCCTGGCAGGTGCAAGAACCTCAGTATTCTTTGGGAGCCTCAGGAAGAGGAATTCACCCAAATCAACAGGTATGGCAGGCGTGTCTGATGGCAAGTATGTAACTTGGCTTCTGGCTTGGAGAGGTTATCATAAGTACAACCTACAGATTCCTTATGAGATTCCAGCAGAGCAGATTCTAAAAGATTTATATGATCTCTCACTGTTCTTGCTGAGCAGATGTAAAAAATTAGGCCAAGCTTGTTAAAACTTGACTTGCTTTGCAAATAACTTAGTCCTGATTTGGCTATCTCTGAAAACTAGTATTATTTTGTTAGGGTCCGTGATCAAAGTAACGAGACTGATACAAAGCGAAGGTCAAGCAAAGCTTTATTTCGCGCCAAGCATCATGAATCGCACTGACCGGTCAGGGCTTTCTTTTATAAAAGATGACAACTTTGACCCCGGCGAGCCTACTCCCAATGAGGTTGCTGACATCTAGGTCGTTTCTCACTGTGTCACTGCTGAGGGTCCTGGAGTGCGGGGCAGGGCCGCTGGCACCGCAGGCGTCAAGGGACCGCTGACAACTGGACCGCAGATGTCTCAGGACCGCAGGCGTCGAGGGACCGCTGGCAACTGGACCGCAGATGTCTCAGGACCGCAGGCGTCGAGGGACCGCTGACAACTGGACCGCAGATGTCTCAGGACCGCAGGCGTCGAGGGAACGCTGACAACTGGACCGCAGATGTCTCAGGACCGCAGGCGTCGAGGGACCGCTGGCAACTGGACCGCAGATGTCTCAGGACCGCAGGCGTCGAGGGAACGCTGGCAACTGGACCGCAGATGTCTCAGGACCGCAGGCGTCGAGGGAACGCTGGCAACTGGACCGCAGATGTCTCAGGACCGCAGGCGTCGAGGGACCGCTGGCAACTGGACCGCAGATGTCTCAGGACCGCAGGCGTCGAGGGACCGCTGGCAACTGGACCGCAGATGTCTCAGGACCGCAGGCGTCGAGGGACCGCTGGCAACTGGACCGCAGATGTCTCAGGACCGCAGGCGTCGAGGGAACGCTGGCAACTGGACCGCAGATGTCTCAGGACCGCAGGCGTCGAGGGACCGCTGGCAACTGGACCGCAGATGTCTCAGGACCGCAGGCGTCGAGGGACCGCTGACAACTGGACCGCAGACGACTGGACTGCTGGGCCCCCGGAGGCTGGAAGCTGCAGGCGGCAGTGCTCGGGGCCGCCGCCGGAGGATGGAAGCTGCAGGCGGCGGTGCTCGGGGCCGCCGCTGGAGGCTGCAGGCGGCGGCGCTCGGGGCCGCCGCCGGAGGATGGAGGCTGCAGGCGGCGGCGCTCGGGGCCGCCGCCGGAGGATGGAGGCTGCAGGCGGCGGCGCTCGGGGCCGCCGCCGGAGGATGGAGGCTGCAGGCGGCGGCGCTCGGGGCCGCCGCCGGAGGATGGAGGCTGCAGGCGGCGGCGCTCGGGGCCGCCGCCGGAGGATGGAGGCTGCAGGCGGCGGCGCTCGGGGCCGCCGCCGGAGGATGGAGGCTGCAGGCGGCGGCGCTCGGGGCCGCCGCCGGAGGATGGAGGCTGCAGGCGGCGGCGCTCGGGGCCGCCGCCGGAGGATGGAGGCTGCAGGCGGCGGCGCTCGGGGCCGCCGCTGGAGGCTGCAGGCGGCGGCGCTCGGGGCCGCCGCCGGAGGATGGAGGCTGCAGGCGGCGGCGCTCGGGGCCGCCGCCGGAGGATGGAAGCTGCAGGCGGCGGCGCTCGGGGCCGCCGCTGGAGGCTGCAGGCGGCGGCGCTCGGGGCCGCCGCCGGAGGATGGAAGCTGCAGGCGGCAGTGCTCGGGGCCGCCGCCGGAGGATGGAAGCTGCAGGCGGCGGCGCTCGGGGCCGCCGCCGGAGGCTGCAGGCGGCGGCGCTCGGGGCCGCCGCCGGAGGCTAGACCGCCGGAAGCTGGAAGCTGCAGGCGGCTCGAGGCTGCAGGCGGCGGCTTGGGGCCCGGGGGAGACTGGAGACTGCAAACATGGTTGTAGCTCTTACAAGAGCTGTTACAGCTCTTCTATTCACCGTTGACTCCCCTGCTCTCCGCCGACTTCACCCGCTCTCCGCCGACTTCCACCGCTCTCCGCACCGCTTCACCGCTCCTGTAGCAGCCCCCGGCCCTCCTGCAGGAGCCCCCCGGCCCTCCTGCAGGAGCCCCCCGGCCCTCCTGCAGGAGCCCCCCGGCCCTCCTGCAGGAGCCCCCCGGCCCTCCTGCAGGAGCCCCCTCTTGGCAGCCTAGCAGAGCAACCTTTATGGGGGTGGTTGAGCCCCGCCCCTACACAGGTGGCCAATTGAATTTCAACCTTCCCAGTGGATATACATACGGCTTACTGATTGGATGTCTCCACGCAGTCTGCCCCACCCTTACATTCAGGGTCCACAAGCAAGTTCCTCTGGGAGGGGCAGACCCTTACATTCCCCCCTTTTCTTTGGAGATTAGTCAAATCCTTGACTTTTCAGATGGTTCTACCTTATATTGAACATATAAGACTAACATTTTATCGCCCCAATTTTCTTTAGTATAGCAACAATACACTCACAGTTTCTTTAGTCTTAGTCTATGGTCAGCAGGGTCTTTTGGCTGCATTTCCCATTTCTGGAGGGCATCCTTACTCTCAGCTCGTTTGACATGACCCGCATGAACCCAGGCCCTGATGCCTTCCACTTTTACTGCCGTGGGGGTGGTTAGGATAACAGTAAATGGTCCCTTCCAACGAGGCTCCAAATTCCCCACTTGATAGCGACGTATCCAAACCAAGTCCCCGGGTTGGTAAGGATGTGGTTCCACCGTCTCTGTTCCAGTATAGGCAGTTTGGATCCCTTCTTTTTAAGACAGACTGTAATGCCTGCAGTGACTGGGGTATAGACTGATCAGTCATTTCTGCTAGGGAAACCTCCTGTAACCTAGGACAGAGCTCCCAAACATTATTTTAAATGGGGTCACCTTGTTTATTACATCGTGCCCTGAGAGTAAAATGAAGGAGATTTTCTATCCACCGCCAGCCTCCAGAATTAACTTTGTCAAGGTCTTTTCGAGAGTCTGGTTCATTCTCCTTGCTCAGAGCTCTGGGGCCAGTAGGCACACTGTAGTTTCCAGTTAGTGCCTGTGGCCTCGGCCATCTGTAGTGCCTTGGTGAATGCAATCAGCTTTGCTTTTCCACCGAGATCCTATGTGGCAGGGCTGACATCCAGCATACCTCTTTTCCACTGACCATGTAACTACTCCCTTCTGTGAACAGAGTCATTTCCGCATCCGGGAGGGGAGTGTCTCTGAGATCCGGCCTTATTCCTGTGACTTGGGTTAAGACCTCCCCACAGTCGTGTGGTCAGCTAGCTCTTCTGGCAGCAGTGTGGCTGGATTTAGCACTGCTGGGGGTCGGAAGGCCACTTTTGGTTCATTGAGGAGAAGGGCCTGATACCCCGTTACCCGGGTGTTCGTCATCCATCGGTCTGGTGGAGTCCGGAGAAGGCCCTTGATAACGTGGGTGGTGGTCAATATGAGATTTTGACCCAGAGTCAATTTGCATGCATCCTTGACTAGGAGGGCCATGGCAGCAATTATGCAGAAGCAAAGGGGGAACCCAGCTGCTACTGGATCTAGTTTCTTGCTAAGATAGACCACTGGCCTTCACCATACCCTAGAGTCTGAGTCAAAACTTCTTTAGTCAGCCCTGCCTTCACATACAAGTGGAAGGGCTTGGTAACATCTGGGATGACCAATGCTGGGACACACAGTAAGGCTCTTTGTAATTCCCGAAATGCTCCTTCTGCCTCAGCTGTCCACACTCTACCATAGTGAGTCCTCCCTTAGCCAGTTCGTAGAGAGGTTGTGCCATCTCCGTGAAGGTAGCATCCACAGCCTGCAGTAGCCCACCGTCCCAAGAAATTCCCTCTTGGAGATCAAAGCAACCGGTATTCCCTGGCAGTCTTCCATCCAAGTACTAACCAGGCCCGACCCTTCTTAGCTTCCAAGATCAGACGAGATCTGGCGCCTTCAGGGTGGTATGGCCGTAGACAATCATAAGGTTCTTACCCGATATTCTCAGATGAGTGTACGTGACACCCTATATAACATGGAACCGTCCTCCCCTTGCTGGAGGAAGCTGAACTTTCTCATACCCTACTGTTACCTTAATTTGTCCAGGCTTGGTTAGCTACCATATCTCTCTCGTTCATAGTTACATTGGCCCCCGGCCTTCTTGGGCTACTGATTCCTTGTGGTCATACCCATTCTGTACAAAGGAGGAGGTAGTGGAGGGTTTCTAAGTGCTTGAGACAGAATGATGTTTCAGACAGATGGACATGTTGTTCAAAGATGCAGAGGCTGCAGAGAGCCAGCATATTCAGAAACGTGCCAGCAGCTGCACGTGTATCAATCGGGTCAGGTCCCTGGCAGTCTCCGATGGCCAAGATTTGAAGCCTTGACTCCCGAGCTCCTCCCATAGGCCCTTGTGTGACCCATCGAGTCCAGACATCAGAGAAGAGGGACGAGCAGCTCACGGAGCTTCAGAGAGTTTTCTTCCTCTTGGAAGATGGCTTCCTAGACTCAAAGTGGACCCTCAGGCTCTCGTTTTTCTAGGGCTGAGAGCCAACACAGAGGTGCTAAGCAGAGTCCAAATTCATTGCACAGAATTTCCCCTGTTCCATCTCTCAGATTCTGGGTGGAGGAGCCCAGAGAGAACAGCTGTGATCTGCTCTGCCATTAGAGCAGGGCTGTCCCTGGATGCTGTCCTGCTCGTGTCCCTCGTGGGAACTTAGGAGCGTCTTATTTAAGGTCTGTCTGTATAAACCCTGGACTGGGCTACTCCACGGAGTAGATGACCGTTAATGCCATATGAAGCCCTGCAAGATTTAGGGTGCAGTCCATTCAGACTCCATAGTGGAAGCGGTGGAGCCATAGAGACACAGTCAGGCATTTTCCAGATTCAAACAGGTTGGACATCCTCCCCTTTTGGTATCCCTGGCTAATGGGAGGTGATCAGTCTCCCCTTCCATTCTTTTACGAATGGATTTAGCTCTGACAGTGGCCTTAGGGCTGTTTATCTCTCTTTTACATATCTCCTACTTTTTACATACAGAGTTGCTTTTCTCATTTCCATCAGTCTTAATTACACTTAACAGAATTTTGTACTCTTAGAAATACCTTAACCTCTACTTAAGACTAAATATAAACCAATGGTGTGTTGTTACAACAGAATTCTTTAGATGGCAAATTTATCAATCAGTTAAGCACAGAATGTGTTCACCATCAGATTTCAAAAGTACAAACCCAGTACCAGCAAACAGCGCCCTAGCATTTCATCCCATTTAGTTAGGATCTAGATGTCCAACAAATTTAACTCCATTTGCCATTCAAGCAACCCTTCACAGTTTCAGGTTATCAGAGACTTCGGAAGCCACTTTAACAATTACTCATTAAACCCTTGAAACAGACAGTTAACCATCAGCCCAGCCATCCCTTCGCCAACAGACCTCATGTTCCACCTGGGCCCATTCCACTTCAGATGCCATGCTTTCCCTGCCAGCAAGGGGGAGGGGCCAGGCAGTCCACGTCGGGCCAGAGAAGGCAAGGAATTCCCCGAAACAAAAGAAGTTTCGGCAGCTGCTTGGGAATATTCCTTAAAGTCTCTGTCTCGAGGTTGGTTCATCCCACAGTACCAGTTCTGCTTACCAAAAGTGGCCCACTAGGCACTTATTTTCCATGCCCGGCTCTAATGAGCATCAGCATTGGACACCTTAACCCGGCATTTGACTAACTCCAGGTAGCTCGTTATAGCCCTTAACACACAAAATGAGTGAGGGAGAAGCCCCACATCTATTATGAGGAACAGAGAGATGAAAGCTAGCGTCCCCTTACTCTGTGCTTGCCACATTCCTTCAACCATAACAAAACACAATAGACAACAACAACAACAACAACAACAACAACAACAAAACCAAAAACAAACAAATAACCACAATCCCAGTGGCCCTCGTCCAGAGCCTGCTGCTGGGGGGGGGCTTCCTTTCCTGAGCTCCATGAGCTTTTTCATATTCTCCTATTATCTTGTTATTTACCTTTCTATTTGTTGTTCCTTTAGAGTTTCTATAACCTTTAAATGGTTTATTGAAATGTATACTTTAAAAGTATGAATTGTGTCCAATCAAGTTCTGGACATTTTCACCATCCTAAATGAAACCCCATTCAAACATTGGTCACTCACATCTCTTGGCAACCTATCTTAAGTAATTATTAATTTACTTTCTTTTCCTATAGATCTGAGTTTTCTGGACATTTCACATATAAACAGGATCATACATGTAGTCTTTTATCACTGGCTTCTTTAATTTGGCCTAATGTTTTCAAGGGTCATCGATATTATAGCATATATCAGTTGCCTTATAGAGTACAATATAGGTTTCTGATCCTTTTAAAATTTTGTATATTGTATGAGGTAGAAGTTTAACTTCATCCTTTAAAACAGGTGCTTACTGCTATAATTTCCCTTTAAGTACTGTTTTAATGGCATTCCATAAGCTTTGGTGTGTTGTTTTTGTTTTTGTATAGCTCAATGGATTTCCTAATCGGATTTTTCTCTTTGTACTCCTGACCAAATTTATGGAGTGCATTGATTTCTATGCACTTTTAATTTACCCAGAGCTTGCCACTGGTGGGGGCTATCTTTATCCCCAACCGTCTAAGGGGACTTGAACCCCTCAACTGTCAAAGGGAAGGCAGGGGACTCGAACCCCCAACCGCCCAGGGGGACTCGAACCCCCCCGACGGCGCAGGGGACTCGAACCCCCCGACCGCCCAGGGGGACTCGAACCCCCGACCACGCAGGGGGACTCGAACCCCCCGACCGCCCAGGGGGACTAGAACCCCCTGTCGATCTATCAGCAGAGGGATGGGGCGTCCCCGCATCCACTCCAGCCCTGGGGAGCATGGCTGCGTCCAGCTTCTCCCCGGTGGGCTATACCCTGGAGCTCCAACCAGACAGACGGATAGGATCCCAATACCTCGGAACCCAATACTTCGAAACCCAATACTTCGAAACCCAATACTTCGAAACCCAATACCTCGAAACCCAATACCTCCGGAGGCTTTCCCTAAAAATTCTGATGCTGGCTCAGTTCTCGTCGTTTGATCCCGGACGAGCCCCCAAATGTTAGGGTCCGTGATCAAAGTAACGAGACTGATACAAAGCGAAGGTCAAGCAAAGCTTTATTTCGCGCCAAGCATCATGAATCGCACTGACCGGTCAGGGCTTTCTTTTATAAAAGATGACAACTTTGACCCCGGCGAGCCTACTCCCAATGAGGTTGCTGACATCTAGGTCGTTTCTCACTGTGTCACTGCTGAGGGTCCTGGAGTGCGGGGCAGGGCCGCTGGCACCGCAGGCGTCAAGGGACCGCTGACAACTGGACCGCAGATGTCTCAGGACCGCAGGCGTCGAGGGACCGCTGGCAACTGGACCGCAGATGTCTCAGGACCGCAGGCGTCGAGGGACCGCTGACAACTGGACCGCAGATGTCTCAGGACCGCAGGCGTCGAGGGAACGCTGACAACTGGACCGCAGATGTCTCAGGACCGCAGGCGTCGAGGGACCGCTGGCAACTGGACCGCAGATGTCTCAGGACCGCAGGCGTCGAGGGACCGCTGGCAACTGGACCGCAGATGTCTCAGGACCGCAGGCGTCGAGGGAACGCTGGCAACTGGACCGCAGATGTCTCAGGACCGCAGGCGTCGAGGGAACGCTGGCAACTGGACCGCAGATGTCTCAGGACCGCAGGCGTCGAGGGACCGCTGGCAACTGGACCGCAGATGTCTCAGGACCGCAGGCGTCGAGGGACCGCTGGCAACTGGACCGCAGATGTCTCAGGACCGCAGGCGTCGAGGGAACGCTGGCAACTGGACCGCAGATGTCTCAGGACCGCAGGCGTCGAGGGAACGCTGACAACTGGACCGCAGATGTCTCAGGACCGCAGGCGTCGAGGGACCGCTGACAACTGGACCGCAGATGTCTCAGGACCGCAGGCGTCGAGGGAACGCTGACAACTGGACCGCAGATGTCTCAGGACCGCAGGCGTCGAGGGACCGCTGGCAACTGGACCGCAGATGTCTCAGGACCGCAGGCGTCGAGGGACCGCTGGCAACTGGACCGCAGATGTCTCAGGACCGCAGGCGTCGAGGGAACGCTGGCAACTGGACCGCAGATGTCTCAGGACCGCAGGCGTCGAGGGACCGCTGGCAACTGGACCGCAGATGTCTCAGGACCGCGGGCGTCGAGGGACCGCTGGCAACTGGACCGCAGATGTCTCAGGACCGCGGGCGTCGAGGGACCGCTGGCAACTGGACCGCAGATGTCTCAGGACCGCGGGCGTCGAGGGACCGCTGGCAACTGGACCGCAGATGTCTCAGGACCGCGGGCGTCGAGGGAACGCTGGCAACTGGACCGCAGATGTCTCAGGACCGCGGGCGTCGAGGGACCGCTGGCAACTGGACCGCAGATGTCTCAGGACCGCGGGCGTCGAGGGACCGCTGACAACTGGACCGCAGACGACTGGACTGCTGGGCCCCCGGAGGCTGGAAGCTGCAGGCGGCAGTGCTCGGGGCCGCCGCCGGAGGATGGAAGCTGCAGGCGGCGGTGCTCGGGGCCGCCGCTGGAGGCTGCAGGCGGCGGCGCTCGGGGCCGCCGCCGGAGGATGGAGGCTGCAGGCGGCGGCGCTCGGGGCCGCCGCCGGAGGATGGAGGCTGCAGGCGGCGGCGCTCGGGGCCGCCGCCGGAGGATGGAGGCTGCAGGCGGCGGCGCTCGGGGCCGCCGCCGGAGGATGGAGGCTGCAGGCGGCGGCGCTCGGGGCCGCCGCCGGAGGATGGAGGCTGCAGGCGGCGGCGCTCGGGGCCGCCGCCGGAGGATGGAGGCTGCAGGCGGCGGCGCTCGGGGCCGCCGCCGGAGGATGGAGGCTGCAGGCGGCGGCGCTCGGGGCCGCCGCCGGAGGATGGAGGCTGCAGGCGGCGGCGCTCGGGGCCGCCGCCGGAGGATGGAGGCTGCAGGCGGCGGCGCTCGGGGCCGCCGCCGGAGGATGGAGGCTGCAGGCGGCGGCGCTCGGGGCCGCCGCTGGAGGCTGCAGGCGGCGGCGCTCGGGGCCGCCGCCGGAGGATGGAGGTTGCAGGCGGCGGCGCTCGGGGCCGCCGCCGGAGGATGGAAGCTGCAGGCGGCGGCGCTCGGGGCCGCCGCCGGAGGATGGAAGCTGCAGGCGGCAGTGCTCGGGGCCGCCGCCGGAGGATGGAAGCTGCAGGCGGCGGCGCTCGGGGCCGCCGCCGGAGGCTGCAGGCGGCGGCGCTCGGGGCCGCCGCCGGAGGCTAGACCGCCGGAAGCTGGAAGCTGCAGGCGGCTCGAGGCTGCAGGCGGCGGCTTGGGGCCCGGGGGAGACTGGAGACTGCAAACATGGTTGTAGCTCTTACAAGAGCTGTTACAGCTCTTCTATTCACCGTTGACTCCCCTGCTCTCCGCCGACTTCACCCGCTCTCCGCCGACTTCCACCGCTCTCCGCACCGCTTCACCGCTCCTGTAGCAGCCCCCGGCCCTCCTGCAGGAGCCCCCCGGCCCTCCTGCAGGAGCCCCCCGGCCCTCCTGCAGGAGCCCCCCGGCCCTCCTGCAGGAGCCCCCTCTTGGCAGCCTAGCAGAGCAACCTTTATGGGGGTGGTTGAGCCCCGCCCCTACACAGGTGGCCAATTGAATTTCAACCTTCCCAGTGGATATACATACGGCTTACTGATTGGATGTCTCCACGCAGTCTGCCCCACCCTTACATTCAGGGTCCACAAGCAAGTTCCTCTGGGAGGGGCAGACCCTTACAATTTTGGAGAGTAAATTATATTTTAATAACACACCTTTATGGATGTTAAATTCTAGATTTGATTGTCTTTAAATGTTTGTTTACTTAAGATAGACAACTTGAGGAAAACTTCAGGGAAGTTGCACTATAGCTCACTTAGACGATCTTGCTTTATAAGTCAGTCACCCCAGATATAGGAAACTGCAGAAAATTGAAGGATTTAAGGGAAGAATCTGACTGAGTTAATGGGAATATCAGAAAAGGTGTTTAACAACAGGGATGCACAGGAAGATGAAAAACAGACAAAAAAAACTGGTTAAGGTTTTGGCATTACATGAGGCAGAGGGGAGATGGGTAGGGGATAGTAAATGGAACGAAAAGCCTAAGCACAGAGAAGGCAGGCGGGAAGACTTAGATTCAGAACAGTGTGCTTACTGTATGGAAAAAGGACACTGGGCCAGGGAGTGCCCCAAAAGGAAGACAACAATGCTTGCCACCAGAGATTGAAGGGTTCATGGTTTGGAGCCCCTCCCCAAACCTGGGGTAAAAATTGAAGTGGAGGGGAAATCAGTTTATTTTTTGATGGACACGGGAGCCCAATTTTCATCATTACTTAAACCTATGGAAACACTACTTGGAGAGGAAGTCTGTACAAGGAGCCAATGGCACAGAGAGACAAAAATGGGCAACAGAAAGGACTTTAAATTTGGCCTCGGGAATAGTTAAACATCAATTTTTAACATTCCTCCTTAATGTCTCATATAACTTGATGGGAAAAGATCTCCTCCACAAGTTAAAAGCTGGCATTCAGTTCTCAGTAGGAGGCATGACTGTAACCTTGAGACAACCCACTGTACAAGTGCTTCTGGCAGCACTATATGAATACCTCCTTTACGAGCCAGTCTCAAAACCAGAGGGGACAAAGTTGGGGGAGCCTTCTCCAAATCCTACAGGAGGAGTTTCCCGAGGTCTGTGCAGAAGGGAAGCCCCCTGGCTTGGCCAAGGAACAACCTCCAGTAGTGGTACAATTAAAGGCAACAGTTATGGCTGTTCACGTTCGGCAGTACCCACCTTCCCTGGGAAGCAAAGGAAGGGATCAGAAAACACATTAACCACTTCCAAAGAGAGGTCATCCTAGTTCCTTACAAATCTCCATGGAACACACATTTGCTGCCCATTAAAAAGGCCAAGACTGGGGAGTACCGACTGGTCTAGGACTTGCGGGAAGTTAATAAATGTGTTGAAGATATCCACCCGATGGTGCCTAACCCCTATACCCTACTCTCCCTCCTAGGCCCCAAAAGAACTGTGGAGCACTCCCATATGGATGCTTGGAAAGCACACCTCCATTGACCATTGCAGCAGAGGAACATGGCAGGTTCGTTCTGTGGGCTCTAAGGCGAAGTACCAAGGCCTTGAGTTGACATGCAGTCTCACGAAGGTGGGTTACAATGCTGATTTGTTACCAGGGAGATCTTAGAGTTTGCTGGTGGCTAAGGGGCCATGCAGGATTCATCTACCCTGAGGGTTTGACACAGGTCCAAGTGCATGGTTTCCTTCTGGGGAGGTGAAATGTTCTGTTGTGTGGCTCAGGGACCACATGTTGAATCATAAGTTAGTATTCCAGAACTGGCCTCTGAGGAAAGGTGCCTGACAACCTAATCTAGAGTTCCAATGAAGTAGTAGGGGCATGTCAGGTTCAAACATCTGACTCAGGCCCATTGACATGGGTGTCTGCCTGGATGTAGGTGATCAGGGTGTTTCAGACTCTATATTTGAGTCCAGAACGGCCTCCAAAATTGGGGTGGGCTCAGGGGCCTTGAAGATTTCTCCCATCTGGTGAGTTTGGGCAACTTTGATGGCACAATTTCCTTGGGGATTGCAGGCACAGTCCTGTGGTGTGGCTACAGAGACCCCATCCTGGAGGGCATGTAAATCATGGTTTTGGGAGAGAAGTCTGCAAACACAAACTCGGCTTAGGGTTAGTGGTGACGTGATCGCAGGCCCAATATACAGACCTGGAGGGCAGCTCATCTGGACCCATAAATCTGGTGACTCGAAGGTGGTAGCACAGGCTTTTCTATCTGGATTGTGTGCCCAGGATGGCCTTGAAATGCAGGTGTGGACTCATGGGTCCATGGGAGAATTTTCCGTTCTAAAGATCTTGGCGGCTCCCATTGTTTGGTGGCTTTCTCAAGGAAGGGAAGAGTGCTGTTTTCCATCTTATGCATGCCTCAAAACAGGGATTCAAGAGGCGGGCTCTGGGTCAGGGTGCTTGGAAAATCCCACCAAGTCATAGGATTTGGGCCTAGTGGTATAGCAGGCCTGCAATATGGGATCCTGGTGGTGCACCTGAGAGGGCTTGTTCGAAAACATGCTCAGGCTGAGGGTCACAATGCCTTTTTGTGCCCAGCGTGGCCCTCAGGAATGGGCGTGGTTTCATTGGCCATGAGCTGGCTCCCAGTTTGAGGGTTGGACAATAATCCCAACAGCCAGGTTTCCTGCCATGGAAAGGAGGAGTTCTGTATTGTGCTTCAGGTTCCCCCATTGGCAGGGATTCCAGCAAAAGTCTGGGGACAGGTGCCTGAATACCAAGGATGGGTAGAGATGACAAACTTTGTCCATGACCTGTCTCACATTCTGGCTATGGGGCCCGCTCTCTGGGTTCCTGACACTAGGTAAGGGCTCAGGCTCAGTCATACACAGCACTAGTGGCCAGGAAGCCTACAAATTGTGATTCCCTTGAAGGCCGAGCAGATTGAATCTCATGTGGGGTTTCTGGGCAGACCCACCATGCACTTCTTCTTCCTATGGGGAAGGAATAATGCTGTGTGGTAGCTCCAGAATTCCCTATCACAAGGGCTTGGGGACCAGTAGGGTGAGGATGGTACTGTAAACATAAGCTACAGATCAATTCAGTGCCAAGCGGAAGGCAGTTCCAGTGTGCAGTGGTTGATTCGAGATATCCAGCACCTGAGTAAGGGTGGAGGTCAGATGCCTGTTCACACTGGAGTTTGTATCTCTTATGACCGACTAAAGGAAGGGTGGTCTCAAAAAGCCATGGAGGATGTCCCACGCTGGCACTTGTGAGATTCTCCAAACAGCAAGGCTTTCTTCTACTGGAGTTGGGGATTCTGGTTTGTTTGCTCCAGTGTCCTCCATGTGGAGAGTTTGGGTAGTACAGCTCTCCCGCATGGCTACCTTGAAAGCCCACCTCCATTGTCCATTGCAGCTGAGGAATATGGAAGGTTTGTTCTGGTGGCTCTGGTGTGAAATACCAAGGGCGATGTATTAACATGAAATCTCTTTCAGATGGGTCACAATGCTGGTTTGTTAGCAAGGAAATCTTAGAATGTCCTGGTGGCTAAGGGGCCATGCAGGATTCTCCCACCTGGAGGGCTTGACACAGGTCGAAGGACATGGTTTCCTTCTGGGGACAGGAGATGTTCTGTTCTGTGGCTCAGAGAACACAGGTTGTATCATAAGTTGATATTCCAGAACAGGTCTCTGAGGACAAATGCCTGAACACCTAATCTAGGGTTCCAGTGAGGTATTAGGGGCATGTCAGTTTCAATCTTCTCACTCAGGACCATTGACTTGAGTGTCTGCCAGATGTAGGTGATCAGGGAGATTCAGAATACACATTTACTTCCAGAGCGGCCTCCAATATTGTGGTGGGCTCAGGGGTCTTGCAGGTTTCTCCTAATCTGGAGGGTTTGGGAAACTGTGAGGGGCAAATTTTCCTTGGGGATGACAGGCACAGTCCTGTGGTTTGGCTCCAGAGACCCCATCCTGGAGGGCATTTGAGCCATGGTTTTGGGACAGAAATCTGCAAACATAAAGTCGGGTTAGTGTTAGTAGCGAGATGATCACAGGCCCATAGCATAGACCTGGATGGCAGCTTGTCAGGAACTGTACTTAGGGTGACTTGAAAGAGGTAGCACAGGCTTTTCTATCTGTATTTGGTGTCCAGGATGGCCTCAGATTGCAGGTGTGGTCTCATGGGTCCATTGGATATTTTTCCTCTCTAAGGATCCTGGCAGCTCCCAAAACTTTGGTGGCTTTTTCGGGGAAGAGAAGAGTGCTGTTTTCCATCTAAGGGGTGCCCCAAAAGAGAAATTCCAGAGATGGAAACTGGGTACTGGCACTTGGAAAATCTCACCAAGGGTTAGAATTTGGGCCTAGGGGTGTACCAGACTGGCAAAGCAGGATACTGGTGGTGAAACTGAGAGTGCTTGTCTGAAAGCATGCTCAGGCTGAGGGTAAAAATGCCTCTTTGATCCCAGGGGGGCCCTCATGAGTGGGTGTGGTCTCATTGGCAATGCAGCTGGCTCCCACACTGATGGTTGGACACCCATCCCAACAGCCAGGTTTCCTGCCATGGGGAAGGAGGAGTTCTCCATTGTGCTTCAAGTTTCCCCATTGGCAGGGATTCCACCAAAAGACTGGCGACAGAAGCCTAAATACGAAGGATGGGTAGATATGAAGGACTTGAGCCACGGCCGGTCTGCATGCTGGATATGGGCCCCACCCTCTGGATGGATGACACGAGGTCGGGGCTCAGGCTCTGTCAGACACAGCACTAGTGGCCAGGTCAGCCTATAAATCGGGGTCCCCTCAAAGGCTGAGCAGATTGTTCCTCATGTGGGGTTTCTGGGAAGACTGACCAGGCACTTCTTCTTTCTATGGGGAAGGCAGAATGCTGCATTGTGGTTCCAGAATTCCCTCTTAACAAGGCTTGGAGACCAGTAGGGTGAGGATTGAATTGTAAAACCAAGCTACGGTTCAATTCAGTGCCAAGTGGAAGGCAGTTCCAATATGAAGCACCTTATTTGAGAAACCAGCACCTGAGTAAGGGCAGTTGTCAGATGTTTGCTCACACTGGAGTTTGTATCTATGATGATAGACAAATGGAGTGGTGGCATCAAGAAGCCATGGAGGATTTCCCACGCTGAGACTTGTGAGATGCTCCAAACAGCAAGGTTTCCTTCTACTGGACAAGTGGAGTCTGGTTTGTTTGTTCTAGTTTCCCCCATGTGGAAAGTTTCCGTAATAGAGCATTCCCACATGGATACCAGGAAAGCAAACCTTCATTCTCCATTGCAGCTGAGGAACATGGCAGGATTTTTCTGGTGGCTCTGGTGCGAAGTACCAAGGGCGATGAATTAACCTGGAGTCTCTTTCAGATGGGTTCCAATGTTGGTTTTTACCAAGGAACACTTAGAATGTCCTGGTGCTAAGGGGCCAAGCAGGATTCTACTACCCAGTGGGTTTGACAGAGGTCGAAGAGCACGGTTTCTTTCTGGAAACAGGAGATGGTCTTGTTATATCATAAGTTGGTATTCCAGAAGAAGCCTCTGAGGACAATGCCTGTAAACCTAATCTAGGATTCCAGTGAGGTCCTAGGGGCATGTCAGTTTCAATCTTCTGACACCGGACCATTGACTTTGGCATATGCCAGATTTAGGTGATCAGGGTGTTTCAGACTGTGCATTTGTGTACAGAGCAGCCTCCAATATGGAGGTGGTCCCAGGCACATTTGAGGTTTCTCCTAATCTAGATGGTTTGGGAAACTGGGACGGGCAAATTTTCCTTGGGGATGGAAGGCACAGTCCTGTGGTGTGGCTCCAAAAACCCCATCCTGGAGGACATATGAGCAATGGTTTTGGGAGAGAAGACTGCAAACTCAAACTCGGGATAGGCTTAGTAATGAGGTGATCACAGGCCCAATGTGTAGACCTGGAGGAGAGCTCGTCAGGAACTGTAATTAGGGTGACTGGAAGGCAGTAACACAGGCTTTCCTATATGGACTGTGTGTTTGGATGGCCTCAGAATGCAGGTGTGGTCTCATGGGTCCACTGGAGATTTTCTTCCTTAAGTATCCTGGTGGCTCCCAATAGTTTGGTGGCTTTCTCGGGGAAGGGGAGAGTGCTGTTTTCCATCGTAGGGGTGCCCCAAAACAGGGATTCTGGAGACGGGTCTGGGCGCCAAGAGATTCCCACCAAGGGTTAGGATTTGGGCCTAGGGGCATACCAGCCCTGCAATGCGGGATCCTGGTGGTGCAATAGAGAGGGCTTATTTGAAAGCATGCTCAGGTTGAGGATCACAATGCCTGTTTATTCCCAAGGCGACCTATAGGAGTGGGCATGGCCTCACTGCCCATACAGCTGGCTCCCTTTCAGGGTTGGACACCCGTCCCAACAGTTAGGTTATATGCCATGGGGAAGGAGAAGTTCGCTATTGGGTTTCAGGTTCCCCCATTGGCACGGATTCCAGCAAAGGTTTGGGGATAGATACCGGATAACTAGGATGGGTAGAGAGGACTGATTGAGCCATGAGCAGTCTCACTTGCTGGATATGCGAACCACTCTCTGGGTGGCTGACACGAAGTCATGGCTCAGGCTCTGTCAGAAACAGCACTGTTGGCCAGGGCAGCTGATAAATCGGGGATCCTCAAGGGCTCAGCAAATGATCCTCATGTGGAGTTTCTGGACAGTCTCACCAGGCATTCTTCTTTCAATGGGGAAGGCGGAATGCTGCATTGTTGTTCCAGAATTCCCTATCAAGAGGGTTTGGGGACCAGTCGGGTGAGGATGGAGTTGTAAACACTAGCTACGGTTCAATTCAGTGCCAAGCGGTAGACAGTTCCAAATGGGAGCAGCTTATTCGAGATAGCCAGCACCTGAGTAGGGGGGGGAGTCAGATATTTGCTCACACTGGAGTTTGTGTCTATGATGTCTGACAAATGGAGGGCTGGTGTCAAGAGGCTACAGAGAATTCCCCACACTGTGGCTTGTGAGATGCTCCAAACAGCAAGGTTTTCTTCTACAGGACAGGTGGAGTCTGCTTTGGTTGTTCCACAGTCCTCCATGTGGAAAGTTTGGGTAGCAGAGCTCTCCCGCATTGATGCCTGGAAAGCACACGTGCATTAATGATTGCACCTGAGGATCATGGCATGTTCCTTCTGTTGCCTCTGGGGCGAAGTACCAAGGCCTGAAGTTGACATGAAATCTCTTACAGATGTTTCACTATGCTGGTTTTTTTTTTTTTTTTTTTTTTTTTTTTACCAGAGAGATCTTAAAATATGCTGGTGGCTAAGGGGCCATGCAGGATTCTCCCACCTTGAGGGTTTTATACAGGTCCAAGGGCATGGTTTGCTTCTAGGGATAGGAGATGTTCTGTTGCGTGACTCAGGGACCACATGTTGTACCCTACGTTGGTATTCTAGAACAGATGAAAAATGCCTGAAAACCTAATCTAGGCTTCCAATGAGGTCCTAGGGGCATGTCAGGCTCAATCTTCTGACTTAGGCCCATTGACTTGGGTGTCTGCCTCAATGGAGGTGATCATGGTGTTTCAGACCACGCATTTGCAACCAGACTGGCCTCTAATAGTGGGATGGGCTCAGGGGCCTTGAAGGTTTCTCCTAAACTGGAGGGTTTGGGCAAATGTGATGGCCATAGTTTCCTTGGGGATTGCAGGCACAGTCCTCTGGTGTGGATCCAGAGACCCCATCCTGGAGGGCATGTGAGCCATGGTTTTGGGCGAGAAGTCTGCATACACAAACTCAGGTTAGGGTTAGTGGAGAAGTGATCACAGACCCAATGCATAGAGCTGGAGGGCAGCTCATCAGGAACTGTAATTAGGGTGCCTCGAAAGCGGTAGCACAGGCTTTTATATCTGGGTTGTGTGTCGAGGATGGCCTCATAATGCAGGTGTGGTCTCATGGGTCCATGGGAGACTGTTCCTCTCTATAGAACCTGCTTGCTCCTGTAATTTGGTGGCTTTTTCGTGGAAGGGAAGAGTGATGGTTTCCAACTTATGTGTGCCCCACAATAGGGATTCAAGAGATGGGCTTTGGGTATGGGCGCCTGAAAAATCCCACCAAGCGTTAGGATTTGTGTCTACGGGCGTACCAGTCCTTCAAAGCCCGATCCTGGAGGTTAAACTGAGAAGGCTGGCTTGAAAGCATGCTCAAACTGAGGGTCATAATACCTGTTTGTCCCCAGGGCGGCCCTCAGGTGTCGGTGTGGTCTCATTGGCCATGCACCTGGTTCCCACTCTGAGGGTTGGAAACCCATCCCAAAAGCCACGTTTCCTGCCGTGGGGAAATAGGAGTTTCTATTGTGCTTCAGGTTTCTCCATTAGCAGGGATTCCAGCAAAGTTCTGGGGACATATGACTGAATACTAAGGATCGGTAGAGATGACGGATGTCGGCCATCTCTGGTCTCACATGCTGGATATGGGCCCGGCTCTATGGGTGGCTGACAAGAGGTCAGGGCTCAGGCTCTCTCAGACACAGCAGTTGTGGCCAGGGTACCTAGAGATTGGGGTTCCCTAGAGGGTTGAGCAGACAGATCCTCATGTGGGATTTTCTGGCAGTCTCAATGGGCACATCTTCTTTCTATGGGGAAGACAGAATGCTGTGCTGTGGCTCCAGAATTCCTCATCAAGAAGGCATGAAGATGAGTACAATGAGGATGGAATTTTAAACCCAAGCCACTGTTATATTCAGTGCCAGGCGGAAGATAGTTCCAGTGTGCAGAGTCTTATTCGAGATATCTAGGGCGTGAGTAAGGGAGGATGTCAGATGTTCGCTCACAGTGGAGTTTGTGTCTATGATAAACAACAAATGGAGGCATGGTGTCAAGAGGCCCTGTAGGATTTCCCACGCTGAGGCTTGTGAGATGCTCCAAACAGAAAGGTTTCCTTCTACTAGACAGATGGAATCTGGTTTGTTTGCTATAGGGTCCCCCATGTAGAAAGATTAGGTAGTGGATCTCTCCCGCATGGATGCCTGGAATGCACACCTCCATTGAGCATTGCATTGAGGAACATGACAGGTTCATTCTGGTGGCACTGGGGCGAAGTACCAAGGCCTTGAGGTGACATTGAATGTCTTGCAGAAAGGCCACAATGATGGTTTGTTACCAGGGAGATATTTGAATGTGCTGGTGGGTAAGGTGCCATACAGGATTCTCCTTCCCTGAGGGATTGGCAAAGTTCAAAGAGCATGGTTTCCTTCTGTGGACAGGAGATGTTCTCTTGTATGGCCCAGGGCCCTAAGATTGTATCAGAATGTGGTATTTCAGAACAGGCCACTGAGGACAAATTCCTGAAAACGTAGTCGAGGGTTCCAATGTGGTCCTAGGGGCCTGCCAGGTTTAATCTTCTGACTCAGGACCATTGACTTGGCTGTCTGCCTGGATGTAGGTGTTCAGGTATTTTCAGACTGTGCATCTCCATCAAGAATGGCCGCTGATATAGGGGTGGGATCAGGGCCTTGCTGCTTTCTCTTAATCTGGCAGGTTTGGGCAACTGTGATGGGCACAGTTTCTTTGGGGATGGCAGGCACAGACCTGTGGTTTGTCTCCAGAGACCCCATCCTTGAGGGCATGAGAGCCATGGTTTTGGGATGGAAGTCTGCATACACAAATTCGGGTTAGGGTTAGTGGAGTGGTGGTTTCAGGCCAAACGCATAGACCTAGAGGGAAACACATCAGGAAAAGGAAATAGGGTGACTGGAAGGCGGTAGCACAGGGTTTTCTATCTGTATTGTGTGTCCAGTATGGGTTGGCAATGCAGGTGTCGTCTCATTGGTCCACAGGAGACTCTTCCTTTCTAAGGATCCTGGTGGATCTCCATAGATTGGTGTCATTTTTGGTGAAGAGAAGAGTGCTCTTTGCCATATTAGGGGTGCCACAAAACAGGGATTCCCGACACGGGCTCTGGGTCTGGGCTCCTCCAAAATCCTACCATATGTTAGGATTGCCAGGCAAGCAATGCAGGATCCTGGTAGTGCAACTGAGAGGGCGTGTTTGAAAGTGCTCAGGCTGAGGGTCACAATGCCTGTTTGTGCCCAGGCCGGCCCTCAGGAGTGTGCATGGTCTTATTGTTCCATGCAGCTTTCTCCCACTTTGAGGACTGGACACACATCTGAACAGTCAGGCTTCCTGCCATGGGAAAGAAGAGTTCTCTATTGTTCTTCAGGTACCCTTATTGGCACTATTTCCAGCAAAGGTCTGGGAAAGGTGCCTGAATACCAAGGATGTGTAGAGATGACAGAATTGGGCAATGGCCTTTTTCACATGCTAGTAATGGGACCCACTCTCTGTATGGCTGACTCTATTTCGGGGCTCATGCTCTGTCAGGCACAGCACTAGTGGCCAGGGCACCCTTTAAATTGGGGTTCCCTTGAGGGCCAAGCAGATGATCCTCATGTGGGGTTTCTGGATAGATTCACCAGGCCCTTCTTTCTATACAGCAGGCAGGATGTTACGTTGTGGCTCAAGAATTCCCTATCCAGAGGGCTAGGGGACCAGTAGGGTGAGGATGGATTTGTAAACACAAGCTACAGTTCAATTCAGTGCCATGAGGAATCCACTTCCAATGTACAGCAGCTTATTCGAGATTTCCAACAGCCAAGTAAGGGCGGATGTCAGATGTTTGCTCACACTGGATTTTGTGTCCATGATGACCGTCAAAAGGAGGGGTGGCGTCAATATCCCATGGAGGATTTCCCACGCTGAGGCCTGTGATATGCTCCAAACTGCAAGGCCCTTCTCCTAGACAGGTGGAGTCTGGTTTGTTTGCTCCAGGGTCCCCCATGTGGAAAGTATGGGTAGCCGAGCTCTCCAACTTGGATGCCTGGAAAGCACACCTCCATTGACCTTTGAGGCTGAGGAACATGACAGGTTCGTTCTGGTGGCGCTGGGGCGAAGTTCCAAGGCCTTGAGATGACATGGAATCTCTTGCAGATGGGTCAGAATGCTGGATTGTTACCAGGGAGATCATAGAATGTGCTGGTGGCTAAGTTTCTGTGCAGAATTCCCCTACCCTGAGGGTTTGCAAAGGTTGAAGATCACGGTTTACTTCTGGGGACAGGAGATGTAATGGGGTGTGGCTCAGAGAAAACCCATTGTATCATTAGTTGGTATTCCAGAACAGGCCTCTGAGGACAGATGCCTGAACACCTAATCTAGGGTTCCAATGAGGTCCTAGGGGTATGTCAGTTTCAATCTTCTGACTCAGGACTGGTGAATACCAAGGATGGGTAGAGGTGATGGAGTAGGGCCATTGCCGGTCCCACATGCTACATATGGGTCCCGCTCTCTGGGCTCAGGCTCTCTCAAACACAGCACTAGTGGTCAGGGAAGCCTATAAACTGGGGTTCCCTCGAGGTCTGAGCAGATTGATCCTCATGTGGGGTTTCTGGGCAAACTCACCAGGCAATTCTTCTTTCATGGGGAAGGCAGAATGCTGCATTGTGGCTCTAGAATTCCCTATCAAGAGGCCTTTGGTGCCAGTAGGGTGAGGATGGAATTGTAAACACATGCTATGGTTCAACTCAGTGCTAAGCCGAAGGCAGTTCCAATGTGCAGCAGCTTATTCGAGATATCCAGCACCTGAGTAAGGGCGGCTTTCACATATTTGCTCACACTGGAGTTTGTGTCTACGATGAGTAAGAAATGGAGGGGTGGCATCAAGAGGTCATGGAGGACTTCCTATGCCGAGGCTTCTGAGATGCTCCAAACAGCAAGGTCCTTCTCCTGGACAGGTGGAGTCTGGTTTGTTTGCTCCAGTGTCCCCCATGTGGAAAGTATTGGTAGGAGAGCTCTCCCATATGGATGCCTTGAAAGCACACCTCCATTGTCCTTTGCAGCTGAGGAACATGACAGGTATGTTATGATGGCTCTGGGGCGATGGACCAAGGACTTAAGTTGACTTGGAATCTCTTACAGTGGGATCACAAAGCTGGTTTGTTACCAGGGAGTTTTTAGAATGTTCTGGTGGCTAAGGTGCCTTGCAGGATTTTCCTACCCTTAGGGTTTGGTACAGGTCAAAGAGCATGGTGTCCTTCTGGGGAAAGGAGATGTTGTGTTGTATGGCCCAGGGACAACATGTTGTATCCTATGTTGGTATTCCAGAAAAAATCATAGAGGTCAGAAGCCTTAAATCTTAATCTAGGGTTCCAGTGCGATCCTAGGGGCATGTCAGTTTCAATCTTCTGACTCAGTACCATGGACATGGGTGTCTGTCTGGATGTAGGTGATCAGGTTGTTTCAGACTGTGCATTTGCTTCCAGAGCGGCCACCAACATTGGGGTGGGCTCAGGGGACTTGCAGGCTTCTCATAATCTAGAAGGTTTGGGCAACTGTAGCATGCACAGGGTCCTTGTGGATGTCAGCAGTCCTAGGGTGTGGCTCCAGAGACCCCATCCTGGAAGGTATATGAGCCATGGGTTTTGGAAAGAAATCTGCAAACACAAATTTTGGTTAAGGTTAGTGGCGTGGAGGTCGCAGGCCCAATGCATAGACCTGGAGGGGACCTCATAAGGAACTGTAAATAGGGTGATGGGAAGGTGGTAGCATAGGCTTTTCTATCTGGATTGTGTGTCCAGGATGGCCTCGGTATGCAGGTGTGGTCTCATGGTCCATGGGACACTTTTCCTCTCTAAGGATCCTGGTGGTTCCCCATAGTTTTGTGGCTTTATCGGGTAAGGGAAAAATGCTGTTTTGCATCTTAGGGATGCCCCAAAACAGGGATTCCAGAGACGGGATCTAGGTTTGGGCCCCTGAAAAATCCCACCCTATGTTAGGATTTGGGCATAGGGGCATACTAGTACTGAAATGCGAGATCGTGGTGGTGCAACTGAGAGGGATTGTTTTGAAGCATGCTCAGGCTGAACTTCACCATGCCTGTTTGTGCCCAGGGCCGTCCTTAGGAGTGGGTGTGGTCTCATTGGCCATGCAGCTAGCGCCTAGTTTGAGGGTTGGACACCCATCCCAACAGCCTGGTTTCCTTCCATGGAGAAGGAGGTGTTCTCTATTGGGCTTCAGGTGCCCCCATTGTCAGGGATTCCAGCGAAGTACTGGGGAAAGATGCCTGAATATCAAGGATGGGTAGACATGAGGAAGTAGGGCCATGACCCGTCCCACATGCTATGGGTCCAGCTCTGTAGGTGGCTTACACTAGGTCGGGGCTCATTCTCTGACAGACAAAGCACTAGTGGCTAGGGCAGCCTATAAATCGGGGTTACCCTGATAGCCGAGCAAATTGATCCTCATGTGGGGTTCTTGGGCAGACTCACCAGGCACTTTTTCTTTCTATAGAGAAGGCAGAATGCTGTGTTGTGGCTATAGAATTATCTGTCAAGGGGCCTTGTGGACCAGTAGATTAAGGATGGACTTGTAAACACAACCTACAGTTGAATTTAGTGCCAAGCAGAAGACAGTTCCTATGTGCAGTGGCTTCTTCGAGATATACAGCACTTGAGTAAGGGCGGATGTCCGATATAAGCTCACACTGGAGTTTGTGTCTGTGATGACTGACAAATGGAGGGGTGGCATCAAGAGGCCATGGAGGATTTCCCATGCTGAGGGTCCTTGGATAGAAATGTCCCCATGAACCCATGAGACCACACCTGAATTCCAAAGCCATCCTGGACACACAATCCAGATAGAAAAACATGTGCTACCGCCTTCCCAACATGCTAATTACAGTTCCTGATGAGCTGCCCTCTAGGTCTATGCAATGAGCCTGTGACCTCCATGCCACTAACCCTATCCCGAATTTGTGTTTTCAGATTTCTCTCCAAAAACCATGGCTCACATATCCTCCAGGATATGGGTCTCTGGATCCACACCACAGGACTGTGTCGGCCATCCACAAGGAAACTGTACCCATCACAGTTGCCCAAACCTTCCAGATTAGGAGAAACCTGCAAGTCCCCTGAGCCCACCCCAATACTGTCGGCCACTCCGGACGCAAATACACAGTGTGAAACACCCTGATCACCTACATCCAGTCAGACAGCCAAGTCAATGATCCTGAGTCAGATGATTGAACCTGACATGCCTCTATGACCTCATTGGAACCCGGGATTAGGTTTTCAGGCATCTGTCCTCAGGAGCCTTTTCTGGAATACCAACTTATGATACAAGAGGTGGTCCCTGAGACACATAATAGAACATCTCCTGTCCCCAGAAGAAAACTGTGCTCTTCAACCTGTGCCAAACCCTCAGGTTAGCAGATTCTTGCATGGCATCTTAGCCACCGGCACATTTTAAGATCTCTCTGGTAACAAACCAGCATTGTGGCCAATCTGCAAGAGATTCCAAGTCAATTCAAGGAATGTTCCTTTGCCCCATAGCCACTAGAACGAACCTGCCATGTACCTCAGATGCAATGGTCAATGGAGGGGTGCTTTCCAGAGATACTTGTGAGAGAGCTCTGTTACCCATACTTTCCACATGGGGGACCCTGGAGCAAACAAACCAGACTCCATCTGTCCAGTAGAAGGAAACCTTGCTGTTTGGAATATCTCACAAGCCTCAGCGTGGGAAATCCTCCATGTCCTCTTGACAGCATTGCTCCATTTGTTAGTCATCAAGACACAAACTCCATTGTGAGCAAATATCTGACATCCGCCCTTACACGGGTGCTGGCTATCTCGAATAAGCCTCTGCATATTGGAACTGCCTTCTGTGTCACACTGAATTGGACCATAGCCTATGTTTACAATTCCATCCTCATCCTACTGCATCCTACTGGTCCCCAGGGCCTCTTGATAGGGAATTCTAGAGCCACAATGCCGCATTCTGCCTTCCCTATAGAAAGAAGATGTGCCTGGTGAGTCTGACCAGAAACCCTATATGAAGATAAATCTGCTCGGCCCTCAAGGGAAACCCGATTTATATGCTGCCCTGGACACTAGTACTGTGTTTGACAGAGCCTGAGCCCTGACCTAGTGTCAGCCACCCAGAGAGCAGGCCCAATTTCTAGCATGTGGGACCGACCATGACCTTACTCCACCATCTCTACCCATGCTTGGTATTCAGGTACCTGTCACCAGACCTTTGCTGGAATCCCTGACAATGGGGGAACCTAAAGACCAATGGAGAACTCCTCCTTCCCCAAGGCAGGAAAACCTGGCTATTCAGATGGGTGTCCAACCCTCAAAGTGGAAGCCAGCTGCATGGCCAAGTAGACCACATCCACTCCTGAGGGCTGCCCTTGAAACAAAGAGGCATTGTGACCCACACCTTGAGTATGTTTTCAAACAAGCCATCTCAGTTGCCCCTGCAGGATCCTGCATTGCAGACCTTGTACACCCGTAGGCCCAATCCCAACCCTTGTTGGGATTTTCCAACCACCCTGACCCGGAGCCTTTCTCTGGCATCCCTGTATTGGGGCACCCCTATCATGGTAAACAGCACTCTTCCCTCCCCCGAAAAAGTCACCAAACAATGGAGAGTCACCACGATTATTAGAAAGGAAATGTCTCACATGGACCCAAGAGAACACACCTGCATTCAGAAGCCATCCTGGACACATAATCCAGATAGGAAAGCTTGTGCTATGGCCCTCCAGTCACACTAATTACAGTTCCTGACAAGCTGCCCTCCAGTTCTACGCACTGGGCCTGCGATCACCATGCCACTAACCCTAATCCGAATTGGTGTTTACAGAATTCTCTCCCAAAACTATGGCTCATATGCCCTCCAGGGTAGGGTCTCTGGAACCATACCACAGGACTGTGCCTGCCATCACCAAGGAAACTGTGCCCGACACAGTTTTCCAAACCTTCCAGATTAGGAGAAACCTGCAAGGCACCTGAGCCCACCATATTATTAGAGGCCTCTCTGGACTCAAATGTGCAGTCTGAAACACCCTGTTCACCTACATCCAGGCAGAGAGCCACGTCAATGGTCCTGAGTCAGAAGACTGAACCTGACATGCCCCTAGGACCTCATTGGAAGCCTAGACTAGGTTTTCAGGCATCTGTCCTCAGAGGCCTGTTCGGGAACACCAACTTACCATAGAATATGTGCTCCCTCAGCCACACAACAGAACACCTCCTGTCCCCAGAAGAAAACCATGATCTTCGACCTTTGCCAAACCTCAGGTTTTTTATACCTCAGGTTTCCCACCAAATGAGGGATTCCAGAACAGAGCCCTGGATAGGGGCGATTGGACAAACCGACCTCTGGTTAAGATTGGGGGCCTAGGAACATGGCAAACTCCATATGCGGGCTCTTGGTCCAGCCAGTGGGTGGCCTTTTTTGAAAACAGAACTCACGCTGAGGGTCACAATGCTTGTTTGTGCGAAACGCGGCCTTCAAGCTTGGGCAGGTCCTCATGGAAGATGCTAGTTTATCCTACACTGAATTTTGGACAACATGCCAACCACAGGTTTTCTTGCCATGGGGAAGGAGGAGTTCTGATTTTTGTATCACGTTCACCCCTGGGCAGAGATGGAAGATAAGGACTAGGTTCTGAAACCTGAAATCCAAGGTTGGGAAGAGATGACGACGTAAGGCCATGGCGAGTCTGATGTGCTCAGTGTGAGGCAAGCTGTCTGGGTGTCGGTGGGGAGGTTTGGGATAAGGCTCCTTCTGGCAGGGCATTAATGCCCAGGGTAGACTGTGTAATTGGGGTATAGCCGAGTGGCGTGCAGGTTGATCCTCATTTGTGGTTTCTGGGTAAACCCATAAAGCGATGTTTTTCTTCTGGAGAGCAGGCAGAGTTCTGCATTGTGGCTCCAGAATTGCCAAACAGGGGGCTTATGGGCCAGGAATGTGAGGACAGAAATCTGAGAACACAGGATAGGCTTAGGTTTTTGGGCGAGGGCATGGCAGGCACACTCTGCAGAGCTGAATCGAGATCTCGTGCATCTGAAGTCAGGGCGAGGATCAGACATTGGCTCAGGTTCGTGTTTCTGTCCATGATGACCCCTTCATGAAGGAGGCAGGGAATCACGAGGCCATGGAGGTTTTCCTTCGATGGGAGTTGTGAGAATCTCCAAACCACAAGGATTCCCTCTGCGGGACAATTGAGACCTGTTGGATGGCTCAAGGACCTCCCATAAGGAATGACTCCAGAGCAGGGTTCTAAGGATGGATGCCTGGACATCCTGCCTCGCATTCCAATTGTATCCTCTCAACAAGACAGGATCGATCATTGGCTCTGGGGGAGCAACCTAGGGGGGTGAGATGAAATGGACTCTCCTGCGGATTAATGTGTGTTTGTGTTCATGGAGACCTTTGAATGTGGAGGTGGCACAAGGGCACTGAAGGTTTCTCCCAACCGGCAGTTTTGAGACAGCTCCAAAGAGTAAGTTTCCCAGGTGGAGATGAGATTTGTTCTGATGGGTGCCTCAGGAAACCCTCATATGCTGGTATTGAAAACCAGGCCTCTGTGGAGAGATGCCTGGAAAGCAAAGCAACGGATTCGATTAGGGCCTAGGGGCCTGTCCGGTTCAATCTATTTCTCTGGGGAAATCTGTCTATTGGTCTGAGTGGAGGTAGTTGCTCCACTGGTGACAGATCACCCCTGTTTCTCCCAGGCAGCCTACACTATTGTGATTGCTTCAGGGACTTTGGAGGTTTCTCCTAATCTCTAGCGTTTAGCCAATGGAATGGGCAGAATTCCCTTTGAGAGGGCAGGCACAGTCGTGAGTTGTGGCTCCAGGGGCCCCAGCCTGGAGGGTGTGTGGGCCAGGGCTGTGGGGACAGAAGTCTGAAAACACAAACTCGGCTTAGGGTTGGGGACGTAGGTATGGCAAGACCAATCTACAGATCATGAGGAGAACTCTTTGGGATATGAACAAAGGGCGAGTGTGAGGCACTTGCTCAGGTTTTTCTCTGGATTTTGTATCAGTGATGGCGGTTGAATGTCATGGTGGCACCAATCAGAACAAGTTGGGAGAAACCTCCAACAACCCCAAGTCTATACTAAGATTGTAGACCGCCCAGGACAAACAGGGGCTATCTGCCACCAGCTGAGCAACTATCTCCACTCAGACCCGGAGACAGATGTCCCCAGAGAAGAAGATTGAACCGGACAGGCCCCTAGGACCTCATCAGACCCATTGATTTGGTTTCCAGCCATCTCTCCTCAGAGGCCTGGTTTCCAATAGCCACATATGGGGCTTTCCTGAGGCACCCATCAGAACAAATCTCGTCTCCATATGGGAAACTTGCACGTGGGGCTGTGTCAAAACCTGTGGTTAGTAGAAACCTTCAGGACCCTGGTGCCACCTCCCCATTCCAAGGTCCCCATGGACACAAGCCCACATTATGACCCATGCAAAGGAGAGTCCATTTCAGCTCAGCCCCCTTGGTTGCTCCCCCAGAGCCAGCAGATCAAACCTGTCTTATCGCAAGGAGACAATTGGAATGCTAGGCGGGCAGCCCAGGCATCCATTCATAGAACCCTGCTCTGGAGTCATCCCTATGTGATGTCCTGGAGCCATCCAACAGGTCTCAATTTTCCTGCAGAAGGAATCCTTGCAGGTTGGAGCATCTCACAACTGCCATCGTGGGAAAACCTCCATGGCCGGGAGATGCCCCGCCCCCTTTATGAAGGGTGCATCATGGACAGAAACTCCAACCCGAGCCAATGTCTTATTCCTTGCCCTGACTTCAGATGCATGAGATCTCGATTCAGCTCTGCAGAGTGTGCCTGCCGTGCCCTCGCCCCGAAACCTATACCTAGCTTGTGTTCTCAGACTTCTGTCCTCACACTCTTGGCCCACAAGCCCTCAGGATGGCAATTCTGGAACCACAATGCATCACTCTGCCTGCTCTCCAGAAGATAAACGTTGCCCTATGGGGCTACCCAGAAACCCCAAATAAGGATCAACCTGCATGCAACTCTACTGTTCCCCAATTATACAGTCTATCCTGAGCACTAATGCCCTGTCTGACACAGCCTGATCCCAAACCTCCCAAACATTCCGACCGACACCCAGACAGTTGGCAGCACACTGAACATATCGGACCCGCCATGGCCTTAGGTCCTCATCTCTTCCCAAACTCGTTTTTCAGGCTTCACAACCTAGACCTTAACTCCAATCAAGGCCCAGGGGTGAATGTGATGCAGAAGTCAGAACTCCTCCTTTGCTGTGGCCAAGAATCCTTATGGTTGGCATGTTTTCCAACATTCAGAGTAGGAGAAACCAGCATGACCCATGGGGCCCCACCCATGCTTGAGAGCTGCATTGGGCACAAACACGCATTGTGACCCTCAGCGTGAGTCCTGTCCTCAAGTAAGGCCTGTCAGTGGCTGGACCAAGAACCCACATATGGGGCTTGCTATGGCCCTAGGTCCCCATTCTCACTCAGAGGTCGGTTTGTCCATTCACCTCTCCCCAGGGCTATGCTCTGGAATCCCTCTTTTGGTGGGACACCTGAGGTAGAAAAACAGAATGGACTCCTCCCATCCCACAGAATCACCCCAAACTCTTGGGATCGAATCAAATCTCCAAAGAAGGAGACTCAACCATGGCCCATGAGGCCACCTGAACATTCCATGGCCATCGGTGACACAAAAACCAGAGACAAAAGCCTGAGCAAGGTCCTCACTCTTGCCCTTTGTTCATATCCCAAAGAGTTCTCTTCATGGTCTATAGATTCGGTCTGCCATACCTATATCCCCAAACTTAAGCCAAGTTTGTGTTTTCAGACTTCCGTCCCCACAGCCCTGGCCCAAACACACTCCAGGCTGGGGTCCCTGGAGTGACACCTCAGGACTGTGCATGCCTTCTCAAAGGGTATTCTGCCCATTCCATTGTCCACAACCATACAAGTTAGGAGAAACCTCCAAAGTGCCTGAGGCTATCCCAATATTGCCGGCCCCCCAGGACAATCAGGGTTGATCTGACACCAGCTAAGCAACTACCTCCACTCAGACCCATAGATAGATGTCCCCCGTGAAGAAGATTGAACCGGACAGGCCCCTAGGCCCTAATCAGATCCATTGCTTTGTTTTCCAGGCGTCTCCACAGAGGACTGGTTTCCAATACCAGCATACGGGGAATTCCTGAGGCACCGATCAGAACACATCTCATCTCCATATTGGGAACTTGCTCGTTGGGGCTGTGTCAAAACCTCTGGTTAGGAGAATCCTTCAGGGCCCCAGTGCCACTGCCCCATTCCAAGGACTCCATGGACACAAACCCATATTATGACCCATCCACAGGAGAGTCCATTTCAACACACCCCCCTTGGTTTCTTCCCCAGAGGCAGCAGATTGATATTCTCTTGTCTCAAGGAGACAACTGCAATATGAAGAGGGCTGTCCAGGCATCAAATTTTAGAAGACTGTTCTGGAGTTGTTCCATATGGGACATCCTTAAGCCCTCCAACATTTCTCAATTGTCCCACAGAAGGAGTTCTAGCGGTTTGGAGCATCTCAAAACTCCCATCGAGGGAAAAACTCCATGGCCTCGTGTTGCCCCACCCCCCTTCCTGAAGGGACCATCATGGAAAGAAACACCACCTTGTGTAAAGGTCTGATCCTCGCCCTGACTTCAGGTGTACGAGATCCTCGCCCTGACTTCAGGTGTACGAGATCTCAATTCAGCTCTGTAGAGTGTGCCTTCAGTGCCCTTGCCTGGAACCTATGCCTAGCTTGTGTTCTCAGACTTCAGTCCTCACACTCCGGGCCCACAAGCCCTCAAGTTTGGCAATTATGAACCTACAATGCAGCACTCTGCCTGCCCTCCAGAAGAAAAACATTGCCCTCTAAGGCTACCCAGAGACCCCAAATGAGGATCAACCTGCATGCCACTCGACTGTACCCCAATTATATAGTCCACCCTGGGCACTAGTGCCCTGTCTGACACAGCTTGAACCCGGACCTCCCGACCGACACCCAGACAGATGACCACACACTGAGCACATCGGACCCGACATGGTCTTAGCTCATCATCTCTTCCTAACCTATCTTTTCAGGCTTCAGTCTTCGACCTTAACTCCAAACCCTGCCAAGGGGTGAACATGTTGCAGAAATCAGAACTCCTCCTTCCCCATGGCAAGAAACCTTGTGTTTGTTATGTTGTCCAATGTTGAGTGTAGGAGAAACCAGCATGGCCCTTGAGGAACCACCCATGCTAGAAGGCAGCGTTAGGCACAAACACACATAGTGACACTCAGCATGAGCTCTGTCCTCAAGTAAGGTCCCTCAGTGGCTGGATCAATAGCCTACATATGGGGCTTGCCATGCCCCTAGGCCCCCAATCTTAAATAGAGGTCGGTTTGTCCAGTTGCCCCACTCAGGGCTCTGCTCTGGAATTCCTCTTTTGGTGGGACACCTGTGGTAAAAATAAATAAATAAATAAAAAGGAATCCTCCCATCCCACTTTTGACCCCAAACTCTTGGGATCGGGCAAATCCCCAGAGATGGAGACACATCCATGTCACATGAGGCCACCCAGACATTCCACGGCTATCATTGACAAAAAATCCAGATACAAAAGCCTGAGCAAGCACCTCACACTCTCCCTTTGTTCATATCCCAAAGAGTTCTCCTCATGGTCTGTAGATCGGGCCTGCCATACCTATGTCCTGAAACATAAGCCGAGTCTGTGTTTTCAGATTTCTGTCCACACAGCCCTGGCCCACACACCCTCCAGGCTGGGACCCCTGGAGCCACACCACAGGACTGTGCCTGCCCTCTTCAAGGGAATTCTGCCTATTCCATTGGCCACAACCATATAAATTAGGAGAAACCTCCAAAGTCCCCAAGGCCATCCCAATAGTGTATGTTGCCCAGGACAAACAGGGGCTATCTGACACCAGCTGAGCAACTACCTCCACTCTGACCCACAGACAGATGTCCCCAGAGAAGAAGATTGAACCGGACAGGCCCCTAGGCCCTAACCAGATCCATTTATTTTGTTTCCAGGCATCTCCCCCCAGAGGCCTGGTTTCCAGTATCAGCATATGGGGTTCTCCAGAGGACCCCATTAGAACACATCTCGTTTCCACTTGGGAAACGTGCTGTTGGATCTGTGTCAAAATATCCGGTTAGGAGAATCCTTCAGGGCCCTGGTGCCACCGCACAATTCCAAGGTCTCCATAGACACAAACCCACAGTGTAGCCCATTACAGGATGATCTTTACTCCCCCACAGCCAGCCGATCGAACCTGTCTTGTCACAAGAAGACAACTGGAATGCGATGCAGGCTACCAAGGCATCCATCCTTAGAACCCTGCTCTGGAGTCATTCCGTATGAGAGGTCCTGGAGCCATCCAACAGGTCTCAATTGTCCCGCAGAAGGAATCCTTGCTGCATGGAGCATCTCAAATCTCCCATCGTGGGAAAACCTCCTTTGCCCTGTGATGCCCCATCCCCTTCATGAAAGAGCCATCATGGATAGAAAATTCAACCTGAGCCAATGTCTGATCCTCGCCCTGATTCAGATGCATGAGATCTCAATTCAACTCTGCAGAGTGTGCCTGCCATGCCCCCACCCTGAAACATAAGTTGGGCTTCTGTTCTCAGACTTCCGTCCTCACACCCCTGGCCCCCAAGCCCTCCAGTTTGGCAATACCGGATCCACAATGCAGCACTCTGCCTGCACTCTAGAAGAAAAATTTTGCCCTATTGTGCTAACCAGAAACCCCAAATGAGGATCAACCTGCATTCAACTTGACTAGATCCCAATTATACAGTCTACCCCAGGTACTAATGTCCTGTCTGACACAGCCTGAACCCAGACCTTCTGACCGACACCCAGACAGCTGGCCACACACTGAGCACATCGGACCCGCCATGGCCTTAAGTCGTCAACTCTTCCAACCTCGTTTTTCAGGCTTCATAACCTAGACCTTATATCCAATCACTGCCCAGGGGTGAACGTGATGAAGAAATCAGAACTCCTCATTCCCCCTGGCAAGGAATATTGTGGTTGGCATGTTGTTCAACGTTCAGTGTAGGAGAAACCAGCATGGCCCATGAGGCCCCGACAATGATTGAGGGCTGCATTGGGCAGAAAAACGCATTGTGACACTCAGTGTGTGTCCTGTCCTCAAGTAAGGCCTGTCAATGGCTGGACCAAAAGCCCGCATACAGGGCTACCATGCCCCTAGCCCCCATTCTTAATCAGAGGTCGGTTTATCCATTTGCCACTCCTCCAGGGCTCTGGTCTGGAATTCCTCTTTTGGTGGGACACCTGAGGTAAAAAAACAAAACGGATTCCTCCCATCCCACAGAATGACCCCAAACTGTTGGGATCGGGCATAATCCCCAGAGAGGAAGACTCGTCCCTTGCCCATGAGGTCACTTGGACATTCCACGGCCCTCAGTGACACAATATCCAGAGACAAAAGCCTGAGCAAGCGCCTCACACTCGCCCTTTTTTCATATCCTGAAGAATTCTCCTCACGGTCTGTAGATCAGTCCTGCCATACCTACAACCTGAAACATAAGCCAAGTTTGTGTTTTCAGACAACTGTCCCCACAGCCCTGGCCCACACACCCTACAGACACAGGCCCCTGGAGCCAAACCTGAGGACTGTACCTGCCCTCTCCAATGGAATTTTGCCCATTCCATTGGCCACAACCTTACAAATAGGATAAACTTCCAAAGTCCCTGAGGCCATCCCAACAGTGCTGGCTTCCCAGGATAAACAGAGGCAATCTGAGCCCATCTGAGCATCTACCTTCACTCACACCCATAGACAGATATCCGCAGAGGTAAATTGGAATGAACTGGCCCCTAGGCCCTAATCAGATCCATTGCTTTGGTTTCCAGGCATCTCTCCTGAAAGGCCTAAATTCCAATACCAGCATATGGCTATTTCTTGAGGCACCCATCAGAACAAATCTCGTCTCCACATGGGAAACTTGTGCGTTGGAGCTGTGTCAAAGCCTCTGGTTAGGAGAAGACTTCAGGGCCCCAGTGCCACCGCCTCATTCCAAGGTCTCCATGGAAACAAACCCACATTACGACCCATCCGCAGGAGATTCCATTTCAACTCAGCCCCCTCTTTTGCTCCCCCAGATCCCCAGATCTATCCTGTCTTGTCGCTGGGAGACAATTGTGATGAGAGGTGGGCTGCCCAGCTATCCATCCTTAGAAACCTGCTCGGAATCATTCCATATGGGAACTCCTGGAACCAACCTACATGTCTCAATAGTCCCACAGAAGAATCTTTGTTGTTTGGAACATTTCACAACTACCATCGTGGGAAAACCTCCATGGCCTCATGATCCCCACCCCGCTTCATGAAGGCACCATCAGGGACCGAAACTCCAACCTGAGCGATTGTTTGATCTTCGCCCTGATTCAGATGCACGAGATCTCGATTCAGCTCTGCAGAGTGTGCCTTCTGTGCCCTCGCCCAGAAACCTAACCCTAGCTTGCGTTCTCAGACTTCTGTCCTCACACACCTGGCCCACAAGCCCTCCAGTTTGGCAATTCCAGAACTACAATGCAGCACTCTGCCTGCCCTCCAGGAAAAAAAAAATTGCCCTTTGGGGCTACCCAGAAACCTTAAATGAGGATCAACCTGCTTGACCCTTTACTGTACCCCAATTATACAGGGTTCTCTGGGCACTAACGCCCTTTCTGACACATCCTGAGTCTGGACCTCCTGACCCACACCAAGCCAGCTGGCCGCACACTGAGCACATCGGACCCGCCATGGCCTTAGGTTGTCATGTCTTCCCAACCTCGGTTTTCAGGCTTCAGAACTAGACTTTATCTCCGATCACTGTCCAGGGTTGAACATGATGCAGAAATCAGAATTCCTTCCCCATGGCAAAAAACCTTGTGGTTGGCATGTTGTCCAACGTTCAGTGTAGTTGGAAACCAGTATGGCCCATGAGGCCCCGCCCATGCTTGAGTGCTGCATTGGTCACAATGTTAAACTGCTTAACAATAACCCATAACCTTCAGACCAACACACATTGTGACCCTCATCGTGAACCCAGTCCTCAAGTAAGGCCTCTCAGTGGCTGGACCAAGTGACAGCCTATTGGGCTTGCCATGCCCCTAGACCCCAGTTTTTAACCATAGTTCGGGTTGTCCATTCCCCCCTCCCCAGGCTATGCTTAGGAATCCCTCTTTTGGTGGGACACCTGAGTTAAAAATTCTGAGAGGGCTCCTCCCATCCCACAGATTGACCCAAAACAATTGGGATCATCCAAATACACAGAGAGAAAGACTTGTCCATGGCCCATGAAGCCTCCCCGACTTTCCACGGCCATTGATGACAGAAAATCCAGAGACAAAATCCTGAATAAGCACCTCACACTCGTTCTTTCTTCTTATCCCGAAGAGTTCTCCTCACGGTCTGTAGATCAGGCCTGCCATACCTACATCGCCAAACTTAAGACGAGTTTGTGTTTTCAGACTTCTGTCCCCACAGTCCTGGCCCACACACCATCCAGGCTGGGGCCCCTGAGCCACACATCAGAACTGTGACTGCCCACTCCACGGGAATTCAGCCCATTCGATAGTCCACAATCGTACAAATTGGGAGAAACCTCCAAAGTCCCTGAGGCCATCCCAATAGTGTGTGTAGGCTGCCCGGGACAAACAAGGGCAGTCTGACATCAGCTGAGCATCTACCTCCACTCATACTGTAGATGGATGTCCTCAGGGAAGAAGATTGAAACGGAGAGGCCCCTAGACCCTAATCGGATCAATTGTTGTGGTTTCCAGTTATCTCTGCTCAGAGGCCTGGTTTCCAATATCAGCATATGAGGGTTTCCTGAGGCACCAATCAGAAAAAATCTCTTCTCCACATGGAAAATTTGTCCTTTGGAGATGTCTCAAAACCTCCGGTTAGGAGAAGCCTTCAGGGCCCGTGTGCCACCGCCCCATTCCAAGGTCTCCATGGACACAAACCCACATTAGGACCCATCCACAGGAGAGTCCATTTCAACTCAGCCCCTTCGGTTGCTCCCCCAGAGTCAGCATATCAAACATGTCCATTCACTAGGAGACAATAGAAATGCGAGGCGGGCTGTCAGGCATCCATCCTTAGATCCCTGCTCTGGCATCGTTCAGTATGGAACATCCTGGAGCGATCCAGCAAGTCTCAATTGTTGATCGGAATGAATCCTTGCAATTTGGAGCATCTCACAACTCCCAACGTGGGAAAATCTCGATGGCTTTGTGATGCCCCCCCACTTCATGAAGGGGCCATCATGGAGAGATACTCCAACCGGAGCCTATGTCTGTTCCTCACCCAGACTCCAGATGCACAAGATCTCGATTCAGATCTGCAGATCGTGCCTGCCTTGTCTGCGCCCTGGAGCCTAGGTCTAGCTTGTGTTCTCAGTCTTCCATCCTCACACTCCTGGCCCCGAAGCCCTCAAGTTTGGGAATTCTGTACCCACAATGCAGCATTCTGCCTTCCATCTAGAAGAAAAATGTAGCCCTAATGAGCTTCCCAGAAACCTTTAATGAGGATAAACCTACACGGCACTTGACTGTATCCAAATTATATAGTCTAACCTGGGCACTAATGCACTGTCTAACACAGCCTGAGCCCAGACCTCCTGACCAACATCCAGACAGCTGACCGCACACTGAGCACATCGGACCCGCCATGGCCTTAGGTCATCATCTCTCCCCAACCTCGGTTTTCAGGCTTCAGAACATAGACCTTATCTCCAATCACTGCCCAAGCATGAACGTTATGCAGAAATCAGAATTCCTCCTTCCCCATGCCAAGAAACCTTGTGGTTTGTATGTTGTCCAAAGTTCGATATAGGAGAAATAAGCATGGCCCTTGAGTCCCTGCCCATGCTTGAGGGCTGCATTGGGCACAAACATGCATTGTGACCATCGGTGTGAGCCCTGTCCTCAAGTAAGGCCCCTCAGTGGCTGAACCAAGGTCCCGCATATGGGGCTTGCCATGCCCATAGACCCTCAGGCCTAACCAGAGGGCGGGTATTCCCGTTGTCTGTACCCACTGTTATGCTCCAGAATCCCTCTATTTGGGGACACATGAGAGAGGAAACAGGACCCATCCCTTCCCACAGAATGACCCCAAACTCTTGGGAGCTGGGAAAATCACCAGCGAGGGAGACTCTTCCACGGCCCATGAGGCTACCCCTACATTAAACGACCATTGTGAATGCAACATCCAGAGACATAAACCTGAAAGACTGCCTTCCACACGCCCTCCATTCTAATCACGAGGAGCTCCCCTCACGGACTGAAGATCAGGCCTGCCATAACATTGGCCCCAAACCTCAGCTGAGTATGTGTTTTTGGACGTTTGTCCCCACAGGCCTGGACAACACAGCCTCCAGGCTGGGGCCTCTGGATTCACACCACAGGACTGTCCTGCTCTCTCCTAGGAGACTGTGCCCATTTCACTGCCCCCAACCCTACAGAATAGGAGAAACCTCAAGGCTCCTGAGGACATCCCACTACTGTAAGCCGCCCTGGACAAACAGGGGCATCCTGACACAAGCTGAGCAACTACCTCCACACAGACATGCAGAAAGATGTCCACAGAGACAGAAAATCGAAACGGACAGGCCCGGAGGCCCTAATCTGAACTCTTGCTTTGGTTTCCAGCTGTCAATCCTCAGAGGCCTGGTTTCGAAGACCAGCATATGGGGCTTTCTTGAGACACCAAACAGAACACCTCTTGTCTCCACATGGGAAGCTTCCTTGTTGGAGCTGTGTCAAACCCTTCAGGTTGGAGATTCCTGCAGAGTCCCTGAGCCACCGCCACATTCCAAGGTCTCCATGGCCACCAACCCACATGATGACTCAGTCTCAGGAGAGTGCATTTCAACTCAGCCATCTGGGTAGCTCTACCAAGATCCCGCAGATTGAGCCTGCCTTATCCCAACCAGTCAATGGGAATGTGAGGTGGCATTTCCAGGCATCCATGCTTAGACCCCTGCTCTCGATTCTTTCCATATGGGGCATCCTGGAACCATGCAACAGGACTCGACTGTCTTGCAGAAGGAAACCTTGAGGTTTGGAGCAGCTCACAACTCCCAGCACAGGGAAACCTCCCTGGCCTCATGACGACCCCAACCCCTTTAGGAAGGGGTCATCATGGACACAAACCCCAGCCTGAGGCAACGTCTGATACTCGCTCTGACCTCAGATGCAGGAGATCTCGATTCAGCCTCTACAAAGTGGACGTTCCGTGCCCTTGGCCCCAAACCTAATGCTAGCTTGTGTTTTCAGACTTAATTTCTCACACTCCTGGCAAACAAGCCCTCTGGACTGGGAATTCCGGAACCACTATGCAGCCCTCTGCCTGCCCACCAGAAGAAAAACGTTGCCTTATGGGGCTTTCGAGAAACCCCAAATGAAGATCAACCTGCATGGGCCTTGACCACACCCCAATTGGATAGGCTACCCTGGCCACTAATGCTCTGTCTGACATGGCCTGAGGCCAGACGTCCCGACAGACAAGGAGGCAGGTGGCCTCACAACCAGCACATCGGACACGCCATGGCCTTACGCCATCATCTCTTCCCAACGTGGGTTTTTCAGACATCTGAACCTAGATATTATATCCAATCCCTGCACAGGTGGGTACCTGAAGCACAAATCAGAACTCCTCCTTACCCATGGCTGTAAAGCTTGCTGTTGCCATGGAGTCACACCTTCAGGATAGGAGAAATCTTCATGACCCCTAAGGCCAAGCTCAAACTTGAGTGCCGCCCTGGGCACTAACTCACATTGTGACCATCAGTGTGAGCCCCATGTCGAAGTAAGGCCTCTAAGGGCCTGGACCAAGAGCCCGCATATTGGGCTTGCCAAGCCCCTATGCTCCCAATCCTCACCAGAGTTCGAGTTTTCCAGTTGCTCGTACCCAGGGCTGTGATCTGGAATCACTCTCCTGGTGAAATACCTGAACCAGACAACAGGACTCCACCCTTACCACAAAATGACCCCAAAATCTTGGGAGCTGGCCCAACTCCTCAGAGAGGGAGACTCTTCCATAGCCCCTGAGGCCACCCCTACATTCCACGGCTATGGGGGACATAACATCCAAAGACAAAAGCTTGTGTGACTGCCTCCCATTCACCCTTCTTTCATAAGCCGAGGTCCTCCCATCATGGTCTGTGGATCCTGCCTGCCATACCCTCGGTGCCACACCAAAGCCGAGTTTGTATCTTCAGACTTCTTGCCCACAGACCAGACCCACACACCCTCCAGGCTAGGGCCTATGGAGACACACCGAAGGACTGTGCCTGTCCTCTCCAAGTTAACTGTGCCCAATCCTTGGCCACAATCCTACAGATTAGGAGAAACCCCCAAGGCCTCCGAGGCCATGCCAACAGTGTAGGCTTCCCTGGACTAATAGGGGCACTCTGACAGCAGCTGAGCAACTATCTCCACTTAGAAACTCAGACAGAAGTTTGAAGTTTGAAACAGACAGGCTTCTATGACCTAATCTGAACCCTAGCTTTGGTTTCCAGGTGTCTCTCCTCATAGAACTGGTTTGAAGATCAGCATCTGGGGCTTTTCTGAGGCACCAAACAGAACCTCTCTCATCGCCACATGTGGAGCTTTTTAATGAAACCATATCAAACCCTTCGGTTAGGAGAATTCTGCAAGGCCCCTGAGCCACCAGCACATTCCAAGGTCTCCATGGATAGAAACCCACATTACAACCCATCCTCAGTAGAGTCCATTTCAACTCAGCCCCCGGGTTCTTGCCCCAGAGCAAACAGTTCAAACATATCTTGTCACTAATAACCAATGGGAATGCGAGGTATGGTGTACAGGTATCCATCCTTCGAACCCTGCTCTCCAGTCTTTCTGTATGGGACGTCCTGGAGCCATTCAATAGGACTCAACAGTCCTGCAGATGGAAACCTTGTGGTTTGGAGCAATGCACAAACTAGCGTATGTGCTGGTGTCTAAGGTGATGTACTGGATTCACAAACCCTGAGGGTTTGGCACAGGTCGAAGTGCACAGTTTCCTTATGGGGACAGGAGAAGTTCTGTCTTGTGGCTCAGGGACCACATGATATGTCATAAATTGGTATTCCAGAACAGGCCCCTGAGGACAGATGCCTGAAAAACTAATGGGGTTCCATTTAGGGCCTAGGGGCATTTCAAGTTCAATCATCTAACTCACGATCATTGACCTGGCTGTCTCCCTGTATGTAGGTGATCAGGGTGTTTCAGACTGCACAACTGCATTTAGAATGGCCGGCAATATTGGGGTGGGCTCAGGGGCATTACAGGATTCTCTTAATCTGGAAGGTTTGGGCAACTCTGATGTGCGCAGTGTCCTTGGGATGGAAGCCAGAATTCTGTGGTGTGGCTCCAGAGATCCCATTCTGGTGGGCATGGGAGACATGGTTTTTGGAGAGAAATCTGGAAACACAAATTCGGGTGAGTGAATTTGTGGGGATGTGATCACATGCCCAATGCACGGACCTGGAGGGCAGCTCATCAGGAACTTTATTAGGGTGACTGGAAGGCAGTAGCACAGACTTTTCTTTCTGGATTGTGTTTCCAGGATGGCCTCGGAATGAAGGTGTGGTCTCATAGATCCATGGGAGACTTCCTCTCTATGGATCCAGGCAGCTCTCCAGTTTGGTAGCTTTTTTGGCAAGGGAAGAGTGCTGTTTTCCACCTTATGAGTGCCCCAAAACAGGGATTCCAGAGATGGGCTCTGGTTCTGGGCGTATGGGACATCCCACCAAGGGTTAAGATATGGGCCTAGGGGCGTACAAGGCCTGCAATGCTGGATCATGGTGATGCAACTGATAGGGATTGTTTGAAGGCATGCTTAGGCTGAGGGTCACAATGCCTGTTTGTGCCCAGGGCAGGCCTCAGGAGTGGGCGTGGTCTCATTGATGTTGTAACTGGCTCCACCTTTGAGGGTTGGACAAGCTTCTCAACAGGCAGGTTTCCTGCCATGAGGAAGGAGGAGTTCTCTATTGTGCTTCAGGTTGCCCCATTGGCAGGGATTCCATCAAAAGTCTGGGGACAGGCTCCTGAATACAAAGGATAGGTAGAGATGACATACTGGGGCCATGGCAATCCCAAATGCTACATGTGGGGCCCACTCTCTGGTGACTTATACTAGGTTGGGACCCAGGCCCTGTCAGACACAGAACTAGTGGTCAGGGAAACCTGTAAATCGGGGTTCCAGAGAAAGCTGAGGAGTTTGATCCTAATGTGGGGTTTCTGGCCAGACTCACCAGGCACTTCTTTCTATAGGGAAGGCAGAATGCTGTGTTATGGCTCCAGAATTCCTTATCAAGAGGAGTTTATCTTCCACATTTTGAGGAACCTCCATGCTGTTTTCCAGAGTGGTTGCACCAGCTTGCATTCCCACCAACAGTGGAGGAGGGTTCCCCTTTCTCCGCATCCTCGCCAGCATCTGTCATTTCCTGGCTTGTTGATTTTAGCCATTCTGACTGGTGTGAGGTGATATCTCATTGTGGTTTTGATTTGTATTTCCCTGATGCCAAGTGATATGGAGCACTTTTTCATGTGTCTGTTGGCCATCTGGATGTCTTCTTTGCAGAAATGTCTGTTCATGTCTTCTGCCCATTTCTTGATTGGATTATTTGTTCTTTGGGTGTTGAGTTTGCTAAGTTCTTTATAGATTTTGGACACTAGTCCTTTATCTGATATGTCCTTCGCAAATATCTTCTCCCATTCTGTCAGTTGTCTTTTGATTTTGTTAACTGTTTCCTTTGCTGTGCAAAAGCTTTTGATCTTGATGAAATCCCAATTGTTTATTTCTGCCCTATGACCCAGCAATTGCACTACTGGGTATTTACCCTAAAGATACAAACGTAGTGATCCAAAGGGGCACGTACACCCGAATGTTTATAGCAGCAATGTTCACAATAGCCAAACTATGGAAAGAACCTAGATGTCCATCAACAGATGAATGGATAAAGAAGATGTGGTATATATACACAATGGAATACTATGCAGCCATCAAAAGAAACTAAATCTTGCCATTTGCGACAACATGGATGGAACTAGAGTGTATCATGCTTAGTGAAATAAGTCAAGTGGAGAAAGACAACTATCATATGATCTCCCTGATATGAGGAAGTGGTGATGCAACATGGGGGCTTAAGTGGGTAGGAGAAGAATAAATGAAACAAGATGGGATTGGGAGGGAGACAAACCACAAGTGACTCTTAATCTCACAAAACAAACTGAGGGTTACTGGATGGATGGGGGGTGGGAGAAGGGGGGTGGGGTTATGGACATTGGGGAGGGTATGTGCTTTGGTGAGTGCTGTGAAGTGTGTAAACCTGGTGATTCACAGACCTGTACCCCTGGGGATTAAAATATATGTTTATAAAAAATAATAAAAATTAAAAAAAGAGGAGTTTATCAATCACAGCAGGCCAAGGGAGGTTGCTGAAGTTTAAAGACTACTAGCTAGGGACAAGATGGCGGGGGTGTAGGAGGAGGTGCCTTTTCAGCCGGTACCCCAAAGTGAGCTGATTACCTACCAAAGAACTCCATTCACCCATGAAATCAGCCTGAGATCAGAATTATACACATCTGGATCTCTACAGCGGCAGAAGACGCCAGTGGTCAGGTAAAGTGGAGCGGGAAGGTGGACTGATATCAGAAGATAAACAAAAGGGAGAGGGAACCACCAGAGGTGACCAGTTGTAAAGTAATACCCCAATATGAGTGAGAGTGCCCTGCGTCTGGGGACCAGCATTAACTTGGAGACTGGTTGAAAGCACTCCAAAAGAGCAAAGGATCCCGGGGGGAAATCTTGGGAATCGGGGCATCTAGGGACAGGGGCTTAAGTCCCCGGTCCCAGGATAGCCTCCCCTAGCGCTGAGCCAGAGAGAGTGCGGCAGAGAAACCAGGTCTTGGTCCCTAAGCCGCCAGTGTGCCTGAGAATGCGTGGGTTCTGGCTCCTGTGAGGGGATGGGAGCCACACGGGTCGGCAGAAAGCGCGAGGCCTACTACAAAGCCTGAGATACGCGCACACGTGCCTCATGATCCCCTGAGAGAGTTACAAAGGCACGGCCGGCGCTCTTTGAGCTGCGCCATTGTTTCCAAGCCTAAGCCGCGTGCCCCAAACTCTCCCCTGACAGAGTTGAGCAAAAGCCCAGCCCTGTGCTCTCGGTCCTGTGCCCCATTCTTAGTGCCTGAGACGCACGCGCGACCCATAGCCGCCCCTGAAAGAGGTGCGCACAAGCCAGACACTCCTAGACCCAGCAAGACCAGGCACTCCCAGCCCAGGCCAGTGGGAAAATCTCAGTATGCCATTGCTTCTTGGAACCTCTCTGGCAGTCAGGAGCTCCCAGACAGCCACCACTGCCTTGGCTTTGGGTACAAGCAAAAGATCCTGTGCCCCCAGGGTCTGCAACTTGGAACCTGCTCTGCCAGCAGCCAAGGGGGAACTTATTTAGGCTCTGCACCCATACTGAGGCTTCTCTCTGAGAGGGAGATCAGGCTGCAGTTTGTTTTCCTCAAAAACCATCAAAGGCAGTCAAGGTGAGAAAAAAAAAAGTGAACAAACATAAAAACTGGCAGAGAACAAAAGCCTGAAAAAAACAGTTTCCTCAGAGCGCACCCCCTAGAGGAGGGCGGGAGGACTTAACTCAGGAAACATCACTGACTGACAACCCACGTGGCAGACCCCTCCCCCAGAAAATAAACCAAGAAAGAAAAAAAAGGACTATAAGAGAACAACCACTATTTTATAGGAAAACTTGTATTGTTCACTCGTTCCCACTATTCCGTTTTTTTTAAACACATAGGTAATTTTTTAACCTATTTACCATCACAGTGAGCTGTACAGTACATCAAATTCCATAATACCCTTCTAACCTGAACTTTTTGATACATACACCTATGTTTTTCTTTTGCATTTTTATTTTTTGAATTCCATTTTGTAAAATTTTAGTTTAGTTTAGTCTAGTTTATTCCTTTTTATTTTATCCTCTAATATTCATATAGAGATAAACTTCAAAGTAATCCCCTTTCCCCAATCAATACTACGCCTATAGGAAAACCAATTTTTAATCCCCTTTATCTTAGAAAATTTGAGTCCTTTAACAAAGATATCAAGATACATGCAGGAAGAATCAAAACACCTTCCTTGCACACACTGAGAATTTGTAAGAACTCTCCCATGTTCTTCCACCAGTGTTTCTGTGATTGTCCTGATAGCATATAAATCTTACACTTGGGGTTCTTTTTGATGAGGTTCTTCCTTTATTTGCATATATATGCAATATATGCAAATATATATATATATATATATATATTTCTCTTGTCATATACTTGTATCAGTCTTTTTTTCTCCATAAATCTTACCTTGGGGCCCATCTCGGCTGATCCTTCTCTTTCATCTTCCCTATCTTTTTTGTCTCTTTCTCTCTCTCTCTCTCTCTCTCTCTTTTTTTTTTTCATTTGTCTCTCATTTGGGTGGGGAATCCTGATTGCTCAGAAGTGTTCCAGGGTGCACCTTGACTGTAGCACAGTTGATACATCCAGCTACATCTGTTCAGTCATCTCCCACCAAAATGACTAGGAGGAGGAATGCCCAACAGAAGAAAAATACAGAGGATGGACCTTCTGCAAAAGAGCTAATGGCTATCAACATAGACAATTTGTCGGAAAGATAATTCAGGCTAACAATTATCCAGGCAATAGCTAGGTTGGAAAAATCCATGGATGACAAAATGGAATTGATTAGGGCTTAACTGACAGCGACCAGACAGGATGTTCGCAATGTTTGGGCAGAGCTTAAAGCTACCAGGGAGGAGGTCCACAATGCTGTCAATGAGTTCCAATCTAGTCTAAACTCTCTCAAAGCTAGGGTAACTGAGACAGAAGATAGAATTCATGATCTGGAGGACAAACAGATAGAGAGAAAGTATCAGGAGGAAGCCTGAAACAAACAGCTTAGAAACCATGAAAACAGAATCAGGGAAATAAATGATGACATGAAGCATTCCAATGTCAGAATTATTGGAATCCCTGAAGGGGAGGAAAAAGAAAGAAATCTAGAAGATATAGTGGAACTTATCCTTCTTGAAAATTTTCCCAATCTCACGAATGGAACCAGCGTTCATATACTAGAGGCTGAACGGTCTCCATCCAAGATTATACATTCCAAAAAAATTCACGACACCTGATAGTAAAATTGAGGAATTATAATAGTAGATATAATCTTTTGAAAGCTGCTAGGGAAAAGAGGCTCCTTACTTACAGAGGGAAGCCCATTGGAATAATGTCAGACCTGTCCACAGAGACCTGGTAAGCCAAAAAGGGCTGGCAAGATATAGTCAGGGCACTAAATGAGAAGAACATGCAGCCAAGAATACTATAACCAGAAAGACTGACATTCAAAATGGACGGAGAGATAAAGAGTTTCCAAGACCAGCAAGTCTTAAAAGACTATGCAACCACCAAGCCAACACTGCAGGAAATATTAAGGTGGGTTCTATAAAAGAGGAAAAATCCTAAGAATAGCATTGAACAGAAATATAGAGACAATCTACCGAAAGAAAGACCTTAAAGGTAACTTGATGTCAATAAAAACGTATCTATCAATAATCACTCTCAATGTGAATGGCCTAAATGCGCCCATAAAATGGCGCAGGGTAGAAGATTGGCTAAAACGACAGTACCCATCCATATGATGTCTACAAGAGACCCATTTTGAACCTAAAGACACACACAGACTGAAAGTGAAGGGATGAAGAAGCATTCTTCATGCCAATGGGCCTCAAAAGAAGGCTGGGGTAGCGATTCTCATATCAGATAAATTAGACTTTAAACTAAAGACTGTAGTCAGAGATACAGAAGGACACTACATAATCCTTAAAGGGACTATCCACCAAGATGATCTAACAATTGTAAATATCTATGCAACCAATATGGGAGCAGCCAAATACTTAAGAAAACTGTTAATCAAGATAAAGAGTCATATTGATATGAATACATTAATCATAGGAGATCTTAACACTCCTCTCTCAGAAATAGATTATCGAAGCAGAAAATCAATAAAGAAATAAGAGCATTGAATGACACATTGGAACAGATGGACCTCATAGATATATACAGAACATTCCACCCTAAAACAATAGAATACTCATTCTTCTCAAGTGCACATGGAACCTTCTCAAGAATAGACCACATACTGGGTCACAAATCAGGACTCAACCGATACCAAAAGACTGATATTATTCCCTGTTTATTCTCAGATCACAGTGCCTTGAAAATGGAGCTCAATCACAAAGAAAAGTTCAGAAGGGACTCAAACACCTGGAAGCTAAAGGTCACCTTGCTTAAGAATGCTTGGATCAACCAGGAGATCAAGGAAGAACTGAAACAATTCATGAAAACCAATGAGAATAAAGACACTTTTGTCCAAAACCTATGGGATACAGCAAAGGCGGTCTAAGGGGGAAATACATAGCCATCCTAGCCTCCCTCAAAAAAAAAATTGAAAAATCCAGAACACTGCAGCTGTCTCTACACCTTAAAGAACTGGAGAATCAACAACAAATCAAACCAACTCCACACAAAAGAAGGGAAATCATCAAGATTAGAGCTGCGATCAATGAGGTAGAAAACAGAGTTACAGTAGAACGTATCAATGAAACTAGAAGCTGGTTTTTTGAAAGAATCAATAAGATTGATAAACCATTGGGCAGACTTATCCAAAAGAAAAGAGAGAAAGCCCAAATTCATAAAATTTGAATGAAAAGGGAGAGATCACAACGAACACCAAGGAAGTAGAAACAATCATCAGAAGTTATTATCAACAGTTATATGCCTATAAGCATAACAACATAGATGAAATGGATGCATTCCTGGAAAACTATATACTCCCAAAATTGAACCAGGAAGAAATCGACAACCTGAATAGACCGGTATCTAGTAACGAGATTGATGCACTGATCAAAAACCTGCCCCCCCAAAAAAGCGCCAAGGACATGACGGATTCCCTGGGGAATTCTACCAAACTTTCAAAGAAGAAATAACACCTATTCTCCTGAAGCTGTTTCAAAAAATTGAGGCAGAAGGAAAGCATCCAGACTCTTTCTATGAAGCCAGCATTACCGATCCCCAAACCAGGCAAAGACCTACCAAAAAGGAGAATTTCAGACCAATATCACTGATGAATATGGATGCTAAGATTCTCAACAGGATCCTAGCAAACAGTATCCAACAGCACATTAAAGAGATTATCCACCATGACCAGGTGGGATTCATCCCTGGGCTACAAGGATGGTTCAACATTCATTGATTTGTTGTACCAATCACTGTGATACAACAAATTAATATGAGAAGAGAGAAGAACCACATGGTCCTCTCAATTGATGCAGAAAAAGCATTTGACAAAATCGAGCATCTGTTCCTGATTAAAACATTTCAAAGATTAGGGATAGTGGGAACATACCTGAACCTCATCAAATCTATCTATGAATAGATAGCAAATATCATCCTCAATGGAAAAAAGCTTGCAGCCTTCCTGTTGAGATCAGGAACAAGACAAGGATGCCCACTTTCACCACTCTTGTTCAACATAGTATTAGAAGTCCTAGCAACAGCAATCAGACAACAAAGAGTAATAAAATGTATCCAAATTGGCAATGAAGAAGTCAAACTCTCTCTATTCGCAGATGAAATGATTCTTTATATGGAAAACCCAATAGACTCCACCCCCAAACTACTAGAACTCATACAGCAATTCAGCAAGGTGGCAGGATACAAAGTCAATGTGCAGAAATCAGTGGCTTTCTTTTACACTAACAATGAAAATACAGAAAGAGAAATTAGAGAATCAATTCCATTCAGTAACCACCAAGAACCATAAGACACCTGGGAATAAACCTAACCAAAGAGGTAAAGGATCTGTTCTTGAGGAACTACAGAACACTCATGAATGAAATTGAAGAAGACACAAAAAGATGGAAGACCATTCCATGCTCTTGGATCAGAAGACTAAACATTGTTAAAATGTCTATACTGCCTAGAGCAATCTATACTTTTAATGCCATTCTGATCAAAATTCCACCAGTATTCCTCAAAGAGCTGGAGTAAATAAACCAAAAATTTGTATGGAATCAGAAAAGACCCTGAATCACTAAGGAAATTTGAAAAACAAAATATAAATATAAATAAAATAAAATAAACAAAAATAAAACTGGGGGCATCACGATACCTAATTTCAAGCTTTACTACAAAGCTGTGATCACCAAGACAGCATGGTATTGGCATTAAAACAGACACATAGACCAGAGGAACAGTGTAGAGAGCCCAGATATGGACCCTCAACTTTATGGTCAATTAATCTTCGACAAAGCAGGAAAAAATATACAGTGGAAAAAAGACAGTCTCTTCAATAAATGATGATGGGAAAACTGGACAACTATATGTAGAAGAATGAAACTTGTCCATTCTCTTACCCATACACAAAGATAAACTCAAAATGGATAAAAGACCTCAACATGAAATAGGAATCCATCAGAATCCTGGAGGATAGCATTGGCAGTAACCTCTTCGATATCAGCCACAGTAACTTCTTTCAAGATATGTCTCCAAAGGCAAAGGAAACAAAAGTCATAATGAACTTTTGGGACTTCCTCAAGATCAATAGCTTCTAAAAAAAAAATCAATAGCTTCTGCACAACAAAGGAAACAGTTAAGGAAACAAAGGCAAGCCACGGAATGGGAGAAGATATTTGCAACTGACAGTACAGACAAAAGGTTGATATCCAGGATCTATAAAGAACTCCTCAAACTCAACACACACAAAACAGGCAATCATATTAAAAAATGGGCATAAGATATGAACAGACACTTCTCCAATGAAGACATACAAATGGCTATCACACGTATGAAAAAATGTTAGTCATCATTAGACTTCAGGGACATTCAAATTAAAACCACATTGAGATATCACCTTACACTACTTAAAATGGCCAAGATTAGCAAGACAGGAAACAACGTATGTTGGAGAGGATGTGGAGAAAGGGGAACCCTCTTATACTGTTGGTGGGAATTCAAGCTGGCACAGCCTCTTTGGAGTACAGTGAGGAAATTCCTCAAGAAATTAAAAATAGAGTTTCCCAGTGACTCTGCAATAGCACTACTAGGTATTTACCCCAAAGATACATATGTAGTGAACAGAAGGTCCATCTGTATCCCAATGTTTATAGCAGCAATGGCCACGGTCGCCAAACTGTGGAAATAACCAAGATGCCCTTAAACAGACGAATGGATATGGAAGATGTGGTCCATATACACTATGGAGTATTATGTCTCCATCAGAAAGGATGAATACCCAACACGTGTAGCAACATGGACGGGACTGGAAGAGATTATGCTGAGTGAAATCAGTCAAGCAGAGAGTCAATTATTATATGGTTTCACTTATTTGTGGAGTATGACAAATAACATGGAGGACATGAGGAGATGGGGAGGAGAAGGGAGTTGAGGGAAATTGGAAGGAGAAGTGAACCATGAGAGTCTCTGGACTGAAAAAAATATCTGAGGGTTATGAAGGGGAGGGGAGTGGGAGGTTGGGGACACCAGGGGGTGGATATTAGAGAGGGCACGGTTTGCATGTAGCACTGGGTGTGGAACAAAAACAATGAATACTGGTACACTTAAAAGAAAAAAAAAATAATAAATATACCAAGGAGAGGGGAGTGGGGTATTCATACTTTCAGATGGCTCAGTAATATTCCATCATATATATGGACCGTATCTTCTTTATCCATTCATCTGTTGAAGAGGACCTTGACTCTTTCCACAGTTTGGCTATTGTGGCCATTACTTCTATGAACACTGGGGTAGTTATGACCCTTCTTTTCAATACATCTGTATCTTTAGGGTAAATACACAGTAGTGCAATTGCGGTGTCGTAGGGTAACTCTATTTTTAACATTTTGAGAACTCTTGTGAAATACCTGTGGCTTCTGCGAATCTATAAATCTATGTCTCCACCTCCCTTCCTGTCTGTAGTAGTGCTCTACCTGTCCACACACCCCTAAGTAAACAATCCCACCCCAGGTCATGGGAGTTCCAAATATCTCCTAAAGAACCATATGTTGTGGGTGTCAAGCAACAGTGAAGGATGCAGGATGTGTCTGTATAAGGTCTTTGAATTGGCTGGTGCTGCCCTGTGATGACCTATAGCCTGAAGGGGCAGCAAAGGCTGGATATGGGGGAGTCATCTCACACATTACCTTCCCAAATATGATATTTTGCTTTGGAGAGAAAAGCCTGTGACTAGGACCTTTGTCTACTGTCACTTCTTCCTTTCTGCCTCTAGACTGCATCTGTCCCTGCCCTTGTAGATCCTCTCCACAAATTTTCCTTTTCCTGTCTCCTGCTCACACAATCACCTCCTACAAAAGTTGCCCCCATTTTCGGTATGAAGGAATGGGGACTGAAGGGCTGAGCAACTCTGGGGTGCCAGTCAATGCAGGGCCTTGATGTTTGTGGAACCATTGGTAGAGTGAGCATGGTCTGAGCAGCTAATCACAGTAGTTCCCGAGTGCAAGGAACACATAAGCAACCTACGTCCCTCTTACACTTAAGTGACCTGGACTATACTAGCCTTTACATTTTCTCTGGGAAGCATCACCCTCAAATAAGCTCAGACATCATCCATCTCATGGTTGCATGTCTCCCACTTTGCAGGTCCCTTGAAGTTCATTTCAACCCCCAGAAGAAGCTTCCTCATGGTTCCCATCTGTGTATGCCCACGTGCTGTGGGCACACTGTCATTACTGACCTTAGCCCAGGAGTCATAGCTCTAGGCACTTCCCATACAGTCTCAGTGGTGTCAAATGTAGACACCAGATCACTGGCATTTGCACCACACCAACAACCCCACTCCACATGTCTGCAGCTAAGATGGATCATAGCCCAGGAGGTGCCATCCAGGAATCTCACCTTCCAACTCCATTCTCACCCCAGTGTCCAATTTCTGAGAAGGTCAGTATTAAGTCCTGGATGTGGCCCCATTTTTCATACCCAAGCAGACACTACAGTCTCCAAGGTGCACCTCTTCCCACCTCTCTCCCACTGAGCCTTACTCTGTGCAGACACCCATGCACCTAAAGCACCCATTGTTAATCCCACATTTCTCCCCAATTCCTACAGTCCTTCTTTGGTAAGAATGGAGCCCACAGCCTGGCCACTCATACCATTCTGCCTCCTGATCTGACCCCAAACCTACTCAGCCAGACACAGGTAATCATACTCTGCCTCTAGAATCGCTCTACTCTTCTTGCACGGTCTTGTTACATTTGTTTTTCCAAAGACTGCATCACAGACAAATCTGTCCTGGGTCACCAGCTGTATTTATGGCCACTGTCTGGAGCCATAACATCAGAGGCCAACCTCAAATTTAGCAAAAATCTGAAAAATTGGTCTGCCAAAGCTTTATGCAGAAATACCTATGAACAGACACACGGATTGTCTATTCCTTCCAATCAAAATGTTCCTAAACTTTAGTATGTCTGAACAAGTGGATTATGACAGGCAGGTTATGCTCAATGTCAACTCTGCATGCTTAACCAACATATTCTTAGAGCCATGGAGACCCCAACCTCAGGAGAATGTGATAGATAGTAAGGGATAGTAGTAACACTAAGACAGGCTGCCCTTTACAATCACCCAGGGGTTGTCTTTTGCAAATCAGTTATTTAGAAATAATAAGTTTTGTTTCTTTTTATTTTTTGTAATTTTAAATGCTCTACTTGCCTATTTTCCAAATTCATAACATACCATTAATTGGGAAGATGAACACATATTTCCCATCTCCCCTTCTATGCCATACTGGGTGGGTGCACAAACATTAACACTTGGGCACTGCATGTAAGGCAGAAATGTCCACAAAGATCTTCATTTGAATGAAGAAACTCCCCATCTCAAGGACCTGTGCCTGCCTCTCAGTGCCCTGCTTGGCTTCTTGCTTTAAGGCCTCCACCTCTCTTTTGAAGATGTAACACTTCTCCTTCAGCTGGAGGATCTCAGCCAATGACTCCACAGTTTTCATGGCCTGGGTCTCCTCCACAATTTCCTCCAAATGTCCCTTTTCATTTCATTCCATAAATTTGAATAAAAGTATTCAAACCACTGGACTGTTTCATCTTCTAGGGCATGGTGTAGTTTTCTTCTCAGGGGGAGAACTCCCCCAAAAATGAATATTGCACAGATAGCAGGCCAAAAGGACCTCAGGCTGAAGGAGATCAAAAGTAACAAGAAACTTGAATACTCACTTTTCTACAGAGGTGAAAAACATACTACCATAGATTTTTGAGGCAAGTTGGCATCTTAGTCCCGTGTTGTCCTGGGATGGAGGGTTCAGAGTCTGGAGGTTCCCAGATCTCCATGGCTGCATTGGACAAATCAGTTCAATGCTGAGAAGGTTTGGAGGTCGCATAATCTCATGCCAGCTGGAAAGCTGAGTGCTAGAGTGTTCTGCACTTTGGGGAGAAGGAACAATCTGTTTCCAAGGAAACATGCTGAACTTGTTGTCTAATTGCCTTCTTGGCCCAGTGCAGAGATTTTTATTAGTCTCCAGGTCCTTGGGAACACAGTGAAATTGCTGTCCAGGTGCCTGATAGGCCTATTAGACAGCTCAATTATTGGTCTCCAGTTCCAAGGCACCACATTCATCATGCCGCTTGGCCTAGCACACAGCTGATTTTTTGGTCTACTGAGCCAAGTGCCCACGGTAAGTCTGCTATCAACATTCCTAATTGCTTGAGCACAGAGCTGAGTTGTTGGTTTTGAGATCCAAGATCCCAAGGTGCACCTGATTACCAGGTGCCTATGTGGCATATCAGACAGCTGAGTTTGTCTCCAGGTCAAAGGTCACATGGAGATCCTGCTGCCCGGGTGTCCACTTGGCCTACAGACAGCCCATTTTTTGGTCTCCTGGCCAAAGCGCACATGGTGGGCCCACTATTTGTCTGGTTGGCCTGGGTCAGAACTGTGTGTTTCTTACTGCCTTTAAAGAACATATGGTGAGCCTGCTATCCAGGTGCCCTCTTGGCCTATCAAGTGCTGTGTTGTTAGTTTCAGGTCCAAGGGTACATGGTGATCCCACTCTCAAGGTATGTGCTTGGCCTAGTTGAGGGTTCTTTTACTGGTTACCATGTCCAAAGTCTCATGGCAAGCCTGCTATCCAAGTGCCTGCTTGACCTAATAGAGAGATGTGTTGTTGTTCTCGAGGCCCAAGGGCACATGGTGAGCCAACTGTCCAGGGGCCTGCTTGGCCTAGTAGAAACCTCACTGTTTGGTTTCCAGGTCCATGGGTACATGTTGAGCCAACTGTGAAGGTTCCCACTTGGCTTGTCACAGAGCTATATTGTTGGTCTACAGATCCAAGGGTGACATCATTATCCCACTGACAAGGAGACTGCTTAACATAACAGACAACTCAGTTTCTGGTCTCCAGGTACAAGGGCACATGGTGAGCCTGCTGTCAACGTGTATCCTTGGCCAAGCTACAAAGAGAGTTGTCTTGAGGCATAAGGGCCTATGTTGAGCCTCCTGTCTGGGAGTCTGCTAGTACAGACCTGATATTTTGGCTTCCATGCCCATGGGTCCATGATGAGCCAGCTGTCCTTGGCTTGTCACAGAGGGACATCGTTGGTCTCCAGGTCCAAGGACACCCAGGAAACTGACTGTCAGCTTTCCAGTGTAGCCCATTACACAACTCAGTTGTCATTCACCAGGTCCAAGGACACATGGAAAGCCTGTTGCCAAGTTGGCCACTTGGCCAAGTAAAGAGCTGAGTTGCAGAACTCCAGGTCCAGGTGCACACAGTGAGTCTCCTGTCTAGGTGTCTGCTTGTCCTGTCCAAGGTCTCCTTTCTTGACCTCAACGTCCAACAGCACAGGTTTAGCCCACTATCCAGGTGCCTGCTTAACCCACCAGACTGCTCAGTTATTGGTCTCCAGGTCCAAGGGCACTTGGTTAGTCTTTGTCAAGGTGCCCCCTTGGCCAGGCAAAAAGCTGAGTTCTTGGTCTCAAGGACCTTGGACACATGGTAAGCCACGTGTCTAGATGGCTGCTTGGCTTATCCCAGAGCTCTCTTGTTGGTCTCCAGGTCCAAAGGCACATGGTGAACCCTCTGTCCAGGTGCCTGCTTGGCCTTGTAGGGACATGATTTTGTGGTTTTCAGTTCCATGGGCCAGTGTTGAGGCATTTGTGAAATCACCTGCTTGGCTTATCTCAGAGCTCCATTGTTGGTCTCCAGATCCAAGGGCACATCAGTGCCCACTGTCAACACGCCTTCTTAACCCACAGGGCAGCTCAATTGTTGGTCTCCAGGTCCAAGGGCACATGGTAACCCCACTGCCATGGTACCTGCTTCGCCAAGCAAAGATCTGAGTTGTTGGTTTCCAGGTCTAAGGGCACATGTTGAGTCTCCAGTCCAGTTATCTGTTTGACCTAACCCAGGGTCCCTTTTTTGGGTTCAATATCCAAAGGACCATGGTGATCCCACTGCCAGGGTGCCTGCTTAGCTTACCAGACAGCTCACTTGTCAATATCCATGTCCAAGAGTACATGGTGGACCTGCTGTCCAGGTGCCTGCTTGGTGTAATTGAAAACAGATTTGTTAGTCTCCATGTCCATGGGAGCATGGTGAGATGGCTCTTCAAGGTGACTGCTTGACCTAGCAGACATCTGAATTGCTGGTCTCCTAGTCCATGGGCACATGGTGAGTATGGTGTCCAGGTGCCTTCTTGGCCTAATGGAGAGCTGAGTATTTGTCAAGTGGGTACAAAGACCATGGTATTGCTTCTGTAGAGTTGATTCATTTTAACGATACCAGTTGGGATGCATAACCCATAGTTTCTTGGCACTTGGCAAACCTGTTCTCTGGGATTCTTTGCCTTGTGCTGCACTGGGCTGACCAGGGTGAGATATGGAGGATTCCTGTCCACCCAGTGTCTGTGTGACTCATCTGCCCAGTGTCAAATAGAATCAGAATCCTCCCAGTCTTTGAGTTCCTGGGAGGTGCTGTATCCTGAGGTTTGAAAGTCTATTTGTTAAGCTGTATTTGAGGATTGATGGTCTGTGGGTTATCCAGGTTTCTGGAAATTATTTTGTGTACTGCTGAGTTGTTTCAGACAGTCCATGGACTGAGTGTCAGTGCTCCAAGGACTACCATTGCATATAGAGACGTGGTGATTCTTTTTCCCAGTACCTACTTGTGTAAAATCCCGCTCTGCCTGATGTCTCCAGATATTCCACATATTATGCACATCTGGGGTGGCTGGATGTTCAGAGCACCCATGTGCCTGTGCTGAGCCAGGGTTGGAGAGCTTCAGAGTGGGTAGTGTGCCAAATGTTCCTTCAGGACGTGGACTCAGCTTTTCTCTACTGAAGTTACATATGACCCCAGGGGTGAGGGACCCTGATGTCAGATAATCCATGGTATTCTGATAGACAGTGTCCCACTCCCACACGCCAAATGAGAATGTCTCCCTGAGGACCTGAGCCAACCTCATCGTGTGGAATGGGTCTAGGTTTTGCCGTGTATGGGTACGAGGACTCTCTGGACCACACAGGGGGCAAAAACGTAGGTGCTAACATGATGGTGCTGTGTAGAGTATTGGAGAGGGTCACAACCGGAAGTTTGAGTAGGGTGCTTGTCATGGGCAGGGGCAGGGAACAGGGCAGAGAATGGAGGAAGATAAGGAAGAGTTGTGACTGAACTGCCATCTCTATCTTCACTGGAGCCTGGGATGTTGCCAAGTTTTTATAACCTCCCTGGGACCAGAATGCCTTCATGTGATGTCACCACCATGGAATGTCACCACTATGTCCTGGCCAATCACCAGGGATTTTTCAGATTGGCATCATTCTGATGATGTACGACAAGACAGGTCAGCTGGCCAATTACTGATGGATTTCTCAGTGACACCCCTGACTGATATCATCACCTGGAAACCATGTTTTAAAGGAAAAAGAGTTAAACTGTGCTTCAAGTGAAAAATTTTATATTTGGGTTGTATTTACAGTGATAGTCATAAATACTGCAAAGTACATGTGCCACACAGAGGCACCATTAGTTAAAACATTGAATTGCATATTAATGAAAACATGTGCCATTAGAACCCATGGAAGGTCACAGGTGTACGTAAGTCAGACAACATGGCAATAGAGAAATCATTACTCCCAGCTTATCCAACAAAGCTTAAATATAAGTGGAGAATATGGTAGACATTATGTTTAGGACCTCTTACCACAGTAAACCTAAGCCTGGAAGGGATGGATATGTGTCACCAGTAAGGATCTGCTTGCCAATATCATAGTGGCATTCAGCTCTCATAGACCGGGAACAACAAAATCCGTCCTGTCACCAGGTTCACAGTCTTCCTATCCAGCATCCAATGAGAGAATTCTGCGGGGAAGAATTAAATTTTCTCTGCCCTCAAATACAATTACATACTTAATAAATCATTCTGAACACTCAAGAAATCAGTCAAAGGTGTGATCATATAAATGTTACAAGGCTACAAGTAGAAAAGTGACCACTCTTTTGAAGGCAGGAGGATGGAGACTTGGATTTGATGTGGTTATAGCTGAGGATACAGTGGAGGGGAGGGAGTCTTATTCAGAAAGGTGCCACAAAGTATTATAAATAGCTGGGTGCAAAAACAGAACATTTTAAAGTCTGGATAAAGAAGATGTGGTTCATAAATAGGATGGAGTATTACTCAGCCCCCCCCCCGAAAACTGAAATATTGTCTTTTTTAAGGATGAGGATGGAACTGGAGGGTATAATGCTAAGGGAATAAGTCAGTCTCAGAAAGCCAAATGCCATATGATTTCTATCATAAGCATAATATGAGAAAAAAGACCAATGAACATAGGGGAAAGGGAGAAAAAATAAAACAAGATGCATATAGGGAGGGAGGCAAACCATAAGAGACTCAACAACTTGGGAACAAATTGAGGGTTTCTGGAGAGGAGATAGCTGTGACATGGGCAAACTGGGTGATGGGCATTACAGAGGGCATTTGATGGAATGAGCTCTAGGTATTATATGGAACTGATGCATCTCTAAATTTTACCCCTGAAACTTAAAAAAAAAATGTTTTCAGGAGAATTCCATAGATTTTCCCCACCAGCACATAGGAAGTTCCCATAAATTATTTGTTGAAAGAGTGAGCTGCCAGGTGGAGCTCTCTCATCCTTCTTCCCATCCACAGGCTCTAGAGCTCAGGGGAGAGATTAATAAAAGCAGAGAGGTACCTTCAGGAAATCTGAGGAAACGGGCTTCCCTGTGTGAGCCATGAAGAGAAGAAGAGCACGTGGCCTGGGACTGACCACCACCAAAGGGGCGCACAGGAAAAGCTGCCAACAGAAGCTGAAACAGAAATCTGCAAAGCAGTGAACTAGAAATAAGTCAACACAGAAGTGAAGAGTGGGGTCTCCCACGGAGACCAGTTACCTTTCACACCTAGACAGGTCGAGTGATGATAATTCCAGCTGGATTGCCCTTAGGTTTCTGTCACTCTCAGACAAACCTATTCCTGTTATATTTGTATACTTTATGACTCATTATTATTTTCTGTAGCATAGTTGACACACAATAATTTGTTAATATCAGGTGAACATTATAATGATTGGACAAGTTTTTACTTTATATTATAATAGTAAAAATTGTAGCTTCCATCAGTCAACAGAGACAATATTCCAATACAATTGTTATATTCCCTATGCTGTGCCTTTCATCCCGATGACTTACTCAACCCACAATGGGAAGACTGTGTCTCCTTCACCCTTTCACTTATTTCTTCCATGCCCCCCTCAACTCCCTTCTTAGAACCATCTCTCTCTTATCTATAGTGACATTCTGATTGTGCTTTGTATTTGTTTATTCATTTGTTTTCCTTTTCAGAATATAGACAGAAGTGAAATCCTATAGTGTTTGTCCATCCTTTCTTACCTATTTCATGTTAGTGTATGCCCTCTGGGTCCATCAATGATCCAAAGGACATAAATCCCATCCTATTCTAAGGCTGAATAATTTTTCATTTCCTCTAGGTTGCTTACCTTATTGGCATATAGTTATTGGTCATAATTTCTGATGGTTGTTCTTATTTCCTTGGTGTTAGTTATGATCTTTCCCCTTTCATTCATAATTTTATTAATTTGGGAACACTCTCTCTTCTTTTGGAATAGTTTGGCCAGTGATTTATCAATCTTCTTGATTCTTTTAAAGAACCATTCTTTTGTGTTCTGTATCACTAGTTCCGAACTCATTGATCTCTGCTTTAATCTTGATTCTTTCCCTGTCTTTGTGTGGCAACAAATGCATGCTGCTTGGCCCCTGAGAAAGGTAGGCCAGGAATCCCAGAGGGGAGGGGCACACGGAGTATACTGGTCTCACCCACAGACGCCTCCATGGTGCACTAGATAGGCTCAGGCCAATGCTCATGTAGGCCATCAAGTATTTCTTCACACCTACAGGTGGTATTTCTTCACACCTACAGGTGGAAATTTAAAGGGATCAGGGCAACTGATACCAGCTCCCTGCCTTGGAACCACACTGAGGTCCTTTGGGAAAACCCTGGGCATCCACAGAGAATCTGTGTTGTGGCGTCCTCCTCCTTCGCTCACCGGGGACTATCATCCACCCAACATAACCGCAGACCCTCCCATCCACTCTACCATCAGGGCCAATGGGACAGCAGGATCTCTTCCAGATGAAGAGCAGAGGTGCCAAAACACAATGTCATGGGTCTTGCCATTCCTCCAGAATCTCTCTGTGAGAACAGATGTGGAAAGTCCCCAGCATCTGAGGAAGAAATGCACCATTTGGACTCTTGAGTATTTTAATTTTGTCATTTTCCTGTGGCTTCTACCTTGAGTTTCCCCTTGCAGTACTAATGAAAATGTCAAAATAATTGTTCCTCCAAGAATACAAGTCAGCCATCAGAAATCTACCCAGAAATCAGATCCTAAGTACCATCTAGACGGGATGTCCTCAAATCTTCTTAGTGGGATGCAATCTGAAGGCTCAACTAGCTTGGATGACCCAGGAAATAGGAAACTGCCACCTTCCAGGGGAAGAAGGAACCCGAAGCAGGGATGGTAGGAAAACACACTCAGATCATTGGTATTTTCCTATTAGAATGATGGCAGAAAAGAGATGGAGGAGAATTCTCAATGAAGAGTCATAACAAAGGAAGCTTTGCTAAGAGAGCCACTCTGAAACTAGAGTGTGAAGGACAATCAGGAAGTAAATCATAGGCCCATCTCCTGTTTCAAGTATCTGAGCACCGTGAACTTTTGACTTCTGGCACAAGGACTTGCACATTGGGAATGCACCACAACCTGGTACACATCCTTCTACTCTGGACTGAAAGAGAGACAAAGCAACGCCTGTTAGCTGCCAGTACTCATCATCATTCTTTCAGAACAAGTGCCTGTGCTTTTCCCTCATGAACCTGTACTCCCTGCTCAAAATCAGTAGCACAACTGATTTCTCTCCACGCTGTGTTTCCCAGATGATGGTCCATAAATCCCCAAACAGAAGAGTCCTTTTTTGTTACCTTTTTTCCCAGAACCCACTTCTTGTCTGACATGATGATGTACCAATGCAAAGGGCCATGTGAGGCTATTTGTACATCATCAGGTCATAGCAAACGTCAAAGAAAACATTAAAATGCTGAAGTCCACCTCACCTTAAATTCAGATTCCTGAAATTGATGTGTTCCCAGTTTGGTCTTTACGGAAAATTTCTTTAAAAAGAACCAGTCCTGGGTGTCGGAATTGAAATGTCTATTTTGACAGAACATCAGAAATCCATGCTATTTCCCCCATTGTAGTCTATAAGGTACTCTAAATAGCTATACTTTTCTTTTCACACCACCACCACCAAGAAAACGCTCGCCAAGTCATAAACTCCAATTAACTGTTATCTGACATTTGCCAAAGTGACAGAGATTACGTGATATTGTTCAAAACTTAATTCCTTAAAAGTACATATGCTCATAAGATCCTTAAGAAATTTTTCCAAAACTGTGCCAGAAAAATTATCGATTTAGACATCAATTAGATAAAATGGTATAATTGTGTTACCTGAAGTGGCTCGACAATTGTATTGTCTTGTTTAAATATGTGCTGTTACTCGGGGTTCTGTTTTCCTCCCTTAGTATTATGTTGCATAAATCATAAAATATTTTTATTTACGTTTCATTTTTATTAATGTGTTTATTTATCGTGTAAGAATTGTACTCACTTCTTTGCCAGAGACATAGAGCTCACAATAGGCAGAGCGGCAGGCTGAGGCAGCGGGAGAAGCAGGCTCCCCTCCCCTGAGCAGAGATCTCGACTTGGGCCTGGACATGAAACGAAAGCAACTGTTTAAGCGACTGAGAAACCCAGGTACCCCAGGTAGAAATTATTTTAAAGAGATCATGTTATATTTGCTGCCTGCAAACGCCTATTTCCCCTGCGATTTTTCCATGGATTTCTGAATTGTCACTTTCCAAGAGACCACATGGCAGTGGCCAGTCCTGCAAGAACTTACAATGTTGTGGACCCCAGCATGCCAAGCTCCAGGGAGTGCAAAGATAAGGGGAGAAGCCAGCAGAGAGGTTTTGGGTCCAAAAACTCCAGAGTGCACAGACTGATCTTGGCAGTCAAGACGGGCCTGCCCAGATGTCACCTGCCTCATCCTCTGTGTCCATGTGAGGACACCACGCATGCATGCCATGTATGCAGGCCCCGGAGGTGCCATCCAGTGATCGAGACGACCCACTGTCCACAAAGGGTGACCCTCCCTGCAGACAGGAAACTGAGGATGGGTGGGAGGCAAGAGGGAGGTCAGTGCACTAAGGGCCTTTCAAATCAGACACTCACGGGAATCCAGTGTTCTCAAAGAGTATCTCTCTGTCCCCGGCAGAAAGGGCACCTTGTGATACAAATTAATGTAATTCACTGGAAAATGACAGACATATGTTTGTATCCTTAGCTCATGGCTTAGGCAGTCTGCCCCACAGACAATATTAGCAACTGTCACCCTTGGCTCCAAGGGGCTCCTGGAAGGAAAACAAGCCCCGCAGAGACCCACAGGAAGTCCTTTTTTTTTTTTTTTACATATTTTACTTATTCGACACAGCAGGCATGACTTGGGTGACGGGCATAGGGAGAAACTCTCCCCCCTGAGAAGGGAGCCTGATGCTAGGTTTGATCCCTGAACTCCAACAGCAGTACCTGAGCTGATGGCCAATACTTAACCCACTGAGCCACCCAAGAACTCCTATAGAGACTTTGTGAAACAATGTCTTATAAATAGGAGTTTTACAGAGTATCAGATGTAAAATGAGCATTTAAGTCTCCTATGTGCCCTCAGGAATATCTTTTTTAATTAAAAAAATTAGTTACTTAACATACAGTGCAACTTTGCTTTCTGCAGTAGAATTCATGGAATCATCACTTATATCCACCACTCAGAACTGATCACAAGAAGTGCCTTCTTCAATGCCCATCATCCATCGACCCCTCCCCAACCCACTTCCCTCCATGACCCCACAGTGTGCAGGGATGCCTTCACTCTGAGAGTTCTGACATGAACCATCGCCATGGTGACCTTATGACACGCACCTATCCTTCTGTTTCAACTGCCACTCTGTTAGATGAGCCCCTTGCAGTTTGATGAACAAGTATAAAAGTCCCCACGATGGGAAATCTCAACTTCTGTTCTACGGGTATGTGCCTATCAATTTTCTGAATTCTCTTCTCTCAGATTGGCTGTCTCACTTTTACAGAGACTGGGTTCTTCTCTTCGGGTTTTCCTTTCAACCCTCTGATTTCTCCTCCTGGTTCGATGCCTGTATTTGTTAGTTTTTCTGCGTTATTTCAGTGTGACTTCTTGGTGAAGCTGTCTTCCTTAAATAACTTTTATGTTCAGAAAACCGTACTATTTCTGAATGACAATTTCAGAAACAGTCATACAGTGGACACACACAGGTCACACACCACTCTGTTGTCCCTGGATCAAGAGAACCTTGGTGTGACCCAGGCAACACATTTGAGGGAGAGGAATTGCTGGTCACTTCTTCTCAACGGAGATGAAAAAATCAGAGAGGAACAGTCAGCAGTCAAAATGCAGCTGTTTTTAGAAGGAGAGACACTGGAAGATATCGGGGTGTTTTCATGGGTTGATGTGGAGGGTTTCCCGGGACATCTGCATGATGCTTGGGAGAGGATGAAAATGGACTGTGACACCAGGTGGGTGGAAAAAACACTTGGCTGCTGAACAATGGACTATCTGTTGGTCTCAAATATACTGCTGGGCTGGGGTCTCAAGGTCCAGCTTATGGAGGGAGACAGGAGACTGTAGGTTTAGTAGACAGTGTCCTAAACCTACAGTCTCCATAGGAGATCAAGAGACCTGCAAGTAGACACAGGATGTTGGGGAGGAATGAGAGAGTAGGGAGGAAATCACTCCAGACAGGGTACCCTAACTTCCATCTAGGCTCCTCAGAACAATCCTCACATCAAGAGTAGTCCATTCATCATCATACATCTCCTTCCTTAAACCAACCATTCCCAGCCCAGATGGCCACCTCCACATTAACTCTTACCATGAACTGATCCTCAGGATTGGCCAGCTGGAGGCAAGTGAATTCTAGGCAGGGTCATAGTGTGATAGTTGGGAGTGGAATGATCTGGAGTTTGAATCAGCTTGGGAGCCAAGCAGAACACCAGTAGCAGTGGGGATTCACTGTCCTTCAGGAAGGCCATGGGCGACAGTGCTGACCTTGCAAACAGGTGGGGGAACATGGCCAATGCTACACATTCCTGGTTCTTCACTAGGGCTCCATTTGGAAGAAACTGTTTCATTTTTTACGTCAGGGCCCCAAACACAGAGGTGACTGAGGAATGAGTCTGGTCTCATGGCACTTGGTCTCCCCTACAGAAACACTGGCAAAGGGGAATTTGAGACTGTGAGTGCAGCTCTTGGTTCAGGGGTTCAGAGTGTTTTCTCAGGGGCACTGGGTCGTTTTAAGGGGCTTGGGGATCACCATCCACAGGGAAACAATGGCATTCCTGTCCCAGATGCATCCCTCATGAGGGTGGCAACTCTTGACAGTCCCTTTACCACACTACATTCCAGTGCCTTCCACTGTGAAATGGGGCTTCCAGCCTGTTTCCACTCCCATTGGTGCTGCTGTGGGGAGGACAGGAGAAAGGGATACGGATTCTCTGTTGGTTGCAAAGCATCATTCTCATGTGAAGGAAAAGAGGGGGCTTCCATCCTCCCATGCAGTGGAGCCATCCCAAGTCCCATGTCTGGATTCATCCACAGCCAGCCATCTAGCTGATTCCCTAGGAAGTATGTTCCTCAACACCTACAGAGCACCTGGGAAGCATCCCGTGCTTTCCTATGTTCCAGGGGCTCCTTGTGGCAAATTACTTGGGACACCCTGATGGCACACTAATGTCTAGGCTGGAGGACAGGGAAACCGAGCACAGAGGGCTCTCAGGGATGCTCTTGGGTAGGTGTGGCTACTCAATGAGATGTAAACCCAGGCCATCAGGCATGCTGACTGCGCTCTGCTGCATTTCTGTAATGTCCATACTAAATACAAACAGTTGTCTACAGAACCTGTGGTGTGGGAGGGGGCGGAATTCAGAGCACAGCACATGCTGACATCTTCCTAAGTCCCACCTGCAGGGAGCAATGCTTGCTGGGCAGCTGGTGAGTAGGGGGAGGAGATGGTTGGACTAGAAGTAAAGAATGTCGAATCCTGGGGGCCTGGGAGGCTCAGTGTGTTAAAGTCACTGTCTTTGGCTCGGGTCATGATCTCAGGGTCCTGGAATTGAGGCCCACATTGGGCTCTCTGCTCAGCAGGGAGCCTGCTTCCTCCTCTCCCTGCCTGCCTCTCTGCCTACTTGTGATCTCTGTCTGTCAAGTAAACAAATAAAAATCTTAAAAAAAAATGTCGAATCCACCTATGGTCTGCTGACAACAAGATGCCAACACTGCTCTCCATTTCTATGTGTCACCCAGCAATCTCTGTGGAGCATCCCCCTGAGAATGTGGAGGCACCCACAACCATGCCAGACCCTCCACAACCAACCAAGAGGAAAGTTCATTCTTCCTCCAGGATCAGGTCTACCCCATCAGGGACATCCAGGAAGGTACCTGGGATATTGACTCATTACGTTGATTGGAGACACATTTTTCTACTCAGTAACACAGACATAAACAAAGCTTTCAAAACACTGAGACAAAATATCTTATGATTTCACTGGTAGCAGTTTCCCTCTATGCCATCCGTCACCATTAAATCCAGAAGTCAAGATGGAATTCTGATTCAAACTGGATCCAAGGGACACAGGAAAAAAAAATGTCTACTAGCTGAAGGGATGGATCTTAGGTCTTTTTGGAACACAGGTCCATATAGCTCTCCCCAGGAAACATGGTTCTGAGATGTGTAGGAAGGAATAGACTATGTTTTCCACCAGTAACACTGAGCATAACAATGGAACAGAATACAAAGGTTTCACGATCCCCCCCATCCACTTCCGTCCATTAGCCACATCTTACATGAGTGTGCTAGGTACCTTCAAAGGAACAAAACGACCTCACATTTGGGGAACTAAAGTACCAAGTACATTCCATGTTTACCGTTCTACAAATTGAGCAAATGCATTCTGTGATGTCTTCTCATTCTGGAAACAGAAATCTGTGCATGAATGTCATAGATAGGCACAGCCCCCAAATGTCTATGTCTATGTCATAGCCATAGACAGGCACAGCCCCCAAATCCATCATGGGAGGAAAGGACACATTAAATGGCATACATATGCATAATGGAGTACTATCCAGGTATCAGAAGAAACAAAAGTTTCCAATATTTTAGGAAATAGATGGTCCTTGGAAATCTAAGACACATTTTGAGAGCATGCAAATAAGGAAAGAGGTATATTACACGATCCCAGGCTTTGAGGACACTAGGGTAGGGACATTCGTAGACCCAGAAAATGGAAAGTACAGTGCAGGGAGGAAAGGGGGAGGGCCAGGCATGTTGTCATGGGTACAAAGGTTCCATGAGATAGGATGGCAAAGTTTTCCACGTAGATTGCAGTTCTGTCTACAAAGCATCAGGCATGTGAGCAGTGTCAATGAACATACATGTACTAACAAATACAACCGTCAATATTACTTAGATTCCATCACAAAAAAATACTACTCCAAGACAATAGAGAACCTATAGGTTCACAGCAGAAATGCAGGGAAGACAGCTGAACTGGCCCCATGACCAGGTGAAGAAGTGGCAAGCTGGCTTGGCTTCACTGTGGGCCAGAGGGTTCAGGGGACTGCACCCTGAAACCCAGTGTGCCTTGAGTGTTTCCCAGATTGACCCTGATGCTCAGGTCAAAACCCACTGATCACCCCCCCATTTGAAAATCAAGGACTCATTTCCCTTTTCCATGCTTCTCTCCTCCTCTGTGTTTCTATGTACATCAAGGACTTTGGCCCAGCAGCAAGGCAGGCCTTGCTTGGTCACTCTCACATCCATTCACTCTGGGCCCCCATACACATCAAGCAGAGTTAACTCCTGAGTCATTCCTGAGTAGTGAAGCCAATGTCCTGACAGCTCTTCTGTGTTCTCGTAGATCCTGTAGAGGGCCAGTCTAATGACCTTCTTAGGGACTGGACAGAGGAAGGTGCTCCAACTCTCTCTGAGGTAAGCTCGCCTCTCTTTCTCAGAGACTGAAATGTTCCTTCCTTGATTTCTTCCATCAATGGAGGATGAAAATCTGGCACTTTACCTCCCAGGGGAAGGGGGCGGCATTCTCCCCTCGTGGAGGAATGCTGGGTCCAACCTCTTATGGAGAGTGTACCCAAAAATGGTGATGACACAGGACAGCCTCAGTTACAATCTCGATGGGATCAAACAACTTCTTCAGCAGAAAAGGTTTCTACTTGAAAAAGAATGTTCTATCTGTTGATCAGAATAGACTTCGGAGATCTGCCAAGAAAAGCTACAGAATCATTCTAACTGTCATCTTTAACTCGGCCTGGGGGACATGGACTCAACCACGGGACCTCATCCAATTAACTGCCTGAAGTCCTCCCCAAACCAAAGAGCTGGCCCAACAGCGTACAGGATGCTGGGATCCTCACTGTGTTTTCTTTTTCTCAAGCACAGGAAGACGCTGGGAGGAATGACAGCTGTACATATTTAAGAGAATTGGGCTCTGGGAGGAAATCTAGAATACAAAGAAGCCTGCCCCCGATTCTGGGTTCCAACAAGGAATGGAGGTTTGGAGATACTGACTGAGACTGTCCAGTGAGTCATGGTCACCACGCTGTACAGGGCCTGGAAGAACTAGAACCTATGGAAGGGTGATTTATGTGCATGTTGGATGAAGTCCCTGTGTGTGTGGCTGCATGGTTGTGTGTCTGTCTGTGTCTAAGTGTTATGCTTGTGAACACAAATGTGTGCCTTTCTCAGGAGATCGTTCTCACACTTTCATCACATTCAAAGTGTCACCCTGCCAAAACACTCTTATCACCTGGCACACTTTACATACTTTTTCCCCTGCTCACCATAAATATACCTGGAGGATGTTTCTGTTTGCTTTTCTGAGATGGCCATGGATCAGAGATGAATGATCCAAACCCTTGACCTCCTACTTGGAAAGCCAAGATTTGAGCTCAGGTTTCAATATGAAAGTTGCTCTGGGCTACACACCTGTGTTAATCCCTCAGCCAGGGGGTCATGATGTACCATAGGTGCTTGTTAGCAAAGGGGCACCAGCATCTGTGCAGACAGCCAACAACATAGATTCTATGAAGGTCCCCGAAATGACCCATCACGACACAGTGGCTTCCAAGGTCACAGAAGCTGGGGCAAGGATAGAAGCCCATGTTAAAGATTACAGCCTGGTCTCTGGTCTCAAGGGCACAGAGAAAAGCCACATCCTCGTGCTCAAGCCTATAATGATGGAAATTCTGTGGACCCATGGAGGACAGAATAGGGCAGCATTAGTCATAGCCAGTCTCAATGTGTACACACGAACAACAGCAGAAAAGCATAAGAGAGGGAATTTAGTGTACTTGATAAGATTTCTGTAAGCCTCAGGAAGGATAAATTCTCTAAGCACACACTCACACACCACTGGCAAATAGGAAATCAAGGTCAAGCTTGGTTGGAAGCTTTGGACCCAGCACTCCCGGGGCAAATCTCCTGCAAAGCCGGCCTACAGAGTGTCATCACACACTCCAAGAGTCCTTTGTGTAAGGAACTTCCCACTGGTCAGAACTCCTGGGAGGGTTTGGACAGCCACTGTCTTCATTGGAAACAACACACATGAAACAGCTCAAAAATAGTGGAAGGAATATATCAAACTCATCTACTGTGCCAGCTGTTTATGTAAGCTACGATGTCAGTTTTCTCCAGCATTGTACATGGGATTTTCTGAAGACAAATGATGAGTGGAGCAAACCACTAGGCTTCTTTTCTGAGGGTTGAATTCAGCCCGGCAAGCAAGGCTGCTTTTTATGCCATGCAAAAACTTAGAGACGTGATGCATACAGTCATAGTATATGGCGATCTTGGGCCCAGAGCTCCAAAGAAGCAGCGTGTGACACCTCAGTGGCACGTCAGTCAGGAGAGGTTATGGGACTTGTTCCTCAAACAGAAGCCAGGCTAAGGTTCACATGTATTGGACTGACTATTTGACTTTGATCAGGCTCGTTTTAGCTAGAAAGACAAAAACCTTCTCTTTTCCTTCCTGCTCCTCTCGCATCCCTTCCTCTCTGCACCGAGAAGGTGCAGCAGTAATGCGGTCTGTACCTCCTATGCACGCACACACACACACACACACACACACACACACACACACTTGCCTCCTCTCTTCATCCATCCAAACTCCCAGCCTACTTCCTGAGCAGCCACACCAGTGTCCTCACAGTGCCTCTGTATCCTCCTAGCTCCCCTGGAGGACCTGATGGAAGAGCTACACATTTTGAGGGCAGAGGAATTAACACCAACTCTCCCTCAGGTAAACCCATTTTTCTTCAACATTTTATTTATTTGAAAGAGAAAAATACAGAGTGAGAGAGAGAGAGACAGACAGACAGACAGAGCATGATAGTGCAAGCAGGGGCAGCAACAGAGGGAGAGGAAGAAGCAGGCTCTTTTTTTTGAGCAGGGTGCCAAATGTGGGGCTTCATCCCAGGACCCTAGGATCAGGTCCTGATCTGAAAGCAGAAGCTTCAATGTCTGTGCTGCTCAGTTCCCTCAGTAAAGTCATTTTGTGCTTCTGAGGGACAACCAGTGTTTGATTTCTTTTTCCATGAATATCTGAGCATGTACATGCCAGAGGGGAGAGACAATTTCCTTGGTGTTGAGAGCCTGCAGTGAGTTTATATCAGTAAGGGACACCATATTTAGAGGGGCACTGAGAAAACACCACCACCATTCCTTATGCAATGGTCATGAGCATTTTCCAACAGGTCATTCTGTCTATGGAAAATAGCTTTGATTTCAGTTGCTGAAGAAATTAGACCTGGGAGATTTGACATTCCAAGCTGGAGCCTTTTCTGGAGGTCATTTTCTCCTTCTATGGATCATAAACTCAATGACTACATTGCATATAGTTTGCTTCTGACACCAAGAGCACATTGATGAGTGCAAATGACGTGCACAGGATGCTGGGATCCTCACTGGGTTTCCCTTTCTCCAGCTGCAGGAGGCAGCAACCGGAAATGGACCATGTACATATTCTCCCATCAGTCCCTTTTGGGGGACAGATCTAGCTGAAGAACAAGGTAGGGTTTTGTCTCCTCATTTGGTCTGGAGGGCTTCCTCCATTCTGAGTTCCTGCTCAGAACGGAGGCTGGGGCGGACTGAAAAAATGGAGTGTCCTGTAGAAAACCAGGACAATGTGCTACAGTCCCTGCAAACCAGTAGGTCATTCAGGTTGTGTGCTTGGTGTGTTTGAGGGTTGGGTCTTGTTTTTGTGTGGGTCAATGTAATGGGACTGGGCCTGTGGGTGTGCTGAGTGCATGTGTTTCATCAGAAGACATCTCCCACTTAATGGAGTTCAGGATATGCGTCAAAGTTTCAAAGCCAAACCTCCTTCATCCCCACTGCACACACCCACCTAGGACACCACATTACTCTCTGACCACAGATAAACCTGGAGGGTTGCTTAGGATTCCCTTTCCTCAAACAGGGATGGGGAGAAAGGAAGGGGCACACATCTGTCCTAGCTGGGGACATTTCTCAGACAGTGTATAAACACAAAAGAATCAGAAACTACTTTAGTCTACCACAACATCATCACCAGCCTTACAAAAATGCTCACATCTTGAATGCAAAGAGGGAAGACTCACTGACAAATGGCAACTGCGAGGAAAGCCTCACCATTAGCTTGGCACCCGATCAAATTTCCTGACAATCTGTTATATGGCCAGGTTAGTGAGTACCCTTATCTTGCCTGGCCTTGCTATCTCACGAATTTGCTGGTTCCTGATTGAGGACAGGTTGTGGGGGTCTCCTGGGAAACTGGTCCCACTGACTCAAAGGACACACCCACATACCACAGGAAAGGAAGACTTGGAAGAATAATCACTTTGAGGATGGGGACTCTTTTGGAATGCACAGATGTCAGGACATAGAAATCCTGTGTCTTTGGTTTTCCTGACCATGCATGTCTCAGGAACAAATAGAAACCTCTAGGGTACTTGTGCTTCCATTGAATGCAACCCTGCCACACAGTGTTCTTCTGAAGAAATACAATCTCCTAGAAGAGGTGAGAGATAGGGAGGAGACTCACAAGTTGATCCTGGCAAAGAAACTGTCTTGACAATGATCACGACACAGTCGCTGGTTGGAGGAACTTGCCTGTCAGTACAACAGAGCATGCACATTAGTGTTTACCCTCTTTCAATTGAGGAGATCACCCTGAGTCAATTCCCTGTAGCTAAAGTTCAGGGTCAATGTTTCTCTCTCCATCCCGGCTCCTTGCCCTGACCATTCTTGATGCAGCAGCAGCTTGCTCAGTCCATACCCATGTAACCCAACATCTCCATCCATTCCCATGTATGCTGCCCCCAAGCTAAACTCCATGAGTTCTTCCTGCCGAGCCCCACCAGTGTACTGAACATTCTGGGTATCTCTCCCTAGCTTCGCTGGATGGACAGGCATGTGACCATTCCACAGGAATGACAGAGGAAGACACCCCATTTTGTATAAGAGCAGTATGTCAGCCTTTCTTTGTAGGAGACACAAAATTCTTCTGGCTTTTTTAATCAAGGTCACATACAAAAATCTCAGTATGCACAATTTACAATGTAGGGAGAAGTCTGAGTAAGAGTCTGTTAACAAATGTTACCTAATCCCAAAGACATTGCAGGGAGGCGAGACAACTACAGCAGGATCATCTACCATCTGTACGGCAGTGAGCTTTGGTATGGGTAGCAGCTATTCCTCCTTGCCACCTATTATGTCCTGTGGGACCCAGAATGTGGAACCTGTAGGAAGACTGGGCCCATTTGTGCATGAACTCATTTTGCTCTCTTCATAATTTTGGGCTCACAGGCATCTAGCACACTTCCCCATCTTCCCCAGGAACGAGGGGTCCTCTGCACATTGCAAAATGGTGAAAGAGAACCTCAAACCTCAAATCTCCCATGCCCCCAGGGAACGAAAGAGTCATACAAACAGGACAACGCATGATTTGATGATCATACTGTATTCTTTCCTGAAATCACAGGTGTCCCAGCTGGAAGGGGAGGGTGGTAAGTATTCTGTACTCTAGAGTCATTCATTTGTTTGCAACAACCTGGAAAAGGGGAAAGGTGGGGCTTCCTCACAGGCTCCATGATGAAACCATCCTGAATCCAGGTCCTGAGGGATTGAGAATAAGGGTCATAATAACAGAAGAGTATTTTCTGGGGAAAGACTCATGGTCTCATGGCCTTGTCCCCGGAAACTATGCTGCTGCCTTTAGGTGGTGCAGCTTTGGGTGCAGGGAGTAAGTGTGCTTTTGAGATGGACTTATTTCACAGCTACTCCATGCCCTGTAGCTCCAATAGGAGGCAGAGTTACTATTCACATCCCTGCTCCTCTTCAGGACCTTTCTTCCTCCATCCAGGAAGGGCCAACTGCAGCTTAGTCCATACTGATTAACTCCCCACCTCCACACACTTGTCCACAGGAGCACACCAAGCAAATCTCCCTAAGCCCTGTGGGTGTCCAGACATTCTCTTTGTGTATCTACCTAGATCCCTAGCTAGCCTGTGCAATGACCTTGATGTGGACAGCACAGAAGGAGAGGCCCCATTTTTCACCAACTTGGTAAATTAGCATTTCTTAATGTGAGGTACAGAATCCTTTGATTCTCTTATACTCGAAATCAGATCCAAACACCTCAGCACATACAATGTCTTTGGTGGGGAGATTATTGGTGGAGAGTCTATTACCCATGGATACCCAATTCCAAAAACCCTGCAGGAAACAGCATGTTGTGTTACAGTCTACAAGGTTGTGAGCTTTTTCATGGGTACTATTTACACTGCCTTGGTACCTGTTTTGTCCTATGGACCAAGGGCATGCAGTCTCTAGGTATCCATATCACTGCCCATGGCCCTGCCCATCACCAAGAGAAAAAAAGAACTATCCACACAGGACAAGGCATGATTTGATGTCCATAATATTTTCTTTTCTGAAATCACAGGTCGACCTGCTGGAAAGGGAGAGTGGTAAGTATGCTGTATTCTAGAGTTACTCATTGGTTTGGAGCAACCCGGATAATGGACAAGTTTGGGCTTCATTGCAGGCTCCATCTTGAGGGCCACCCAGAATCCAGATCCTGAAACAAGGAGACTAAAGGTCATGTTTCAGACCATGACCCGAGGCCTCAAGACCCTGCCCCCGGAAGCTGGTCTTAGATGCTGTAATATTGAGTGCTTGGTAGGAGGTGTGTTTCCATGGGAACCCATGTGCTGTTATTCTCAGGGTTGGTTTTTGTGTCAGCTGGGTGAATGGTATGTTCTCATACGTGTCTGTTCCCTTACACATGGCGATTAATGGTGTCCACTTCTCAGGGTAGTTTCTCATCACCATCATGTCATGAACGTCCATGCACATGAAAACTCTTCAACAACCACAATTTAAATAGGCATTCATTTTCTTTTAAGATTTTATCTATTTATTTGATAGACAGAGATCACAAATAGGCAGAGAGGCAGGCAGAGAGAGAGGAAGGGAAGCAGGCTCCCTGCTGTGCAGAGAGCCTGATGCGAGGCTCAATCCCAGGACATTGGGACCATGACCTGAGCCGAAAGTGGAGGCTCAACCCACTGAGCCACCCAGGCCCCCATTTAATAGGTGTCCTTTTCTTGCAAATATACATCAATTCCCCTAGAAAACAGATCCCATCGCTAACTAGGAAGGGGAAAATTGTGCCCCAAAGACACAAGTGTGTCTTTTCCAATTCCTTTTACTGAGTCAGTGTCCATGGGTCTCTGATGTCATGGTGCATCACGGGCATGAATGGTCACAGTACCTCTCTCTTGCCACTTCACTCACACACACACGTCTCTGCATCAGAGGCCCCATGATGCATCTTCCCAACCTCATTGGAAACACTGAGTGCTAGGACAGACTGCTTCCTTCTGCAGGCAGTTTCTGGGGCAGCATCATGTAACAGCCCATTCAGGGTAGACCCTGACAAAGGAGCAGTGGCCTGGAAAAGATGGGGCCAATTCACTTCGTGTTTCTCCGTGGAGATCTAACATTTCCCTGAAGATAATCTGTCTAATAACTAAACTGGACTTCTCCCATGGGAAATCACACACCCACCCACCACTGGCCCTAGCTGGGGTTATCTGAGGTAGGCCCAAATGGTGTCCTATCAAAGGAGAGATTAGGTCGTCTTCAGGGACTGAGCATCACTGTGAGGACCTCGGTACCCTCCATGCAGGAAAGAGGTGTGCTCTGTGCATTGCAAAGTGGTGAAAGAGAACCCCAAACCTCAACAGGTGTGACAGGACAATCACCACACATTTCACTAGCCATCTGTCCATGCAAGATGGGCTTGTTTTATTCAGAATGTTTGGGCCAATAGACAAGTCAAGGGAGGTCCGTGCCTGGTAATGGAAACAGACAAGTCAGGGTTTCAAGGTTCTTTGGCAGCAAACAAGACTTTCTCTTAGTGAGAAACACATGTTTGAGAAGAATCTGATTTTCTTACATCTCTTTTCCTCACTCGCACGTGCGAGATCCACGGGAGTACATTTTGCTGCTCTCTGAGGACACTCTACAAGCTCTTCCCGGGCTGCTGCACCATTCTGCATTCCACTAGTTGCATACAAAGTTTCAAATTTTCTGCATCTTTCCAACATGGGTTTTGGGCTTGAATTCCTGGTTTGGTTCCTCACTATCCTAACAGACAATGCCACAGCTCAGCGTCCTTTGGATTGGCATTGCCCTAATGGTGCCTTATATTGAGCATCTTTTCATAAGTGTCTCCAATCTGTGGGCTGCCTTCTCATTCTGTTTGCTGTTTTAGAAGAGGATGCTTTTTCTAGGTGGTCCTCTTGACAAGCATTGGGATGCCAACAAGAGTGCATTTCTTTGGGCATTTCTATTTCACTCCCACGTGCCCCTGCCTATTTGTAGGCCAGCACCATCCTGTTAGCTCAGGGGAGTGATCCAATATATTGGATGGTCAGCTTCTAGGGACCCACCCCCTACTTCTTCATATTCAGAAACGTTTTGACTCCTTCTGTTCTTTGTGGTTCCATATATATTCTAGCAGTTTCTCTGTTTTGAGAGCACCACATTGTGCTTTTGGTCAGTGCTGTACTGAATCTGTTCCCCACTTATTCTAGGAACGGGGAGTTCACCTTAATCTCTTAGGGTAAACGGCCTCCAACATTGCCTGTGGGTGTGCATGAGCATGGGAACGTCTTATGTATCAATGGTCCTGTCAGGCCAGCCACTAAGGCTGGAGAAATATGCTGGAGAGCAGGGCTTGTCTCTTGCTCCTGGTTGGTTTCTAATTCTGAGCTAACCAGGAAAGAGTCAGTCTACAATCCGTTTTACCAAGCCATTTATTATCTCAATGAACTATAGGGAAAGCATCCAGGAGAAGAAAACATCTAGTTGCTCACTCCCACTAGCCACATGTCAAGAGTGCCATAACGACTGGAGTTTTAGATGGTCGCATTGGGAGGGGACAGCCATCATGGGCATGTAGAACTGACACTGAGGTGACTGCTGCATCATCCTGGTCTCATTAGAAGGGATGAAACTTTAATCCCTGTCTCCTTGAAGGCCTCTGGCTCGACCAGTCCCATGGACATTTGACAGCAGAGAAAAAGGCTCAGACAAATGCTGCATGGCCCATAGACATCTCAATAGAACTGGGATGAATGGGTGAGGCAGTCTCTCTCATAACAGCATTGCGCCTGTTTCAGTTCTTACAGATTTGGGTATAGACAGCACTGACAACTCCAGTGAGGATGAGTTCTCTTCAGGTAGGGTACAGCACAGAGGAAGGGAAGAGTGGGACAGGGCCCCTGGGAAGAGGGTGTTGCCCCTGGTACTCTGGAGAAAGAAGAAGGTGGATAAAAAACTGCAAATTGGAAGGAGAGGTGAACCATGAGAGACTATGGACTCTGAAAAACAGTCTGAGGGGTTTGAAGTGGCGGGGGGGTGGGAGGTTGGGGTACCAGGTGGTGGGTATTGTAGAGGGCACGGCTTGCATGGAGCACTGGGTGTGGTGAAAAAATAATGAATACTGTTTTTCTGACAATAAATAAACTGGAAAAAAAAACTGCCATGGAAGGGATGCATTGGAAACAGGCATGGTTTGTTCATTTCATAGTTTCTGAATGAAAAGAACAGACATTGTGACCACAGTCCTTTAGGGTAGGCTATGTTTGTCATCACCGCTCAACTCCTTGGGCAGCTATTTTAAGGACCTTTCCCATCAAACCTGCTCTTGCCTCCCTTTGCTGCTGCCACATGTCAAAGATTTGTCTCTTTACTCATGGCCTCTCAGCAATGGTGCACAATAGATTCTGGGTCTTTCTTGGCATGGGCCCAGACCTGGTCATTTTCATGACTTTGAAGACCCAACCACACTTTCCTGTGCAAGAGAACCAGGACACTACATTCTATTCAGAGCCAGGAAGTGGAAAAAAGGTAAACTCTCTCCCTCATAACGTCTATTACCATACCTTCCTGGATATGTCCAAGCTCCTGTACCTTCAAGGGGACTCCCAGAGCTGGAGTAGTTAAGCAAACTTCCCCTGGGTTCACTACACAGGATCCCACGATCCTTAGCTTTTGCCAGCCTTCACACCCCAGCTGAGTTTTACCTGTGTACATGTTCCCAAAGAAGGACGGCCCCATGAAGCTGCCCTGGAGACACAGTCATGGGCCAGGGTCCACCAAAACTGTGTTAAGGGGTTCCTGGGCCTGCTTCACACACTTTCTGTCCCACCTGCACCATGCAGAGATCAAGCAACCAAGGCCAGGGAGAACTCAGAGCTGAGGCCCCACCCAACTGAGGGCAGAGCTATCATACCCAGAGCAGCAGGCCAAAAATCGTCAGCTCCACTAACTCCCCTTTATCCTCTATTGCAACCACCCCAGCATCCTCGCTGCTCTCTGACCTGGAGGAGGATTCCACGGAAGACAACGATTCTAAGGGAAGGAGCCACACTGTGCCAATAATTCATTTCCACCTCCCTCTCATGGGTTTCCTGTCTCATCTGTCCATTAGCACCTCCACCCTGCTTTGACGATGCCCACCCTGGAGGCCCTAATCTCTGGCAGGCATTCAGGCTTTGCATCTGAAAAGCTGCATGATATCCGTGGGCAGCCCTCCTCACTCCATTCCTAGTATCACCCTGACCCCTCACCGCTGAATCTGGGAAGCAGCACTGGACAGAAGAGCACTGAGTACGGCTGGGAGTTGGCAGGGCACAGGTCACCCTGCTGGAGGCGCTTCAGAAAGGGAGGCTGGGCCTGGGTGTCCCCACTTGGTTCTCTGCTTCCAGGGAATCTGTGCTCATGCCATACTCTGCTCTTGCTTTCAGCTTTCAAGAAGCTTCCCTTCTGTGGACTTGACAGAAACAACAAGGGAAGCAGAAGAGAAGGACTTTGTAATGGGGTGAGTTGGGCAAGAGGAGGGACAGGCAAACATGGACACATGCTCTACCTCATTGCCCTGACTTTGTTGTGGGCACCTTGGGAAACAACACAAAATCCATGGTGCTGCCCTGGCCTCTGACAACAAAGAGGAGATTAGAGGAATGTCACAGTACCTGCAGGCAGTAGGAAGCCTGAGAACATCTCATGGGGAACCTCCACCTGATCCGTACAACTCCCTGTGGTGGTTGAGCACTGTCGTCCAGGAGCCAATTCTCTTGGAGGGAGGGCACTGGTTGCCTGGAGGTACTGGTCCCCAGGCAGCCCATGTACTGTGCTCTTCTGGAAAAAAGCCCCTCACCCCAGTGACCCCTCACTCTGCACAACCCAAGCCTTGCTCTCCTACCCTGCAAAACTCAGCAGATGGCTTGCTCCCAAACAACACTAGTCAGGAAGAGATAGTGGTGGGGTGGCCCCATCTCCCACTTCAGACATCTGAGAAATGAGCAAAAAAGACAGGCCCCAGGCTCATAGGAGTCGGACAGCTCACCCCTCCCAGCGCTGTATCCTTCTGGGCATGGAGTAGGCAATGGTCTCTGTCTGAGTCATATATGCTGGCCACTCCTGTTGTACCTGAACATCACCTCCAGTCCCCCAAGCCTCCAAAACACCTCAGGGGAGGTAGCCGGTCCCCTCATGGAACCATTTCACTATGTGAGTTTGATATTCTAGGGACCCTCCTCAATCTCTAAATCTGCAGGGAAGACCCATCAGGGAAAGGCCACACTGCCTGCTTCCACCTTGCCCACCACCTGCCCATAGTGTGGGGCCCATGCAAACTCACTTCCCATGGGAGTCGGGAGCATGCCTTCTCTGTCATGCCACCTGCAACACTCGTGTGGGCAAAGGCTCCTGCCACAGAGAAGGGCATGTAGAGGGCTCTCAGAGAGGCTGGAGAAGTGACAGCCCAGCAGGAGGAGGACCTGGCAGTAATTGAGGAAGATGGTCAGGGAAGGAGCCTGAGTAACCCTGGGAGTGTAGCCTTCATTCAGCCCCAGGGGGCCCATGGGAAACTTCCCTGTCTTCATGTCACACATGGGTCCTGCAGGGAAACCTCTACTTCAACATCTCAGAAGACATGTCCCACAAAAGCCCACAGGCCTCTGGTAAAACCTGCCCCAGGATACATGCCACTCACTGTCTCATACCACTTCACCTTCTGTCTCCACAGCTGCACCACAGGACAGACTGCCCACGACCCCAAGGCACCAGAGTCTCCAGAGGTGCTCAGACAAAGGGAGCCAGGAATGCCCTGGGGCCCCTCTTTTGACTTCAATTTGGGCCTGGAGGAAGACTCTGCATGAAAACACAAGGAAACACGCCTGCAGGAATGGCTCTCTTGCACCTGACTTCCACAGGCCAAACAAAGAGAACACTTCTTTGCAGCCCTCCAGAAGATGGCAATGGATCCCAGAGGATGAGACAAGAGGACCCTCTGAGTTGGCCACCAAACCCACAGTTGGCTGCCCAAGCCCTGCTAATGCTGACACTTGGGGAAGGAAGCAATTATCTAGGCCCACAACAGTCCATTGTCTGGTGAGACTGGGCCTCCCTGGGACTGGGTGGGACAGCAGTCTTCCGGTCATTTCCCCTATCTGCTGCAGGGACAGCTCCTCCCACTGACCCCTCCAGTCCCCATCAACCATGCAGAGCATGACAGATGCATGAAGAAGCGTGATTTCCAGGGCCCCTTGACCACCATGGAATTGACTTGAGGGGAAGCAGCCACCACAGATGTATTCCTCCAGGGTGCCACCCCAGAACCACCCTGTAGTTTCCACACACAGGACCATGACCAATGCTGGGCTGAACACTGGCAGTGGCCCCACAAAACGGGCCCTGCTCAGTCTGTGTGTTCTGCAGCAGCAACAGGTCTAGGGAGGAAAGGCTGTCTTTAAACTGAGCTTCACCTCTGGAGCATCCAGACACCACAGCAGAGGAACTGGGACCCCAAGCACCATGCTGTACCTCGGGGAAAACATGAGCTTCAAGGTCGGCAATGCTAGACACCTAGGGTGTACAGAAATGGGATCCAACATTCCTTTGGTGGGAATGCAAGATGGTGCAGCCAATTTGGAGAACAGTGTGGATATTCCTTAAGAAATTAAAAATAGAGCTTCCCTATGACCCTACAATTGCACTACAAGGTATTTACCCCAAAGATACAGATGTAGTGAAAGAACAGTCATCTGTACCTCAATGTTCATAGCAGCAATGGCCAACATTCCTTAGGAAGCATGCTGAAGCATTGCACGTATTTTTCTACCTGAGGCCTCCAAGTCCAAAGGTCTCAGGAACCATTTCTTCTCCCACAGCAACCCTAATCTATCTCCCCATGTTCAAGAAGAATCTCTTCTCCTTGTAACGGGGCATCATTGGAAACATGGGTGATATGAACAAGGCTTGGACAGGGCTGTCCTATGGAGAGAGCTAGACAGAGACTTAGATGGGACCAAAGAGCATTAAGGAACTAAGGCTGACTTTCAGAAAACCTGCAGCCATCAAACCCCTTGTGAATGTTGGCATGACCCCTTGCTTATAGACTTCCCCATTGCCTCACCAGGAGCTTAAAGAATGCCATTCTCTGGCAGGTGTAGGAACCTTGGATATATCGGGCACCTCAAGAAGAGGAATGTGCACAAATCCACAGGTATTGCATGCATGTCTGATGGCAAGCCCTTTCCTTGGCTGCTGGCCTGGAGACAAAACAATCAGAGATTCCTCAAAAAAGTCCCAGTGATGCAGATTCTAAGCAATCACCATGATTGATCACTAGGCTTGCTAAGCTTAAGTCAATAATTACACCACGTGGGCTAAAACAGGACTTGCTTTCCAAGGACATGAGCCCTGAGATGGCTGTCTCTGGAAAGGAGCATTCTTTTGAAGAGGAAACATAGACTTCAAAAACCCACCTTTGGGGACTTTCAAATCTAACTCTGGTGGCCTTTCCATATGTGTTGCATACCTGAGGGAGACAACTTGAAGTCATTTTCAGAAATATTTCCACATTACCTCATGGTCAGGCAATCCCCTTGCTTCTTATTCTGTGGGGATACCAGGACCCCATGGGCTTAGGGCTAATTCAACAACTGGAACATGCAATTGATTCCCCCACGACTGTAGAACTCAACTAGCACCTTGACCAATTGGATGGGGCTGGGATGAGGAACTCATTCCTTCAAAGCCAGAGAACATACACCACCCCATTAGGGAGACAATGAAGGACCCAGCTGTCCCTGTAACTGGGGTGGAGGGTGCACTTGGGAAGGCCCATATCTGCCAGTGAAGTTTTCTCCCACTCACTGGAGACTACTACTAATGAGGATATTCAGGCGAGACCTCAAAATAAAAAGGGCTTCCTGGAATGGTTTCTTCCCTGCCAGTACTACTGACCAAGTACAATGGCAAACAAAGGCTTTAGCTAAGCATCCAACTGCTCACCTGGGAAAACGAACCTCCCGATTCATTCAGGGATGGCCCCTGACTCTAAGGACTTGGCATCAGCTCCAGAGCATCACAGAGAATAAAGGCCACCAAACGATGACAGGAGGCTGACTTATCAAGTACCAGCTTACATTTCGAGATTGCCTGAACTAATGCTGGATACCAGCCAAACTTTAAACACAGCCACCCTTAGGCCTGGACCCAACAACTCTACACCTATGGCTCCTAACTCTTGAAAGGTTCTTAAGTCGACCAGACTTAAGAACCAGAGGAAAATGCAGAGGACAGGTGCTTTAGCAATGGCAACAGTTTCATGGAAAGGGGCTAAGAAAAACCAGGTATGCTGTCATCAATCGAACTCACACTGCTGAGGCCAAAGCTTGTCAGCAAACATGTCTGCCACCAAATCAGAGATCCTACTGCCCCCCTGTTGGTTGCAATTGGCAAAAGTCTTACAAGTATTTATCCTGACTCCAACAGACTTTCTTTGTCCGCTATGCCCAAGAAGCAATTGACAGAAAAGACTCTTCTTCTCAAGCCATACCTCGCCAACCCAACATGGGCCTGAAATGATTGCACATCCCAAGAATGGCCCTCCAAACCCGAGGAGCCCTTAAAAGCCTGACTGCAGCTCAAGGAGACTCAGGATTAGATAAGGGACCCTAGCTGGGACAAATGGCCTTGAAGCTCTAACCTGTGCCCATGGATCCCCCAAGCTCCAGAGGCCACTGGACACTCAGGGTGGGCCCAGTTGCATGGACTCATTATGAAAACCATCACCGACCCAGCCAACCTTCCCCATTTCAAGCAACGGTGCACGTGTGCTCTGTATCATTGACATGGTCACCTAGTATCCATCTTTGCCCCTCTTTGAGACTGGAGGATGTTGTGTGGCATGGGGATGTCCTTACAGAGTACACAGTCAAGGCCCTATATATCGGCTCCAATAGGATTTCTCAATGAAATAAGGGAATGATCCAAATGCATGAAACAGTTATACAAAACACAAAGACTTTAGATGCAACTGCTGCACAAGGTGGAGCTTGTGCCAGTCTAAAGACAGAATGATGTGGGTACATTCCCTACTACCACAAAGAGATTTCTGCATTCCTAACAGATACCACTGCCCAAATTCTCATGTCCAAGGATCCCTCTCTTTAAGGATTGGCTCAACTCTTGCCCTGGAGGAGCATTCTAACCCAATATAAAAGGACTCCTCATGGGGATTTTCCTTCTCTTTCTTCTTCTAACCCTGTTGTGTTGTTTCCCATCCATCCCGTCCATCTCTGCAGGTGGTTCCAGGAACCCTTCACTGAATTAACTTCCAGAGGACAGATGGTCCTTTCCACTTAACTGTATCCAGTTAAAAATTCTCCCCTGCACTCAGTGAACTCTTCATTTTACAACTCTGACACAGAGAGGTCCCCCAACAGACCAGTAATGACCCACAGGTAAGGAAAGCTCTATGCCCCTATTCAGAAGGAAGAAGTTACAGAAGATGAGACCATCCTCCTTCAACAACCTTAATGACAGAAGAGTCTAACTGTTCAGGGGCACATGAGGATGGAGGAGAAAGCCAGCTGAGCACCAAGCAGGAACTGACACACAACAAAGCCACCATCCCAACATTTGATATGAGTGACATTAATCAGGTGCTCTCACTGCCCTAAAATAAGGAAAGGAAAAAACAGATTCTCCACAAATAGAGATAAAAATTCTGCAAGATCAGAGTCTTCCTCAGTTTATAAAAGTCCTCATGATTCTCAAGGAAGGGGCTATCTACCATCCAGAGACCCATAACTCAGTTTCCTGAAGCCCTAATATCCCCCTCCCTTCCATCACACTGAGGAAGGCTGAGGCAGAACGAAATGTCAAGAAAATGAAATTTCTATTCAAACCTGCAGTCCCTTTAGAAGGACTTGTGAGAGGAGGAAATTAATATTCCTCCAGGAAGCTCCCAACCATCTTTCTATTAATGCCTTCCTATAAGGAAAAACTACCTTCATTTGAGAAAAGCAAAGTCTCCTGTATCCTGTGTGTCCTCTGTCCTACTGCAACATTCTTGTAAAACCTCCCTTTTGCCTGACCACCCCCAACCCCATCATAGAGTCGGCCTCCCATCATGACCCCAGAACAGCACAGAAATCTGAATAGTTTTATTTCTGGACTGAAATGCACCTCAGGTCAAACCATCGCCTGAGTGTCTGTAAAAGTCTCTGTCTTGAACACGACTCATCGACAGAGTTTGAAACTCAAACATCTAAAATTTAATCAGCATTTGACATGGATGTGAGGCTACCATGTAGAAAGATCTATCTGAATTCCGGAAAGTAACATGGAACCAGACTACAAGTGGCATGCAGATGTTGATGCAGAGACAATTCCTGAAGATAGGGGCTGGAATTCGTATGTTGAGTCAGGAAGGGAGGAACATGAGTGAGCAGTCATTCCATAGCCCCTCCTGTTTTGGCCATTAGCAGAGGGTTCACCCTGCACAGGAACCTGGCCAATGCTGGGGCACAGGAGGGATATTTCTCACGTACCTCACCTCATTCCATGTGTGCTATGTCCTGGGAAGAGAAACCTTGTATTTACAGACAATGTGGAGGAGTCTTCAGCCATGTGTTCCCAGTTCAAATGACATCAGAGCTCGTTCATCCTGGATTGCACCACACACATCTCCCCAGTGTGGGAGTGCCTTTGGTTGGGGCTCTAACCTCGGGAGACACGGGAGAACTCACCCTTCTGAGGAAAGTAGACATGATACACATGGGGAAAACAATTCTAGGCCAGGGCTCACCTCTGCACATAGCAAAACCACGGGAGAGGCACCTTAGGGATGTAACAAGGATGGGAGACCTTTCATTCAGAGAGCTCTGTCCTTATTCTTCCCCATGACCTCACATGGGTTAGAAGCCTTGTGGTGGCATTGCTGTACCAGAACCCGCAGCAACATGCATCCATTTGAGGCTATGGGCACGTTGCCACAGACAGAAACTGGTTGAATCCATCTTCAAGGGAAAGCATTTAGTACAGCCATACCCTTAGCCAGCATCTGAGGAGCCACACCGGTGGGAACCCCTACAAATGTGGTCAACATGGAAGAACTGTTAGATACAGCTCTCACACTTGGAGACACCAGACAACTCAGAGCAGGGAAACCTGTGTCTGTCATTACTGGGGTCCTGCCTGTACCCAGAGTGCCCACCTTTCTCACCACCACAGAAATCAGAGAGTACAAACCATGTGTCTCTGATCACTGAGGCAGAGCATTCTGCCAGATTTGGTCACTTTCCCAACACCAAAGAATTCACACGGGGAGAGCCACTAGCGCTGTGCCTTGGTGGAAGAAGCTTCAACTGGGGCTCAGACCTGAGCTCCTGCTACCATCTCAGAGAGCGGGTCATCCCTCATTAAGGAGCGAAGGTGCGGGACCTCCTGGGACACCCTGCATCATTGCTGCTGCTGAATGCTGATGAAATCCATGTGGGAATCCCATTCCTCATGAAGCCAACACGTGAAGGACCTGGGAGGATTCACACAGAAGAAAATCCTCCCTGAGTGATGAGGAAAGGAATGTTCTCAGGTGTCCCTTCTTCCTCAGCCAACAACGACACCCTTACACCGAGGAACCACTGATCCCAATGCAATGGGGGGAAATTCTTACCCGGACACTCACATCAGAAAATCACTGGGCAAATACTTCCAAAGGAATTTCTTAGGGTGAAAATGAGATACAAACCCAGACACTGACAATTTTTCACTACAAACACATACAACTGTGCCACATCCTGAGGGATGCTGAATGCAGTATTTCAGTAACCAATAGCTAGAAATAAAGCAAATCTGCTCCCATCCATCAGTACTTGCATAAAGGCCAGTATCACTGAAATGGAGGGGGTCTCACAACCATGCACATTGTGCCAATTAAGAACTGGGGATTTTTCCTTTACTAGCTCTCACAACCGACACTGGTACTGTCTCTCGGTAGGAAGTTTGACACATATATACACTGCTTGGGATCCATTAGAGCATCAATTGAAGGGTTAACTTAGAATCTTAGAACAAAAGGTGATTGACGTATGTTCACGAAAACATTAATCTATCAACATAGGTAGATTGCAAGGATGAATGGCAACAAGACTCAACAAACACATGGTTTGTGATCTACCTCTCATGTGTCCTTAATTCTACTAATATGGTCCTCATAATTTGGAACGGATTTATAAATTAATTGCATGCTTAGAAATATTTCTATTTTCATTACTTATTTAAGAGTGAGAGAGCTAGAGAGGGAGCAAGAACAGTCCGAGTTGGGAAGCAGAGAAGAGGGAGAGAAAACAGGCTTCACATTGAGAAGGGTGCCCAATACAGGCCCTGATCCTCCAGGATCCAGTGATCCTGACTTCATCCAAAGGCAGATGCTTAACCAACTGTGCCATCCAGGGACTTGCAAATTAATTTCATCTTTTACAATGGTGCTATTTTTGAAGGACTGTGTGTATCAGGACAGGAATTAAACTGTACTGTTCAGATTCAGGCAGTGAAGGCTTCCTCCCCTTCTATGAGAATTTGGTAGCCAACTTCTTTTCTCCACTACTAAGAATAGCTCCTTATCTTTTGGCCTGAGAAGGTGTAACATCACTGCCAATAAGGAAACAGTCCCCGATTTAGAAGATTTAGAACAGGAGGGGATACGTATGCTCCCTTCCATAAACACAAAGCACATCCAGGAACGCCTGTATGGTAATTTTATTTAAGGGACATACACTTGATTTTTGCTCAAGTCCTGATATCAGGGTTGTCAGATCGATCCCCTGACATGTATCATCCTCTGCACCACAGGTGGAGATGCGTTAAGGTCTCTCTCTCCCTCCATACCTCCCCTTCCAAACTTGGCTACCAGAAGTTCCACGATGTCTATGCCAGACTAAAGGAGGAGTGTGTAGAACAAGAGGTATCCCAGACATCAATCACCATTGGCAAATTGTGACAAGAGACTAAATAAACTTCCTGCTGCTCCCAGAACCAAACAGAAGAATTGCAGAAACCCTGTTACAACTGCATTTCACATGACCATCTTACTGATACTTACTTCTCCTAGAATCTTCATATTAGAAATATGTTCTCATTCATCTACCCTGGGTCTTCAGTGATATGGAATTCCTACAGGAGCTGTGCAAACACTCTACCTCCTCATGTCCTCTCTACCTTATGTGAGTGACCTTACTGACACTCTTGATTTTGACTGAGATGATGATCCCAGGGTTATGAGATCGAGCCCTGTGTCATGCTCTGCAAAGTGTGTGGCGCCTGCCCAGTGTCTCTCTCTCTCTTGTTCCTCTCCCACTAAAGGAAAAAAAAAAGGCACATTCACTCAGAGATCCATTTGTAAATATGCCCAATATTCTTTACTCAGTTTACTGGCCCTAAAAAGAATGTGTTGACAGAAAACACTATTTTGGAGAGAATGTCTATTTATAAGACAACCCTGCAATAACTCAGGATTCTGCAAACAGAAGCAAACCGTAGTTTAGATGTTTTGTTTGGAGCAGGGACTTGCACAACCTTCTCCATATGTGCCACTAATTAATTTTTTCCAATCAACAAACTCTAGATATTCTAGTTAAGGGTACATCTCCAATTTAATCGAAAAGAAAAGGGTATCTTTCCCTCTGGAAGAAAGACAGAAGCCAGCAAAAGAGGCACCCACGTCAAGCCATGAACCTCAACCCAGGCATAAGTTTCAGAACCAGGACAACTTACTGCTGTGATGCCATCCACCATGGAGACGACAGGGGTCACATTCCTGTACATGTTGCTCTTGAATCTGCACTGAAGAGACAAAGGCCAGACACACTGGATGCTGCTAAGGAGGCCAAGTCACTTTAGCCTCGAAGCACCACCTGTAAAAACAGAGAGAGCATTTAGCTGAGATGTCAGGACCCATACTCAGGAAGACACAATATTATACAAAACTGAAAGCATGCTCCTCACTTCCAGCAGAGAGCACAAGCTCAAAGAGGCAAAACCACAGGATCCCAAAATTTGTGAAAGAATTAGCATTTTTGCTGGCAGACCTTCAAATAATACATGCATGGTAAATTGGCTACCAGGAGTTCCATGATATCTATGCCAGTCCCAAGCAGGAGGATGGGGGCCACGAGAAGGCCCATAGGTCAATCACCATTTGCAACTAGTGACGAGAGTCAAAGTAAAGTTCCTGCTGCTCTGAGAACCTGAAGAGAAGAATGCAGAAACCCTATTTCAACTGCATTTTGCATGACCGTCCTAGGGTTCCTTACTTCTCCTTGAATATTTTTTCACCTTTGACATGTGTTCTCATTAATCTACCCTGTAACTTCAATGACACAGAACTCCCATAGGAGATGTGCACATACTCTACGTTCTCAATGTCTTTTCTACTCTACGTGAGTGACTGTTAGTCTTTCTTTCTCTCTTCACAACTCTATTTGGCTCAAATGAGCCTCTGGTATTTCCTTTCTAAGACATGCCTTTCATGGACTCTGGAAATCAAAAGAAAAAAAAAAGAAAGAAATAAAAAAAATCAAAAACTAATCACCACCCAATATGAATGTAACCTATACCTTCAAGATTGGAAATTGATTCACTCCTAACCAGCGACTATGCTACTGACCCAAAGGGCCAGCCCTCCAGCAACTAGCTTCTAGAGTATTCTGGGACAATTTGGGGTATAGTTCTGATAGGATTTTCCCAATAAGAAAACACTGCCAGCCTCCAAACCTGCTTGCAAACTAAATAGAATCAGAGCTTCACGGGTTCCACTGTGAGTCAAAGAAATGCCTGGTGGTTTTGGCAGCGGGTGCCAGTCCACGTGGCTGATGAATTTCAGTTGAACAGATTTGGGATGGTTTCATAGATGCAAGAAGGCAACCACAAGCACAATTGGTTTATTAGCATCTATTCTATTTTTATTTATTTTTTATTTTTTTTCCAATTTATTTATTTTCAGAAAAACAGTATTCATTATTTTTTCACCACACCCAGTGCTCCATGCAAGGTGCACCCTCTATAATACCCATCACCTGGTACCCCAACCTCCCACCCCCCCCACCACTTCAAACCCCTCAGATTGTTTTTCAGAGTCCATAGTCTCTCATGGTTCATCTCCCCTTCCAATTTACCCAAAAGCACATACCCTCCCCAATGTCCATAACCCTACCCCCCTTCTCCCAAAGCCCTCCCCCCAGCAACCCACAGTTTGTTTCGTGAGATTAAGAGTAAATTATGGCTTCTCTCCCTCCCTATCCCATCTTGTTTCATGGATTCTTCTCCTACCCACTTAAGCCCCCATGTTACATCACCACTTCCTCATATCAGGGAGATCATATGATATTTGTCTTTCTCCGATTGACTTATTTCGCTAAGCATGATACGCTCTAGTTCCATCCATGTTGTTGCAAATGGCAAGATTTCATTTCTTTTGATGGCTGCATAGTATTCCATTCTGTATATATACCACATCTTCTGGATCCATTCATCTGTTGATGGACATCTAGGTTCTTTCCATAGTTTGGCTATTGTGGACATTGCTGCTATAAACATTCGGGTGCACGTGCCCCTTTGGATCACTACGTTTGTATCTTTAGGGTAAATTCCCAGTAGTGCAATTGCTGGGTCATAGGACAGTTCTATTTTCAACATTTTGAGGAACCTCCATGCTGTTTTCCAGAGTGGTTGCACCAGCTTGCATTCCCACCAACAGTGGAGGAGGGTTCCCCTTTCTCTGCATCCTTGCCAGCATCTCTCATTTCCTGATTTGTTGATTTTAGCCATTCTGACTGGTGTGAGGTGATATCTCATTGTGGTTTTGATTGGTATTTCCCTGATGCCGAGTGATATGGAGCACTTTTTCATGTGTCGGCCATCTGGATGTCTTCTTTGCAGAAATGTCTGTTCATGTCCTCTGCCCATTTCTTGATCAGATTATTTGTTCTTTGGGTGTTGAGCTTGTTAAGTTCTTTATAGATTTTGGACACTAGTCCTTTATCTGATATGTCGTTTGCATATATCTTCTCCCATTTGTCAGTTGTCTTTTGGTTTTGTTAACTGTTTCCTTTGCTGTGCAAAAGCTTTTGATTTTGATGAAATCCCAAAAGTTCATTTTTGCCTTTGCTTCCCTTGCCGTTGGCGATGTTCCTAGGAAGATGTTGCTGCGGATGAGGTCGAAGAGGTTGCCGCCTGTGTTCTCCTCAAGGATTTTGATGGATTCCTTTCTCACATTGAGGTCCTTAATCCATTCTGAATCTATTTTTGTGTGTGGTGTAAGGAAATGGTCCAATTTCATTTTTCTTCACGTGGCTGTCCAATTTTCCCAACACCATTTATTGAAGAGGCTGTCTTTTTTCCATTGGACATTCTTTCCTGCTTTGTCGAAGATTAGTTGACCATAGAGTTGAGGGTCTATTTCTGGGCTCTCTATTCTGTTCCATTCGTCTATGTGTCTGTTTTTGTGCCAGTACCATGCTGTCTTGATGATGACAGCTTTGTAATAAAGCTTGAAGTCCGGAATTGTGATGCCACCAACTTTGGCTTTGTTTTTCAATATCCCTTTGGCTATTCGAGGTCTTTTCTGGTTCCATATAAATTTTAAAATTATTTGTTCCATTTCTTTGAAAAAGGTGGATGGTACTTTGATAGGAATTGCATTAAATGTGTAGATTGCTTTAGGTAGCATAGACATTTTCACAATATTTATTCTTCCAATCCAGGAGCATGGAACATTTTTCCATTTATTTGTGTCTTCCTCAATTTCTTTCATGAGTACTTTATAGTTTTCTGAGTATAGACTCTTAGCCTCTTTGGTTAGGTTTATTCCTAGGTATCTTATGGTTTGGGGTGCAATTGTAAATGGGATTGACTCTTAATTTCTCTTTATTCTGTCTTGTTGTTGGTGTAGAGAAATGCAACTGATTTCTGTGCATTGATCTTATATCCTGACACTTTACTGAATTCCTGTATAAGTTCTAGCAAGTTTGGAGTGGAGTCTTTTGGGTTTTCCACATAGAGTATCATATCATCTGCGAAGAGTGATAATTTGACTTCTTTGCCGATTTGGATGCCTTTAATTTCCTTTTGTTGTCTGATTGCTGAGGCTAGGACTTCTAGTACTATGTTGAATAGCAGTGGTGATAATGGACATCCCTGCCATGTTCCTGACCTTAGTGGAAAATCTTTCAGTTTTTCTCCATTGAGAATGATATCTGCAGTGGGTTTTTCATAGATGGCTTTGATGATATTGAGGTATGTGCCCTCTATCCCTACACTTTGAAGTGTTTTGATCAGGAAGGGATGCTGTACTTTGTCAAATGCTTTTTCAGCATCTATTGAGAGTATCCTATGGTTCTTGTTCTTTCTTTTATTGATGTGTTGTATCACATTGACTGATTTGTGGATGTTGAACCAACCTTGCAGCCCTGGGATAAATCCCACTTGGTCGTGGTGAATAATCCTTTTAATGTACTGTTGAATCCTATTGGCTAGTATTTTGGTGAGAATTTTTGCATCTGTGTTCATCAAGGATATTGGTCTATAGCTCTCTTTTTTGATGGGATCCTTGTCTGGTTTTGGGATCAAGGTGATACTGGCCTCATAAAATGAGTTGGGGAGTTTTCCTTCCATTTCTATTTTTTGGAACAGTTTCAGGAGAATAGGAATTAGTTCTTCTTTAAATGTTTGGTAGAATTTCCCCGGGAAGCCATCTGGCCCTGGGCTTTTGTTTGTTTGGAGATTTTTAATGACCGTTTCAATCTCCTTACTGGTTATGGGTCTGTTCAGGCTTTCTATTTCTTCCTGGTTCAATTTTGGTAGTTTATATGTTTCTAGGAATGCATCCATTTCTTCCAGATTGTCAAATTTGTTGGCGTAGAGTTGCTCATAGTATGTTCTTATAATAGTTTGTATTTCTTTGGTGTTAGTTGTGATCTCTCCTCTTTCATTCATGATTTTATTTATTTGGGTCCTTTCTCTTTTCTTTTTGATAAGTCTGGCCAGGGGTTTATCAATTTTATTAATTCTTTCAAAGAACCAGCTCCTAGTTTGGTTGATTTGTTCTATTGATTTTTGGTTTCTATTTCATTGATTTCTGCTCTGATCTTTATGATTTCTCTTCTCCTGCTGGGCTTAGGGTTTCTTTCTTGTTCTTTCTCCAGCTCCTTTAGGTGTAGGGTTAGGTTGTGTACCTGAGACCTTTCTTGTTTCTTGAGAAAAGCTTGTACCGCTATATATTTTCCTCTCAGGACTGCCTTTGTTGTGTCCCACAGATTTTGAACCGTTGTATTTTCATTATCATTTGTTTCCATGATTTTTTTCAATTCTTCTTTAATTTCCCGGTTGACCCATTCATTCTTTAGAAGGATGCTGTTTAGTCTCCATGTATTTGTGTTCTTTCCAAACTTCCTCTTGTGGTTGAGTTCTAGCTTCAGAGCATTGTGGTCTGAAAATATGCAGGGAATGATCCCAATCTTTTGATACTGGTTGAGTCCTGATTTAGGACCGAGGGTGTGATCTATTCTGGAGAATGTTCCATGTGCACTAGAGAAGAATGTGTATTCTGTTGCTTTGGGATGAAATGTTCTGAATATATCTGTGATGTCCATCTCATCCAGTGTATCATTTAAGGCCTTTATTTCCCTGTTGATCTTTTGCTTGGATGATCTGTCCATTTCAGTGAGGGGAGTGTTAAAGTCCCCTACTATTATTGTATTATTGTTGATGTGTTTCTTTGGTTTTGTTATTAATTGGTTTATATAGTTTGCTGCGCCCACGTTGGGGGCATAGATATTTAAAATTGTTAGATCTTCTTGTTGGACAGACCCTTTGAGTATGATATAGTGTCCTTCCTCATCTCTTATTATAGTCTTTGGCTTAAAAATCTAATTGATCTGATATAAGGATTGCCACTCCTGCTATTTTCTGATGTTCATTAGCATGGTAAATTCTTTTCCACCCCCTCACTTTAAGTCTGGAGGTGTCTTCGGGTTTAAAATGAATTTCTTGGAGTCAACATATAGTTGGGTTTTGTTTTTTTTATCCATTCTGATACCCTGTGTCTTTTGATTGGGGCATTTAGCCCATTAACATTCAGGGTAACTATTGAGAGATATGATTTTAGTGTCATTATTGCCTGTAAGATGACTGTTACTGTATATTGTCTCTGTTCCTTTCTGATCTACAACTTGTAGGCTCTCACTTTGATTAGAGGACCCCTTTCAGTATTTCCTGTAGATCTGGTTTGGTGTTTGCAAATACTTTAAGTTTTTGTTTGTCCTGGAAGCTTTTAATATCTCCTTCTATTTTCAATGATAGCCTAGCTGGATATAGTATTCTTGGTTGCATGTTTTTCTCGTTTAGTGCTCTGAAAATATCATGCCAGCTCTTTCTGGCCTTCCAGGTCTATGTGGATAAGTCAGCTGCCAGTCTAATACTTTTACCATTGTATGTTACAGACTTCTTTTCCCGGGCTGCTTTCAGGATTTTCTCTTTGTCACTAAGGCTTGTAAATTTTACTATTAGGTGACGGGGTGTGGGCCTATTCTTATTGATTTTGAGGTGCGTTCTCTGAACCTCCTGAATTTTGATGCTCGTTCCCTTTGCCATATTGGGGAAATTCTCCCCAATAATTCTCTCCAGTATACCTTCTGCTCCCCTCTCTCTTTCTTCTTCTTCTGGAATCCCAATTATTCTAATGTTGTTTCGTCTTATGGTGTCACTTATCTCTCAAATTCTCCCCTCATGGTCCAGTAGCTGTTTGTCCCTCTTTTGCTTAGCTTCTTTATTCTCTGTCATTTGTTCTTCTATATCGCTAATTCTTTCTTCTGCCTCATTTATCCTAGCAGTGAGAACCTCCATTTTTGATTGAACTTCATTAATAGCTTTTTTGATTTCAACTTGGTTAGATTTTAGTTCTTTTAGTTCTCCAGAAAGGGCTTTTATATCTCTGGAGAGGATTTCTCTAATATCTTCCATGCCTTTTTCAAGCCCGGCTATAACCTTGAGAATTGTCATATTGAACTCTAGATCTGACATATTACCAATGTCTGTATTGATTAGGTCCCTAGCCTTTGGTACTGCCTCTTGTTCTTTTTTTTGTTGTGAAATTTTCCGCCTTGTCATTTTGTCCAGCTAAGAGTATATGAAGGAGCAAGTAAAATACTAAAAGGGTGGCAACAATCCCAGGAAAGTATGCTTTAACCAAATCAGAAGAGATACCAAATCGTGAGGGGGGAGAAATCCTGAGGGGAGAGAAATCCTCCCCCGTCACGATTGGGTGAGCGATCTCCTCTGATTGGGATCTCCTTTGATTGTGATCTCCCATTCTCTTCTGATTGGGATCTCTTCTGATTTGGGGATAAAAAGAGGTTCAAAAAAAAAGAAAGAAAAAAAAAGAAAAAATAATTAAAAAAAGGGATTGAATTAAAAATTCAATCAACAATTTAAAAAAGAATTATGAAAAAAAAGATTGAAGAGATTTGGATCTCTTCTGACTTGTGGATAAAAAGAGGTTCAAAAATAAATAAAGAAAAAAATTAAAAACAGAAAATGAATGAAGAAAAGTATAGGGGGGGACAAGATGGCGGGGTAATAGGAAGAGGCGTCTTTTCAGCTGGTACCCCAAAGTGAGCTGATTACCTACCAAAGAACTCTGATCACCCATGAAATAAGCCAGAGATCAGAATTATACACGTCTGGATCTCTACAGGGGCAGAAGACGCCAGTGAGCAGGTAAAGCGGAATGGGAACAGCAGACTGATATCGGAAGATAAACAAAAGGGGGAGGGAGCCACCAGAGGCGACCGGTGCAAAAGTAATACCCCGATACGAGCGAGAGTGCCCTGCATCTGGGGACCAGCATTAACTTAGAGACTGGTTGAAAGCACTCCAAAAGAGCAAAGGATCTCGGGGGGAAATTGTGGGAATCGGGGCGGCTAGGGACAGGGGCTTAAGTCCCCGGTCCCAGACGGCCTCCCCGGCGCGGAGGCAGAGAGAGTGCGGCGGAGAAACCGGCTCCGGGTCCCTAAGCCGCCAGCGCGCCCCAGAGCGCGGGGGTTCCGGCTCCTGTGAGGGGATGGGAGCCGCGCCGGTCTGCAAACTCGCACTAGCCCTACCACAAAGCTTGAGATGCACGCCCACGTCGCTCCAGGTCTCCTGGGTATCTAAGGCCCAGTGGCGCTTCTTGACCCGGGCCATTGTTTCAAAGTCTAAGCCGCGCGCGCGCGAAACTCTTCCCTGGACAGAGGCGCGCAAAAGCCCAGACTGCGGCTTACGGACCAGCGCCCTGTTCTCAGTGCCCCAGACGTACGCCCGACCCACAGCCGCCTCTGAAAAGAGGTGCGCGCAAGCCGGGCACTCCCAGCCCCGGCCGGCGGCAAAATCTCAGTGTGCGATTGCTGCTTGGAACCTCTCTGGCGGTCAGGAGCTCTCAGACAGCCGCCACTGCCTTGGCTTTGGGGACGAGCAAAAGATCCTGCGCCCCCAGGGTCTTTAACTTGGAACCTGCACTGCCAGCGTCCAAGGGGTAATTTATTCAGCTTCTGCACCCAGACTGAGGCTTCTCTCTGAGACGGAGATCAGGAAGTGTTCCAGGGTGCACCTTGACTGCACCAGAGTTGATACATCCAGCTACATCTGTTCAGTCTTCTCCCACCAAAATGACTAGGAGGAGGAATGCCCAACAGAAGAAAAATACAGAGGACGGACCTTCTGCAATAGAGCTAACGGCTATCAACATAGACAATATGTCAGAAAGAGAATTCAGGCTAACAATTATCCAGGCAATAGCTAGGTTGGAGAAAGCCATGGATGACCAAAGAAAATTGATTAGGGCGGAACTGAAAGCGACCAGACAGGATGTTCACAATGTTAGGGCGGAGCTTAAAGCTACCACGGAGGAGGTCCACAATGCTCTCAATGAGTTCCAATCCAATCTAAACTCTCTCAAAGCTAGGGTAACTGAGACAGAAGATAGAATAGTGATCTGGAAGACAAGCAGATAGAGAGAAAGGATCAGGAGGAAGCCTGGAACAAACAGCTTAGATCCCACGAAAGCAGAATGAGGGAAATATGTGATGCCATGAAGTGTTCCAACGTCAGAATTATTGGAATTCCTGAAGGGTAGGAGAAAGAAAGAAGTCTAGAAGATGTCGTGGAACAAGTCCTTCATGAAAACTTTCCGAATCTCGCGAATGAAACCAGCGTTCATGTACTAGAGGCTGAACGGTCTCCACCCAAGATTATACACTCCAAAAAAACATCACGACACCTGATAGTCAAATTGAGAAATTATAATTGTAGGTATAATCTCTTGAAAGCTGCCAGGGCAAAGAGGCTCCTTACTTACAGAGGGAAGCCCATCAGAATAACGTCAGACCTGTCCACAGAGACCTGGCAAGCCAGAAGAGGCTGGCAAGATATATTCAGGGCACTAAATGAGAAGAACATGCAGCCAAGAATACTTTAACCAGCAAGACTGACATTCAAAATGGTTGGAGAGATAAAGAGTTTCCAAGACCGGCAAGGCATAAAAGACTATGAAACCACAAAGCAGATACTGCAGGAAATATTAAGGGGGGTGCTATAAAAGAGGAAAAATCCAAAGAATAGCATTGAACAGAAATATAGAGACAGTCTACAGAAAGAAAGACTTCAATGGTAACTCGATGTCAATAAAAACGTATCTATCAATAATCACTCTCAGTGTGAATGGCCTAAATGCACCCATAAAACAGCACAGGGTTGCAGACTGGATAAAACGACAGGACCCATCCATATGCTGTCTACAAGAGACCCATTTTGAACCTAAAGATACACGCAGACTGAAAGTGAAGGGGTGGAGAAGCATCTTTCATGCCAATGGGACTCAAAAGAAGGGTGGGGTAGCGATTCTCATATCAGATAAATTAGACTTCAAACTAAAGACTGTAGTCAGAGATACAGAAGGACACTACATAATCCTTAAAGGGACTATCCACCAAGATGATCTAACAATTATAAATATCTATGCTCCCAATATGGGAGCAGCCAATTACTTAAGAAAACTGTTAATCAAGATAAAGAGTCATATTGATATGAATACACTAATCGTAGGTGATCTTAACACGCCTCTTTCAGAATTAGACAGATCATCGTAGCAGAAAATCAATAAAGAAACAAGAGCATTGAATGAAACATTGGACCAGATGGACCTCATAGATATATACAGAACATTCCACCCTAAAACAGCAGAATACTCATTCTTCTCAAGTGCACACGAAACCTTCTCCAGAATAGACCACATACTGGGTCACAAATCAGGACTCAGCCGATACCAAAAGACTGAGATGATTTCCTGCATATTCTCAGATCACAATGCTTTGAAACTGGAGCTCAATCACAAGGAAAAGTTCAGAAGGAACTCAAACACCTGGAAGCTAAAGACCACCTTGCTTAAGAATGCTTGGATCAACCAGGAGATCAAAGGAGAACTGAAACAATTCATGGAAACCAATGAGAATGAAGACACTTCGGTCCAAAACCTATGGGATAGAGCAAAGGCGGTCCTAAGGGGAAAATATATAGCCATCCAAGCCTTGCTCAAAAAAATTGAAAAATCCAGAACACACCAGCTGTCTCTACACCTTAAAGAACTGGAGGATCAACAACAAATCAAACCAACTCTACACATAAGAAGGGAAATCATCAAGATTAGAGCTGAGATCAACGAGGGAGAAACCAGAGATACAGTAGAACGTATCAATGAAACTAGAAGCTGGTTTTTTGAAAGAATCAATAAGATCGATAAGCCACTGGCTACACTAATCCAAAAGAAAAGAGAGAAATCCCAAATTCATAAAATTATGAATGTAAAGGGGAGATCACAACTAACACCAAGGAAGTAGAAACAATCATCAAAGTTATTACGAACAGTTATATGCCAATAAGCTTAGCAACCTAGATGAAATGGATGCATTCCTGGAAAAATATAAACTACCAATATTGAACCAGGAAGAAATCGACAACCTGAATAGACCGATATCTAATAACGAGATTGAAGCAGTGATCAAAAATCTCCCAAAAAACAAGAGCCCAAGACCTGACGGATTCCCTGGGGAATTCTACCAAACCTTCCAAGAAGAAATAACACCTATTCTACTGAAGCTGTTTCAAAAAATTGAAGCAGAAGGAAAACTTCCAGACTCTTTCTATGAAGCCAGCATTACCCTGATCCCCAAACCAGGCAAGGACCATACCAAAAAGGAGAATTTCAGACCAATATCACTGATGCATATGGATGCTAAGATTCTCAACAAGATCCTAGCCAACAGGATCCAACAGCACATTAAAAAGATTATCCACCATGATCAGGTGGGATTCATCCCTGGGCTACAAGGATGGTTCAACATTCGCAAATCAATCAATGTGATACAACAAATTAATATGAGAAGAGAGAAGAACCACATGGTCCTCTCAGTTGATGCAGAAAAAGCATTTGACAAAATCCAACATCTGTTCCTGATTAAAACGCTTCAAAGTATAGGGATAGAGGGAACATTCCTGAACCTCATCAAATCTATCTATGAAAGACCCACAGCAAATATCATCCTCAATGGGAAAAAGCTTGCAGCCTTCCCGTTGAGATCAGGAACAAGACAAGGATGCCCACTTTCACCACTCTTATTCAACATAGTATTAGAAGTCCTAGCAAGAGCAATCAGACAACAGAGAGAAATAAAAGGTATCCAAATTGGTAATGAAGAAGTCAAACTCTCTCTCTTCGCAGATGACATGATTCTTTATATGGAAAACCCAAAAGACTCCACCCCCAAACTACTAGAACTCATACAGCAATTCAGCAGCGTGGCAGGATACAAAGTCAATGTGCAGAAATCAGTGGCTTTCTTATACACTAACAATGAAAATACAGAAAGGGAAATTAGAGAATCGATTCCATTTACTATAGCACCAAGAACCATAAGATACCTGGGAATAAACCTAACTAAAGAGGTAAAGGATCTATACTTGAGGAACTATACAACACTCATGAAAGAAATTGAAGAAGACACAAAAAGATGGAAGACCATTCCATGCTCTTGGATCAGAAGAATAAACATTGTTAAAATGTCTATACTGCCTAGAGCAATCTATACATTTAATGCCATTCTGATCAAAATTCCAACGGCATTCTTCAAAGAGCTGGAGCAAATAATCCTAAAATTCGTATGGAATCACAAGAGACCCCGAATCGCTAAGGAAATGTTGAAAAACAAAAATAAAGCTGGCGGCATCACCTTACCTGCTTTCAAGCTTTATTACAAAGCTGTGATCACCAAGACAGCATGGTACTGGCATAAAAACAGACACATAGACCAGTGGAACAGAGTAGAGAGCCCTGATATGGACCCTCAACTCTATGGTCAATTAATCTTTGACAAAACAGGAAAAAATATACAGTGGAAAAAAGACAGTCTCTTCAATAAATGGTGCTGGGAAAACTGGACAGCTATATGTAGAAGAATGAAACTCGACCATTCTCTTACACCGTACACAAAGATCAACTCAAAATGGATAAAAGACCTCAACGTGAGACAGGAATCCATCAGAATCTTAGAGGAGAACATAGGCAGTAATCTCTTCGATATCAGCCACAGCAACTTCTTTCAAGATACGTCTCCAAAGGCAAAGGAAACAAAAGCAAAAATAAACTTCTGGGACTTCATCAAAATCAAAAGCTTCTGCACAGCAAAGGAAACAGTCAAAAAAACAAAGAGGCAACCCACGGAATGGGAGAAGATATTTGCAAATGACAGTACAGACAAAAGGTTGATATCCAGGATCTATAATGAACTCCTCAAACTCAACCCACACGACACAGACAAACACATCAAAAAATGGGCAGAAGATATGAACAGACACTTCTACAGTCAAGACATACAAATGGCTATCAGACATATGAAAAAATGCTCATCAGGGAGATTCAAATTAAAACCACATTGAGATATCACCTTACGCCAGTTAGAATGGCCAAAATTAACAAAACAGGAAACAACATGTGTTGGAGAGGATGTGGAGAAAGGGGAACCCTCTTACACTGTTGGTGGGAATGCAAGTTGGTGCAGCCTCTTTGGAGAACAGTGTGGAGATTCCTCAAGAAATTAAAAATAGAGCTTCCCTACCACCCTGCAATTGCACTCCTGGGTATTTACCCCAAAGAAACAGATGCCGTGAAAAGAAGGGCCATCTGTACCCCAATGTTTATAGCAGCAATGGCCACAGTCGCCAAACTATGGAAAGAACCAAGATGCCCTTCAACGGATGAATGGATAAGGAAGATGTGGTCCATATACACTATGGAGTATTATGCCTCCATCAGAAAGGACGAATATCCAACTTTTGTAGCAACATGGACGGGACTGGAAGAGATTATGCTGAGTGAAATCAGTCAAGCAGAGAGAGTCAATTATCATATGGTTTCACTCATTTGTGGAGCATAACCAATAGCATGGAGGACAAGGGGCGTTAGAGAGGAGTAGGGAATTTGGGTAAATTGGAAGGGGAGGTGAACCATGAGAGACTATGGACTCTGAAAAACAGTCTGAGGGGTTTGAAGTGGCGGTGGGGTTGGAGGTTGGGGTACCAGGTGGTGGGTATTATAGAGGGCACAGCTTGCATGGAGCACTGGGTGTGGTGAAAAATAATGAATACTGTTTTTCTGAAAATAAATAAATTGGGAGAAAAAAAATAAAAGCTGAAAATACCCTATTAAAAAAAAGAAAAGTATAAAAATGAAAAAAAATAAATAAATATATATATATATATATATATATTAGATAATCTAGTTAAAAACATTTAAAAAGATAAGGGTAAAAGTTATAAAAAATTTTAGCAGAAGAAGAGAAAAAAAATGAAAAAGAAAAAAATTAAATTATCTGCAAGACTAAAAAATCACAGGCAGAAAGCCATGAGTTCCGTGGTTTGTTTTCTCTTCCTCTGGAATTCTGTTGCTCTCTCTTTTGTATTGAAACTGCACTCCTTCGTAGGTGAACTTGGTCTTGCCTGGATTTCTTGTTGATCTTCTGGGGGAGGGGCCTGTTGTAGTGATTCTCATGTGTCTTTGCCCCAGGCGGAATTACACTGCCCTTATCAAGGGCCTGGCTGAGTGATCTGCTCGGCTTTGCTTTCAGGAGCTTTTGTTCCCTGAGCCCTTTCCGTAGAGTTCCGGAGGACGGGAATACAAATGGCGGGCTCCTGGTCTCCGGCCCAGAGGAGCCGAGAGCCCGGGGCCCCGCTCCCCAGTGCGCCCTCAGCGAACAGCTCCTAGTAACTCGCGTCTGCCTAACCTCTGGCCACGCTCCGAGCTCACCGAGCTTGCGACCGGTTCAAGGCAACTCCGAGCTGCGAGCTTACTGTCGGCTCTGTCTCTGCAGCCGGCTTCCCGTTCCAATATCCGCAAGTTCTGCGACACTCAGACACCCCCGATCCTTCTGTGACCCCGCGGGTCCTGAGGTCACGCTGACCCCGTGTGGGCTTCGCCCCGGTTTAGCCTCCGGAGCGATGTCCCTCAGCGGAACAGACTTTTAAAAGTCCTGATTTTGTGCTCCGTTGCTCCGCCGCTTGCCGGGAGCCGGCCCCTCCCCCCGGGGTCTATCTTCCCGTCGCTTTGGATTCACTTCTCCGCCAGTCCTACCTTTCAGAAAGTGGTTGTTTTTCTGTTTCTAGAATTGCTGTTCTTCTTCTCTTTGATCTGCGGATGGATTTGCAGGTGTTTGCAATCTTTAGATAAGCTCTCTAGCTGATCTCCTGCTAGCTGAGGTAGTCTCAGCCTGCTACTTCTCTGCCATCTTGACTCCTCCCCCTATTAGCATCTATTCTAACTAAGCCTGGCAACCATAGTGATGGACCATTCATCCGGATTTTGAAACCCTGCTGTGCTGGATCTTTTCATGAGGAATATCTAGAGTGAACTTTCAGTAGTGTCCAAAAGCAAAGCCAAGCGTGATACTCCCATCAGACTTGACTGCAATACCTGTCGATTTGGGTTGATTCCACTTCTTGACGTCCCCCAAATATCCTGAGGATCCTATACCTGCCAACAAGTAACTTTTCCTACTCATCTGGCAAGGCTCCTGGGCACTGTGTCATCGAGGTGTGAAGCCGCTACTGCCAAGGTGCTCCACAAAGCCACCCTTAATTTCTGAAAATTATCTGGTCATTATCTGACTCTATACAAGTTACTCTCAAATTGGATATTTAGCTCAATACCTTGGTAAAATAATCAATGTTTCCAGCAGTGTCCTGTTACAAGAAAAAGGCACTTGTGCTGATCCTATGGAAATAATCCTAAGTACCTTGGAAGATAGAATTCTCCTTGAGAGCTTCTGAATGATGGAGGATTCAGGGAGGGAGAGAAATTAAATGCTCCCATTTGCTCACACAGAAATATTTCATCACAGTTCTGTAGATCATGGATACTTTCAGATACAGAAATACAGATACATGGATACAGATCCAGATACATGGGGACTTTTCCTCAATCTGGAAGAAGAAACATTAAAGAACCAGCAATGTTTCAAACAAGAGTCACAAAGGTTGACTCATCTTCCTCAACTCACTCTGTCCCCCTCCCCTTAGTAATTCTTGTTCGGCTTGAATTCAGCTTTTCCATGAGTTCTGCGAATCTGTACTCAGTTGAGTTTGAGAATTTTCATGATCAGACACTAAGACCCCATGAGACACATCACCGTGTAAAGTGACAGGCATTTAGTGGTAGCGTAGGAATGAAAGGCCTGTGGACACACGCTTAATGAGATATATTTTCACCAAACATTGAAGGCAAGACATCAGCATAGAGGCAGATAGGCCACATGACCTGCATCCTGGTCCCTATGGCAGGGCATGTCCATGAGTTTCCATATCTCCAAGCCGAACACACTTATGTCTTCTGAGATAAGGGTTCTTCTAGAATTTTCTCACAAGGAGAAAACCAGAGGGGTAGTAAATATTTGCAACAGTGTTCATGGAGGCTTCCTGGATGATGGTGAAACCCTGCAGCTCACTGTCTTGCCTGGGGCCCACAAAAGTGTTCAGTGCCCACTTTGCATCCACCATGGTCAGGCAGGTCTAGCCCTTTTTCCCCCAGTTGTACAGCACATCCTCTCCTGGTGTCCACCAGGCCATTCAGCCTCTGTGTTCCATGTCCTTGATGGATCTCTTTGGAAGATGGTAACATGCATAGGCGTGGAAGGAGCAAATATACTCCTTGCCACTCTTTCCCGCTCCTTGCACCCATCCAAGGTTTGTGCAGGGGGAGCAGAGCTTCAGGGACATGCAGACAGGGTTCTTCTTCTGTGGAGCTTCCAAGAATCCCCTTGCCCAGAGCCTGAGCCTTAGCACTTAGCAGGATATTTTGGTCTATAAACTCACCACCCACCCCAGCCATGAGGCAGCATTCCCTCCATCCAACGCCCAAGTGCTGACCTAGGCATTCAAAAGGAGACTGGATTAGGAGACACACACACTGTACCCAGGTGCCTGACTGTGCTCCACACCACACCTTATACTTCAGGGTTGTGGTGATGGCAGAATTCCCGCTGTGTGCTTTTTGCCCTGAGACATGCCAACCCTCCAATGTGTCACAGAGTACAGAGATTGGCTTCAGCTCCCCTGTGATCTGGCTGTCTGATGGTGCTGCCTGGGCCTGCCCACCTCCATCACTGCCTCCAGTCCTTTCATATGAGCATCTTCCTAGGCCTTGCGACTCTGGCTCTGCTCCGGTGCCCCAGTCCCTGGTTGCAGGCCATCAACAGGCAGTTGAAGAGCAACAGACTCTGGCTTGCTGGCCCTGTGCTCCCCTCAACCCAACCACCATGGTGACCAATGTGGATCCAAGTGCCAGATAGGACTGAAGCCCCTGCCTTCCTTCTCATCCTCAGGGGGCACTTCTGAAGCAAGGCACGTCAGACCCAAATACCTGCTTTCAGCCCCCTCCCCACCAGCCTAATAACACCTAGGGACAGATGTATAGAGAAGCCAACATATTCTTAAAAAGACTTTTTTAAATTTATTTGATAGACAGATCACAAACTGGCAGAGAGGGAGGCAGAGAGAGAGGGGGAAACGGGCTCCCTGCTGAGCAGAGAGCCCAATGCGGGACTCTATCCCAGGACCCTAAGATCACGACCTGAGCTGAAGGAGGATGCCCAACCCACTGAGCCACCCAGGTGCCCAGGGAAGCCAACATATTTTACACTTCAGGCATTGCATATCACTCAGACTCTCATGGTATGCAGGTGGGTCAGAGGAGGATTTAGCACAACAGCACAACAACACGAGTAGTGAGCAAATGTGTTTCTCCTGGGGCAGCAGCATTTCAAGATACACTGCAGTAGGCCTGGTTATCAGTCAACCTGTGCTCCAGTAAGAGCCCTGCTCTAACATTGATGAGCAAGCCACAGACCAAGAGTACCTCTGCAGGTAAATGGGCCCAAACATATCCTGGATCCTATCATTTTGTTGTTTTGATTTTGCTCCAAAGTCCAGGGATATATCTCTGGGGCATGGATGGGGCTCTCCATTCAAGAGCACAGGATGTTAATGAGCCTTATGTTCCCCTCAACACAACTCCTGGGATAGGCCCAGTCAAGCTAATACCCACGGGTTACTGTGTGACCTCAGCAGGGCCAAAGCACAGCCTGCTCCCTGGATGTGCAGAGAACAGGGATGCAGTCCCTGTGCCTCACCTTTGGAAGCCAGAACTCTAAGGGAACTATGCATGTGGGCTGTTTGTAGCACAGAAACTGGCAGGCATCACACTGCTCTAAAAGCCACCCAGGCTCCTGGAAGCCTCAGAGAGGGGTTTCAGTAGCTGGTCTGCATTCCAGATCGCCCCTGCCCTGTCCTGACATTGACCTAACCTGGAACCCCTGTGGTCCTTCCAAGGTCAGGTGGCATAAAAAGTGCCTAGAGTAGTTGTGGTGGCCCTGAGAAGGGACACCACTGAGGCAAATCCCAAAATGAGGCTGGAGGACATATCAGGGGCTCACTGATATGGGAACCCACAGCAGATTGCTGTGGGAACAGGGAGCCCAGAGTCTGTGGAGGGTGTTCACATCACTGCCTCAACAGTTGTGTCCCTGTCGAATGACTGTATCTGTCTGTGCCCCACATCTTCCATAGAAGTGGACCTCACAGCACTTTGTACCCCTTGATTTGGAGAGGAGAAACCAAGACAATGAACAATAAAAACACCTCATCAGTGCTTGGAACAGAAACGGCATCCATGAAGACACATCTCCCTAGGATTGCTTGGTAGAAAACGTGTTTTGGAACCCCTGGCTCAGCTGGTCATGTCGTTTTGAACATCAGAGAAAAATCACCAGGCTTCAGGGAGCCTGCCTCCAACATGGTGACTCAGAGCCACCCTGATCCAGTTACACAACCTCCTCTCCAGGGACATTCCTGCCAGTCTGGTAAATATCGTGGTGTGTAGACACACTACCCTGCAAGCTGTGCCCCAGGAAGCTGTGGATCCAGCAAGTTTGTGGCTCCCAACTGGGCCCAGCTGTCCTCCCCGTGTCACCAGGACAGTAGACCTGGGTCTCTGGCCTTACCTCGCTCCTCAGTGATAATGACAGTGGCCTCTAGGAGCTCCCCCAGCCCTGCCTCATCTTGGTCATCAGTCTGAAGATGTACACTGACTCTGGGGCCAGCTAAGTGGCTGTGAATTGCCTCAACATGGCACCCATCTCCACTGTGGTGAACGTGTTGGTGTTGCTGTTGGCCAGGCAGTAGATGATCTGATACACTGTGGGTGGGACAGGAGGGCCACAGATCAGTCTCATTACCCCCTCGGACCCCACATTCCCACCACCCACCACCAGCACTCTGTTTCTGCCACGTCTTCCTCCTCTGCCAGCATCTGAGAGGAATGGCACAGCCACAGTGGCAGATGGAGCGTCTGAGTGCTGGGCCCCCATGACTCTCATTCCCCTTCATCCATCCCACCACCAAGATGTGGAAACACTTTCATCTTTAGTGATTCAATACTCACATAAAACACTAGCACTCATCATATCAGCAGTTGAAAACCTCCCAAAAAACCAACTTCCAGAGCCAGATGCATTTCGTGGTAAATTTTACCATTCAGGGAAGGATTCATAGCAATTGTTTGCCCACTTTTCCAAAAACTAGAAGAGAAAGCTTCTAAACTCATTTGCTGAGGCCAACATAACCCTATTGGAAAATAAATGAGGAGTCCCCAATAAAACAGTCTTACAGTCGAATATCCCTGATGACCATATATACAAAAATTTTCAACAAAATACTAGCAACTCAAGCTGACCACTATGCTGAGAAGATCATACACTCTGATCAAGTGGTATCTTGTAGGAATGCAATCATGCTTTACAGGTGCACATTGATCAAAGTGATACAGCACATTAAGAAAATAAAGAATAAAAATGATGTGATCATCTTGAGATACAGGGACGCATTCGACATACTTTAATAACCATTTGCAATCAAAATTCTTAATAGTGTGTGTAGACCAGGAACATACATCAACACCGGAAAGGCCATATATGGGGTGCTTGGGTGGCTCAGTGGGTTAAAGCCTCTGCCTTAAGCTCAGGTCATTATCCCATGGTCCTGGGATTGAGCCTCACATCAGGCTCTCTGCTCAGCAGGAAGCCTGCTTCCTCCTCTCTCTGCCTCTCTGCCTACTTGTGATCTCTCTATATATATCAAATAAATAAATGATTTTTTTTTATAAAAAGGCCATATATGACAACCACACTGATTATATCACATCTGATAGTGAAAATTTTTAGTTGTTTCTATTTCCTCTAAGATCACCTAAGTTAGGAACATTGACGATCTTTCCTTGCCACTTCTGCTGAACACAATATTGCAAATCCAAGGCAGAACAATTATGCAAGAAGATAATCAGAGGGCATCAAGACTGGAAAAAAAGAAGTAAAATGGTCACTACTTGCAGATGATATAGAATATAAGGAAAACCTCAAAAAAGCCAGTGAAAAATTGTTCAAACTATGACTAAATTCAGTAAAGGGGTAGGGTACAATATCACTACCCCAAAATCTGCTGTGTTTCTATATGCTAATAACAAATCATCAGAAAATAAATTAGGAAGATCATCGTGCCTGAAGTTACATGAAAAAGAATAAAACACCCTGGAATATACTTCACCAAGAGGTAAAATCCTGTATGTTGAAAACGACAAGACGGGAAGGAAAGAAACTGAAGGCAACACACATAAACCAAGAGACACCACATATTCATGGGTGAGAAAAATTAATAATGGTAAAATGTCCATACTTCAACAGAGTCAAGATGGCGGAGAAGTAGCAGGCTGAGACTACCTCAGCTAGCAGGAGATCAGCTAGAGAGCTTATCTAAAGATTGCAAACACCTGCAAATCCATCGGCAGATCGAAGAGTAGAAACAGCAATTCTAGAAACAGAAAAACAACCACTTTCTGAAAGGTAGGACTGGCGGAGAAGTGAATCCAAAGCGACGGGAAGATAGACCCCGGGGGGAGGGGCCGGCTCCCGGCAAGCGGCGGAGCAACGGAGCACAAAATCAGGACTTTTAAAAGTCTGTTCCGCTGAGGGACATCGCTCCGGGGGCTAAACTGGGGTGAAGCCCACGTGTGGTCGGCGTGACCTCAGGTCCTGCGGGGTCACAGAAGGATCGGGGGTATCTGAGTGTCGCAGAGCTTGCGGATATTGGAACGGGAAAGCCGGCTGCAGAGACAGAGCCAACAGTAAGCTTGCAGCTCGGAGTTGCCTTGAACCGGTCGCAAGCTCGGTGAGCTCAGAGCGTGGCCGGAGGTTAGGCAGACGCGAGTTACTAGGAGCTGTTCGCTGAGGGCGCACTGGGGAGCGGGGCCCTGGGCTCTTGGGTCCTCCGGGCCGGAGACCAGGAGGCCGCCATTTGTATTCCCGTCCTCTGGAACTCTACGGAAAGGGCTCAGGGAAAAAAAGCTCCTGAAAGCAAAGCCTAGCAGATCACTCAGCCCGGCCCCTGGTAAGGGCGGTGTAATTCCGCCTGGGGCAAAGACACTTGAGAATCACTACAACAGGCCCCTCCCCCAGAAGATCAACAAGAAATCCAGGCAAGACCAAGTTCACCTACCAAGGAGTGCAGTTTCAATACCAAGGAGAGAGCAGCAGAATTCCAGAGGAGGAGAAAACAAACCACGGAACTCATGGTTTTCTGCCTGTGATTTTTTAGTCTTGCAGTTAATTTAATTTTTTTCTTTTTCATTTTTTTTCTCTTCTTCTGCTAAAATTTTTTATAACTTTTACCCTTTTCTTTTTTAACGTTTTTTAACTAGATTATCTAATATATATATATATTTTTTTTTCTTTTTTATACTTTTCTTTATTCATTCTCTTATTTTTTAATTCTTTTTTCTTTTTTTCTTTCTTTCTTTTTGATCCTCTTTTTATCCCCGAATCAGAGGAGATCCCAATCAGAAGAGATTGGGAGATCCCATTCAAAAGAGATTGGGAGATCCCAATCAAAGGAGATCCCAATCAGAGGAGATTTCTCCCCCCTCTCGATTTGGGATCTCTTCTGATTTGGTTAAAGCATACTTTCCTGGGATTGTTGCCACCCTTTTAGTATTTTACTTGCTCCTTCATATACTCTTAGCTGGACAAAATGACAAGGCGGAAAATTTCACAACAAAAAAAAAGAACAAGAGGCAGTACCGAAGGCTAGGGACCTAATCAATACAGACATTGGTAATATGTCAGATCTAGAGTTCAAAATGACAATTCTCAAGGTTATAGCCGGGCTTGAAAAAGGCATGGAAGATATTAGAGAAATCCTCTCCAGAGATATAAAAGCCCTTTCTGGAGAACTAAAAGAACTAAAATCTAACCAAGTTGAAATCAAAAAAGCTATTAATGAAGTTCAATCAAAAATGGAGGTTCTCACTGCTAGGATAAATGAGGCAGAAGAAAGAATTAGCGATATAGAAGAACAAATGACAGAGAATAAAGAAGCTGAGCAAAAGAGGGACAAACAGCTACTGGACCATGAGGGGAGAATTTGAGAGATAAGTGACACCATAAGACGAAACAACATTAGAATAATTGGGATTCCATTAGAAGAAGAAAGAGAGAGGGGAGCAGAAGGTATACTGGAGAGAATTATTGGGGAGAATTTCCCCAATATGGCAAAGGGAACGAGCATCAAAATTCAGGAGGTTCAGAGAACGCCCCGCAAAATCAATAAGAATAGGCCCACACCCCGTCACCTAATAGTAAAATTTACAAGCCTTAGTGACAAAGAGAAAATCCTGAAAGCAGCCCGGGAAAAGAAGTCTGTAACATACAATGGTAAAAGTATTAGACTGGCAGCTGACTTATCCACATAGACCTGGAAGGCCAGAAAGAGCTGGCATGATATTTTCAGAGCACTAAACGAGAAAAACATGCAGCCAAGAATACTATATCCAGCTAGGCTATCATTGAAAATAGAAGGAGAGATTAAAAGCTTCCAGGACAAAGAAAAACTGAAAGAATTTGCAAACACCAAACCAGCTATACAGGAAATACTGAAAGGGGTCCTCTAATCAAAGAGAGAGCCTACAAGTGGTAGATCAGAAAGGAACAGAGACAATATACAGTAACAGTCACCTTACAGGCAATACAATGGCACTAAAATCATATCTCTCAATAGTTACCCTGAATGTTAATGGGCTAAATGCCCCAATCAAAAGACACAGGGTATCAGAATGGATAAAAAAAACAAAACCCAACTATATGTTGACTCCAAGAAATTCATTTTAAACCCGAAGACACCTCCAGACTTAAAGTGAGGGGGTGGAAAAGAATTTACCATGCTAATGAACATCAGAAAATAGCAGGAGTGGCAATCCTTATATCAGATCAATTAGATTTTTAAGCCAAAGACTATAATAAGAGATGAGGAAGGACACTATATCATACTCAAAGGGTCTGTCCAACAAGAAGATCTAACAATTTTAAATATCTATGCCCCCAACGTGGGCGCAGCAAACTATATAAACCAATTAATAACAAAACCAAAGAAACACATCAACAATAATACAATAATAGTAGGGGACTTTAACACTCCCCTCACTGAAATGGACAGATCATCCAAGCAAAAGATCAACAGGGAAATAAAGGCCTTAAATGATACACTGGATGAGATGGACATCACAGATATATTCAGAACATTTCATCCCAAAGCAACAGAATACACATTCTTCTCTAGTGCACATGGAACATTCTCCAGAATAGATCACACCCTCGGTCCTAAATCAGGACTCAACCAGTATCAAAAGATTGGGATCATTCCCTGCATATTTTCAGACCACAATGCTCTGAAGCTAGAACTCAACCACAAGAGGAAGTTTGGAAAGAACACAAATACATGGAGACTAAACAGCATCCTTCTAAAGAATGAATGGGTCAACCGGGAAATTAAAGAAGAATTGAAAAAAATCATGGAAACAAATGATAATGAAAATACAACGGTTCAAAATCTGTGGGACACAACAAAGGCAGTCCTGAGAGGAAAATATATAGCGGTACAAGCTTTTCTCAAGAAACAAGAAAGGTCTCAGGTACACAACCTAACCCTACACCTAAAGGAGCTGGAGAAAGAACAAGAAAGAAACCCTAAGCCCAGCAGGAGAAGAGAAATCATAAAGATCAGAGCAGAAATCAATGAAATAGAAACCAAAAATCAATAGAACAAATCAACCAAACTAGGAGCTGGTTCTTTGAAAGAATTAATAAAATTGATAAACCCCTGGCCAGACTTATCAAAAAGAAAAGAGAAAGGACCCAAATAAATAAAATCATGAATGAAAGAGGAGAGATCACAACTAACACCAAAGAAATACAAACTATTATAAGAACATACTATGAGCAACTCTACACCAACAAATTTGACAATCTGGAAGAAATGGATGCATTCCTAGAAACATATAAACTACCAAAATTGAACCAGGAAGAAATAGAAAGCCTGAACAGACCCATAACCAGTAAGGAGATTGAAACGGTCATTAAAAATCTCCAAACAAACAAAAGCCCAGGGCCAGATGGCTTCCCGGGGAAATTCTACCAAACATTTAAAGAAGAACTAATTCCTATTCTCCTGAAACTGTTCCAAAAAATAGAAATGGAAGGAAAACTCCCCAACTCATTTTATGAGGCCAGCATCACCTTGATCCCAAAACCAGACAAGGATCCCATCAAAAAAGAGAGCTATAGACCAATATCCTTGATGAACACAGATGCAAAAATTCTCACCAAAATACTAGCCAATAGGATTCAACAGTACATTAAAAGGATTATTCACCACGACCAATATCCCAGGGCTGCAAGGTTGGTTCAACATCCGCAAATCAGTCAATGTGATACAACACATCAATAAAAGAAAGAACAAGAACCATAGGATACTCTCAATAGATGCTGAAAAAGCATTTGACAAAGTACAGCATCCCTTCCTGATCAAAACTCTTCAAAGTGTAGGGATAGAGGGCACATACCTCAATATCATCAAAGCCATCTATGAAAAACCCACTGCAGATATCATTCTCAATGGAGAAAAACTGAAAGATTTTCCACTAAGGTCAGGAACATGGCAGGGATGTCCATTATCACCACTGCTATTCAACATAGTACTAGAAGTCCTAGCCTCAGCAATCAGACAACAAAAGGAAATTAAAGGCATCCAAATCGGCAAAGAAGTCAAATTATCACTCTTCGCAGATGATATGATACTCTATGTGGAAAACCCAAAAGACTCCACTCCAAACTTGCTAGAACTTATACAGGAATTCAGTAAAGTGTCAGGATATAAGATCAATGCACAGAAATCAGTTGCATTTCTCTACACCAACAACAAGACAGAATAAAGAGAAATTAAGAGTCAATCCCATTTACAATTGCACCCCAAACCATAAGATACCTAGGAATAAACCTAACCAAAGAGGCTAAGAGTCTATACTCAGAAAACTATAAAGTACTCATGAAAGAAATTGAGGAAGACACAAATAAATGGAAAAATGTTCCATGCTCCTGGATTGGAAGAATAAATATTGTGAAAATGTCTATGCTACCCAAAGCAATCTACACATTTAATGCAATTCCTATCAAAGTACCATCCATCTTTTTCAAAGAAATGGAACAAATAATTTTAAAATTTATATGGAACCAGAAAAGACCTCGAATAGCCAAAGGGATATTGAAAAACAAAGCCAAAGTTGGTGGCATCACAATTCCGGACTTCAAGCTTTATTACAAAGCTGTCATCATCAAGACAGCATGGTACTGGCACAAAAACAGACTCATAGATGAATGGAACAGAATAGAGAGCCCATAAATAGACCCTCAACTCTATGGTCAACTAATCTTCGACAAAGCAGGAAAGAATGTCCAATGGAAAAAAGACAGCCTCTTCAATAAATGGTGTTGGGAGAATTGGACAGCCACGTGAAGAAAAATGAAATTGGACCATTTCCTTACACCACACAGAAAAATACATTCAGAATGGATTAAGGACCTCAATGTGAGAAAGGAATCCATCAAAATCCTTGAGGAGAACACAGGAGGCAACCCCTTCGACCTCAGCCGCAGCAACATCTTCCTAGGAACATCGCCAAAGGCAAGGGAAGCAAAGGCAAAAATGAACTTTTGGGATTTCATCAAAATCAAAAGCTTTTGCACAGCAAAGGAAACAGTTAACAAAACCAAAAGACAACTGACAGATGGGAGAAGATATTTGCAATCGACATATCAGGTAAAGGACTAGTGTCCAAAATCTATAAAGAACTTAACAAACTCAATACCCAAAGAACAAATAATCCAATCAAGAAATGGGCAGAGGACATGAACAAACATTTCTGCAAAGAAGACATCCAGATGGCCAACAGACACATGAAAAAGTGCCCCATATCACTCGGCATCAGGGAAATACCAATCAAAACCACAATGAGATATCACCTCACACCAGTCAGAATGGCTAAAATCAACAAGTCACGAATTGACAGATGCTGGCGAGGATGCAGAGAAAGGGGAACCCTCCTCCACTGTTGGTGGGAATGCAAGCTGGTGCAACCACTCTGGAAAACAGCATGGAGGTTCCTCAAAATGTTGAAAATAGAACTGTCCTATGACCCAGCAATTGCACTACTGGGAATTTACCCTAAAGATACAAACGTAGTGATCCAAAGGGGCACGTGCACCCGAATGTTTATAGCAGCAATGTCCACAATAGCCAAACTATGGAAAGAACCTAGATGTCCATCAACAGATGAATGGATCCAGAAGATGTGGTATATATACACAATGGAATACTATGAAGCCATCAAAAGAAACGAAATCTTGCCATTTGCGACAACATGGATGGAACTAGAGCGTATCATGCTTAGCGAAATAAGTCAAGCGGAGAAAGATAAATATCATATGATCTCCCTGATATGAGGAAGTGGTGATGCAACATGGGGGCTTAAGTTGGTAGGAGAAGAATCCATGAAACAAGATGGGATAGGGAGGGAGAGAAGCCATAATTGACTCTTAATCTCATGAAACAAACTGTGGGTTGCTGGGGGAGGGGGTTTGGGAGAAGGGGTGTAGGGTTATGGACATTGGGGAGGGTATGTGCTTTTGGGTAATTTGGAAGGGGAGATGAACCGTGAGAGAGTATGGACTCTGAAAAAAAATCTGAGGGGTTTGCAGTGCCGGGGGGGGGTGGGAGGTTGGGGTACCAGGTGGTGGGTATTATAGAGGGCGCAACTTGCATGGAGCACTGGGTGTGGTGAAAAAATAATGAATACTGTTTTTCTGAAAATAAATAAATTGGAAAAAAAATAAAAATAAATAAATAAATAAATAAAATTCACACACACACACAAAAAAATGTCCATACTTCTCTAAGCTATCTACAGTTTCATTGCAATTCTTGTCAGAATAGTAAGGATATTTTCCACAGAAAGAGATGAAAGATTCTAAAAATTTGTATGTTGCCAGAAAAGACTCTGAATACCAGAGCAATCTAGAGAAAGAAGAACCACACTAAAGGCATCATGCTTGCTCACTGCAGACTAGTGACAAAGCTAGAGTAATATAAACAATCTAGCATTGTCTTAACAACAGACACACACATCATCAGAATATAGGAGAGAGCCCAGAAGTAAACACACACACCTATGGTCCGGGACTTTTTGACAAAGGAGCCAAGAATAAACAAGGGGGAAAAATAGTCACTGTCATCGGTGGTGCTGGGAACCCTGGAGAGCCACATGCAAAAGAACAAAACTGCACCATTCTCTTACACCATACACAAAGATTAACTCAATATGGGTCAAATAATATAAGTCCTGGAACTATAAAACATGTAGCAGAAAACACAGGGTTTGGAAAGATCCTAGGTGAAAGGTCTTGGTAGTGGTGCTTTGAAGCGGATACCAAAGGAAAAATAAACAAAGAATCAATGTGTGGGCCTACATAATACTATAAAACATCCAAACAACAAAGGAAACCATCAACAAAATAAAACGGTAATCTAAGGTAAAGCATTTGTAAATTATATATCTGGTAAGGGGTTAATATTCAAAATATAAAGAACTCATGCAACTCAACAACAAAACAAAACAAAACACACAAAAGCAACAAAAGCAACAAAAACCACATAAGTTATCTAGTGTATCAGGAGACGTTCCAAATAGACATTTTCCTAAAGAAGACATACAGATGGTCTACAGGAACATGAAAAGATCCTCATCATTAATCATCAGGGAAATGCAAATCAAACCAGAATGAGGCACTACTTCATACTTGTCAGAAGAGCCATTATCAAAAACAGAAGAAATAGCAAGTTTTGGTAAAGATGTGGAGTAGAGGAAAACTCCAGTGCACCATTACGGGGAGTATATATGGGTGCGGCCACTACGGAAAACATTACAGAAGTTCCTCAAAAAATGAGAAATAGAGCAATCAAATGGGCCACCAATTCCCTTTCTGAGTATTTATCTGAAGGGAATGAAAACATTCATTCACAAAGGTATATTCACCCCTGCGTACACTGCAGGATTATTTACAACAGTGAAAATAAAGAACCAACCTAACGGCCATCAGTGGCTGAATGAATAAAGAAATTGTGGGGGTAAACACAGTGGAATTCTACTCATCCATAATAAAGAATGAAATATTTTGATTTACAACATTGTGGCCCTTGAAGGCATTATGCTAAGTAAAACAGGCCAGACAGAAAGACAAATACTAGAGATCACTTACATGTAGAGCCTTAAAACAAACAAAACAAAAAAAATGTGAGCTCACAGACAGAACAGATGGGGTCTGGCAGAAGTTTCAGGTTGGAGGTGGGAGAAATGGGTGAAGGTGCCAAAAGGAAAAAATAAAACAAACCCAAATATAACATCTTTTTTTTTTTCAATTAAGTAATCTGTACCCCCAACATGACTCAAACTCATAACTTGGAGATCAAGAGTCACACACTCCACCGAACCCGCCAGCCAGGGTCCTGGAATTGTTGCATCTTCCGATACTCAATGTAGGGAGAAAGGGGAAACTAATTTAATCTATGGTATTTTGAGGGCTAGGTATTTTTTGGTAAATGTACAAATGAAAGAACACATTCTTCAGGGTCACACACTCAGGACTGTATCTAGTTCTAATATTTGTCATGACACTGAGAAAGTAACTTGCCTTTTTAATTTAATTATTTATTTGAGAGATAGAATAGGTGGGACATAAGCAGGGGGAGGGACAGAGGGAGATGGAGAAGAAGACTCGCCACTGAGCAGGGAGTCTGAACTGGGGTTTGATCCCAGGAACCTGGGATTATGTCCTGAGCCAAAGGGAAGCTTCAACAACTGAACCACCACTGTGCCCCTACTTAACCTCTTTTCTGCCTGTTTCCCCACCTCTGAGGATATTATGAATTATTGCTTTTGGAACAGCTTCTATTTTTAATTTAATAATAGTTTTTTTAGATTCGAATGAAATAGAGGTCACTTAGAATAATACCTATGACAGTAAGCTCTCAAAAAGGTTTTTAAAACCTTATTCTGGGGGTACCTGGGTGGCACAGTCAGTTAAGCAGCTGACTCTTTTTTTTTATAAACATATATTTTATCCCCAGGGGTACAGGTCTGTGAATCACCAGGTTTACACACTTCACAGCACTCACCATAGCACATACCCTCCCCAATGTCCATAACCCCACCCCCTTATTCTAACCCCCCTCCCTAAGCAGATGACTCTTGATTTGGGCTCAAATCAAGATCACAACTCCTGGGAGAGAGCACCACACCAGGCTCCACACTCAGCAGGTATGCTGCTGGAGGATTCCCTCTCTCCCTCTGACCCTCCCCTCTCTAGCATATGCTTGTGCATGCAATCTCTTTCTGTCTCTACAATTAATAAATATGTCTTAAAAAATCTTATCTTGAACATTTGGTAGTTGCATAACCATTTTCATAATTGGGCAGTATCTCCTAGTTTACAAAGCACTCTTATACATACTTTCTTATTGGAGTCAGGATATCAACCTGGGAGAAGAATTTATTGTGTTTATTTATATAGGAAAGTAAAGAAAACCAGACTTAGAGCAGGGCTGTGCTTTGCTCATGACTGCAGAGCTAACAGATGATCTTCTGATTTTCCGTCCAATGGAGAAAGAAAAGAAAAAATACAGACACTGTAACAAGAGCCAATGAAGGGCACTAGAAACTGATAATGGAATTAATGCAGTAAGACAATGCAAGCAATATTTATAAATATTTACCCACACAGCAGTGAAGCAACTAAATATGTAGAGCATATGTAAACAGACCTAAGAGAAGCAATCAGCACTAATACCATAGGGAACTTTAATACCTCACACTTCTCTCAATGATACACCATCCAGAAAGAAGATCACAAAGGAAACATCAGCCTCAGACAACCCGTTACTTAGATGGACTTGACAGATATACACAGATCCCTCCATCCAAAATCAGCACATGGAATGCACTCCTCTCAAGTGAACCTAGAACATTCTCCACCATAGGTCATATGTGAGGCCACAAGACAAGTCAATAAACTCCAGAAGCCTACGGTTTTCCCAAATGATGAGTGAAACCAAATCCAACATCTTTTCAGATCACAGTGGTATAGAACTAGAAATAAATTACAAGAAGAAAACTGGAAATTCATAAACACAGAGACTAAACTACATGCTACTGAACAACCAATTGAATTCATGGGCAAGCTGAAACAGGATCATAGAAATACTTTGAGGCAAATGAAAAAATAATACAATCAAACAAAAGTTATGGAATGCAGTAAAATGGGTTCTAAAATGGGGCACCCAATTAGTCAGTGGAGCACTGTGACTCTTTCTTTTTTTCCAATTTATTTATTTTCAGGAAAACAGTATTCATTGTTTTTTCACCACACCCAGTGCTCCATGCAAGCCGTGCCCTCTATAATACCCACCACCTGGTACCCCAACCTCCAACCCTCCCGCCACTTCAAACCCCTCAGACTGTTTTTCAGAGTCCATAGTCTCTCATGGTTCACCTCCCCTTCCAATTTACCCAAATTCCCTACTCCTCTCTAACGCCCCTTGTCCTCCATGCTATTTGTTATGCTCCACAAATAAGTGGTTCAGTCAGTTAAGCAGCTGCCGTCTACTCAGGGTTTGATCCCAGCTTCCTGGGATCAAGCCCCACATGAGTTTCCTTGTTCAGTGGGGAACTTGCTTCTCCCTCTTCACTGTGACTCTTGATCTTGCGGTTTTGGGTTTCAACCCCACGCTGGGCATAGAGATCACTTTAATTTTTTGAAGATGTCATTTATTTATTTGACACAGAGGGAGAGAGAGAAGAGACTGAGCAAAGTGGAAGGAGCAGCAGGCAGTAGAAGAGGGAAAAAGGGGTTCCCCATGTTGACCAGAGAACTGACGCAGCACTCAATTCCAGGACCCCAAATTCATGACATGAGCCAAAGTCCCATGACTAACAGAATGAGCAACACAGGCACCCCTTAGAGCTAACATAAAAAAAAAGTGGTTCTAAGAAGGAAGTTTATAGTGATACAGGTCTAACTCAAGAAACAAGAAACATCTATAATAAACAACCTATCTTGATACCTCAAGGAAACGTAAAAAGAACAAATGAAATCCAAAGTTAGTAGAACAAAGGAACGAACACATCAGAACTGAAATAAGTGAAATACAGACTAAAAAGACAACAGAAAGATAAAAAAAATAAAAGAAGAACAACAGATCAAAAAAGAGTTGGTTCTTTGAAAAGAACAAAGCTGACAGAGTCTCAGCCAGACTCAAGCTAACAAAAAAGAACGAGGACTCATCAGAAATCAAAGTGATGCTCCCTGATACCGTAGATATGCAAAGGCTCATAAGAAAGTCCTATGAACAATTACACCCCAACAAGCTGGATAATCCAAAAGAAAAGGATACATTCCCAGAAACATAAAACCTGCCAAGACTGAATCCTGAAGAAACAGAAATTCTGAACAAACCAATGACCAGTAGGGAGATTAAATAAGAAACCAAAATCTTCCACCAAGCAAAAGTCCAGGACCCCATGGTTTCACCAGTGAATTCTATGAATCATCCACAGAAAAAAATGAATACCAATCCTTCTCAAGCTTCCAGAAAAACAAGAGGAAGGAAAGCTCCCCGCCTCATTTTATGAGGCCAGAATGGCCCTTATTGAAACCTCCCAGTGTGTCCCCAAGAAAATGTCAGACTAGTATCTGTAATGAACATCGACATAAAAATCATCCCACAAATCAAACTAATGTGCCGCATTCACAAAACGAAGGATCAGCATCATAGGACCATCTCAACATATGCAGAAAAAGCATTTGATAGCGCTGCTACCAAATCACTGCCCCCCCATCTGTGTTTCTGCTGCCTGGCTGGTCCCCACACCCCGTACCATGGCCACCGCTCTGTGCCATCCCCCCACTGGCACCCTGCTGCACCCACACACCCACCGCTGTCCCTTCCACATGCCATTGCTGACAGGCCACTGCCACTGGCGCTGCCACCCTACACCCTGCTACGCCACAGCAGTGCCCCTTTGTCCCACAACAGCTAACCCTCGCCATAGCTGCCCTGCTGCCCTGTGCTTGCAATTGATGCCCTGATCTGCCACCGCCAGTGCCCATACCACTCCCTTGTGCACCCCCAGGACTCTGCCACCCTGCTGCGCCACTCTCCAGTGCTTCTACTGGTGCCTGTGTTTCCAACACCACCACCACTGCTACCGTGATCACCCTGCTGCTCCTGCTCATCTCCACTACCCTGCCCTACCCCCAAGCCATGCCATGCAATTGCCAGGCAGCTGCTGCCCCGCTGGTCCCTCCCAACCACATCAGGGCCAATCCCTCACCGCTTCGCCTCCACGTCTGCTGCCATCCAACTGCACTTCCTCAAGTCACTGCCTTTCTCAAATCACTGCTATCTCATGGCCCCCCACTGCCATTTCTTCACTGCATACTGTCTCCTTGCTGCCGCAGCTGTGCAGGGCCCCTGCCCTGCCCACACAGATATTAACCTTATGCCCTTGCCTTGCTGGTTCCATCAAACACCCCCAAAATGCTACCACCTGTTCTCCCCCCCATCCCTGCTCCAGTGCCTCCAGATTCCCTCCCCGTTGACCTGCTGCTGCCACCCCACTCATCACAGCCTTCTCCCAATGCTGCTACTTCCTGGGTGCCCCCACCTCGTGACCCTGCCATCTGCAGCACATCGCTCATTCTGTCCACATTATCACCACTGCTGTTGCTAAGCTTCTACCCTGTGCCCCAGGCCACTGATGACCTTCACTGCCCAGTCCCCACTGACATGCATTAAGGCCCTACCCCACCCTTCATGCCCTTCCTGTGCAGTTGCTGTGCCACTGCCTCCCAGTTGGTTCCATCCCCCCTTCTCCTCATGCCAGCACCTTCCTGCCACCCCGCATGCACCTGTGCAGCCACACTGTCCCATCCCTTCCACCACCACGCTCATTACTGTTCTGCTGCCCCACCACATTGCTGCTACCATCCCTCTGTGCTCTTCCCGCACCTCTATCCTGCCGGGTGCCCCACACCCCCACTACCAATTTCCTGCCCTCACTGTCATTGCCCCTTTACCGTCACCATGCTTCTGATCTGCTGCTGCCCTGTGTCCCACTCTTGCCCTATGTCTTTCTGCTGCCCCGATTCTGCTGGTCTTCATAGCCCAGCCCTATGCAGCTCTGCCCTGTTGGCTTGCATGCCTGCCCCACCTGCAAAGCTGCCCCCGTGCTGTTCCAGCCACTCCTCCCTGCAGCTACTACCTAGTGCGAACCCTGCCCCCCACTCTGGAGCCTTCCCGATTCACTACCCCTGTTCTCGCGCTGCTGCCACCCCGCGAGTCCTACTCCACCTACCCCGCACTGGTACCACCAGGCTGCCCCCACAACATGAGCCGCTCCCACCATGCTGCAAACCCGTCCACAGAGCCCCCACTTACAACCACCATTTCCTCTCCACTGCTATCCTGGGTCCCCGCTGCTTCGGCTATCAGTGGTGCCACCCTGTAGACATGCACTAAGCCAGCAAAGCCAGGCCCTTGCTCGCTGCCTGAACAACCACTTATACCCAGCTAGTCCTGCCCAGACCCAAGCGACACTACCGCCTAGCTACTCCCCTCCCCCACTCCAATGCCTCCTGTCTGCCAAGTGTGTGGCTTCCCAGCAGGTCCACCACATGCCTCACTGCTACCAGCTTGCTGCCCCCCAAAAATGCACCCCTGCCACCCTGCTGTGCCCCCCCTCAGGTCCCCTTACTGCTGCGCCACCTCTGTCCTGTGCCCACGGCCTCTGCTGTGCTTCACCGCCCCACATTGTTGGCATGCACTATGAGCAGGCCTAGTAAGCCAGCCTCAGGGCTGTGCTGCTGCCTCAGGGCTGGTCCCACACTCCCTACACTGCCCTGCCGCCTATATTCCATCCCCCTACAGGTGCCACACAGCTGCCCCACTCAGGTGTCACACAGCTTTCCCTTAACTCAAGAAGCTTCCCCTCCCTGTACCAGTGCTGCCTGGTGACACCCCCACTCCCTCCCCTTCTGGCTTCGCCCCCTGAGTGTTCTACCCTCTCTGCCACCTCCTCGCCCCCATGGAGCTGGGCAGCCTTGCCCACCAGACCATGACACTGACACCCCGCTAATGCCAGGCTGGTCCCTCCCCTCCACCCACCACGACCAAGTATCTTCTTCCCCCTCCCCCTGCTCCATTGCCTCACAGCGGCCACATGCATTACTGCTTCGCACGCCCGCCCTCCTGCCCCCCTCACGCGGCCACCATCTTGCTGCCCCGCACATGTACCCTTACCACCCTGCTGTACCTCCCCACACAACCCTCTTTACCACTGCTCCACTGTTGCCCTGTGTCCCAGCCTCTACTGTGCTTCGGTGCCCCGCCCACTTGACGTGCACAAAGGGCCTGCCCTCCAGGCCTGCCCTCCAGATGCTTCCCCGCCCTCTTTACGTGCACTGTGGGCCCGCTCCCCACGCCTGCCCCACTGGTGCTGACCTTCCCACTTTACGTGTACAATGGGCCCGCCCCCCACACCTGCCCCACTGATGCTGCCCCGCCCACATTACGTGTACTATGGGCCCGCCCCCCACGCCTGCCCCACTGCTGCTACCCCACCCCCATGACGTGCACTATGGGCCCGCCTCCCACGCCTGCCCCACTGATGCTGCCCATCCCCTTGATATGTATGAAGGACCCGCACACTCTGCCCTCCTAACTACTGTTACCCCGAACCAATTGACGTGCACGATGGGCCCGCCAACAACGCCCTCCTAACTGTTGCTGCCCCACCTCCCTGACCTGTTTGATGGGCCCGCCCACCACATCCTCCTAAGTTTGATGCCCTGCCCCCTTGACGTGCACGACGGACCCGCCCACCAACACCCTCCTAACTGATGCTGCTCCGCCCCCTTGACCTACACGATGGTCCCACCCACCACACCCACCCCTCCGCTGCTGCCCCACCCCTTTGACGTGCACAATTCGCCCGACCACCACGCCTGCCTCACTGCTGCCACCCCGCCCCCTTGACGTGCACGATGAGCCCACCCACCACGCCTTCCCTGCTGCTGTTGCCCCGCCTCCTTAACCTGAACCATGGGCCCGCCCACCACACCATCCTAACTGCTGTTGCACAGCTGCCTGGGGCTGCTCCCACCCTCTCACCGCCTCTGCAGCTGCCTAGATTCCACCCATCCTCCAAAGGTGCCACTACTGCCTGCCCCCATCCCTGCCTCTGGTGACCCCTGCTCCCTCCCATGTGATCCCGTCCCCTTCCTCAGTGTCGTCTCCTGGCTGCCAACTCCTCAGGCCCACGCAGCCCCAGCCACCATGCCATGACGTTGACCTCCTGCTGACGCCCGGCTGGTCCCACCTCCCCCCACACGCCACGACTGCCTAACAGCTTCCCCTCCCCCTGCTCCGTACCTCCCCACTGCCAGGTGCATTACCACGTTACTTCCACCCTGAATATCTGCCCCCCACCCCACGCAGCTCACATTGCTACCGCCACATGGACCCCTGCCACCCTGCTGTACCCCTCACACTGCCCGCCTTACCTCAGCTGCCGCAGCTCTGCAGCTGCCCTGTGCCCCTGTCTCTGCGGAGATTCGGCGCCCCGCCCCTTGACGTGCAGGATAATCCCGCCCACCACGCTCGCCTAACTGCTGCTGCCCCGCCCACTTGACGTGCAGGATGATCCCGCCCACCACGCCCTCTAACTGTTCCTTCCCCGCCCCCATGACTTGCACAATGGGCCTGCCCACCACGCCCGCTTAACTGCTGCTGCCCCCCCCATAACGTGCACTCTGAACCCACCTACCACGCCCTCCTAATTGTTGCTGCCCAGCCCCCATGACGTGCACTCTGAGCCCGCCCACCAGGCCCTCCTAACTGTTGCTGCCCCGCCCCCATGACGTGCACTCTGATCCCGTCCACCACGCCCTCCTAACTGCTGCTGCCCCGCCCCCATGACTTGCACTCTGAGCCCGCCCACCACGCCCTCCTAACTGCTGCTGCCCCGCCCCCATGATATGCATTCTGAGCCCACCCACCACGCTCGCCTAACTGCTGCTGCCCCGCCCCCAGGAGTGCACTGTGGGCCCGCCAACCACGCCCTCCTAACTGTTGCTGCCCCACCCCCATGACGTGCAATCTGAACCCGCCCCCCACGCCTGCCCTGCTGCTTGCTGCTGAGCTGCTACCTCCGGGCTGGCCCCACCTGCACTCCCGGTTGCTCCTGCCTAGATTCCACCCACCCCCGACAGTCACTGCAGGGCTGCCCCACTTGGCTGTCACACAACTGCCTAACCATGGGCCCTTCACTGCTCCCTGTGCCATGATCGCCTGGCTGTCCCCTCACCTGCCTCTGGTGACACCTGCTCCCTCCCCCATGGGTCCCGCCCCCCTACCACAGGGTCATCACCTGTCTGCCATCTCCTCCCACTTGGGCAGCCCCACGGCCCTACCTACTACCCCATGCCGTGATGGCCCCATTGCCCCACTGAGTTACCCTTGATTCCCGCTGCCACACCCCGCCCTCCACAGCTACCATACCTCAGGGTCTTGCTGTGCCGCTGCACATCCCCCATCGCCACTACAGCCCTCCCCAACGACTCTCCACGTCACCCCTTCTTGCCAACCTGACTCCTCCCCCCTCCCCGCCCCACCGCCTGCTGGCCTGTTGCTGCTGCCAGTGATTACAAGGCAACTGCCCCTTCCTTGGTTACCCTGCTGCTGCTGCCTTGCCCCACTACCATGAGACTGCCACCTTGCTGGTGCTGCCTGCCCCCCACCATTAACCCCCACTCCAGGACTGTCCTGCTCCACATCCTCCACTCTGCTGCTGAACCACTGTGCCCTGCCAACGCCACTGCCACCCCACTGCACCTCCCCAATGCCCCGTGACTGTGACCCAGTGAAATTGCTTCCCTGCTGCTCCCCCCATTGCCCCTGCTGCCTCACTGCACCCCTCTGGTTTCTGCCTTCTCTCCCCACTGCTGCTTCCCAGCCCTCCACTGTAGCGTCCCCATGCAGGCCCTCAGTACCATCCTACTGCTGCCCAGGGGGTGCCTGGCTGTTCCGACGTCACTGGCGTGCCCTGGAAATCATCAGTGGGAGACCGGCCCTAAGAGAATTTCTGCATAGGGACTGGCACCAGGTGTGTTCTCGAAGTGGGTTGGTGGTCTAGGCATGGGGGTAAATCCCAAGAAGAAAAATAGCATAATTATGTTACCTGTTAAAATAGCCTAAAGAGCTAAATTTAACGTGCTTTTAATGTCTCCTTCTTTTCAATACAGTGACTTTAGTCATCATATTGTGCACCTGAAAATAATATAATCTCAAGATAGCTAACTGGAATGAAAATCAATACTGTAAAAAAGATAAATACAAATCTTTTAACATCATGCATTGATTGACATACAGACATTAAGGGAACAGTTTGCATAATAAAATGTGTATATGTGTCTAGGTGCTCTTTCTCAAAAATACTGGTCAAAATCATGGAAAAGGTGAGTTTTATTTATCTTCAGAATCAATCACTGTTCTGGACTTTCATGTATAGTGTACATACATATGAACAAGCTTTTCTCAAAGACTAAAAGAAAATAAAGCTCCCAAGAACCAGCACTAGATGTTCACTGTAGAATTGCATGAAAAGAAATGCCCTCATTAGCTTTGTAGTATTAGAAGAACTTGGGTTATACTCATTAGAGAAATAAGTGTCAAGTGAAATACATCATCAACAAGAACTTCTTCCTTACCCCTTACCATAATACTCACTGGGGAACTTAACACTCGATTTTATTTTTCTCTGGTCATCAGAAAAATCAAAACTTAACAGCACACATAGCCCAGTGGCTATATTAAATTTATGCTTTGCTCTCTGTTAGTGGTAGAACTGAAACCTTGGGGCGGACTCTGTGATCATACATGTGTTACTTTTAGGATAAGATGTACATTAATTTAAGTATATGAATAAATTCACTCTCATTATGTTTTCCACTATGTTTTCATCCTCATTAAGTTTTCAAGCATTTTCACTGACATAATTTCATGGGATCTTCATCACAATTGTGGGACTCGATCCCAGGCCCCTGGGATGATGACCTGAGATGAAGGTAGAGGCTTTAGTCCAATGAGCCACCCAGGCACCCCTGTACATTGGTTTTGTATTCTGCACATTGCTGATTTGCTGTATGAGTAATAATAGTATCGGTTTTCCATATAAAGTATCATGTCATCTGCCAAAAGAGAGAGTTTGACTTATTCTTGGCCAATTCAAATACATTTTATTTCTGATATTGTCTGATAGTTGTTGCAAAGACATTTATTTTTTTAAAGATTTTATTTATTTATTTGACAAAGAGAGATCACAAGCAGACAGAGAGGCAGGCAGAGAGAGAGGGAAGCAGGCTACCCGCTGAGCAGAGAGCCCGATGTGGGACTCGATCCCAGGACCCTGAGATCATGACCTGAGCCAAAGGCAGCGGCTTAACCCACTGAGCCACCCAGGCGCCCAAGACATTTAATACTATGTTGAACAGTAGTGGTGAGAGTGGGCATCCTTTAATATCCCTGATCTCAAAGGGAAGGCTGTCAACTTTTCCCCGTTGATAATGATATTTGTTGTGGGTTTTTCATAGATAGATTTGATGAAGTTTAGGAATGTTTCCTCTATCCCTATACTTTGAATGGTTTTAACCAGAAATGGATGCTGGATTTTGTCAAATGCTGTTTCTGCATCAATTGAGAGGACCAGGTGATTTTCCTCTCTTCTCTTCTTGATTTGTTCTATCACAATGATTGATTAGCAAATGTCAAACCGCCCCTGCATCCCAGGGATAAATCCCACCTGTTCATGGTGCATCCACCTCTCAATGTACTGTCAGATCCTATAAATTGAGATCTTGTTGAGAATCTTGGCATCTATATTCATCAGGGATATTGGTCGGAAATTCTCCTCTTTGTTGGGGTCTTTCCCTGGATTGGGGATCAGGGTAATTCTGGCTTCATAAAAAGCAGTTTCCCTGGACAAATGTGGCTTGCAGTTTTAGTAGCACCGTGGTGCAGAGACAAGCTGGAGCTCCTATGACCCCTGAGACAGTGGCTGGGGCCGTGCTCTGCCAGTGGAAGTTGGCAGAGGGGGAGTCTATGTTCCCAGAGGGGAATAGACTGAGGCCTCTCTCTGAGGTGGAAGTCTGGGTACAGTTTGCTTTCCTATAAACTTTCAAAGAACTGTCCTTTTTCTTGATAGCCATTATATTTGGAGAAGCACTCTAATTGTTCCCATACAGAGATCAAAAGACTAACTTTAATGAGTCTGGCTGGGGATTCACCTCAATCAGCAACTCTAGGAAATAAAGTTGAACAGAGGGAAGCCCAGCTCAGGCAGCTCCTGGTTCTGATGAATTCTGCTTGACTATCCCTTCTCATTGTATAAACATTTCATCTCTGTCTTCCACAGAGGAGTGTTTCCTGTTCTCAAAAGCACCTGCTGAGATGTTAGAGGAAAGAACCATACATTCTGCAGGCTAACACCAGCAAAGGAAAGTGGACACTTGAAATAATTAGCAACATAATTCAAGCCCCCCCCCAATGATATTCAAGGACCAGCATGGCAGGAGTACTCTCTACCATGGTTGCTGTTCTTAGATTTCATTGCTTGGAGAATTCTTGACACAACTGTGAGAGGGCAGGAAATAGACTACAATTTAATCTCTGAAGAACACCAGTTTAGCAAAATAATTAGCTTTGTGTATTTAGCATCCACTTAAAACTACTGAAAGTTATTTATTCTCCTGAGTAAGATCAAGCTGTATTCTATTTCTTCATATCATATTTGGTCCATAAGCAGCATTACCACCATTCAGGGAGGGAGGTGCGATGGAGATCTAGGTCTCAGATTGTTTTGAAGTTTCAGTAAACAAATTATCACACATCTACCCAGAAATTAAAGAATGGAGTTTTAAAATGAGCAGGAATTTAGGATATTTTCAGTATTTCTTGGTCATTTATTAAAAGCCAAGCATGGCACCAAATTTAACCCTAAACGTTAGACTGCTAATTTGCTTTGGACCAACAATGTAAATGTTTCCCCTGGAGTTCCACACTGTTTCCACTGATGTGTTGTTTCTAAATCCCACTAGACTGGAGAAAATGTCTCATTCACATTTGTATTCTCAGAAATTGGCACAGCTGTCCATCATAGTGCAAGTTCTCTGGAACGTTTACAGGATGAATGCTGGCATAAAACTTTGCGGGCCTTCTGTGCAATGCCTTCTGTGATCTTGCCAAAGTCTCTTTTCTGGAGATATCATTCTGCTTCTGAAATTTCTAAGAAAAAACTTCAGAATGAGTTCTCCCCATTTTAATATTTGTGTTTTATATGCATGGTCAATGAGCTTCTTTTGAAACAAAATGGAAAATACACTTTTTTTTTTTTTAACTAAGCCTTGGTTATCCATAGAGAATGTTGCTGAGGCTTTGAATGCCTTAGTTATCAGTGTTTTGCAGATGTCTGCTTTTTATTATTTTTAATAGGTCCCGCAGCTCAGATGTGTGAGCTTTGTGAAGCTCACACCATTGCATAAATCTGGGAACCCACTGTTTGCCTCCAACCAAGGTGTTGCATGATAGAGTCAGTGCAGAGGTTAGTTCCCCCCCAAGCACCTCACCAACAGACTGATAATGCACAAATAACCTCCATTACCAAGAGTCTCTCAGGCCTCAGGTGTTTGGTTTTGGTTTTGCATTTTTTAATGTAAAATATGTAGCAAAGGGAAGGTTCACAGTTGGAAGCCATTTTCTCAAGCCATGAAGCCACCATCATGAACAACTTGATCATATCATTGCTACCACATCCATCGTTGATGCCAGGCTTTGCAAGCATGAGCTGCTTTTGTTTTGAACACTTGCTCTACCAAACAACACAAGCAAAATCACCCTGAAGTAAAATAAACTCACATTACGGTGGATTCAAACAACATAGCCACTATGATTTCCTGCATTCTTCTCATTAAGGACCTGAGCCTGCACAGTGGCCAGTCTTTGCAGAATTGCTGCTACCTCTGGCAGTGGGGGACAGTCTTCAGGTGCCCCTAGGAATGAACATGACACTGCCATTCACATTTTATTGGCCAAAGTAAAGAACAAGGGGATTGCCATTTTCACTTGTTTCTAGAATACAAAAATTTGGGAATACTTTAATAAACAGCACTAAGGTATGTCGCAATTACAGCTGATAAATAAAAATTTCCCTTAAAAAGTCTTCATTCTGATATAGTCTAGCTATACTAACCGTCTCTCAAACACATTTCTAAATAATATGTTGTACTAAATACAAGGAAAAGATTTGTATTAGCATTTTGTTTCTATTACTTTAGCTTGTATTTGCCATGATTTGTCTTGTTCACTGTCTGACATTTAAACCACTTGCCATAGGAAGATTCACCAAATATCCTGTATTAGGGTCCCCATTATGGTAGGTGGTGGTTTTTCTTCACAAGAAATGTGTAAAATTTTTGATAGGCACTGCAAGTTCAATAAAAATGAATAGATAATTATTATTACAGAAAATGTAAAAAGATAGGGAGGGAGACAAACCATAAGTGACTCTTAATCTCACGAAACAAACTGTGGGTTGCTGGGGGGAGGGGGTTGGGAGAAGGGGGATAGGGTTATGGACATTGGGGAGGGTATGTGCTTTTGGGTAAATTGGAAGGGGAGGTGAACCATGAGAGACTATGGACTCTGAAAAATAATCTGAGAGGTTTTGAAGTGGTGGGGGGGTGGGAGGTTGGGGTACCAGGTGGTGGGTATTATAGAGGGCACGGCTTGCATGGAGCACTGGGTGTGGTGAAAAAATAATGAATACTGGTTTTCTGAAAAGAAATAAATTGGAAAAAAAAGTTGTGAAGCAAAAAAAATGTGAAAAGATATTTCCTTTTTTAAAAATATGTGAAATCTGGATGGATCCTGGCAGTTGGCAGAATATAAAACCTCCCCGTCATCCAAACTAGTTCTTATCCTGTAACCTAGTCATAACCCGTATACAGGAATCCAGTCATTAAAAATTAATCAATTAATTAAAAAAGAGAGCTATTCATTCACAAGTTGCATTATAATGGTGGAGTGGAAAACAATTTGGAGATCTTTTGCTGATTATCCTTGTTATAAATTAATCTCTATTCATCCTTTCTTTGACCTTCACACACAAAGGCTATAGCCTTGTTCTGCATCACCAAGGCTACTATAATAGATATCTAGAGGTTAGGGTTAGCCCACCTGAACACTGGCAGAATATGCCTAGTCTAGAGGAAGATTCAGGATTTCTCCTTCTTACTCCTGGTTGTAGCTCTGGAGTGAAAGCAATTGCAATGTTCCTCCACACTGTAGAATTCCAAGAGGCACAGCTTCGTCTTCAGATTATCTCCTAGATTTTTTGTCCCCAGGGGATGCAGTGGCTTGCAGAAGTAGCTCATCTCTGGGTTGTCAGACCCATGCTTGCTCCCCTTCAATAAATTCTACTCATTGCAATGATTCCAGGGAATCCAGTTCTTTACTGGACCCTGAAGGATACCACTGTGCAAATCGAGGGATTATCACTTTCTCCGTGTGTGTACTCATTTACTGAAAAATGGGTCAAATCAGGAATACAGTCACCAAAAGACCAAGCTGCATCTGCTTTAAACATAAAATACCCGAGCTCTGAAAATGTAAAATCAGTTTCTGAATTCAACTCTCTTTCTCAACTTCTGGAAGCCAAGTCCTCAAACTTTATATCTCACAATAATTTCCAAGATTTCCTACACTGGTGAAGGTCTATTGAGCTATTGTTGTCGTTGTTATTTTTATAAATTTGTCATCGTGTGAGGAGGTTTTGTATCACATTTTACTAGTTCCAATTAGCTTGTTAATGGTTATGTAAATCTGGACTTAGATCAATGATCTTCTACTGTCTATAGACTCCTATCTAGGCAATAAATGGTCTGTTTAATAAAACATGGTGGGTGATTTTTTTTCTCCTTTGAAATGACATATTCTCTGCCAAGTATTATATTGTTGTCCTAAGCTTCAACCCATACTTCTCTTTTTAGGGTTTGTGGGTCATCTCAGACAAAAGACAATCATATTCCCCATGAGTTTCCAACTCCATCCTTGGGGTTGCACAAAGTGAGTCCCAGAGGGATATGTCTTGGTGAGAGGAGTGGTACAGGATGGCTTCTGCCCATTTCTGCACTCCCTTCCGTTACAACAGCAATGACTGCATGATCTGAGGTCAGGATGGTAGCACTGTGATCCCTCTGAGCCACAGAAGGACTTACACTAAGTGCACAGCTCTTTCTATGCCAAGCTCAGCTCTAGCCACATAGGTCATATGTGTGTCAAATGCTCAGACTTGGAAGCTATTTGTTAACAGCAGTATCATTTAGGGCCTCTTGGTGCAGATGGCAGACAGGACGAGATCGGTGGGGCCACTCTCTCTAAAGGATGTATTACTAGAGAGAGGGAGGAGGTGAAGTCACCTTTATGATGTGATGCAGGGTAACGTGTGGGCCAAGAGAAAGGAAGGCCAAAGGGCTTTGTAAGGAGCATCTTGAACTTATGCGGTTGCAAGGAAACCCTGGTCAGGCTGAGCAAGTACTTGTTTTGAGCAAGTAAAAATTTAAAAGTCAAGAAACACATGACAACTGGCATATGATCCATACCCAATCAGTATGGATGAAATGCTAAACAAACCACTGGATGAGCATAGCTCTTTTTTTTTCTTTTTTTTTTTTCAATTTATTTATTTTCAGAAGAACATTATTCATTATTTTTTCACCACACCCAGTGATCCATGCAAGCCGTGCCCTCTATAATACCCACCACCTGGTACCCCAACCTCCCAACCCCCTGCCACTTCAAACCCCTCAGACTGTTTTCAGCATAGCTCTTTTAATGAAACCAATATGTTTCCTAGCTATCAGCATATGTTTGTTATGAAAGATTAGGCTATATGTAATTTGAAATGGAGAAACAGAAAGCAAAAATGGCAGTTTGTTGCATTGTATGCACTTTGGTTCTTTGTTCAGAGAACTCCATCACTTGTCCCTCTTGACTTTTACTCAAGGTACAAACACATCACTGTTCTCTTTACCTCACTTCAGCATCTCCATGGTTGTTTCTGTGCTGAATACATAATTCAGCATATTCTCTCATTTATACTCTGGAAATATACACTCTTATTTATGGTGAGCTATTCAAAACTTACTGTGGATTTTACTGAGGAGATGAATGCAATTGTTTATATCACACATCCCACAATTTAAAAAAAAAATAAAAATAACCGTGACAATTTGTTTTCTCTCACAAGTACAGTATCAACCCTGATCAGAGAGCTATCTACATTTTCTTCCCCTACTTCCTCCACCAGTATTTGGCCTCTTCTTAACAGATACCACTCTGATATCTATTTTGCTACACACAATGATTTGGTTGGTCCTTCCTGAGCTGACACCCCATCATTAATATGTCCAAACCCGTCTTGATGAACTAAATGCCTGTGTTCATCATCTCTGCCCTCTTTTGAAGAAAAGCACCTGCTACATGAGTATGGCCCTTATAGCTCTACACTGCTCTAAACCATTTTTTCTCAAATATACATAAAGCTCTGTCCCAGGGGACTACCAATAAATAAAATTTCCTCATATTATAAAAAAAATCCACTTTTGCATGATATTTGGATTTCATGATATTTTCACTCCCTTTTCCACATAAAATATACTGTGGATATTATTCCAAATCGGTTAATGGATAATGATGGATGATCTCTCCTTGTGTCAGTGCTAGATAATGGTTTTATTTCTTCTTTGCTGATATGGATGGCTTTAATTTCTTTTTGTTGTCTGATTGCTGAAGGTAGGACTTCTAGTACTATGTTGAATAACAGTGATAACAGTGGTAATAATGGACATCCTTGCCATGTTCCTGACCTTAGCGGAAAAGCTCTCAGTTTTTCTCCATTGAGAGTGATATTCACTGTGGGTTTTCATAGATTGCTTTGATGATATTGAGGTAGGTACTCTCTACCATTCCCCACACTTTGAAGAGTTTTGATCAAGAAAAGATATTGTACATTGTCAAATGCTTTTTCAGCATCTATTGAAAGTATCATATGGTTCATGTTCTTTCCTTTATTTATGTATTGTAACGCATTGATTGATTTGTGGATGTTGAACCATCCTGGCAGCCCTGGAATAAATCCCACTTGGTCGTGGTGACTAAACCTTTTAATGTATGCTTGGATTCTATTGACTCGTATTGCATTGAGAATTTTCACATTTCTGTTCATCAAAAATACTGGTGTGTAATTCTTTATTTTGATGGGGTCTTTGTCTGGTTTTGGAGTCAAGGTAATGCTGGCCTCATAAAATGGGTTTGGAAGTTTTCCTTGCATTTTGTAGGGGGAGGACATTTTCAGGAGAACAGGTATTAATTTTTCTTTAAATGTTTGTTAGAATTTCCCTGGGAAGCCATCTGGCCCTGGACTCTTGTTGGTTGGGAGATTTTTGATGACTACATCAATCTCCTTACTGGTTATAGGTCTGTTCAGGTTTTTTATTTCTACCTGGTTCAGTTGTTGTAGTCTATACATCCCTAGGAATGAATCCATTTCTTCCAGATACGTATATTTGCTTCCAGGACATATATTTGCTCATAATATGTTCATTTTTTTTTTACTGCTTTACCTTTATTTTATTTTTTTAACAGTATTCATTATTTATTCACCACACCCAGTGCTCCATGCAAGCCGTGCCCTCTATAATACCCACCACCTGGTACCCCAACCTTCCACCCCCCCACCATTTCAAACGCCTCAGACTGTTTTTCAGAGTCCATAGTCTCTCATGGTTCACCTCCCCTTCCAATTTACCCAAATTCCCTACTCCTCTCTAACGCCCCTTGTCCTCCATGCTATTGGTTATGCTCCACAAATGAGTGAAACCATATGATAATTGACTCTCTCTGCTTGACTGATTTCACTCAGCATAATCTCTTCCAGTCCCGTCCATGTTGCTACAAAAGTTGGATATTCATCCTTTCTGATGGAGGCATAATACTCCATAGTGCATATGGACCACATCTTCCTTATCCATTCATCCGTTGAAGGGCATCTTGGTTCTTTCCATAGTTTGGCGACTGTGGCCATTGCTGCTATAAACATTGGGGTACAGATGGCCCTTCTTTTCACGACATCTGTATCTTTGGGGTAAATACCCAGGAGTGCAATTGCAGGGTGGTAGGGAAGCTCTATTTTTAATTTCTTGAGGAATCTCCACACTGTTCTCCAAAGAGGCTGCACCAACTTGCATTCCCACCAACAGTGTAAGAGGGTTCCCCTTTCTCCACATCCTCTCCAACACATGTTGTTTCCTGTTTTGTTAATTTTGGCCATTCTAACTGGTGTAAGGTGATATCTCAATGTGGTTTTAATTTGAATCTCCCTGAGGGCTAATGATGATGAGCATTTTTTCATGTGTCTGATAGCCATTTGTATGTCTTGATTGGAGAAGTGTCTGTTCATATCTTCTGCCCATTTTTTGATGTGTTTGTCTGTGTCGTGTGGGTTGAGTTTAAGGAGTTCATTATAGATCCTGGATATCAACCTTTTGTCTGTACTGTCATTTGCAAATATCTTCTCCCATTCCGTGGGTTGCCTCTTTGTTTTTTTGACTGTTTCCTTTGCTGTGCAGAAGCTTTTGATTTTGATGAAGTCCCAGAAGTTTATTTTCGCTTTTGTTTCCTTTGCCCTTGGAGACGTATCTTGAAAGAAGTTGCTGTGGCTGATATCGAAGAGATTACTGCCTATGTTCTCCTCTAAGATTCTGATGGATTCCTGTCTCACGTTGAGGTCTTTTATCCATTTTGAGTTGATCTTTGTGTACGGTGTAAGAGAATGGTCGAGTTTCATTCTTCTACATATAGCTGTCCAGTTTTCCCAGCACCATTTATTGAAAAGACTGTCTTTTTTCCACTGTATATTTTTCCTGTTTTGTCGAAGATTAATTGACCATAGAGTTGAGGGTCCATATCAGGGCTCTCTACTCTGTTCCACTGGTCTATGTGTCTGTTTTTATGCCAGTACCATGCTGTCTTGGTGATCACAGATTTGTAATAAAGCTTGAAATCAGGTAAGGTGATGCCGCCAGCTTTATTTTTGTTTTTCAACATTTCCTTAGCGATTCGGGGTCTCTTCTGATTCCATACAAATTTTAGGATTATTTGCTCCAGCTCTTTGAAGAATGCCGGTGGAATTTTGATCGGAATGGCATTAAAAGTATAGATTGCTCTAGGCAGTATAGACATTTTAACAATGTTTATTCTTCCGATCCAAGAGCATGGAATGGTCTTCCATCTTTTTGTGTCTTCTTCAATTTCTTTCATGAGTGTTCTATAGTTCCTCAAGTACAGATCCTTTACCTCTTTAGTTAGGTTTATTCCAAGGTATCTTATGGTTCTTGGTGCTATAGTAAATGGAATCGATTCTCTAATTTCCCTTTCTGTATTTTCATTGTTAGTGTATAAGAAAGCCACTGATTTCTGCACATTGACTTTGTATCCTGCCACGCTGCTGAATTGCTGTATGAGTTCTAGTAGTTTGGGGGTGGAGTCTTTTGGGTTTTCCATATAAAGAATCATGTCATCTGCGAAGAGAGAGAGTTTGACTTCTTCATTACCAATTAGGATACCTTTTATTTCTCTCTGTTGTCTGATTGCTGTTGCTAGGACTTCTAATACTATGTTGAACAAGAGTGGTGAAAGTGGGCATCCTTGTCTTGTTCCTGATCTCAATGGGAAGGCTGCAAGCTTTTTCCCATTGAGGATGATATTTGCTGTGGGTCTTTCATAGATAGATTTGATGAGGTTCAGGAATGTTCCCTCTATCCCTATACTTTGAAGCGTTTTAATCAGAAACAGCTGTTGAATTTTGTCAAATGCTTTTTCTGCATCAATTGAGAGGACCATGTGTTTCTTCTGTCTTCTCATATGAATTTGTTGTATCACATTGATTGATTTGCGAATGTTGAACCATCCTTGTAGCCCAGGGATGAATCCCACCTGATCATGGTGGATAATCTTTTTAATGTGTTGTTGGATCCTGTTGGCTAGGATCTTGTTGAGAATCTTAGCATCCATATTCATCAGTGATATTGGTCTAAAATTCTCCATTTTTGTAGGGTCCTTGCCTGGTTTGGGGATCAGGGTAATGCTGGCTTCATAGAAAGAGTCTGGAAGATTTCCTTCTGCTTCAATTTTTTGAAACAGCTTCAGTAGAATAGGTGTTATTTCTTCTTTGAAGGTTTGGTAGAATTCCCCAGGGAATCTGTCAGGTCCTGGACTCTTGTTTTCTGGGAGGTTTTTGATCACTGCTTCAATCACGTTATTAGATATCGGTCTATTCAGGTTGTCGATTTCTTCCTGGTTCAATGTTGGTAGTTTATATTTTTCCAGGAATACATCCATTTCGTCTAGGTTGCTAAGCTTATTGACATATAACTGTTCGTAATAACTTCTGATGATTGTTTCTACTTCCTTGGCGTTAGTTGTGATCTCTCCCTTTTCATTCATAATTTTATGAATTTGGGCTTTCTCTCTTTTCTTTCGGATTAGTGTAGCCAGTGGCTTATCGATCTTATTGATTCTTTCAAAAAACCAGCTTCTAGTTTCATTGATACGTTCTACTGTATCTCTGGTTTCTCCCTCATTGTTCTCAGCTCTAATCTTGATGATTTCCCTTCTTATGTGTGGAGTTGGTTTGATTTGTTGTTTATCTTCCAGTTCTTTAAGGTGTAGAAACAGCTGGTGTGTTCTGGATTTTTCAATTTTTTTGAGCAAGGCTTGGATGGCTATATATTTTCCCCTTAGGACCGCCTTTGCTCTATCCCATAGGTTTTGGACCGAAGTGTCTTCATTCTCATTGGTTTCCATGAATTGTTTCAGTTCTTCTTTGATCTCCTGGTTGATCCAAGCATTCTTAAGCAAGGTGGTCTTTAGCTTCCAGGTGTTTGAGTTCCTTCGGAACATTTCCTTGTGATTGAGTTCCAGTATCAAAGCAATGTGATCTGAGAATATGCAGGAAATAATCTCAGTCTTTTTGTATTGGTTGAGTCCTGATTTGTGACCCAGTATGTGGTCTATTCTGGAGAAGGTTCTGTGTGCACTTGAGGAGAATGAGTATTTTGCTGTTTTAGGGTGGAATGTTCTGTATATATCTATGAGGTCCATCTGTTCCAATGTGTCATTCAATGCTCTTGTTTCTTTATTGATTTTCTGCTTCGATGATCTAATTCTGAAAGAGGCGTGTTAAGATCTCCTACAATTAGTGTATTCATATCAATATGAGTCTTTATCTTGATTAACAGTTTTCTTAAGTAATTGGCTGCTCCCATATTGGGAGCGTAGATATTTACAATTGTTAGATCATTTTGGTGGATAGTCCCTTTAAGGATTATGTAGTGTCCTTCTGTATCTCTGACTACAGTCTTTAGTTTGAAGTCTAATTTATCTGATATAAGAATCGCTACCCCAGCCTTCTTTTGAGGCCCATTGGCATGAAACATGCTTCTCCACCCCTTCACTTTCAGTCTGCGTGTATCTTTAGGTTCAAAATGGGTCTCTTGTAGACAGCATATGGATGGGTCCTGTCGTTTTATCCAATCTGCAACCCTGTGCCGTTTTATGGGTGCATTTAGGCCTTTCACATTGAGAGTGATTATTGATAGATATGTTTTTATTGACATCGAGTTACCTTTGAAGTCTTTCTTTCTGTAGACTGTCTCTATATTTCTGTTCAATGCTATTCTTGGGATTTTTCCTCTTTTATAGAACCCCCCTTAAAATTTCCTGCAGTATCAGCTTGGTGGTTGCATAGTCTTTTATGCCTAGCCGGTCTTGGAAACTCTTTATCTCTCCATCCATTTTGAATGTCAGTCTTGCTGGATAAAGTATTCTTGGCTGCATGTTCTTCTCAGTTAGTGCCCTGAATATATCTTGCCAGCCTCTTCTGGCTTGCCAGGTCTCTGTGGACAGGTCTGACGTTATTCTGATGGGCTTCCCTCTGTAAGTAAGGAGCCTCTTTGCCCTGGCGGCTTTCAAGAGATTATACTTACAATTATAATTTCTCAATTTGACTATCAGGTGTCGTGATGTTTTTTTTGGAGTGTATAAACTTGGGTGGAGACCGTTCAGCCTCTAGTACATGAACGCTGGTTTCATTCGCGAGATTCGGAAAGTTTTCATGAAGGACTTATTCCACGACATCTTCTAGACTTCTTTCTTTCTCCTCCCCTTCAGGAATTCCAATAATTCTGACGTTGGAACCCTTCATGGCATCATTTATTTCCCTGATTCTGCTTTCGTGGGATCTAAGCTGTTTGTTCCAGGCTTCCTCCTGATCCTTTCTCTCTATCTGTTTGTCTTCCAGATCACTAATTCTATCTTCTGTCTCAGTTACCCTAGCTTTGAGAGAGTTTAGATTGGATTGGAACTCATTGAGAGCATTGTGGACCTCCTCCGTGGTAGCTTTAAGCTCCGCCCTAACATTGTGAACATCCTGTCTGGTCGCTTTCAGTTCCGCCCTAATCAATTCTCTTTGGTCATCCATGGCTTTCTCCAACCTAGCTATTGCCTGGATAATTGTTAGCCTGAATTCTCTTTCCGACATATTGTCTATGTTGATAGCCGTTAGCTCTGTTGCAGAAGGTCCATCCTCTGTATTTTTCTTCTGTTGGGTATTCCTCCTCCTAGTCATTTTGGTGGGAGAAGACTGAACAGATGTAGCTGGATGTATTTACTCTGGTGCAGTCAAGGTGCACCCTGGAACACTTCCTGATCTCCGTCTCAGAGAGAAGCCTCAGTCTGGGTGCAGAAGCTGAATAAATTCCCCCTTGGCCGCTGGCAGAGCAGGTTCCGAGTTGCAGACCCTGGGGGCGCAGGATCTTTTGCTCGTCCCCAAAGTCAAGGCAGTGGCGGCTGTCTAGGAGCTCCTGACCGCCAGAGAAGTTCCAAGCAGCGATCGCACACTGAGATTTTGCCGCTGGCCCGGGCTGGGAGTGGCCGCCTTGCGCGCACCTCTTTTCAGAGGCGGCTGTGGGTCGGGCGCGCATCTGGGGCACTGAGAACGGGGCGCTGGTCCGTAAGCCTCAGGCTGGGCTTTTGTGCGCCTCTGTCCGGGTAAAAGTTTAGCGCGCACGCGGCTTAGACTTTAAATCAATGGCGTAGGTCAAGAAGCGCCCCCGGGCCTTAGAAACCCAGGAGAGCTGGATGGACGTGAGCGCGCATCTCAAGCTTTGTGGTAGGGCTAGTGCGCGTTCTGCAGACCGGCGCAGCTCCCATCTCCTCACAGGAGCGGGAACCCACGAGCTCTGGGGCGCGCTGGCGGCTTAGGGACCAGGAGCTGGTTTCTCCGCCACACTCTCTCTGCCTCCGCGCTGGGGAGGCCGTCTGGGACCGGGGACTTAAGCCCCTGTCCCTAGCCGCCCCGATTCCCACAATTTCCCCCTGCAATCCTTTGCTCTTTTGGAGTGCTTTCAACCAGTCTCCAAGTTAATGCTGGTCCCCAGACTCAGGGCACTCTCGCTCGTATTGGGGTATTACTTTCCCACTGGTCGCCTCTGGTGGCTCCCTCCCCCTTTTGTTTATCTTCTGATATCAGTCCGCTGTTCCCATTCGGGTTTACCTGCTAACTGGCGTCTTCTGCCCCTGTAGAGATCCAGACGTGAATAATTCTGATCTCAGGCTGATTTCATGGGTGATCGGAGTTCTTTGGTAGATAATCAGCTCACTTTAGGGTACCAGCTGAAAAGACGCCTCTTCCTAGTACCCCGCCATCTTGTCCCCCCCCGTAATATGTTCTTATAATAAACAACACAAACAGTGTTTCTTTGGTGTTGCTTGTGATCTCTCCTCTTTCACTGATGATTTTATTTATTTGGGTCCTTTTTCTTTTTGTAAAGTCTGGCCAGGTATTTATCAAACATATTAATTCTTCCAAAGAACTAGCTCTTACTTTCGTTAATTCTGTCTACTGTTTTTCTTTTTACTTTCTTTTTGTGTGTGTGATTTCTATTTCATTGATTTCTGCTCTGATTGATATTATTTCTATTGTATGGCTGGGTTTAGGCTTTCTTTGCTGTTCTTTCTCCAGCTCCTTTAATTGTAGGTTTAGGTTGTGTATTTGAGACCTTTCTTTTTACTTGAAAAAGGCTACAAACATTATATACTTTTATCTGAGGCCTTCTTTTGCTGTGTCCCACAGATTTTGAACCATTGTGCTTTTTTTAAATTTATTTTTATTTATTTTCAACATAACAGTATTCATTATTTTTCACCACACCCACTGCTCCATGCAATCCGTGCCCTCCATAATACACACCACCTGGCAACCCAAATTCCCTACCCCTGCCACTTCAAACCCCTCAGATTGTTTTACAGAATCCATAGTATCTAATGGTTCACCTCCACTTCCAATTTCCCCCAACTCCCTTCTCCTCCCTAACTCCCCATGTCCTCCATGCTATTTCTTATGCTCCACAAATAAGAGAAACCATATGATAATTGATTCTCCCTGCTTGACTTATTTCACTCAGCATAATCTCTTCCAGTCCTATCCATGTTGCTACAAAAGTTGGATATTCATCCTTTCTGATGGAGGCACAATTCTCCATAGTGTATATGGACCACATCTTCCTTATCCATTCATCCGTTGAAAGGCATCTTGGTTCTTTCCACAGTTTGGCTATAGTGTCCATTGCTGCTATAAACATTGGGGTACAGATGGCCCTTCTCACGACATCTGTATCTTTAGGGTAAATACCCAGGAGTGCAATGACAGGGTCATAGGGAAGTTCTATTTTTAATTTCTTGAGAAATCTCCACTGTTCTCCAAAGAGGCTGCACCAACTTGCATTCCCACCAACAGTGTAAGAGCATTCCCCTTTCTCCACATCCCCTCCAACACACGTTGTTTCCTGTCTTGTTAATTTTCACCATTCTAACTGGTGTAAGGTGATATCTCAATGTGGTTTTAATTTGCATCTCCCTGATGGGTAGTGATGATGAACATTTTTTTCATGTGTCTGATAGCCATTTGTATGTCTTCATTGGAGAAGTGTCTGTTCATATCTTCTGCCCATTTTCTCTTAAGATTGTCTGTTTTGTGTGTGTTGAGTTTGAGGAGTTTATTATAGATCCTGGATATCAACCTTTTGTCTCTATTGTCCTTTGCAAATATCTTCTCCGAATTCGTGGGTTGCCTCTTTGCTTTGTTGACTGTTACCTTTGCTGTGCAGACACTTTTGATTTTGATGAAGTCCCAAAAGTTTATTTTCTATTTGTTTCCTTTTCCTTTGGAGATGTATCTTGAAAGAAGTTTCTGTGGCTGATATCGAAGAGATTACTGTTTATGTTCTACTCTAGGATTCTGATGGATTCCTGTCTCACGTTGAGGTCTTTTATCCATTTTGAGTTGATCTTTATGTATGGTGTAAGAGAATGGTCGAGTTTCATTCTTCTACTTATAGCTGCCCAGTTTTCCTAGCACCATTTATTGAAGAGACTGTCTTTTTTCCACTGTATATTTTTTCCTGCTTTGTTGCCCATAGAGTGGAGGATCCATATCTGGGCTCTCTACTCTGTTCCACTGGTCTATGTGTCTGTCTTTATGCCAGTACCATGCTATCTTGGTGATCACAGCTTTGTAATAAAGCTTGAAATGAGGTAACGTGATGCCCCCAGTTTTATTTTTGTTTTTCAACATTTCATTGGTGATTTGGGTTCTCTTCTGATTCCATACAAATTTTTGGATTATTTAATCCAGCTCTTGGAAGAATAGTTGTGGAATTTTGATCGGAATGGCATTACAAGTATAGATTGCTCTCGGCAGTATAGATATTTTAACAATGTTTATTCTTCCGATCCAAGAGCATGGAATGGTCTTCCATCTTTTTGTGTCTTCTTCAATTTCTTTCATGAGTGTTCTGTAATTCCTTGAGTACAGATCCTTTATCTCTTTGGTTAGGTTTATTCCCAGGTATCTTATGGTTTTTGCTGCTATAGTAAATTGAATTGATTCTCTAATTTCCCTTTCTGTATTTTCATTGTTAGTGTAGAAGAAAGCCACTGATTTCTGTAAGTTCACTTTGTATCCTGCCACGTTACTGAATTGCTGTATGAATTCTAGTAGTTTGGGGGTGGAGTCTTTTGGGTTTTCCATATAAAGAATCATGTCATCTGCGAAGAAAGAGAATTGGCTTCTACATTGCCAATTTGGATACCTTTTATTTCTCTTTGTTGTCTGATTGTTGTTGCTAGGACTTCTAATACTATATAGAACAAGATTGGTGAGAGTGGGCATCCTTGTAGTGTTCCTGATCTCAACGGGAAGGCTGCAAGCTTTTTCCCATTGAGGATGATATTTGCTGTGGGTCTTTCATAGATAGATTTGATGAAGTTCAGAAATGATCCCGCTATCTATATTCTTTGATGCGTTTTAATCAGGAACGGATGCTGGATATTGTCAAATACTTTTTCTGCATCGATTTAGAGGACCATGTGGTTCTTCTCTCTTCTCATATTAATTTGTTCTATCACATTGATTGATTTGCAAATGTTGAACCACCTTAGTAGCCCAGGGTTGAATCCCTCCTAGTCATGATGGATAATCTTTCAAATGTGCTTTTGGATCCTGTTGGCTTAGATCTTGTTTTCATTATCATTTGTTTCCGTGAATTGTTTCAATTCTTTAATTTCCTGGTGAGCCCTTCATCCTTAAATAGGATGCTCTTTAGCCTGCATGTGTTTGGGTTCTTTCCAACTTTCCTCTTGTTATTGAGTTCTGCCTTCCGAGCATTGTAGTCTTAAAATATATGGGGAATGACCCCAATCCTTTGGTACTGATTGAAACTTGGTTTGTGACCCAGGATGTGATCTATTCTGGAGAATATTCCAAGTGTGCTAGAGAAGAATGTGTATTCTATTACTTTGGGATGGAATGTTCTAAATATACCTTTGATGTCCATCTAGTCCAGTGTGTCATTTAAGGCCTTTATTTCCTTACTGAACTTTTGCTTGGATGATCTGTCCATTTCTGGGGGGAGTGTTAATGTCCCCTACTATTATAGTATTACTGTTGATGTGTTTCTTTGATTGTGTTGTTAATTCATTTATATAGTTCGCAGCTCCCATGGTATAGATATTAAAATTGTTAGATATTCTTGTTGAACAGACATGTTGAGTATGATATAGTGTCCTTCTTCATCTCTTCTTAGAGTCTTTTTCTTAAAAGATAAATGATCTGATATACGGATTGCCTCCCCAGCTTTTCTCTGGTGTCTATTAGCATGGTAAGTTGTTTTCTACTCCCTCACTTTAAATATGGAGGTGTTTGTGTTGCTAAAATGAGTTTATTGTAGGTCACATATTGAAGGGTTTTGTTTTTGTATCCATTGTGATATCCTGTGTCTTTTGATTGGGGCGTTCAGACCATTTACATTCAGGGTAACTATTGAAAGGGTACATTCAGCGTAGTATTGAAAGATATGAATTTAGTGCCATCGTGTTGCCTGTAAGGTGACTGTTACTGTTATTGTCTCTGTTCCCTTCTGGTCTACTACTTCTAGGCTCTCTCTTTGCTTAGAGGACCCATTTCAATATTTCCTGTAGGGCTGGTTTAGTGTTACACATTCCTTTAGTTTTTTGTTTTTTTTTTTAAGATTTTATTTATTTACTTTTTTTTCTCCCAATTTATTTATTTTCAGAAAAACAGTATTCATTATTTTTTCAACACACCCAGTGCTCCATGCAAGCTGTGCCCTCTATAATACCCACCACCTGGTACCCCAACCTCCCACCCCACAGCCACTTCAAACCCCTCAGACTGTTTTTCAGAGTCCATAGTCTCTCATGGTTCACCTCCCCTTCCAATTTACCCAAATTCCCTACTCCTCTCTAACGCCCCTTGTCCTCCATGCTATTGGTTATGCTCCACAAATGAGTGAAACCATATGATAATTGACTCTCTCTGCTTGACTGATTTCACTCAGCATAATCTCTTCCAGTCCCGTCCATGTTGCTACAAAAGTTGGATATTCGTCCTTTCTGATGGAGGCATAATACTCCATAGTGTATATGGACCACATCTTCCTTATCCATTCATCCGTTGAAGGGCATCTTGGTTCTTTCCATAGTTTGGCGACTGTGGCCATTGCTGCTATAAACATTGGGGTACAGATGGCCCTTCTTTTCACGACATCTGTATCTTTGGGGTAAATACCCAGGAGTGCAATTGCAGGGTGGTAGGGAAGCTCTACTTTTAATTTCTTGAGGAATCTCCACACTGTTCTCCAAAGAGGCTGCACCAACTTGCATTCCCACCAACAGTGTAAGAGGGTTCCCCTTTCTCCACATCCTCTCCAACACATGTTGTTTCCTGTTTTGTTAATTTTGGCCATTCTAACTGGTGTAATGTGATATCTCAATGTGGTTTTAATTTGAATCTCCCTGAGGGCTAATGATGATGAGCATTTTTTCATGTGTCTGATAGCCATTTGTATGTCTTGATTGGAGAAGTGTCTGTTCATATCTTCTGCCCATTTTTTGATGTGTTTGTCTGTGTCGTGTGGGTTGAGTTTGAGGAGTTCATTATAGATCCTGGATATCAACCTTTTGTCTGTACTGTCATTTGCAAATATCTTCTCCCATTCCGTGGGTTGCCTCTTTGTTTTTTTGACTGTTTCCTTTGCTGTGCAGAAGCTTTTGATTTTGATGAAGTCCCAGAAGTTTATTTTCGCTTTTGTTTCCTTTGCCCTTGGAGACGTATCTTGAAAGAAGTTGCTGTGGCTGATATCGAAGAGATTACTGCCTATGTTCTCCTCTAAGATTCTGATGGATTCCTGTCTCACGTTGAGGTCTTTTATCCATTTTGAGTTGATCTTTGTGTACGGTGTAAGAGAATGGTCGAGTTTCATTCTTCTACATATAGCTGTCCAGTTTTCCCAGCACCATTTATTGAAGAGACTGTCTTTTTTCCACTGTATATTTTTCCTGTTTTGTCGAAGATTAATTGACCATAGAGTTGAGGGTCCATATCAGGGCTCTCTACTCTGTTCCACTGGTCTATGTGTCTGTTTTTATGCCAGTACCATGCTGTCTTGGTGATCACAGATTTGTAATAAAGCTTGAAAGCAGGTAAGGTGATGCCGCCAGCTTTATTTTTGTTTTTCAACATTTCCTTAGCGATTCGGGGTCTCTTCTGATTCCATACAAATTTTAGGATTATTTGCTCCAGCTCTTTGAAGAATGCCGGTGGAATTTTGATCAGAATGGCATTAAAAGTATAGATTGCTCTAAGCAGTATAGACATTTTAACAATGTTTATTCTTCCGATCCAAGAGCATGGAATGGTCTTCCATCTTTTTGTGTCTTCTTCAATTTCTTTCATGAGTGTTCTATAGTTCCTCGAGTATAGATCCTTTACCTCTTTAGTTAGGTTTATTCCAAGGTATCTTATGGTTCTTGGTGCTATAGTAAATGGAATCGATTCTCTAATTTCCCTTTCTGTATTTTCATTGTTAGTGTATAAGAAAGCCACTGATTTCTGCACATTGACTTTGTATCCTGCCACGCTGCTGAATTGCTGTATGAGTTCTAGTAGTTTGGGGGTGGAGTCTTTTGGGTTTTCCATATAAAGAATCATGTCATCTGCGAAGAGAGAGAGTTTGACTTCTTCATTACCAATTTGGATACCTTTTATTTCTCTCTGTTGTCTGATTGCTCTTGCTAGGACTTCTAATACTATGTTGAACAAGAGTGGTGAAAGTGGGCATCCTTGTCTTGTCCCGATCTCAACGGGAAGGCTGCAAGCTTTTTCCCATTGAGGATGATATTTGCTGTGGGTCTTTCATAGATAGATTTGATGAGGTTCAGGAATGTTCCCTCTATCCCTTTACTTTGAAGCGTTTTAATCAGGAACGGATGTTGGATTTTGTCAAATGCTTTTTCTGCATCAATTGAGAGGACCATGTGGTTCTTCTCTCTTCTCATATGAATTTGTTGTATCACATTGATTGATTTACGAATGTTGAACCATCCTTGTAGCCCAGGGATGAATCCCACCTGATCATGGTGGATAATCTTTTTAATGTGTTGTTGGATCCTGTTGGCTAGGATCTTGTTGAGAATCTTAGCATCCATATTCATCAGTGATATTGGTCTGAAATTCTCCTTTTTGGTAGGGTCCTTGCCTGGTTTGGGGATCAGGGTAATGCTGGCTTCATAGAAAGAGTCTGGAAGTTTTCCTTCTGCTTCAATTTTTTGAAACAGCTTCAGTAGAATAGGTGTTATTTCTTCTTGGAAGGTTTGGTAGAATTCCCCAGGTAATCCGTCAGGTCCTGGGCTCTTGTTTTTTGGGAGATTTTTGATCACTGCTTCAATCTCGTTATTAGATATCGGTCTATTCAGGTTGTTGATTTCTTCCTGGTTCAATTTTGGTAGTTTATATTTTTCCAGGAATGCATCCATTTCATCTAGGTTGCTAAGCTTATTGGCATATAACTGTTCGTAATAACTTCTGATGATTGTTTCTACTTCCTTGGTGTTAGTTGTGATCTCTCCCTTTTCATTCATAATTTTATGAATTTGGGCTTTCTCTCTTTTCTTTCGGATTAGTGTAGCCAGTGGCTTATCGATCTTATGGATTCTTTCAAAAAACCAGCTTCTAGTTTCATTGATACGTTCTACGGTATCTCTGGTTTCTCCCTCATTGTTCTCAGCTCTAATCTTGATGATTTCCCTTCTTATGTGTGGAGTTGGTTTGATTTGTTGTTTATCTTCCAGTTCTTTAAGGTGTAGAGACAGCTGGTGTGTTCTGGATTTTTCACTTTTTTTGAGCAAGGCTTGGATGGCTATATATTTTCCCCTTAGGACCGCCTTTGCTCTATCCCATAGGTTTTGGACCGAAGTGTCTTCATTCTCATTGGTTTCCATGAATTGTTTCAGTTCTTCTTTGATCTCCTGGTTGATCCAAGCATTCTTAAGAAGGTGGTCTTTAGCTTCCAGGTGTTTGTGTTCCTTCGGAACTTTTCCTTGTGATTGAGCTCCAGTTTCAAAGCATTGTGATCTGAGAATATGCAGGGAATCATCTCAGTCTTTTGGTATCGGCTGAGTCCTGATTTGTGACCCAGTATGTGGTCTATTCTGGAGAAGGTTCTGTGTGCACTTGAGAAGAATGAGTATTTTGCTGTTTTAGGGTGGAATGTTCTGTATATATCTATGAGGTCTATCTGGTCCAATGTGTCATTCAATGCTCTTGTTTCTTTATTGATTTTCTGCTTCGATGATCTGTCTAATTCTGAAAGAGGCGTGTTAAGATCACCTACGATTAGTGTATTCATATCAATATGGGTCTTTATCTTGATTAACAGTTTTCTTAAGTAATTGGCTGCTCCCATATTGGGAGCATAGATATTTACAATTGTTAAATCATCTTGGTGGATAGTCCCTTTAAGGATAATGTAGTGTCCTTCTGTATCTCTGAGTACAGTCTTTAGTTTGAAGTCTAATTTATCTGATATAAGAATCGCTACCCCAGCCTTCTTTTGAGTCCCATTGGCATGAAAGATGCTTCTCCACCCCTTCACTTTCAGTCTGCATGTATCTTTAGGTTCAAAATGGGTCTCTTGTAGACAGCATATGGATGGGTCCTGTCGTTTTATCCAATCTGCAGCCCTGTGCCGTTTTATGGGTGCATTTAGGCCATTCACACTGAGAGTGATTATTGATAGATACGTTTTTATTGACATCGAGTTACCTTTGAAGTCTTTCTTTCTGTAGACTGTCTCTATATTTCTGTTCGGTGCTATTCTTTGTATTTTTCTTCTTTTATAGCACCCCCCTTAATATTTCCTGCAGTATCGGCTTGGTGGTTGCATAGTCTTTTAAGCCTAGCCGGTCTTGGAAACTCTTTATCTCTCCATCCATTTTGAATGTCAGTCTTGCTGGATAAAGTATTCTTGGCTGCATGTTCTTCTCATTTAGTGCCCTGAATATATCTTGCCAGCCTCTTCTGGCTTGCCAGGTCTCTGTGGACAGGTCTGACGTTATTCTGATGGGCTTCCCTCTGTAAGTAAGGAGCCTCTTTGCCCTGGCAGCTTTCAAGAGATTATACCTACAATTATAATTTCTCAATTTGACTATCGGGTGTCGTGATGTTTTTTTTGGAGTGTATAAACTTGGGTGGAGACCGTTCAGCCTCTAGTACATGAACGCTGGTTTCATTCGCGAGATTCGGAAAGTTTTCATGAAGGACTTGTTCCACGACATCTTCTAGACTTCTTTCTTTCTCCTCCCCTTCAGGAATTCCAATAATTCTGACGTTGGAACCCTTCATGGCATCATTTATTTCCCTGATTCTGCTTTCGTGGGATCTAAGCTGTTTGTTCCAGGCTTCCTCCTGATCCTTTCTCTCTATCTGTTTGTCTTCCAGATCACTAATTCTATCTTCTGTCTCAGTTACCCTAGCTTTGAGAGAGTTTAGATTGGATTGGAACTCATTGAGAGCATTGTGGACCTCCTCCGTGGTAGCTTTAAGCTCCGCCCTAACATTGTGAACATCCTGTCTGGTCGCTTTCAGTTCCGCCCTAATCAATTCTCTTTGGTCATCCATGGCTTTCTCCAACCTAGCTATTGCCTGGATAATTGTTAGCCTGAATTCTCTTTCCGACATATTGTCTATGTTGATAGTCGTTAGCTCTATTGCAGAAGGTCCATCCTCTGTATTTTTCTTCTGTTGGGCATTCCTTTTCCTAGTCATTTTGGTGGGAGAAGACTGAACAGATGTAGCTGGATGTATTTACTCTGGTGCAGTCAAGGTGCACCCTGGAACACTTCCTGATCTCCGTCTCAGAGAGAAGCCTCAGTCTGGGTGCAGAAGCTGAATAAATTCCCCCTTGGACGCTGGCAGTGCAGGTTCCAAGTTAAAGACACTGGGGGCGCAGGATCTTTTGCTCGTCCCCAAAGTCAAGGCAGTGGCGGCTGTCTGGGAGCTCCTGACTGCCAGAGAGTTTCCAAGCAGCGATCGCACACTGAGATTTTGCCGCCGGCCGGGGCTGGGAGTGCCCGTCTTGCGCGCACCTCTTTTCAGAGGCGGCTGTGGGTCGGGCGCGCGTCTGGGTCACTGAGAACGGGGCGCTGGTCCGTAAGCCGCAGGCTGGGCTTTTGCGCGCCTCTGTCCGGGGAAGAGTTTCGCGCGCGCGCGGCTTAGACTTTGAAACAATGGCCCGGGTCAAGAAGCGCACCCGGGCCTTAGAAACCCAGGAGAGCTGGCGCGACGTGCGAGCGCATCTCAATCTTTGTGGTAAGGCTAGCGCGCGTTCTGCAGACCGGCGCGGCTCCCATCCCCTCACAGGAGCCGGAACCCCCGCGCTCTGGGCGCGCTGGCGGCTTAGGGACCCGGAGCCGGTTTCTCCGCCGCACTCTCTCTGCCTCCGCGCCGGGGAGGCCGTCTGGGACCGGGGACTTAAGCCCCTGTCCCTAGCCGCCCCGATTCCCACAATTTCCCCCCAGATCCTTTGCTCTTTTGGAGTGCTTTCAACCAGTCTCCAAGTTAATGCTGGTCCCCAGACGCAGGGCACTCTCGCTCGTATTGGGGTATTACTTTTGCACCGGTCGCCCTGGTGGCTCCCTCCCCCTTTTGTTTATCTTCCGATATCAGTCCGCTGTTCCCATTCCGCTTTACCTGCTTACTGGCGTCTTCTGCCCCTGTAGAGATCCAGACGTGTATAATTCTGATCTCAGGCTGATTTCATGGGTGATCAGAGTTCTTTGGTAGGTAATCAGCTCGCTTTGGGGTACCAGCTGAAAAGACGCCTCTTCCTAGTACCCCACCATCTTGTCCCCCTCTTTTAGTTTTTGTCTGTCCTGGAAGCTTTAGTCTCTCCTTCTATTTTCAATGATAATATAGTTGGATATAGTATTCTTAGCTGCATGTTTTCCTCATTTAATGCTCTGAATATACCATAGCAGTCCTTTCTAGCCTGCTATGCTCTGTAGGTAAGTCTGCTGCCAAAATAATATTTATATTATTGTATGCTACAGACTTCTTGTCCCAAGCTGCTATCAGGATTTTTCTCTTTGTCACTAAGACTTGTATTTCTACTACTAAATGACAGGGTGTGGTCCTATTTTTATTGACTTTGAGAGGGGTTCTCTGTGTCTCTTGGATCTGATGCTTGTTCCTTTTGCCATATTAAGGAAATTCTCTATTATAATTCTCTCCAATACGCTTTATGTCCCCCTGTCTCTTATTCTTCTGGAATCAAAATTATTCTAATTTTATTTCTCTTATGGTATCACTTATCTCTCTAATACTCCCCTCATAGTCCAGCACTTTGTTTTTCTTTTGCTCAGCTTCTTTATTCTCCATCACTTGTTCTTCTATACCACTAATTGTCTCTTCTGCCTCATTTATAATAGCAGTAAGAAGTTCCATTTTTTTGCACCTCATTAATAGCTTTTTTAAAATTTCAGCTTCGTTAGATTTTAGTTCTTTTATTTCTCCAGAAAGGGCTTTCATTTCTCCAGAGAAGTTTCCCCTAATATCTCCTATGTCTTTTTTGAGTCCAGCTAGCACCTTGAGAATTTTCATTTTGAACTGTAGTCTGCCATATTACCAATGTCTATATTGATTAGGTTCATAGCCTTCAGTACTTCTTGTTCTTCATTTTTCTTGTTCTTTTTTTTTTTGGTGAGTTTTTCAGCCTTATCATTTTATCTAGATAAGAATATATGAATGAGAGAATAACATACTAAAGGTTGGCAAAGACCCCATAAAAAAGCATGCTAACCAAGTCAGAAGGGACCCAAAGTCAGTGGGAGAAGAAATGGGGTAAAAAGGTTTAAAAAAAAAAATATATATATATATATATATATATATATATGTATATGTATATTCTCAAAATATTCATCATACAGTTTGTGAAATTTAAAACAATTCTTGGCTATGTATGTTCTATAAACATTTTATTATCATTTGTCAACATTGTTTTTATTTATTTTATTTTTCTTAATTTATTTTTTATTTATTTTCGGCATAACAGTATTCATTATTTTTTCACCACACCCAGTGCTCCATGCAATCCGTGCCCTCTATTATACCCAAACCTGTTACCCCAACCTCCCACCCCTGCCACTTCTAACCCCTCAGATTGTTTTTCAGTACGGGATTGTTCGTACTTCTTACGAGAGAGTGGTCTATGTCAAGGCACTTCATCAGTCAGTGTTTTTGTCTTTCAAATACACGGTGGCAGAAGGTGGCCAAAACTGGGCCAAGTGGTGATGCACAGCAGTGTGGAGAAGCATCTGCTTTGGCAGAAACAGACACCTCTGAAATCAGGTTCAACCATCTCAGCTGCAGGGCCGAGCCATTGAAAATCTCACTGGAATCTATTATCTTATGTGTGCATCCTAAAGTGACAGAGAGAATTAGAGAGGGTGATAGATGCAAAGTGCTCAAAGACGTCTGTGGACTTTAGCGGGGGTATAATTTCAAAATCTATAGACTCAGAAGGGTGGATGGGAAGACAACACTAAAATAGTAAAACAAAATTGAAGAATTTAAATGAAAGGTTTAGACATATTTCTAGCCAGATGCTAGAAGTCACTGTGAAATGGAGTGTTCCACAGAACAACATCACAGAAAGCACCAAGTATTAGAAATGTGAGGAGACAACAGACAACAGACAGCTTCTAGAGACACTCCTTTACAGGTTGGTGGTTGAGGGGATGAGTCAATTACAGTCACAGGTTGGGTCATGATTGGAAGCGAATAGCACAGAGAGCAAACACAGTTGGGAAATTCTCTGCAGGGGATGGTATAAGGGTAAAGCATTATTCATTCACTCATTCATTCATTCATTCATTCACTCACTCATTCATTCCCTCACAGATTTCACAAGTATTTACTGTGCTAGTCATAGTGAAATAGTGAAGAGAACTGATGAGAAAAGAAATTACATAGAAAAAGAGATAAAAATCACCACACACATTTGATTATAATATGATGAATGGTGATCATAGGGGAGTAAGAATCTATATCCAGAAATTTAAGGTTACCTGGGCTGGTTCAGTCAGTAGAACGTGTGATTCTTGATCTCAAGGTCTTTCGGTTCAAGGCTGGCACTGGGTGTAAAGTTTACTTTTAAAAAAAGAAAAGATTCTTATGCTTTTATACCAAAAAGAAGAAGGAGGAGGAGAAGGAAGAGGAGGAGGAGAAGAAAGAGTAGGAAGAGGCAGAGAAGGGGGAGGAAGAGCAGAAGGGGGAGGAAGAGGAGGAGGGGGTGAAATTTGGGGTGCTACATATAGTACATAGCCTCATCTGAAACTCATGGTCTGATTTTCATAAATTTCAGAAAGGATTTAGTTGGTCTGACTCAACATGCCAGCTGCACTTGGGGAATAAAGAGGGAGGCATGCTTCTCAGAGGTTTTTTGATTTGCCTTTGAGATGCTTTGAGCATACACAGTTCTTTTTTTTTTAAGTTTATTATTTATTTATTATTTATTTTTTTTCAATTTATTTATATTCAGAAAAACAGTAGTCATTATTTTTTTCACCACACCCAGTGCTCCATGCAAGCCGTGCCCTCTATAATACCCACCACCTGGTACACCAACCTCCGACCCCCCCGCCACTTCAAACCCCTCAGATTGTTTTTCAGAGTCCATAGTCTCTCATGGTTCACCTCCCCTTCCAATCTACCCAAAAGCACATACCCTCCCCAATGTCCATAACCCTACCCCCCTTTTCCCAAGCCCCCTCCACCCAGCAACCCACAGCTTGTTTAGTGAGATTAAGAGTCACTTATGGTTTGTCTCCCTCCCTATCCCATCTTGTTTCATGGATTCTTCTCCTACCCACTTAAGCCCCCATGTTGCATCACCACTTCCTCATATCAGGGAGATCATATGATAGTTGTCTTTCTCTGCTTGACTTATTTCGCTAAGCATGATACACTCTAGTTCCATCCATGTTGTCGCAAATGGCAAGATTTTGTTTCTTTTGATGGCTGCATAGTATTCCATTGTGTATATATACCACATCTTCTTTATCCATTCATCTGTTGATGGACATCTAGGTTCTTTCCATAGTTTGGCTATTGTGCACATTGCTGCTATAAACATTCGGGTGCACGTGCCCCTTTGGATCACTACATTTGTATCTTTAGGGTAAATACCCAGCCGTTCCTCAAAATGTTGAAAATAGAACTGCCCTATGACCGAGCATACACAGTTCTTAACCTTGAAGGAAGAGGAGGAGCAGAGATGTATGAATTTAACAATGGTTAGCACTCCTTCTGAACAATGTCTAAGGGACCAGCTTGTTATGAATAATGCATAAATAAACATTAAGCTGTTTGCTTCATTTTCAGCTTAAAAGTTCTTTGAAAGATATAAATCATGAAAGTTATAAGGGGCTATTATTTACCATTGATCTATGAACTACATATGGGCTAGGACTTTTTCATATATATCCCTACCTACAGAGCTAGCACCCAGTATAGTGCACTACGCGGAAATGGCATTTAATATTTGTGGAACTTCATAAAGGATCTGTTTATACTTTAGTGACCCTGTTTACTTAAGCCTTTACCAATCAGTTTGTAAAAATAATTTCACGGATATACTTAGACTAATAAAATTATATCCCAAAGTGTTCTTTCTTTTTTTTTTTTTAAAGATTTTATTTATTCATTTGACAGGGAGAGATCATAAGTAAGCAGAGAGGCAGGCAGAGAGAGAGGAAGGGAAGCAGTCTCCCTGCTGAGCAGAGAGCCTTATGCGGGGTCTGATCCCAGGACCCTGAAATCATGACCTGAGCCAAAGGCAGCGGCATAACCCACTGAGCCACCCAGGCGCCCCCAGAGTGTTCTTTCAAACATATTAACAAGTGACAAGAGGAGGCTGACATAATATTGTCTCCAGTCTTTCTCAAATAGAAATTTTAAGAAACATTTCTCAAAATTTAAAAAAAAAATAGACAAGATAGTGACTTGTTGGCCTGGCAGCATAGCTGAGCTAATCCAGTAAGTATCTCTTTAAGGATTTCTTCACAAAGCAGCATAACTAAACAAGAAAAAAATACAACAAGTATTACTTCAGTTAGGATATACTGACAAGGTCAAAATAACATACAGTTTCTGTAGTTACAATGTTGCTATTATTCAGTAAGTGGCTGAAGAAATTAGAAATAGTATGAGAAAGGAATCCATCAAAATCCTTGAGAAGAACACAGGCAGCAAGCTCTTCGACCTCAGGTGCAGCAACTTCTTCCTAGAAACATCACCAAAATCAAGGGAAGCAAGGGCAAAAATTAACTATTGGGACTTCATCAAGATCAAAAGCTTTTGCATGGCAAAGGAAACAGTCAACAAAACCAAAAGACAGCTGACAGAATGGGAGAAGATATTTGCAAATGACATATCATATGAAAGGCTAGTATCTAAAATATATAAAGAACATATCAATTTTAACACCCAAAGAACAAATAATCCAATCAAGAAATGGGCAGAGGACATGAACAGACATTTCTGCAAAGGATACATCCATATGGCCAACAGACACATGAAAAAGCACTCCACATCACTTGGCATCAGGGAAATACAAATCAAAACCACAATGAGATACCACCTCATGCCAGTCAGAATGGCTGAAGTTAACAAGTCAGGAAATGACAGGTGCTGGCGAGGATGTGGAGAAAGGGGAACCCTCCTACACGGTTGGTGGGAATGCAAGCTGGTGCAACCACTCTGGAAAACAGAGTATCATATATATATATATATATATATATATATATATATATATATATATTCCTATATATAGGACTATTAAGCAGTCATCAAAAGAAATTATATATATCATAAATATATCATTTCTTATATATAGGACTATTATGCAGTCATCAAAATAAATTATATATATACCATAAATATATAATATATCATATATATGACATATATATCATATATATCATATATATGATATATTTATGGTATATATATTATACATATTTATATAATATTCCTATATATATAGGACTATTGTGCAGTCATCAAAAGAATTGATATATATATGTATGATATATATATCATATATATGTATTTTATATATATAATATATACACCACATTCCTATATATATATGAATATTATGCAGTCATCAAAAGAAATGATATCTTGCCATTTGCAATGATGTGGATGGAACTACAGGGTATTATTCTGAGTGAAATAAGTCAATCAGAGAAAGATAATTATCATATGATCGCCCTGATAAGAGGAAGTTGACAAGAAAAGTGAGGGGCATGGGGGGTAGGGAAGGAAAAAAATGAAACAAGGTGGAATGTTGAGGGAGCCAAACCATAAGAGAATCAATATCACAAAACAAACTGAGGGCATCGGGGGTAGGGGGCTATGGAGAGGGTGGTTGGGTTATGGACATTGGGGAATATGTGTGCTATGGTGATTGCTGTGAAGTGTGTAAACCTGGGGATTCACAGACCTGCACCCCTGGGGCTAATAATACATTATATGTTAATAAAAATTAAAAATTAAAAAAGAAATTAGAAATAGAGCACATTATTACCCACTTTCTAAACACGACACAACAGAAAAAGGTTGCCAAGATACTGAGCTTTATCATCTCTAACACTTGTTCTCCTGGTTACTTTTGTTCTGTCTACCCTCTGTGACAATATTTGTTGCTATAGTTAAATCCAGTTTTCATTTTTGGTGCTGCTGCATGCTGCTGAGATGCACAAAGGCTAACTAGACTGTCTCTTTTGGCAAAATTTCTCTATCAGGGTACAGGCTAAGTTTATTTCCGAGTGCTTTTTAGAAGTCTAAATGGCATCAAGAATGCTTAGTTTGTGCCTAGTTTTTACAGTCAAAAATATTTTCTCACGTATCTGGTAATTGTGTTATGGGGTAGAGAACTCTCATTTTCACCCTTATGTATTATTTCTATATAATATGTCTTATACAATACTGGCTGGATATTGAAATTTTGCCTGGTAAGAGTTGATACTTAATGGATCTCATCTTCAAAAGACTTTATCTTTGATCATGGGCTTAACAACCTTGAATAAATTCAGTTTACATTTTCAAAGAATCTGCAGCTAAGGGTGGACCCAGACAAGTAAATTTCAGTGTTTATTGCTTTGTAGTGGAATCTAGAGGGAATAAGGATAAATTATATATATGACATATAAATATACTCAGTGACATAAATATGTCTACGTATTTAATTCTGTGATATAAATATATATATGAATCACTATATATATATAATTGAGATCAAATTTCTATACTTTCAGAACTTTCTCTATTAAATTGCTTTTCTGTTTCAAAAAAATAGTAATATATGCCTAAAAAATACGGTTTAAAACCTGGCATAATCGGGGTCTAAGGTGCTTTGAAGACAAATCCGCCAGTATTGAAGAAAGATGTTGAAGGCTTGGAGATAGGAATTAGCAAATGGCGTGTGGGGAAAAAGTAAAAAAGCAGCAAGTAATAATAATTCACCTTTGAGCTGACATATTACTTTAATTCCCTTCTCCATGCCTTTCTGTGTTCCACCCTATCATTAGAAAACATTCATGATTCATCATCAGAGTCCATTATCTCTTTCAAAGCTCAATACACTCGTCCATCAGTGTTTCATTAGATAACTCAAAATATCTTTTTTGGGTGGTCTATCCTGAATAATGCCATCCTAATTTTAAATCCTGTACTTTTTTAAAAAAATATCAACTGCTAAGAGTCAAGGTTAGAGAAAATCCAGATTCATATCAATATTTGTGTGCCAAGGTGTGATGTAGCTGCCAACATTGAGTGCATCTGTAAACTACATCTCATATCAACTTTACAGAATCATTAAGAAAGATAATGATGTCGTTTGTCCTCAGATGGCATGCACACATTTGAAGTATAATGACTGCTGTAATGTCATATTCAAACATGTTCATAAAAAGGAACAAAATGGTAATCATTGGAACTCTTAAGAGAATGGACATATTTCACCTGAAATAAAGAATATTAGACATACGTGGTCTCTTTATTCGTGTATCTGAAAGATTTCACATGAAAGAAGGAATAGAAATATGATATGTTTCCAAAAGGAAAGTGCTCAGATGACTGTGGAGGAGGCGATAATAGGTTCTCAGCTCAACATGAAATAAAAGTTTCTTTTTCTTTCTTTTTTGATTAAGATTTTGTTATCTATTGGACAGATAGAGATTACAAGTAGGGAGAGAGGCAGGCAGAGAGAGAGGAGGAAGCAGACTCCATTCTGAGCAGAGATCCTGATGCAGGGCTCGATCACAGGACCTTATGATCATAAACTGAGCCAAAAGCAGAGGCTTTTAATTTTTTTAAATATTTTTATTTATTTACTTGACAGAGATCCCAAGTAGGCAGAGAGGCAGGCAGAGAGAGAGGAGGAAGCAGGCTCCCCACTGAGCAGAGATCCTGATATGGGGCTCAATCCCATGTCCCTGTGATTATGACCTAGGCCAAAGGCAAAGGCTTTAACCCACTGAGCCACCCAGATGCCACAAGAGAACTTTCTAATAATAAATGTTAAAGAAAAATTATACTGATATTTGTCAAATATGGTAAGGAAGACTTTTGTCAAAACTACAAAGTGGGTATTAAGCAGGGGAGAGAGATTAGGTTGAACTCCAAATATAACAAAGACTGTTGGGGATATTTATAGACGAAAAGCAGAGTGAGGGTGTCAATTGATGGAAAATTACCAAAAGGGCACAACAAGAACAGGGGATTCTTACTAAACTTATGTAATAGGATTCTTATAGAAGTCAGAAAGAGGGATTAGATATAAAGAGTGGGTATGTGGAATCTGATCAGCTACCAAGTGTTCTCTGTCAAGTAGCCATCCATCAAGGGTGGGGATTCTTGATAAATTGACTTAGCAGAATTCTTGCTAAATTGGAGCTTATCAGAGATGGCCACAGAGACCTAGTTGAGAAGAGGACTCAAAGGAGCTTAACTCAAGTCTGGTCAGAGAATTTTTGTCAATAATAGTTACAGCAATTATAGTAATAACATTATCTTTTAAATAAGTGATGACATTGAGGCCTCTGGAGGTTAAACTTCCCAAGGACATTCACCTAGTGAGCTGGGATTCAAACTCAGAATGAAAGAACCCTAGAGCTCCAATAGTCAACCATGGAGTTCTTCCACCTGTATCTCAGAAGAATCTGCTTTATAAAATGAAGAGCTTCTTCTCAGAGTTAGTCTTCAGCTATAGATTACTGAACCAATGATGCTAAAGAAGAATTCCTGAACTGGTCAGGAAGAGAAGTCATTGCTGATGTCTCTTCTAACTTTAAATGCTCATGGTTTTATGATTGGGATGATTGATTGCTTTCATTTTTGATCTGGACTAGAAGGAATCTCAAATTAGTCTAACATTTCTCCATATCCTTGCCAACACTTGTTATTTGTGGTCTTTAAAAAAAATAACAGCCATTCTATTAAATGTGAGGTAATACCTTGTTGTGGAGAACACAGTGACTATAGTTAATAATTATTGTAACTATAGTTAATGTATTTCACATTTGAAAGTTGCTAAGAGGATTGACTTTAAGAGTTCTCATCACAAGAAAAAATGTGTAACTATATGTGGTAATGTATGTTAACTTGTTTCATTATGATGATCACTTCACAGTATGTTGTACATATGACACTAGTCAAATGTTATGTGTCAGTCATTTCTATCTCAATAAAATAATAAATGGGATATACAAGCCTACCAAAAACTAGCATAACACCCTTATTTTATTTTTAAATGTCTATTTGTTCTTGTTAAAAGTGTTTTAATTTTCACAGAATTTTGTTTCTTTATTTAATTTAACAGAATTTAAATTTCAAAGTAATTTTCAATTTTCACAGTATTTTCACACAAATGACAAGATTACTTTTTTAATCAACTATAGTTGGCACACAATGTTACATTAGTTTCAGGTGTACAAAATAGTGATTTAACAGCTTTCCATTGTTCTCTGCTCACCACGAGTGAAGTCATGACCTGTCACCATATAATGTATTACAATACTGTTGACTATTTTCTTTATGCTAGACCTTTCATCCCCTGAATTATTCATTCTGTACGTGGAAGACTGGACCTCCCACTCCCCATCATTTTCTCTTCCATTTGACAATCAGCAATTTGTTCACTGTATATATGGGTCTGTTTCTGCCCCTTTTTTAACACCCTCATTTTAGAAGTGATAAAACAGAAACTAAGAAACACAAGACGAATTATGCATTATCACATGGTAGGTTTGGAAAAAACAGATAATACGTAATACCCCCCAAATCCTGGGTCTGAGACTGTGCTTCTCCATTATTTTTTAAGGATTAAACCATACCCAAACACCTTGTTGACTAGATTTTTTTAAACACTATTGTTTTTTCATTCTTGCAGAAGTTCAGGAGAGTTCAGCATTGCCTAACACAACCAATACAAAGGATTCTTAACTTTTAGGATCCACAGAATCTGGTCTTTAACTGTCCTTGGACTGGATGGCTTTTATTTAATGATAGTGAAAAAAGTAACCTGAAGGATGTTTCCTCTAAAGTATTATTAACCCTTTAAGTGCTTCCAAGATATCTGCAATTTAAAATATGATTGACTATTCTAAATGAGGCTGGAAGAGAAGTTTCAGTTTGTATGACTGTATTTTTTAAGAGAAAAGAGTTCTTTGGGGATAGAAATATCTCTCACCTTGCAGAAGAGATGAAATAGCTCATCTTCCTGCCTACTCCCAAGTCATTGATCCAGAAGCCTAAGAACAACAGGCACAACATTTTTAATTTTTTTAAAATTAAATTATTTATTTTCAGAAAAACAGTATTCATTATTTTTTCACCACACCCAGTGCTCCATGCAATCCGTGCCCTCTATAATACCCACCACCTCGTACCCCAACCTCCCATACCCCCGCCACTTCAAACCCCTCAGATTGTTTTTCAGATTCCATAGTCTCTCATGGTTCACCTCCCCTTCCAATGTCCCCCAACTCTTCGACAAAACAGGAAGAAATATACAGTGGAAAAAAAAAGAGAGTCTCTTCAATAAATTGTGCTGTATGCAGAAGAATGAAACTCGACCATTCTCTTATACAGTACACAAAGATAAACTCAGAATGGATAAAAGACCTCAACGTGAGACAGTAATCCATCATAATCCTAGAGGAGAACATAGGCAGTGATCTCTTCGATATCAGCCACAGCAACTTTTTTGAAGATATGTCTCCAAAGGCAAAGGAAACAAAAGTGAAAATAAACTTTTGGGATTTCATCAAAAACAACATTTTTTTAATCACAGCTGACTCTAGACATGCTGAGATAATTCCAGGCTTCATAAGGTCTTCTCAATTCCAACTCTACTTAGATTATGCTATGCACATAAGGAGATGTTTTTGTTCCAATCAACTGTGTCAATAGGAAAATGCTGGAGTCTCATCTACCATTTCCCAGGAAAGGAGCTACGTTATGGATAACTGAACAATCAGCATTGCAGATCTCTGCACAGGATACTTCTGTGTATCGTCTGTTTATGGAAGTTCACTTCCATGGATCGGTATTCAGGAAACCTGAATATCTGGGTTCAATTCAGAAGACAAAGTCTTCAGGCCTTCTTTTCCAAAATAAACTATGTTAGTTTAGGAAGCTAAGTCATTTAGGTAACCTTAGGGAAAAGAAACAACTAAGAATAATGATGATGCATTTCATTTTTCTTTATTTGATACATAACAAATAATGTATAAAGTTTTGATGAAAATCCAAATATTTGCTGGTAATTTCACAGTGCAGGATTGAAGTAAACAAAAATAATTTGTAAAGTGCCTCCTGGAAGAATGGGAGCTAAAGTGTTATTTTTAATTATACCTAAAATTATTCCTATTAACTTAAGCAACAGCAATAATAATATTGAAGGAAAGCTTTTACAACTTTGTGACCAAAGATTGCAAGTTGGACTTTGAAAATACATGACTCATAGGAACGTGGGATAAAAATGATGCCTTTCCAGCCCAAGTGTTGCTCAACTTCAAAGCTAAAAGACACTTTATATTTTGGATGGGAAGATGAAAGGGCTGTGCAGGAGCTTTGTTAAAACTTCAGGGAACGGGTTCTCAAAGGTAATGGAGAAATAAGTCTGAAGCATTCCCTATGAAAAAACTATTATTGTTTCTGGATTCAATACAGTGAATGGACTTTGTGCAGAGAGTGGAGAAATCATAAAGTCACTCTAGCATGTGTTGTGCCTGAGTTTTCGTGTCCGAGAGACCACCAAGGAGTTAAACACTGATAAATTCACCCAAGGTTTTTTTTTTTTTACAAGCTTAAGCTTGGGCCCAAGTATACCCAGCACAGTGGAGTAGGAACTTAGACCCCAAGCTTAGTTAAGGCAGGGGTATGTGTGAATTCCTGTTACTTAAGCAGGATGAGATTCCTGGAACCAAAGCAGGATGGGGGGTCTCTGGAACCAAAGCATGGTGGGTTTTCCTGTAACTAAAACAGGGTGGGGGGTTCCTAAAGCATGCTGGGGGAAGTTCAGCTCTAGGGCACAGGGGTCTGAGATGGCTGCCAGAGCTAAGATGGCTGTACTTATGCAAAGGCTAAACCTGGGGTGGGCTGTCCTGGATTTTCTCAACCTCCACACAGGGAGACCTGTCTCTTGGAGAGTTAGATTTCTCTGATTATTTTCTAAAGATCTTATTTATTAATTGACAGAGACAGTGAGAGAGCATAAACAAGGGGAGCAGCAGAAGGAGAGGGAGAAGCAGGCTCCCTGCTGAGCAGAGAGCCCCATGGGGGGCTTGATCCCAGGACCTGGTATCATGACCTGAGGAGATACTAAACCATCTGAGCCACCCAGGTGCCCTGATATCTCTAATTCTTATGTTATGCCTTCTTCAGGAATATTAAGAGAAACTTATAAGACTTTATCAAATGCTATGTGTGTATAAATGCTGTTATTTTCAAAAGAATAGGTGCTTGGTAGACATTATTTAACAAAGTAGGAAGAACATCAAGTTTGATGGGATCAAGTGAAGGGATTGCTAGGTGTGAGCTCCATCTCTGCCAGATTCTGTCCAAAGTGACTTTGACAAAATCAACTTCTTCCTCCTCTCCTCTTAGGTTTGTCTCACTTGTTGAAAAAAAAATTCCATACTACATTTTACAAAGTTTGATGTAAGAACCAAATGAAACACTACAGGTGAATCATAAATGGTGAGGAGTTAAGATAAATCACTTACTGAATTTTCAAAATAATTATTTTATTGTGAAATGTTCCAGTATTTGAAATGTAGGAACTAGAAGGGATATATGCATCTAATGACATTTTGTTTAAAATGCTGCTAGTACCCACAATTTCCTTGTTATAATGGCCACACCTACTTTTCTTTGGTACAAATTCAACACTGATAACTTCCATTCTAAGCATAGTGGTTTAGGATACTGATTCTGAATCTAAATTCATGAGTTTGTCTCCCATTTCTGTCACTTATTAGTGAGCTACGTTAATTCTTCTTACTTTTTACTGTCTTGTTTCTTCCTCGTAATGGAGATTATAAAAAACACCACTTACCAATGAAGTTATTGGGTGTATTAAATGACATAATACTGGTCACACACATAGTGAGGAACCAAACATGATGGCTATTTTTCTTATTTTCACACCAGCTTACCAAGGCTCATAAAGCAAAAGCACTTATCCCACCTAGAGGCTACTTAATCCCCCCACCTGTGTCCCCCAGCCCATCCATTTCTCTTCTTCAAAGACCCTGATTCTTGCTATACTTCTCCCTTTTCTCTTTCCTGAGAACTTTTTTTTCCAATTTATTTATTTTCAGAAAAACAGTATTCATTATTTTTTCACCACACCCAGTGCTCCATGCAAGCTGTGCCCTCTATAATACCCACCACCTGGTACCCCAACCTCCCACCCCCCCGCCACTTCAAACCCCTCAGATTGTTTTTCAGAGTCCATAGTCTCTCATGGTTCATCTCCCCTTCCAATTTTTCCTGAGAACTTTTGATTGTAAATGTATATTGTATGATACCCTTAAACTTCATAAATCTCAATTTTTCACCAGTAAACAGCTCTTTGGTTAGACCATGAGAACTGATGATCCAAATGAACTTTCCCTATCCTCTCTATTCTTGCCTTTCCATGCTTCAAATAATCCTAAATAAACTACCTTTGGGGGGAGAAGGTAACGCTTTGAAAATTCCTATGTCTAGTATAAGTTCATTTCCCACTTCTTGATTCTATAACTTCTCTCCATCCAACTGCCTAACCATAACTTCTTTCTTAACCTTCTTTTATTTTTCTCTGTTTCATTGAAGAAGTCTCATTCATTTTCTTGGCTTCAGTGATAATCTCTATGAGGACAACTCAAAAAATTCTATCATGGGAACTGATCTCTCTCTCTGGTCCAACTTTTCATTGAATGGTTTATCACAAAATTTTTTTAAAAAAAGATATTTACTCCAAACACAAAGTTTCCACTCAGAATTAGCCTTTTTTTCTAATTTACCTCTGTTAATGGTGTTTCCATTGTCCCAGCCCCTCAGATCTGAAGTTATAAAGATATGTTTGACTAATTCCTCTTATTCATTCACTATATTCTGTAAATTTAGAGAACGCCATAGTTTTACTTATAAAGAATTATTTTGTTGTTCACCTTCTTCCTAGTCCACCGTTATGGGCCACATTTCAACCATAATCAAATGACAGTTATAGCCCTTTTTTTTTAGCTTTCCCAGGATTTCTGTTGCTTTCTCATCCAACTTTTCTGATTATAATTAACAGCCAAGAGAGATAATTACATTGTTTTTCATCTTATGAGCCCCTGACTGAAAGACTAAATGTCCATCAACATTGCCATACCAAATCTAAAGTCCAGTGACGTGTTTTCAGATTTCCCATTACTCGAATAAGACATACTTAAAATGTTCATAACTCATTACTTTGTAACACTTCTGCATAAGTGGAACAGCTAACATTTTGAAAATATATAAAGTCTACTGCAGTTTACTCTGCTTGTCACAAATATTGACTTTCCACTCTTTTGCCCAACAAATAGGCCCACAAAATATACTCATATCCTTCTCAAGAAACAAAAGTCAACATATAAGATAAACATGTTAATCTTTTATATTCTATATCAGGTCAGACCATGGTTGCTCTTGATTTACATATTTAAGAACTAAAAAGGCAAATCATATATCCACCACATACCCTATGATAGTATAGGGACATTAAAATACTTGGATATATTTACATTTGGAAAGGAAAAAAATAAGCAGCATATGGCAGTGATGAGCCAATAGTAATGTTCAAAAGTGGCTATAGAGAAGTTATGAGGCAAGCTATTCTGGACAGGATGTGAGTTCTGAATCAGACTCTAGGTCTACTCCTTCAGAGCAGCTACCTGGTGTGCTGCTCCCTGTATTCTCCAGGCCACACAGACTTGCTGCTTTTATGAATTCATGGAGTACTAGTAATAAGTGTCATCACAATTTATGTGTTTATTTTAAACATTCTGATCTTATTTCATGTATATTAATATCATCCTTCTAAAAATTGTAACTATTCAAATTAGAGGAACTGAATCTTAACAGTGTTGCCAATGCATAAGAATGCATGTATGTAGTAGCATTTAGGGCAAATTACTAGAAGTACAGTAAAAAAGTGACCATTTGACTCAAGCTGACCTTTCCTGAAGATAAGCTAGTCCACCAAATGGAGTTCCAAAAGTCACAACTTTATAAGAATTATGTACATAACAAAGGTGCAAGTTTGTATATAAAAGACTGATATCATTTTTTAACCTTTTTTAAATTAATTTATTTTCAGAAAAACAGTATTCATTATTTTTTCACCAAACCCAGTGCTCCATGCAATCCGTGCCCTCTGTAATACCCACCACCTGGTACCCCAACTTCCCACCCCCCCGCCACTTCAAAACCCTCAGATTGTTTTTCAGTGTCCATAGTCTCTCATGATTCACCTCCCCTTTCAATTTTCCCCAACTCCATTCTAACACCCCTTGTCTTCCATGATATTTGTTATGCTCCACAAATAAGTGAAAGCATATGATAATTGACTCTCTCTGCTTGACTTATTTCACTCAGCATAATCTTTTCCAGTCCCGTCCATGTTGCTACAAAAGTTGGGTATTCATCCTTTCTGATGGAGGCATAATACTCCATAGTGTATGTGGACCACATCTTCCTTATCCATTAATCCATTGAAGGGCATCTTGGTTCTTTCCATAGTTTGGCGACCGTGGCCATTGCTGCTATAAATATTGGGGTACAGATGGCCCTTCTTTTCACGACATCTGTATCTTTAGGGTAAATACCCAGGAGTGCAATTGCAGGGTCATAGGGAAGTTCTATTTTTAATTTCTTGAAGAATCTCCACACTGTTCTCCAAAGAGGCTGCACCAACTTGCATTCCCACCAACAGTGTAAGAGGGTTCCCCTTTCTCCACATCCTCTCCAACACATGTTGTTTCCTGTCTTGTTAATTTTGGCCATTCTACCTGGTGTAAGGTGATATCTCAATGTGGTTTTAATTTGAATCTCCCTGATGGCTGGTGATGATGAACATTTTTCATGTGTCTGCTAGCCATTTGTATGTCTTGATTGGAGAAGTGTCAGTTCATATCTTCTGTCCATTGATTGATATGTTTGCCTGTTTCATGTGTGTTGAGTTTGAGGAGTTCATTATAGATCCTGGATATCAACCTTTTGTCTGTACTGTCATTTGCCAATATCTTCTCCCATGTCATGGGTTGCCTTTTTGTTTTCTTGACTGTTTCCTTTGCTGTGCAGAAGCTTTGATTTTGATGAAGTTCCAAAAGCTTATTTTCGCTTTTGTTTCCTTTGCCTTTGGAGACATATCTTGAAACAATTTGCTGTGGCTGATATAGAAGAGATTAATTACTACATATGTTCTCCTCTAGGATTCTGATGGACTCCTGTTTCACGTTGATTTTTTATCCATTTTGAGTTTATCTTTGTGTACGGTGTAAGAGAATGGTCGAGTTTCATTCTTCTACATATAGCTGCCCAGTTTTATCAGAACCATTTATGAAGGACTGTCTTTTTTCCACTGTATATTTGTTCCTGTTTTGTCGAAGATTAATTGACCATAGAGTTGAGTATCCATATCTGGGCTCTCTACTCTGTTCCACTGGTCTATGAGTCCGTTTTTATGCCAGTACCATGCTGTCTTGGTGATCACAGCTTTGTAATACAGCTTGAAATCAGGTAAGGTGATGCCGCCAGCTTTATTTTTGTTTTTCAACATTTCCTTAGCGATTCGGGGTCTCTTGTGATTCCATACGAATTTTAGGATTATTTGCTCCAGCTCTTTGAAGAATGCCGTTGGAATTTTGATCGGAATGGCATTAAAAGTATAGATTGCTCTAGGCAGTATAGACATTTTAACAATGTTTATTCTTCCGATCTAAGAGCATGGAATGGTCTTCCATCTATTGTTGTCTTCTTCAATTTCTTTCATGAGTGTTCTGTAGTTCCTTGAGTACAGATCCTTTACCTCTTTAGTTAGGTTTATTCCCAGGTATCTTATGGTTCTTGGTGCTATAGTAAATGGAATCGATTCTCTAATTTCCCTTTCTGTATTTTCCTTGTTAGTGTATAAGAAAGCCACTGATTTCTGCACATTGACTTTGTATCCTGCCACGTTGCTGAATTGCTGTATGAGTTCTAGTAGTTTGGGGGTGGAGTCTTTTGGGTTTTCCATATAAAGAATCATGTCATCTGCGAAGAGAGAGTTTGACTTCTTCATTACCAATTTGGATACCTTTTATTTCTCTCTGTTGTCTGATTGCTGTTGCTAGGACTTCTAATACTATGTTGAACAAGAGTGGTGAAAGTGGGCATCCTTGTCTTGTTCCTGATCTCAATGGGAAGGCTTCAAGCTTTTTCCCATTGAGGATGATATTTGCTATGGGTCTTTCATAGATAGATTTGATGAGGTTCAGGAATGTTCCCTCTATCCCTATACTTTGAAGGGTTTTAATCAGGAACGGCTGTTGGATTTTGTCAAATGCTTTTTCTGCATCAATTGAGAGGACCATGTGGTTCTTCTCTCTTCTCATATGAATTTGTTGTATCACATTGATTGATTTGCGAATGTTGAACCATCCTTGTAGCCCAGGGATGAATCCCACCTGATCATGGTGGATAATCTTTTTAATGTGCTGTTGGATCCTGTTGGCTAGGATCTTGTTGAGAATCTTAGCATCCATATTCATCAGTGATATTGGTCTGAAATTCTCCTTTTTGGTAGGGTCGTTGCCTGGTTTGGGGATCAGGGTAATGCTGGCTTCATAGAAAGAGTCTGGAAGATTTCCTTCTGCTTCAATTTTTTGAAACAGCTTCAGTAGAATAGATGTTATTTCTTCTTTGAAGGTTTGGTAGAATTCCCCAGGGAATCTGTCAGGTCCTGGACTCTTGTTTTCTGGGAGGTTTTTGATCACTGCTTCAATCACGTTATTAGATATCGGTCTATTCAGGTTGTCGATTTCTTCCTGGCTCAATGTTGGTAGTTTATATTTTTCCAGGAATGCATCCATTTTATCCAGGGTGCTAAGCTTATTGGCATATAACTGTTCGTAATAACTTCTGATGATTGTTTCTACTTCCTTGGTGTTAGTTGTGATCTCTCCCTTTTCATTTATAATTTTATGAATTTGGGCTTTCTCTCTTTTTTTTCGGATTACTGTAGCCAGTGGCTTATCCATCTTATTGATTCTTTCAAAAAACCAGCTTCTAGTTTCATTGATACGTTCTACTGTATCTCTGGTTTCTCCCTCATTGATCTCAGCTCTAATCTTGATGATTTCCCTTCTTATGTGTGGAGTTGGTTTGATTTGTTGTTGTTACTCCAGTTATTGGAGGTGTAGAGACAGCTGGTGTGTTCTGGATTTTTCAATTTTTTTGAGCGAGGCTTGGATGGCTATATATTTTCCCCTTAGGACAGCCTTTGCTGTATCCCGTAGGTTTTGTACTGAAGTTTCTTCATTGTCATTGGTTTCCATGAATTGTTTCAGTTCTTCTTTGATCTCCTGGTTGATCCAAGCATTCTTAAGCAAGGTGGTCTTTAGCTTCCAGGTGTTTGAGTTCCTTCGGAACTTTTCCTTGTAATTGAGCTCCAGTTTCAATGCATTGTGATCTGAGAATATGCAGGAAATAATCTGGGTCTTTTGGTATCGGTTGAGTCCTGATTTGTGACCCAGTATGTGGTCTATTCTGGAGAAGGTTCCGTGTGCACTTGAGAAGAATGAGTATTTTGCTGTTTTAGGGTGGAATGTTCTGTATATATCTATGAGGTCCATCTGTTCCAATGTGTCATTCAATGCTCTTGTTTCTTTATTGATTTTCTGCTTCGATGATCTGTCTAATTCTGAAAGAGGCATGTTAAGATCTCCTACGATTAGTGTATTCATATCAATATGACTCTTTATCTTGATTAACAGTTTTCTTAAGTAATTGGCTGCTCCCATATTGGGAGCATAGATATTTACAATTGTTAGATCATCTTGGTGGATAGTCCCTTTAAGGATTATGTAGTGTCCTTCTGTATCTCTGACTACAGTCTTTAGTTTGAAGTCTAATTTATCTGATATGAGAATCGCTACCCCAGCCTTCTTTTGAGACCCATTGGCATGAAAGATGCTTCTCCACCCCTTCACTTTCAGTCTGCGTGTATCTTTAGGTTCAAAATGGGTCTCTTGTAGACAGCATATGGATGGGTCCTGTCGTTTTATCCAATCTTCAGCCCTGTGCCGTTTTATGGGTGCATTTAGGCCATTCACATTGAGAGTGATTATTGATAGATATGTTTTTATTGACATCGAGTTACCTTTGAAGTATTTCTTTCTGTAGACTGTCTCTATATTTCTGTTCAATGCTATTCTTGGGATTTTTCCTCTTTTATAGAACCCCCCTTAATATTTCCTGCAGTGTCGGCTTGGTGGTTGCATAGTCTTTTAAGCCTTGCTGGTCTTGGAAACTCTTTATCTCTCCATCTATTTTGAATGTCATTCTTGCTGGATAAAGTATTCTTGGATGCATGTTCTTCTCATTTAGTGCCCTGAATATATCTTGCCAGCCTCTTCTGGCTTGCCAGGTCTCTGTGGACAGGTCTGACGTTATTCTGATGGGCTTCCCTCTGTAAGTATGAGCCTCTTTGCCCTAGCGGCTTTCAAGAGATTATACCTACAATTATAATTTCTCAATTTGACTATCAGGTGTCGTGATGTTTTTTTGGAGTGTATAATCTTGGGTGGAGACCGTTCAGCTTCTAGTACATGAACGCTGGTTTCATTCACGAGATACGGGAAATTTTCATGAAGGACTTGTTCCACGATATCTTCTAGACTTCTTTCTTTCTCCTTCCCTTCAGGAATTCCAATAATTCTGACGTTGGAAAGCTTCATGGCATCATTTATTTCCCTGATTCTGCTTTCGTGGAATCTTAGCTGTTTGTTCCAGGCTTCCTCCTGATCCTTTCTCTCTATCTGTTTGTCTTCCAGATCACTAATTCTATCTTCTGTCTCAGATACCCTAGCTTTGAGAGAGTTTAGGTTGGATTGGTACTCATTGAGAGCATTGTGGACCTCCTCCCTGGTAGCTTCAAGCTCTTCCCTAATATTGTGAACATCCTGTCTGGTCGCTTTCAGTTCGGCCCTAATCAATTCTGTTTGGTCATCCATGGATTTCTCCAACCTAGCTATTGCCTGGATAATTGTTAGCCTGAATTCTCTTTCCGACATATTGTCTATGTTGATAGCCGTTAGCTCTGTTGCAGAAGGTCCATCCTCTGTATTTTTCTTCTGTTGGGCATTCCTCCTCCTAGTCATTTTGGTGGGAGAAGACTGAACAGATGTAGCTGGATGTATCAACTCTGGTGCAGTCAAGGTGCACCCTGGAACACTTCTGAGCAATCAGGATTCCCCACCCAAACGAGAGACAAAAGAAAAGAAAAAGGAAAAGAAAAGAAAAAAAGAAAAAAGAGAGAGAGAGAGAGACATACAGGAAAGAAAGGGAAGATGAAAGAGAAGGTTCAGCCCAGATGGGCCCCAGGTAAGATTTATGAAGTAGACAAACAAAAGGAGATAAGAAGACTGATACAATTATATGGCAAGAGAAAGAAAAAAAAATATATATGCAAATAAAGAAAGAACCTCGTCAAAAAGAACCACAAGTGTCAAATTTATATGCTATCAGGACAAACTCAAAGAACACAGAACACTGGTGGAAGAAGATGGGAGAGTTCTTATAAATTCTCAGTGTGTGCGAGGAAGATTGTTTTGATTCTTCCTGGATGTATCTTGATATCTTTGTTAAAGGACTCAACTTTCCTAAGATAAAGGGCATTAAAAATTGGTTTACCTATAGGGGTAGTATTGATTGGGGAAAGGGGATTACTTTGAAGTTAACTCTATATGAATATTAGAGGATAAAAATAAAAAGGAATATACTAGACTAAACTAAACTAAATTTTTTTTTAAAAAAGGAATTTAAAAAATAAAAATGCAAAAGAAAAACATAGGTGTATATATCAAAAAGTTCAGGTTAGAAAGGTATTATGGAATTTTATGTACTGTACAGCTCGCTGTGATGGTAAATAGGTTAAAAAATTACCTATGTGTAAATATATATATATATATATATATGAACCAGAATAGTGGAAACGAGTGAATAATACAAGTTTTCCTATGAAGTAGTTGTGGTTCTCTTGTAGTCCTTTTTTTTTTTTTTCTTTCTTGGTTGGTTTTCTGAGGGAGGGGCCTGCCACGTGGGTTGTCAGTCAATGATGTTTCCTGAGTTGTGTTCCCCCGCCCCACTCAAGGGGGTGGTCTCTGGGGAAACTTGTTTTTTTCAGGCTTTTGTTCTCTGGCGGTTTTTTTGCTTGTTCACTTTTTTCCCTCTCACCTTGACTGCCTTTGATGTTTTTTGTAGTATTAGAAGAAATCAAACCGCACCCTGCTCTCCATCTTAGAGAGAAGCCTCAGTCTGAGTGCAGAAGCTGAATAAATTCCCCCTTGGCCACTGGCAGTGCAGGTTCCAAGTTGCAGACCCTGGGGGCGCAGGATCTTTTGCTCATCCCCAAAGCCAAGGCAGTGGCGGCTGTCTGGGAGCTCCTGACCGCCAGAGAGGTTCCAAGCAGCGATCGCACACTGAGATTTTGCCGCTGGCCCGGGCTGGGAGTGCCCGGCTTGCGCGCACCTCTTTTCAGAGGCGGCTGTGGGTTGGGCGCGCGTCTGGGGCACTGAGAACGGGGCGCTGGTCCGTAAGCCGCAGGCTGGGCTTTTGCGCGCCTCTGTCCGGGGAAGAGTTTCGCGCGCACGCAGCTTAGGCTTTGAAACAATGGCGCGGGTCAAGGAGTGTCCGCCGTGCCTCAGTAACCCAGGGGAGCTCGAGCGACGTGCGTGCGTATCTCAAGCTTTGTGGTAGGGCTAGCGGGCGTTCCGCAGACCGGTGCAGCTCCCATCCCCTCACAGGAGCCGGAACCCACGCGCTCTGGGGCGCGCTGGCGGCTTAGGGACCAGGAGCTGGTTTCTCTGCCACACTCTCTCTGCCTCCGCGCCGGGGAGGCCGTCTGGGACCGGGGACTTAAGCCCCGGTCCCTAGCCGCCCCGATTCCCACAATTTCCCCCCGTGATCCTTTGCTCTTTTGGAGTGCTTTCAACCAGTCTCCAAGTTAATGCTGGTCCCCAGATGCAGGGCACTCTCGCTCGTATTGGGGTATTACTCTCCCACCGGTCACCTCTTATGGCTCCCTCCCCCTTTTGTTTATCTTCCAATATCAATCCGCAGTTCCCATTCCGCTTTACCTGCTCACTGGCGTCTTCTGCCCCTGTAGATATCCAGACGTGTATAATTCTGATCTTAGGCTGATTTCATGGGTGATCGGAGTTCTTTGGTAGGTAATCAGCTCACTTTGGGGTACCAGCTGAAAAGACGCCTCTTCCTACTACCCCGCCATCTTGTCCCCATGGTGGATAATATTTTTAATGTGCTTTTGGATCCTGTTTGCTAGGATCTTGTTGAGAATCTTAGCATCCATATCCATCCGTGATATTGGTATGAAATTCTCCTTTTGGGCAGGGTCTTTGCCTGGTTTGGGGATCAGGGTAATGCTGGCTTCATAGAAAGAGTCTAGGAGTTTTCCTTATGCTTGAATTTTTGAAACAGCTTCAGGGGAATAGGTGTTATTTCTTCTTTGAAAGTTTTGTAGAATTCCCCAGGGAATCCGTCAGGTCCTGGGCTCTTGTTCTATGGGAGGTTTTTGATCACTGCTTCAATCTCATTAATAGATATCAGTCTATTCCGGTTGCTGATTTCTTCCTGGTTCAATTTTGGGAGTTTATATTTTTCCAGGAATGCATCCATTTCATCTAGGTTGCTTAGCTTATTGGCATAGCACTGTTGATAATAACTTCTGATGATTGTTTCTACTTCCTTGATGTCAGTTGTGTTCTCTCCCTTTTCATTCATAATTTTATTGATTAGGGCTTTCTCTCTTTTCTTTTGGATTAGTGTGGCCAATGGTTTATCAGTCTTATTGATTCTTTCAAAAAATGAGCTTCTAGTTTCTTTGATACGTTCTACTATATCTCTGGTTTCTAGCTCATTGATCTCAGCTCTAATCTTGTTTATTTCCTTTCTTATATGTGGAGTTGGTTTGATTTGTTGTTGATTCTCCAGTTCTTTAAAGTGTAGAGACTGCTGCTGTGTTCTGGATTTTTCAATTTTTTGAGAGAGGCTTGGATGGCTATGTATTTCCCTTTTAGGATCGTCTTTGCTGTATCCCATTAGTTTTGGACTGAAGTGTCCTTATTCTAGTTGGTTTCCATGAATTGTTTCAGTTCTTCTTTGATCTCCTGGTTGATCCAAGCATTCTTAAGCAAGGTGGTCTTTAGCTTCCAGGTGTTTGAGTTCCTTTGGAACTTTTCCTTGTGATTGAGCTCCAGTTTCAAAGCAGTGGGGTCTGAGAATATGCAGGGAATAATCTCAGTTTTTTTGTATCGGCTGAGTCCTGATTTGTGACCCAGTATATGGTCTATTCTTGAAAAGGTCCATGTGTACTTGAGGAGAATGAATATTCTGTTTTTTTATGGTGGAATGTTCTGTATATATCTATGAGGTCCATCTGTTCCAATATGTCATTCAATGCTCTTGCTTCTTTATTGATTTTCTGCTTCGATGATTTGTCTATTTCTGAGAGAGGCATGTTAAGATCTCCTACTATTAATGTATTCATATCAATATGACTCTTTATCTTGATTAATAGTTTTCTTATGTAATTGGCTGCTCCATATTGGGGGCATAGATATTTACAATTGTTAGATCATCTTGGTGGATAGTCCCTTTAAGAATGATGTAGTGTCTTTCTGTATCTCTGACTAAAGTCTTTAGTTTAAAATCTATTTTATCTGATATGATAATCTACCCCAGCCTTCTTTGGAGGACCATTGGCATGAAAGATGCTTCTACATCCCTTCACTTTCCGTTTGGGTGTATCTGTAGGTTCAAAATGGGTCTGTTGTAGACAACTTATGGATGGGTCCTGTCGTTTTATCCAGTCTGCAACCCTATGCCATTTTTGGGGCACATGAAGTTATTCACATAGACTTTGAAGTCTAGCTTTCTGTAGATTGTCTCTATAATTCTCTTCAATGCTATTCTTGGGATTTTTACTCTTTTATGGAATCCCCTTAATATTTCCTGCAGTGTCAGCTTGGTGGTTGCATGGTCTTTTAAGCCTTGCCAGTCTTGGAAACTCTCCATCCATTCTGAATGTCAGTCCTGATGGATGAAGTATTATTGGCTGCATTTTCTTCTCATTTAATGCCCTCAAAATGTCTTGCCAGCCCTTTCTGGCTTGTCAGGTGTCTTTGGACAGGCCTGACATTATTCTGATGGGCTTTCCTCTGTAAGTAAGAAGCCTCATTATTAGAAGCTTTTAAGAGATTATACCTACAATTATGATTTCTCAATTTGACTATCAGGTGCCTTGATTTTTTTCTTTTGAATCTATAATATTTGGTGGAGACCCTTCAGCTTGTAGTACATGAATGCTGGTTCCATTCGCGATATTGGGAATATTTTAATGAAGAACTTGTTCCACTATATGTTCTAGACTTCTTTCTTTCTCCTCCCCTTCAGGGATTCCAATAATTCTGACGTTGGAACGTTTCATGTCATCATTTAATTCCCTGATTCTGTTTTCATGGTTTCTAAGCTGTTTGTTCCAAGCTTCCTTCTGATCCTTTCTCTCTGTTTGTCCTCCAGATCACTAATTCTATTATCTGTCTCAGTTACTGTAGACTTGAGAGAATTTAGATTGGATTGGAACTCATTGAAAGCATTGCATACCTCATCCCTGGTAGCTTTTATTTCCACCCTAACATTGTGAACATCATCTCTCGTCACTTTCAGCTCCACTCTAATCAATTCCGTTTGTTCATCCATGGCTTTCTTCAACCTAGCTATTGTGTGGATAATTGTTAGACTGAATTCTCTTTCTGACATATTGTCTCTGATAGCCGTTAGCTCTGTTGCAGAAGGTCCATCCTCTGCATTTTTCCTCTGTTGGGCATTCCTCCTCCTAGTCATTTTGGTGAGTGATGACTGAACGTATGTAGCTGGATGTATCGACCGTGGTGCGATCAAGGTGCACCCTGGGACACTTCTGAGCAATCAGGATTCCCCACCCAAACTAGAGACAAAAGAAAATAAAAAGAAAAATAGATAGATAGATAGAGAGAGACAGGAAAGAAAGGGAAGATGAAAAAGAAGGTTCAGCCCAAACGGGCCCCAAGATAAGATTTTTGAAGTATACAAACAAAAACAGACAAACAAAAAGACTGATAAAAGTATATAACAAGATTATATATATATATATATATATATATATATATATGCAAATAAAGGAAGAACTTCGTCAAAAAGAACCCCAAATATAAGGTTTATATCCTATCAGGACAAACACAAAAACACAGAAACAGTCATGGAAGAAAAATATGGTAGAGTGGTTATAAATTCTCAGTGTAGGCGAGCAAGTTTGTTTTGATTCTTCCTGGATGTGTCTTGGTATCTTTATTAAAGGACTCAACTTTCCTAAGATAAAGGGGGATTAAAAATTGGTTTACCTATAGAGGTAGTATTGATTGGGCAAAGGGGATTACTTTGAAGTTTAACTCTCTATGAATATTAGAAAATAAAAATAAAAAGTAATAAACTTGACTAAACTAAACTAAAATTAAAAAAAGAAATTAAAAAAATAGAAATGCAAAAGAAAAACACAGGTGTATGTATCAAAAAGTTCAGGTTAGAAGGTTATTATGGGATTTGATGTACTGGACAGCTCCCTGTGATGGTAAATAGGTTAAAAAATTATCTATTTAAAAAAAATGAACCAGAACATTGGGAACAAGTTAAAAATATAAGTTGTCCTATGAATTAGTGGTGGTTGTTCTCTTGCAGTCTTTTTTTTTTCCTTGTCTTTCTTGGTTTGTTTTCTAGGGGAGGGGCCTGCCGCGTGGGATTTCAGTCAATGATGTTCCCTGAGTTAAGTCCTCCAGCCCCCCTCAAGGGGGTGGGCTCTGAGGAAACTGTTTTTTTTTTTTTTCAGGCTTTTGTTCTCTGGCCGTTTTTATGTTTGTTCAGTTTTCTTTTTCCTCTCACCTTGTCCGCTTTTGATGGTTTTTGTAGTTTTAGAGGAAAACAAACTGCACCCTGACTTCCCTCTCATTGATAAGCCTCAGTCTGGCTGCAGAGCCCATATAAGTTCCCCCTTGGCTGCTGGCAGAGCAGGTTCTGAGTCACGGTCCCAGGGGATGCAGGATCTTTTTCTTGTACCCAAAACCAGGGCAGCGCTGGCTGTCTGGGAGCCCCCGACCACCAGAGAGGTTCCAAGCAGCAATTGCACACTGAAATTTTCCTGCTGGCCCAGGCTGGGAGTGCCTGGTCTTTCTGGGTCTAAGAGTGCCCGGCTTGCACACACCTCTTTCAGGGGAGGCTGTGGGTCACGCACACATTTCAGGCTCTGAGAATGGGGCGCAGGTTCAAAAGCACCAGGCTGGGCCTTTGAGCACCTCTCTCAGTGGAGAGTTTGGGGCATGCGTCTTAGGCTCTGAAACAATGGCACAGGTCAAAGAGAGCCAGCTGGGACTTTGTACCTCCCTCAGGGGAGGGTGATGGGCGCGCATATCTCAAAATCTGTAGCAGAGCTCGCATGTTCTGCTGTCCGGCATGTCTCCCATCCCCTCACAGGAGCCAGAACCCATGCATTCTTGGGCAAGCTGGCAGCTTAGGGGCCAAGACCTGGTTTTTCCGCCACACTCTCTCTGGCTCAGTACCAAAGGAGGCTGTCCTGGGACCGGGGACTTAAGCTCCTGTAGCTAGCCACCCTGATTCCCACAATTTCCTCCCCATGATCCTTTGGTCTTTTTGAGTGCTTTCAAACAGACTCCAAGATAATTCTGGTCCCCAGATGAAGGGGAACTCTCAGATTAGGGTATTACTTTCCAACTAGTAGCCTCTGGTGACTCCCTCCTCCTTTTGTTTATCTTCCGATATCAGTCCACCATTTTCACTCAGCTTTACCTGACCACTGGTGTCTTCTGCACCTGTAGAGATCCAGACATGTATAATTCTGATCTCTGGCTGATTTCATGGGTTATCAGAATTCTTTGGTAGGTAATCAGCTCACTTTAGGGTACAGGTTGAAAAGGTGACTCCTCCTACTTCTCCACCATCTTATCCCACAATAAAATAAATATTTTGAAAATTCAGTAAGTGATTTATCTTAACTCCTCAACATTTATGATTCACCTGTAGTGTTTCATTTGGTTCTTAGAGCAAACTATGTAAAATGTATCATGAACTTATTTTTTTTCTTCAACAAGTGAGAATAAACCTAAGAGGAGAGAAGGAAGAAGTTGATTTTTTCAAAGTCACTCTGGACAGAATCTGGCAGAGATGGAGCTCACACCTAGGCAATCCCTTCCACTTGATCCCATCAAACTTGATGTTCTTCCTACTTTGTTAAATAATTTCTACCAAGCACCTATTCTTTTGAAAATAACAGCATTTATACACACATAGCATTTGATAAAGTCTTCTAAGTTTCTCTTAATATTCCTGAAGAAGGCATAACATAAGAATTAGAGATATCAGGGCACCTGGGTGGCTCAGATGGTTTAGTATCTGCTCGGGTCATGATACAAGTTCCTGGATCAAGCCGCGCATGGGGCTCTGTGCTCGGCAGGGAGCCTGCTTCTCCCTCTCCTTCTTCTGCTCCCCTTGCTTATGCTCTCTCACTGTCTCTGTCAATTAATAAATAAAATCTTTAGAAAATAATCAGAGAAATCTAACTCTCCAAGAGACAGGCCTCCCTGTGTGGAGGTTGAGAAAATCCAGGCCGTACCATCTCAGGTTTAGCCTTAGTGTAAGTACAGCCATCTTAGCTCTGGCAGCCATCTCAAACCCCTGTGCCCTAGAGCTGAACTTCCCCCAGCCTGCTTTAGTAATCCCCCACCCTGTTTTAGTTATAGGAAGCCCCACCCTACTTTAGTTCCAGAGACCCCCCACCCTGCTTTGGTCCCAGGAATCCCCACCCTGCTTTAGTAATAGGAGTCCATAAATACCCCTGCCTTAACTAATATCGGGGTCCTAGTCCCTACTCCACTGTGCTGGGTATAGTTGGGCCCAAGCTTAAGCTTATCAAATAAACCTTTGTGTGACTGCATCAGTGCTTGGCTCCTTGGTGGTCTCTCAGACATGAAAACTCAGGCACAACACATGCTAGAGTGACTTTCTAATTTCTCCACTCTCTGTACAAAGTCCATTCACTGTATTGAATCCAGAAACATTAACAGTTTTCTCATAGGGAATGCTTCAGACTTATTTCTCCATTACCTTTGAGAACCCCTTCCCTGAGGTGGTAACAAAGCTCCTGCACAGCCCTTTCATCTTCCCATCCAAAATATAAAGTGTCTTTTAGCTTTGAAGTTGAGCAACACTTGGGCTGGAAAGGCATCATTTTTATCCCACGTTCCTATGAGTCATGTATTTTCAAAGTCCAACTTGCAATCTTTGGTCACAAAGTTGTAAAAGCTTTCCTTCAATATTATTATTGCTGTTGCTTAAGTTAATAGGAATAATTTTAGGTATAATTAAAAATAACACTTTAGCTCCCATTCTTCCAGGAGGCACTTTACAAATTATTTTTGTTTACTTCAATCCTGCACTGTGAAATTACCAGCAAATATTTGGATTTTCATCAAAACTTTATACATTGTTATGTATCAAATAAAGAAAAATGAAATGCATCATCATTATTCTTAGTTGTTTCTTTTCCCTAAGATTTCCTAAATGACTTAGCTTCCTAAACTGCCATAGCTTACTTTGGAAAAGAAGGCCTGAAGATTTTGTCTTCTGAATTGAACCCAGATATTCAGGTTTCCTAAATACTGATCCATGAAAGTGAACAGCCATAAGCAGACGTTACATAGCAGTATCCTGTGCAGAGGTCTGCTAAGCTGATTGTTCAGTTATCCATAACATAGCTCCCTTCCTTGGAGACAGTAGATGAGCCTCCAGCAGTTTTCTATTGACACAGTTGATTGGAACAAAAACATCTCCATATGTGCATAGTATTGTGTAAGTAGAGTTGGATTTGAGAAGAACTTTTGAAGCCTGGAATTATCTCAATATGTCTAAATTCAGTTGTGATTTTTAAAAAAAATGTTGTGCCTGTAGTTCTTAGGTTTCTGGATCAATGACTTGGGAATATGCAGGAAGATGAGCTATTTCATCTCTTCTGCAAGGTGAGAGATATTTCAATCCCCAAAGAGCTCTTTTCTCTTAAAAGCTACAGTCATGGGGTGCCTGGGTAGCTCAGTGGGTTAAAGCCTATGCCTTTCGGCTCAGGTCACTATCCCAGATCCTGTGATCGAGCCCTGCATCGGGCTCTCTGTTCAGCAGGGAGCCTGCTTCCTCTTCTCTCTCTGCATGCCTCTCTGCCTACTTGTGATCTCTGTCAAATAAATAAATAAAATCTTAAAAAAAAACTACAGTCATACCAACTGAAACTTCTCTTCCAGCCTCATTTCGAGTTGTAGATCATATTTTAAATTGCAAATATCTTGGAAGCACTTAAAGGGTTAATAATACTTTAGTGGAAACAACCTTTAGGTTACTTTTTTCCCTAACATTGAATAAAAGCCATCCACTCCAAGGACAGTTAAAGACCAGATTCTGCGGATCCTAAAAGTTAAGAATCCTTTGTATTGGTTGTGTTAGGCAATACTGCACTTTCCTGAACTTCTGCAAGAATGAAAAAAAAATAGTGTTAAGGAAAACTAGTCAAGAAGATGTTTGGGAATGGTTTAATCCTAAAAAAATAATAGCGAAGCACAGTCTCAGACCCATGAGTTGGGGGGTAGTACCTATTATCTGTTTTGTCATGAGCCTACCATGTGATCATGCATAATTCGTCTTGTCTTTCTTAGTTTCTGTTTTATCACTTCTAAAATGAGGGTGTTAAAAAAAGGACAGAAACAGACCCATATATACAGAGAACAAATTGCTGATTATCAAAAGGAAGAGAAAATGATGGGGAGTGGGAGGTACAGTCTTTCACGTATAGAATGAATAAGTCATGGGATGAAAGGTATAGCATAAAGAAAATAGTCAACAGTATTGTAATATATTATATGTAGTGAAAAGAAGGGCCATCTGTACCCCAATGTTTATAGCAGCAATGGCCACGGTCGCCAAACTATGGAAAGGACCAACATGCCCTTCAACAGACAAATGGATAAGGAAAATGTGGTCCATGTACACTATGGAGTATTATGCCTCCATCAGAAAGGATGAATACCCAACTTTTGTAGCAACATGGACAGGATTCGAAGAGATTATGCTGAGTGAAATAAGTCAATCAGAGAGTCAATTATCATATGGTTTCACTTATTTGTGGAACATAACAAATAGCATGGTAAACAAGTGGAGTTAGAGAGGAGAAGGGAGTTGGGGGAAATTGGAAGGGGAGGTGAACCATGAGAGACTATGGACTATGAAAAACAAACGCAGCGGTTTGAAGTGGCAGGGCGGGGTGGGAGGTTGAGGTATCAGGTGGTGGGTATTATGGAGGGCATGGATTGCATGGAGCACTGGGTGTGGTGAAAAATAATGAATACTCTTATGCTGAAAATAAATTAAAAAATTATATGGTGACAGGTCATGACTCCACTCATGGTGAGCAGAGAACAATGGAGAGGTGTTAAATAACTATTTCTTACACCTGAAACTAATGTAACATTGTGTATCAACTACAGTTGATTAAAAAAATAATCCTGTCTTTTCTGTGAAAATTACTGTGAAAAGTAGAAAATTATTGTGAAATTTAATTTCCGTTAAATTAAATAAAGAAAGAAAATTCTGTAAAAATTAAAACACTTTTCACTAGAAAAATAGACATTTAAAAATAAAATGAGGGTGTTATGCTAGTTTTTTGTAGGCTTGTATATACACATTTATTATTTTATTGAGATAGAAATTACTTACATATAACATTTGACTAGTTTCATATGTACAACATACTGTGAAGTGATCATCATATGAAAGCAAGTTAACATACATTTTTTATGAGAACCCTTGTGATGAGAACTTTTAAAGTCTATCCTCTTAGCTACTTTCAAATGTGCAATACATTGTTAACTATAGTTACAATAATTATTAACTATATTCGCTGTGTTCTTAAGATATTACCTCACATTTAATAGAATGGCTGTTATTTTTTTTAAAGACCATAAATAACAAGTATTGGCAAGGATATGGAGAAATGTTAGACTAATTTGAGATTCCTTCTAGTAAAGATTAAAAATGAAAACAATCAATCATCCCGATCATAAAACCATGAGCACTTAAAGTTAGACTTCAATAATGACTTCTCTTCCTGTCCAGTTTAGGAATTCTTCTTTAGCATCATTGGTTCAGTAATCTATAGCTGAAGACTAACTCTGAGAAGAAGCTCTTCATCTTATAAATCAGATTCTTCTGAGATACAGGTGGAAGAACTCCATGGTTGACTATTGGAGTTCTAAGTTTCTTGCATTCTGAGTTTGAATCCCAGCTCACCAGGTGAATGACCTTGGGAAGTTTAACCTCCAGAAGCCTCAATGTCATCACTTGTTTAAAAAATAATGTTATTACTATGATTGGTGTAACTATTATTGACAAAGACTCTCTGACAAGACTTGAGTTAAGCTCCTTTGAGCCCTCTTCTCAACTAGGTCTCTGTGGCCATCTCTAATAAGCTCCAATTTAGCAAGAATTCTGCTAGGCAAATTTATCAAGAATCCCCACCCTTCATGGATGTCTACTTGACAGAGTACACTTGGTAACTGATCAGATTCCACGTACCCACCCTTTATATCTAATCCTTCTCTCTGTCCTCCAGAAGAATCCTATTACATAAGTTTAGTAATAATCCCTTGTTCTTGTTGTGCCCTTTTGGTAATTTTCCATCAATTGACCCCCTCACTCTGCTTCTTGTATACAAATATCCCAACAGTCTCTGTTTTATTTGGAGTTGAACCTAATCTCCCCCCTGCTTAATTTCCCCCTTGTAATAGTTTTGACAAAAGTCTTCCTTACCATTTTGACAAATGTCAGTATAACTTTTCTTTAACATTTATTATTAGAAAGTTCTCTTGGGGCGTCTTGGTGGCTCACTGGGTTAAAGTCTCTGCCTCTGGCTTAGGTCATGATCCCAGGGTCCTGGGATCGATCCCCACATCGGGCTCTCTGCTCAGAGGGGAGCCTGCTTCCTCCTCTCTCTCTGTCTGTCTCTCTGCCTACATGTGATTTCTATCGGTCAAATAAATAAATAAAATCTTAATGAAATAAGAAGAAAAAGAGAAAATTATCTTTCATGTTGAGCTGAGAACCTATTATCACCTCCTCCAAAATCATCCTTGCACTTTTCCCTTGGAAACATACATAACATTTCTATTACTTCTTTCACGTAAAATCTTTCAGATACATGAATAAAGAAACCACATATATCTCTTCTTCTCTATTTCAGGTGAAATATGTCCATTCTCTTAAGAGTTCCAATGATTACCATTTTGTCCCTTTATATGAACATGTTTGAATATGACATTACAGCAGTCATCATTCTTCAAATGTGTGCATGCAATCTGTGGTAACACGACACCATTATTTTTCTTGGTCTAAGCCCTACAATTCTCTAAAATTGATATGAGATGTAGTTTACAGGTGCACTAAATGTTGGCAGCTACATCACACCTTGGCATACAAATATTGATATGAATCTGGATTTTCTCTAAACTTGAATCTTAGCAGTTGATTAAAAAAAAAGTACAGGATTTAAAATTGGGATGGAATTATTCAGGATAGACTACCAAAAAAGATATTTCTAGTTATCTAACAGAAGAGTGATGGACGAGTGTATTGAGCCTTGAAAGAGATGATGGACTCTGATGATGGATCATGAATGTTTTCTTTTTTTTTTTCAATTTATTCATTTTCAGAAAAACAGTATTCATTATTTTTCACCACACCCAGTGCTCCATGCAAGCCGTGCCCTCTGTAATACCCACCACCTGGTACCCCAACCTCCCACCCCCCGCCACTTCAAACCCCTCAGATTGTTATTCATAGTCCATAGTCTCTCATGGTTCACCTCCCCTTCCAATTTACCCAAAAGCACATACCCTCCCCAATGTCCATAACCCTACCCCCCTTCTCCCAATCCCCCTCCCCCCAGCAACCCACAGTTTGTTTCGTGAGATTAAGAGTCACTTATGGTTTGTCTCCCTCCCTATCCCATCTTGTTTCATGGATTCTTCTCCTACCCACTTAAGCCCCCATGTTGCATCACCACTTCCTCATATCAGGGAGATCATATGATATTTGTCTTTCTCCGCTTGACTTATTTCGCTAAGCATGATATGCTCTAGTTCCATCCATGTTGTCGCAAATGGCAAGATTTCGTTTCTTTTGATGGATGCATAGTATTCCATTGTGTATATATACCACATCTTCTTTATCCATTCATCTGTTGATGGACATCTAGGTTCTTTCCATAGTTTGGCTATTGTGGACAGTGCTGCTATAAACATTCGGGTGCACGTGCCCCTTTGGATCACTACGTTTGTATCTTTAGGCTAAATACCCAGTAGTGCAATTGCTGGGTCATAGGGCAGTTCTATTTTCAACATTTTGAGGAACCTCCATGCTGTTTTCCAGAGTGGTTGGACCAGCTTGCATTCCCACCAACAGTGGAGGAGGGTTCCCCTTTATCCGCATCCTCGCCAGCATCTGTCATTTCCTGGCTTGTTGATTTTAGCCATTCTGACTGGTGTGAGGTGATATCTCATTGTGGTTTTGATTTGTATTTCCCTGATGCCGAGTGATATGGAGCACTTTTTCATGTGTCTGTTGGCCATCTGGATGTCTTCTTGGCAGAAACGTCTGTTCATGTCCTCTGCCCATTTCTTGATTGGATTATTTGTTCTTTGGGTGTTGAGTTTGTTAAGTTCTTTATAGATTTTGGACACTAGTCCTTTATCTGATATGTCGTTTGCAAATATCCTCTCCCATTCTGTCAGTTGTATTTTGATTTTGTTAACTGTTTCCTTTGCTGTGCAAAAGCTTTTGATCTTGATGAAATCCCAACAGTTCATTTTTGCCCTTGCTTCCCTTGCCTTTGGCGATGTTCCTAGGAAGATGTTGCTGTGGCTGAGGTCGAAGAGGTTGCTGCCTGTGTTCTCCTCAAGGATTTTGATGGATCCCTTTCTCACATTGAGGTCCTTAATCCATTTTGAGTCTATTTTTGTGTGTGGTGTAAGGAAATGGTCCGATTTCATTTTTCTGCACGTGGCTGTCCAATTTTCCCAACACCATTTACTAAACAGGCTTTCTTTTTTCAATTGGACATTCTTTCCTGTTTTGTCAAAGATTAGTTGACCATAGAGTTGAGGATCTATTTCTGGGCTCTCTATTCTGTTCCATTGGTCTATGTGTCTGTTTTTGTGCCAGTACCATGCTGTCTTGATGATACTCAGAAAACTATAATGTATTCATGAAATAAATTGAGGAAGACACAAAGAAATGGAAAATTGTTCCATGCTCCTGGATTGGAAGAATAAATATTGTGAAAATGTCTATGCTACCTAAAGCAATCTACACATTTAATGCAATTCCTATCAAAGTACCATCCATCTTTTTCAAAGAAATGGAACAAATAATTTTAAAATTTATATGGAACCAGAAACGACCTCGAATAGCCAAAGGGATATTGAAAAAGAAAGCCAAAGTTGGTGGCACCACAATTCCGGACTTCAAGCTCTATGAATGTTTTCTAATGATAGTTTGGAATATATAAAGGCATGGAGAAGGGAATAAACGTAATATGTCAGCTTAAAGCTGAATTATCATTACTCACTGCTTTTTTTTTTCCCCACACGCCATTTGCTAATTCCTATCTCCAAGCCTTGAACATCTTTCTTCAATACTGGTGGATTTGTCTTCAAAGCCCCTAGACCCTGATTATGCCAGGTTTGAAACTGTATTTTTCAGGCATGTAGTACTATTTTTTTTAAAACGGAAAAGCGATTTAATAGAGAAAGTTTTGAAAGTATTGAAATTTGATCTCGATTATATATATACATATAAATTCACATATATATTTATAACACTGAATTAAATACATAGACATATATTTATATCACTGAGTATATTTATATGTATTTATATATATACTTATATATATATATATATATATATATATATAAAATTTATCCTTCTTCCCTATAGAGTCCACTTCAAAGCAAGAAACATTGCAATTTACTTGTCTGCGTCCATCCTTAAGATACAGATTCTTTGAAAATGTAAACTGAATTTATTCAAGGTTGTTAAGTCCAAGATCAAAGATAAAGTATTTTGAAGATGAGATTATAAAGTCTTTTGAAGATGAGATCCATTAAGTATCAACACTTACCAGCCAAAATTTCAATATCCAGTCAGTATTGTATAAGACATATTGTATAGAAATAATACATAAGAGTGAAAAGGGGAGTTCTCTACCCCATAACACAATTACCAGATATGTAAGAAATATTTTTGCCTGAAAACACTAGGCACAAACTAAGCATTCTTGATGCCATTTAGACTTTCAAAAAGCACTCTGAAATAAGCTTAGGCTGTACCCTGATAGGGAAATTTTGCCAAAAGAGACTGTCTCATTAGCCTTTGTGCATCTGGGCAGCATGCAGCAGCACCAAAAATGAAAACTAGATTTAACTATAGCAACAAATATTGTCACAGAGGGTAGACAGAACAAAAGTAACCAGGAGAACAAGTGTTAGAGATGATAAAGCTCAGTATCTTGGCAACATTTTCTATTGTGTTATTTTTAGAAAGTGGGAAACATTGTGCTCTGTTTCCAATTTCTTTTTTAATTTTTAATTTTTATTAATATATAATGTGTTATTAGCCCCAGAGGTGCAGGTCTGTGAATCACCAGATTTACACACTTCACAGCAATCACCATAGCACACATATTCCCCAATGTCCATAACCCAACCACCCTCTCCATACCCCCCTAACCCCGATCCCCTCAGTTTGTTTTGTGATATTGATTCTCTTATGGTTTGGCTCCCTCCACATCCCATTTTATTTCATTTTTTCCTTCCCTACACCCCATGCCCCTCACCTTGCTTGTCAACTTCCTCTTATCAGGGAGATCATATGATAATTATCTTTCTCTGATTGACTTATTTCACTCAGAATAATACCCTCTAGTTCTATCCACATCATTGCAAATGGCAAGATTTCATTTTTTTTGATGACTGAATAGCATTCCATCATGTATGTATATATATATATATATATATAACATCTCCTTTATCCATTCATCTGTTGATGGACATCTAGGTTCTCTCCATAGTTTGGCTCCTGTGGACATTGCTGCTATAAGCATTCAGGTGCACATGCCCCTTTGGATCACTATATTTGTGTCTTTATTTTTTATTTATTTATTTTTAAAGATTTTATTTATTTATTTGACAGAGAGAAATCACAAGTAGATGGAGAGGCAGGCAGAGAGAGAGAGGGAAGCAGGCTCCCTGCTGAGCAGAGAGCCTAATGCGGGACTCGATCCCAGGACCCTGAGATCATGACCTGAGCCGAAGGCAGCGGCTTAACCCACTGAGCCACCCAGGCGCCCTATTTGTGTCTTTAGAGTAAATACACATTAGTGTGATTTCTGAGTTTAGGGTAGTTCTATTTTCAACATTTTGAGGAACCTCCATGCTGTTTTCCAGAGTGGTTGGACCAGCTTGCATTCCCGCCAACCATTTAAGAATGTTGCCCTTTCTCCACATCCTCGCCAGCACCTGTCATTTCCTGACTTGTTAACTTTAACCAATCTGACTGGGGTGAGGTGGTATCTCGTTGTGGTTCTGATTTGTATTTTCCTGTTGCTGAGTGATATGGAGCACTTTTTCATGTGTCTGTTGGCCATCTGGATGTCTTCTTTGCAGAAATATCTGTTTATGTCCTCTGCCCATTTCTTGATTGGATTATTTGTTCTTTGGGTGTTGAATTTGATATGTTCTTTATAGATTTTAGATACTAGCCTTTCATATGATATGTAATTGGCAAATACCTTCTCCCATTCTGTGAGTTGTCTTTTGGTTTTGGTGACTATTTCCTTTGTCGTGCAAAAGCTCTTGATCTTGAAGAAGTCCCAATTGTTCATTTTTTTACCTTACTTCCCTTGCTTTTGGTGATGTTTCTGGGATGAAGTTGCTGCTTTGAGGTCGAAGAGGTTGCTTCCTGTGTTCTTCTCAAGGATTTTGATGGATTCCTTTCTCATACTATCTCTAACTTCTTCATTCGCTTACTGAGTGATAGCAACTTTATAACTACAGAAATTGTATGTAATTTAGACCTTATAAGTATTTTCTAACTGCAGTAAACTTGTTTTATTTTTTCTTGTTTAGTTATGCTGCTTTGTAAAGAAATCCTTAAAGAGGTACTTACTGAATTAACTCAACTATGCTGCCAGGCCAACCAGTCACTATTTTGTCTATTTTTCTTTTAATTTTGAGAAATATTTCTTAAAATTTCTAGTTGAGAAAGAGTGGAGACAATATTATGACAGCCCCCTCTTGTAACTTGTTAATATGTTTGAAAGAACACTTTGGGATATAATTTTATTAGTCTAAGAATATCCGTGAAATTATTTTTAAAAACTGATTGGTAAGTGTCACTAAAGGATAAACAGATCCTTAATTAAGTTCCACAAATATGAAGTGCCATTTCTTTGCAGTGCACTATACTGGGTGCTAGCTCTGTAGGTAGAGATATATATGAAAAAGTCCCATTCCTTATGTAGTTCATAGATCAATGGTAAATAATAGTCCCTTATAACTTTCATGATTTATATCTTTCAAAGATATTTTAAAACGGAAAATGAAGCAAACAGGTTAAAATTTATTTGTGCATTATTCATAACAAGCTGGTCCATTAGACATTGTTCAGAAGGAGTGCTAACCATTGTTAAATACATACATCTCTTCTCCTCCTCTCCCTTCAAGGTTAAGAACTGTGGATGATCAAAGCATCTCAGAGGCAGGTCAAAACCTTTGAGAAGCATGCCTCCCTCCTTATTCCCCAAGTGCAACTGGGAGGTTTAGTCAGACCAACTAAAACCTTCTCTGAAATTTATGAAAATCAGACCATGAGTTTCACATGACGCTATGTCCTATATGTAGTGCCCCAAATTTCTCTCCATCCCCCTCCTCCTCCTCCTCCTCTTCTCTTCCTCCTCCTCCCCCTCCCCCTCCCCCTTCTCCTCTTCCTCCTCCTCCTCCTCCTCCTCCTTCTTCTTCTTCTTGGTATAAAAGCATAAGCACCTTTTCTTTTTTAAAAGTAAACTTTTCACCCAGTGCTGGCCTTGAACTTAAAGACCCTGAAATCAAGAATAACATGTTCTACTGACTTAACCAGCCCAGGTAACCTTAAATTTCTGGATATAGATTCTTACTCCCCTATGATCACCATCTGGCATATCACAATAAAATGTGTGTGATGCTTTTCATCCCTTTTTCTATGTAATTTCTTTTCTCAACAGTTCTCTCCACTATTTCACTATGACTAGCACAGTAAATACTTGTGAAATCTGTGAGGGAATGAATGAATGAGTGAGTGAATGAATGAATGAATGAATAAATAATGCTTTACCCTTCTGCCATCCCCCGCAGAGCATTTTTCAACTGCGTTTGCTCTCTGTGCTATTCGCTTTAATTCTTGCCCCAAACTGTGATTGCACTTATCACAACCCTCAACCTGTAGAGGAGTGTCTCTAGAAGCTGTCTGTTGTCTCCTCACATTTCTCATGCTTGGTGCTTTCTGTGATGTTGTGTTCTGTGGAACACTTCATATCACAGTGACTTCTAGTATCTGCCTAGAAATATGCCTAAACCTTCCGTTTAAATTCTTCAATTTTGTTTTACTATTTCAGTGTTGTCTTCCCATCCCCCCTTCTGAGTCTTTAGATTTTGAAATTCTACCCCCACTAAAGTCTAAAGAAGTCTTTGAGAACTTTGCGTCTATCACCCTGTCTAATTCTCACTGTCACTTTAGGATGCACACATAAGAAAATAGATTCAGGTGGGATGGTCAGTGGCTTGGCTCTGCAGCTGAGATGGTTGAACCTGATTTCAGAGGGGTCTGTTTCTGCCAAATCGGATGCATTTCTACCCTGCTGTGCATCACTACCTGGCCCAGGTTTGGCCACCTTCTGCCTTCGTGTATTTGAGAGACAAAAACCCTGACTGATGAAGTGCCTTGACATAGATCATTCTCTCATAAGAAGTACAAACAATCCCATTAAGTTTCCTTGTCCTTGTTGTGCCATGAGGACTTTCAAATGACTCCTAATGAAGGAGCAGCATGCAATAGTGGGAACTGTCATGTGAACACACAATTTGGCACTTGGCAGTGCTTAAGTATACATGTCTTGCTTCCCAATATTGTTCAAATCCCCTCTGGCTCTTTCCATCTTCCGTTCACTTATTTTCACTGCACTAATGCCATTCTGCATCTTCTTCCTCTCCAAAGCAAGTCAAGCATTGCCTGTAGCTTGGCCTGCACTTTAACGTTTTTAATATCATCTCCTTCTGTCTCATTTGATGGCACTGTTACTCTTGCTAAAGCTTTCCTGGAGAAGCCTTTATAGATTTTAAATATTCTCGTGTTTGTTTTGTCTGCTACTGTCAAAATAAGTTATCTGCAGAAGGCACCTAGGCTTATTAACTATCCTCCAATAGCATCTCTTCTTCACATCATTTCCATTTATCTTCTCTCTGATTTGTTACTTATTTTCTGTTGAGAGGGTCTACAGAGCACACATGAAAATAAAGGACAGCGTATGTAGACTTGCCTCCTTCTCCTTGTCACATTAATTTATTTCTTCCCCCACCCATTGAGCATTAGAATGCGGGTCACTTTGATAGATAACATCCTCACTTATTTTCGCAGCTTATCTTCCATACATTATTTTGGGTCCAGATTTACAGAAAGAATAATTGTAGTTCAACAGCAAAGCCATATTTTTGAATAAACTAATAATTTTCCCACCTCTCTATTTTGGACCATTTCAGATCTCCTCTGAAATTCACAATCAGCCATTTTTGGATGTCTAACACATCATTTGCCCAGTGCATCATGCCTTCTGCTAACCTTGTCAACCATTGAAGCAATATATCTATGTAAATCTTCTGATCAGTACTCAGTTATGCTCCTGGTTTCCGGGCTCTAATGTCTTCTTCTCTCCTTTGTAATTATTATTGGTAGTTTTCCTTGTGCTGACCTTTTGCCCTTTTGGTCATATACCTTTAATCCAAAAGCTTTTTAGAATCCCTTTTGTTTAAAGAGCTGAAAGACTCAGTGGAGAACCATCAAATGTCAAGCCCAAGAGAAATATCACATTCCACCTTAGTCACTCTGTGCGATTTTTCAGTTGATATGTTTCCCATAAAATAATTTTTAACTTCTCTTGGGTAAGGTATGTGCTATGGTGTGTACTGTGAAGTGGCTAAACCTGGCTATTCACACACTTTTACCCCTGGGGCTAATAATACATTATATGTTAATAAAAATAAAAGATTAAAAAATAAAATTTAACTTCTTGATTAAGTCCTTGACATTGGCACACATAATTTGTTTCATGTAACATATCATTTTCTTTTTTAAAGAATTCTCTTTTGTACTCTTACTGTTTATTTTTAATATGTGAAAAATCAATCCTAATTTCCTTTTCTTTATACACTCCATGTTTCCTGTGTGACATTTTGTTCTTGTCTGAACTCTTCTTTATACTTTCTACCTTGATGGTATAGACAGATTTTCTCACCTGTACTCATATTTTGGCTACGTTATCCTTAAATTATTTTCTCTTCTTTGCTGTTCTGTTCTTACGTTGTCCATCAAAAGTTTCTGCCGTCTTATAGAATATTGACTTGCTCCTTGAAAGACTTGCCTCTACTCATCCCTTTCAAAACCATTCTTCGTATCACTTTAACTTTTTTACTCACTCTCTGACATTTTAAAAGGGCCATCCACAATTCACTCTCTTAATCCAACCTCTTAGGAAGTTCATCCTGTTCCCACAACTCATCCTCTGTTTACCATTATATGTTAATTTTTTTTTGCTCTAAAACTATCCTACAAAAACCTTTATAGACTTTATTCAAAGGAAATATAGTACGCTATGGATTATCAAAAGAAAAAAAAAAGAAGGACGGAAGGTTTCCCATGAATTCTCCATGGAATTGTTCTTCCTGCAATGTTGAGGCCCTTTCAGATACTCAGGCACTGTTTACTGTAAGTGGGTCATTGGAAGGTGGGTTGGACACTACCTTTCTGGACAGACGTGTAAGAGAAGAGGGTGTCTGCTGCTCTAGCATCTGGACTTGGTTATTTTAAATCTCTGTGCTCATTTTCATCATCATCCTCCTGAACCCCTTCAGGTTCAGTGAACTTTATGTCATTCCTCAATCCTTATTCTCCATCACCTCAGTACCTTTACACTGTTCCTCTCCCTGAAACTTTTTGACCTCTCATCACAGCATCCATCATCACACTTGATGCATCAGGCTTCAGTTCAGATGGGTCTTTCCTGTTCTCATTCCTTGGGTTAGAGAGTGCTTATATGTGTTCTCATTAACAACTTAAATACAACACACTGTAGCTTTTGTCATGCTTTATTATAACTATTTGGTTCCTTGTGCCAGTCTTTAACTTTTCTGAGAACACATGCTCATCTCAGAGGCGTCTTCCACATAATGCCTAGAGGTACAATATTGCTACCTCTGACTTTTACTGGTTTACAGTCTTAAGAGAGTGACCCACCTCAGACCCTCACTTACTCACCTATACATCAGTGGTGTTATTAGACAGGTCTCATTTTTTTGTCTATTTTATTTATTTTTTTGCTTAGTTTAATTTTTTCAGCATAACAGTGTTCATTGTTTTTGCACCACACCCAGTGCTCCATGCAATCTGTGCCCTCTCTAATACCCACCACCTGGTTCCCCCAACATCCCATCCCCCACCTATTCAAAACCCTCAAATTGTTTTTCAGAGTCCATAGTCTCTCATGGCTCACCTCCCTTTCCAATTTCCCTTAACTCCCTTCTCCTCTCCATCTCCCCTTGTCCTCCATGCTATTTGTTACGCTCCACAAATAAGTGAAACCATGTGATAATTAACTATCTCTGCTTGACTTATTTCACTCAGCATAATCTCTTCCAGTCCCGTCCATGTTGCTTCAAAAGTTGGGTATTCGTCCTTTCTGATGGAGGCATAATACTCCATAGTGTATATGGGCCATATCTTCTTTATTTTGTGTTTCTGATAATCATATGCTTAGAAAAATTCTGAGCCTGACTCATATAGTGAGTAATCTGTAAAGTTGGCTATAAAGCTTAGTATAAAAGCAGTTCCTAATATATATATATATATATATATATATATATGTATATATATATATAAAATCATGTAATCATATTATAGCTTATTATATATGCTATGTATTATTCTATAATTGTATATTATTTTTATTAGTCACAAACATATTCCTAGGATATGTAGCACAATATTAGCCATAGAATAATGATAAATCAATGCTTGTTGAATAAAAGAACTAAAGAATATATCCAAATCTGAATTTTCCACAGTCCACTTTTAAAAATAAGACTTATTTATTTATTTTATAAAGAAAGAGAGAGAGTGGGAAGTGCACATGAACATGGGAAGGGCAGAGGGAGAAGGAGAGAAACTCAAGCAAATTCCATGCTGAGTGTGGAGATGGCATGTGGCTCATCTCACAATCCTGAGATTATGACCTGAGACAAAATCTAGAGCTAGATGCTTGACCAGTTGATCCTCCCAGGTTTCCCGTCCACAATTCACTTATGCAATGCAATGAATATTGCATTGAATGCAATGAATATTGCATTCTTCGGCTTGATCTCCAATCAAATCTTACAGGGTGGTATAAGGAAGATCTAAGCCATAGGTTTTGAAGAAGTGTATTTTTTAAAAGATTTTATTTATTTATTTGATAGAAGATCACAAGTAGACAGAGAGGCAGGCAATAGAAGAGGGAGAAGCAGACTCCCCACTGAGCAGAGAGCCCAATGTGGGGCTCGATCCCAGGACCCTGAGATCATGACCTGAGCTGAAGGCAGGGGCTTAAACCACTGAGCCACCCAGGTGCCCATAAAGTGTGTTTTCTTTTGTAATGTTAACATTTTGGTGTTTTCCATATACTAATAATAAATGATAATAGGTATAAAAATTATAGTAAGAAATAACATTTATTTAGTACTACCTGTCTGCCAAGTCTTGTCCCAAGAATTTTACATACATAAACCCACTTAGTTTTCACAAAAGCCCATAAGTACTATGTGTATTTCCACTTCATAAATGAAGAATCTGAGTAACAGATCCTAACAATTGTTATTAAACATATATTGAATAAAAAATATAAAAATTAAGCAGCATATTATAGTCAATATAATCAAATAAAGGTTATTAATTTTCAATATAGTAGGTAAGACAAGCTCCATGGATGGAAAGAGAGGCATGATATGTGATATTCTGAATTGTGGCCTCTGACACTGTCTAAATACTTTACACTTATTGTATAATGTAGGTCTCAAATTATTTGCATAGTTCTTATTATTGGCTCGGTATTATAGAAAAGGAAGCCAAGATTCAGATGGAACCAATATGTGACTCAAGTTCACAGACCTACAAACTGAAAAATGAAATTCAAGAGATCAATAACAAACATGAAAAAATCAACCTTACTAGTTAAGAAATGCACACTAAGAAAAAAGAAATACCACCTTTGTTATCAAATCAAGCAAAGTTTTAAAAAAAATGTTGAGTGAAATCAGTCAAGCATAGAGAGCCAATTATCATATGGTTTCACTTACTTGTGGAACATAACAAATAGCATGGAGGACATGGGGAGTTAGAGAGGAGAAGGGAGTTGGGGTAAATTGGAAGGGGACATGAATCATGAGAGACTATGGACCCTGAGAAACAATCTGAGAGGTTTGAAGTGGTGGGGGTGGAAGGTTGGGGTAACAGGTTTGGGTATTATAGAGGGCACGGATTGCATGGAGCACTGGGTGTGGTGAAAAAATAATGAATACTGTTATGCCGAAAATAAATAAAAAATAAATTAAGAAAAATAAAATAAATAAATAAAAATAATGTTGACGAATGATAATAAAATGGTTATAGAACATACATAGCCAAGAATCATTTAAATGTCACAAATTGTATGATGAATATTTTGGGAATATTTATACACACACACACACACACACATATACATTTTTTTAAACCTTTTTACTCCATTTCTTCTCCCACTGACTTTGGGTCCCTTCTGACTTGGTTAGCATGCTTTTTATGGGGTCTTTGCCAACCTTTTAGTATTTTATTCTCTCATTCATATATACTTATCTAGATAAAATGACAAGGCTGAAAAACTCACAAAAAAAAAAAAAAGAAAAATGAAGAACAAGAAGTACTGAAGGCTATGAACCTAATAAATAAAGACATTGGTAATATGTCAGACTACAGTTCAGAATGAAGATTCTCAAGGTGCTAGCTGGGCTCGAAAAAGGCACAGGAGATTTTAGGGAAACATTTTCTGGAGAAATAAAAGCCCTTTCTGGAGAAATAAAAGAACTAAAATCTAATTTTAAAATCAAATTTTAAAAAAAGCTATTAATGAGATGCAAAAATTGGAGCCTCTTACTGCTATTATAAATGAGGCAGAAAAGACAATTAGTGGTATAGAAGAACAAGTGATGGAGAATAAAGAAGCTGAGCAAAAGAGAAACAAACAAGTGCTGGACTATGAGGGGAGATTTAGAGAGATAAGTGATACCATAAGAGAACTAAAACTAGAATAATTTTGATTCCAGAAGAATAAGAGACAGGGGGACAGAAAGAATATTGGAGAGAATTATAATAGAGAATTTCCTTAATATGGCAAAAGGAACAAGCATTAAATCCAAGAGGCACAGAGAACCCCTCTCAAAGTCAGTAAAAATAGGACCACACCCTGTCATCTAGTAGTAGAAATACAAGTCTTAGTGACAAAGAGAAAAATTCTGATAGCAGCTTGGGACAAGAAGTCTGTAGCATACAATGATATAAATCTTATTTTGGCATCAGACTTACCCACGGAGCATGGCAGGCCAGAAAGAACTGGTATGGTATATTCAGAGCACTAAATGAGGAAAACATGTAGCTAAGAATACTATATCCAACTATGTTATCATTGAAAATAGAAGGAGAGACTAAAGCTTCCAGGACAAACAAAAACTAAAAGAATGTGTAAACACTAAACCAGCCCTACAGGAAATATTGAAATGGGTCCTCTAAGCAAAGAGAGAGCCTAGAAGTAGTAGACCAGAAAGGAACAGAGACAATAACAGTAACAGTCACCTTACAGGCAATAAGAAGGCATTAAATTCATATCTTTTAATATTACACTGAATATACCCTTTGAATAGTTACCCTGAAGGTAAATGGTCTGAACGCCCCAATCAAAAGACACAGGATATCACAATGGATAAAAAAAAAAAAATCATTATGTGATCTACAAGAAACTCATTTTAGCACCACAAACACCTCCATATTTAAGGAGAGGGAGTAGAAAACAACTCACCATGCTAATGGACATCAGAAGAAAGCTGGGGAGGGAAACTGTATATCAGATCATTTAGCTTTTAAGACAAAGACTATAAGAAAAGATGAAGAAGGACACTGTATCATACTCAACAGGTCTGTCCAACAAGACTATCTAACAGTTTTAAATATCTATACCATGGGATCTGCGAACTATATAAACCAATTAACAACACAATCAAAGAAACACATCAACAGTAATACAATAATAGTAGGGGACTTTAACACTCCCCCCAAAGAAATGGACAGATCATCCAAGCAAAAGTTCAATAAGGAAATAAAAGTCTTAAATGACACACTGGACTAGATGGACATCACAGATATATTTAGAACATTCCATCCCAAAGTAACAGAATACACATTCTTTTCTAGCGCACATGGAACATTCTCCAGAATAGATCACATCCTGGGTCACAAACCAAGTCTCAGTCAGTACCAAAGGTTTGGGATCATTCCCCATATATTTTAAGACTACAATGCTTGGAAGGCAGAACTCAATAACAAGAGGAAAGTTGGAAAGAACCCAAACACATGCAGGCTAAAGAGCATCCTATTTAAGGATGAAGGGCTCAAACAGGAAATTAACGAATTGAAAGAATTCATGGAAACAAATGATAATGAAAACAAGATCTTAGCCAACAGGATCCAACAGCACATTTGAAAGATTATCCACCATGACCAGGTGGGATTCATCCCTATGCTACAAAGATGGTTCAATGTTCGCAAATCAATCAATGTGATAGAACAAATTAATATAGAAGAGAGAAGAACCAAATGGTCTGCACAATCGATGCAGAAAAAGCATTTGACAAAATCCAGCATCCGTTCCTGATTAAAACACTTCAAAGAATAGGGATAGCAGGATCATTCCTGAACTTCATCAAATCTATCTATGAAAGACCCACAGCAAATATCATCCTCAATGGGAAAAAGCTTGCATCCTTCTTATTGAGATCAGGAACAGGACAATGATGCCCACTCTCACCACTCTTGTTCAACATAGTATTAGAAGTCCTAGCAACAGCAATCAGACAACAGAGAGAAATAAAAGGTATCCAAATTGGCAATGAAGAAGCCAACTCTCTCTTTTCACAGATGACATGATTCTTTATATGGAAAACCCAAAAGACTCCAACCCCAAACTAGTAGAACTCATACAGCAATTCAGTAACGTGGCACTATACAAAGTCAACTTACAGAAATCAGTGGCTTTCTTCTACACTAACAATGAAAATACAGAAAGGGAAATTAAAGAATGGATTCCATTTACTATAGGAGCAAGAACCATAAGATACCTGGGAATGAACCTAACCAAAGAGGTAAAGGATCTGTACTCAAGGAATTACAGAACACTCATGAAAGATATTGAAGAAGACACAAAAAAATGGAAGACCAATCCATGCTCTTGGATTGGAAGAATAAACATTGTTAAAATATCTATACTGCCTAGAGCAATCTATACTTGTAATGCCTTTCCAATCAAAATTCCACCAGTATTCTTCTAAGAGCTGGAGCAAATAATCCTAAAATTTGTATGGAATCAGAAGAGAACCCGAATCACTAGTGTTGAAAAACAAAAATAAAACTGGGGGCATCAAGTTACCTGATTTCAAGCTTTATTACAAAGTTTTGATCACCAAGACAGAATGGCACTGGCAAAAAAACAGACACATAGACCAGTGGAACAGAGTAGAGAGCCCAGATATGGACCCTCTACTCTATGGGCAAATCATCTTCGATAAAGCAGGAGAAAATATACAGTGGAAGAAAGTCTCTTCAATAAATGGTGATCAGAAAACTGGGCAGCTATAAGTAGAAGAATGAAACTAGACCATTCTCTTACACCATACATAAAGATAAACTCAAAGTGGATAAAAGACCTCAAGGTGCGACAGGAATCCAATAGAATCCTAGAGGAGAACATAGGCAGTAATCTCTTTGATATCAGCCACAGCAACTTCTTTCAAGATATGTCTCCAAAGGCAAAGGAAACAAAAGCGAAAATAAGCTTTTGGGACTTCATCAAAATCAAAACCTTCTGCACAGCAAAGGAAACAGTCAACAAAACAAAGAGGCAACCAACGAAATGGGAGAAGATATTTGCAAATGACAGTACAGAAAAAAGGTTGATATCCAGGATCTATAATGAACTCCTCAAACTCAACACACACAAAACAGACAATCTTAAGAGAAAATGGGCAGAAGATATAAACAGACACTTCTCCAATGAAGACATACAAATGGCTATCAGACACATGAAAAAAATGTTCATCATCACTAGCCATCAGGGAGATTCAAATTAAAACCACATTGAGATATCAACTTACATCAGTTAGAATGGTGAAAATTAAGAAGTGTGTTGGAGGGGATGTGGAGAAAGGGGAACGCTCTTACATTGTTGGTGGGAATGCAAGTTGGTGCAGCCTATTTGGATAACAGTTTGGAGATTCCTCAAGAAACTAAAAATAGAACTTCCCTATGACCCTGCCATTGCACTCCTGGGTATTTACCCCAAAGATACAGATGTCATGAAAAGAAGGGCCATCTGTACCCCAATGTTTAAGCAGCAATGGTCACCATGGCCAAACTGTGGAAAGAACCAAGATGCTCTTCAACAGACGAATGAATGTTTCCAGAGTATAAATGAGAGAATATGCTGAATTATGTATTCAACACAGACACAACCACGGAGATGCTGAAGTGAGAGGAACAGAGACCAGTGATGTGTTTGTACATTGAGCAAAAGTCAAGAGGGACAAGTGATGGAGCTCTCCGAACAAAGCACCAAAGTTCATACAACGCAACAAACTGCCAATTTTGCTTTCTGTTTCTCCATTTCAAATTACATATAGCCTAATCTTTCATAACAAACATGTGATGATAGCTAGGAAATATATTGGTTTCATTAAAAGAGCTATGCTCATCCGGTGGTTTGTTTAGCATTTCATCCATACTGATTGGGTATGGATCATATGCCAGTTGTCATGTGTTTCTTGACTTTTAAAATTTTACTTGCTCAAAACACCCATCAGCCTGACCAGGGTTTCCTTCAACCGCATAAGTTCAAGATGCTCCTTACAAAGCCCTTTGGCCTTCCTTTCTCTTGGCCCACACGTTACCCTGCATCACAGCATAAAGGTGTCTCCACCACATCCCTCTCCCTAGTAATACATCCTTTAGAGTGAGTGGCCCCACCGATCTCGTCCTGTCTGCCATCTGCACCAAAAGGCCCTAAGTGATACTGCTGTTAACAAATTCTGAGCATTTGACACACATCTGACCTATGTGGCTAGAGCTGAGCTTGGCATAGAAAGAGCTGTGCACTTAGTGTAAGTCCTTCTGTGGCTCAGAGGGATCACAGTGCTACCATATTGACCTCAGATAATGAAGTCATTGTTATTGTAACTGAAGGGAGTGCAGAAATGGGCAGAAGCCATCCTGTACCACTCCTCTCATCAAGACATATCCCTCTGGGGCTCACTTTGTGCTACCCCAAGAATGGAGTTGGAAACTCATGGGGAATGTGGTTGTCTGTTGTTTGAGATGACCCACAAACCGCAAAAAGAGAAGTATGGGTTGAAGCTTAGGGCAGCAATATAATACTTGTCAGAGAATATATCATTTCAAAGGAGAAAAAAAAACACCCATCATGTTTTATTAAAGTAAACAGACCATTTATTGCGTAGATGGGAGTCTATAGACAGTAGAAGATCATTGATCTAAGTCCAGGTTTACTTGGCCATTAACAAGCTAATTGGAACTAACAAAATGTGATATAAAACCTCCTCACTCTATGACAAATTTATAAAAATAACAACGACAACAACAGCTCAATAGACCTTCACAAGAGTAGGAAATCTTGGAAATTATTGTGAGATATAAAGTTTTAGGACTTGGCTTCCAGAAGTTGAGAAAGAGAGTTGAATTCAGAAACTGATTTTACATTTTCAGAGCTCAGAAATTTTATGCTTAAAGCAGAAGCAGTTTGGTCTTTTGGTGACTGTATTCCTGATTTGACCCAATTTTCAGTAAATGAGTACACACACGGAGAAAGTGATGATCCCTCGATTTGCACAGTGGTATCCATCAGGGTCTAGTAAAGAACTGGATTTCCTGGAATCATTGCAATGAGTAGAATTTATTGAAGGGGAGCAAGCATGGGTCTGACACCCCAGAGATGAGCTACTGCTGGAAGCCACTGCATCCTCTGGGGCCAAAAATCAAGGAGATCATCTGAAGACCAAGCTGTGCCTCTTGGAATTCTACAGTGTGGAGGAACATTGCAATTGCTCTCACTTCAGAGCTACAACCCGGCGTAAGAAGGAGAAATCCTGAAGCTTCCTCTAGACTAGGCATATTCTGCCAGTATTCAGGTGGGCTAACCCTCACCTCTGGATATCTATTATAGTAGTCTTGGTTATGCAGAACAAGGCTATAGCCTTTGTGTGTGAAGGTCAAGGCAAGTATGAATAGAGTTTAATTTATAATGAGGATGATTAGAAAAAGATCTCCAAATAGTTTTCCAGTCCACCATTATAATGCAACTTGTGAATGAGTAGCTCTCTTTTCTAATTAATTGATTAATTTTTAATAACTGGATTCCTGTTTACGGGTTATGACTAGGTTACAGGATAAGAACTAGTTTGGATGACTGGGAGGTTTTATGTTCTGCCAACTGCCAGGATCCATCCAGATTTCACATATTGTTTAAAAATGAAATATCTTTTCATATTTTCTATAATAATAACTATCTATTCATTTTTATTGAACTCGCAGTGCCTGTCAAAAATTTTACACATTTCTTGTGAAGAAAAACTACCACCTACCATGATGGGGACCCTAATACAGGATCTTTGGTGAATCTTCCTATGGCAAGTGGTTTAAATGTCAGACAGTGACCAAGACAAATCATGGCAAATACAAGCTAAAGTAATAGAAACAAAATGGTAATACAAACCTTTTCCTTGTATTTAGTACAACATATTATTTAGAAATGTGTTTGAGAGACGGTTAATATAGCTAGACTATATCAGAATGAAGTCTTTTTAAGGGAAATTTTTATTTATCAGCTGTAATTGCGACATACCTTAGTGCTGTTTATTAAAGTATTCCCAAATTTTTGTATTCTAGAAACAAGTGAAAATGGCAATCCCCTTGTTCTTTACTTTGGCCAATAAAATGTGAATGGCAGTGTCATGTTCATTCCTAGGGGCACCTGAAGACTGTCCCCCACTGCCAGAGGTAGCAGCAATTCTGCAAAGACTGGCCACTGTGCAGGCTCAGGTCCTTAATGAGAAGAATGCAGGAAATCATAGTGGCTATGTTGTTTGAAGCCACCATAATGTGAGTTTATTTTACTGCAGGGTGATTTTGCTTGTGTTTTTTGGTAGAGCAAGTGTTCAAAACAAAAGCAGCTCATGCTTGCAAAGCCTGGCATCAACGATGGATGTGGTAGCGATGATATGATCAAGTTGTTCATGATGGTGGCTTCACGGCTTGAGAAAATGGCTTCCAACTGTGAACCTTCCCTTTGCTACATATTTTACATTAAAAAATACAAAACCAAAACCAAACACCTGAGGCCTGATAGACTCTTGGTAATGGAGGTTATTTGTGCATTATCAGTCTGTTGGTGAGGTGCTTGGGGGGGGACACTAAACTCTGCACTGACTCTATCATGCAACACCTTGGTTGGAGGCAAAAAGTGGGTTCCCAGATTTATGCAATGGTGTGAGCTCAATATGGTAGCACTGTGATCCCTCTGAGCCACAGAAGGACTTACACATCTGAGCTGCGGGACCTATTAAAAATAATTAAAAGCAGACATCTGCAAAACACTGATTACTGAGGCATTCATAGCCTCAGCAACATTCTCTATGGATAACCAAGGATTAGTTAAAAAAAAAAAAGAGTATTTCCCATTTTATTTCAAAAGAAGCTCATTGACCATGCATATAAAACACAAATATTAAAATGGGGAGAACTCATTCCGAAGTTTTTTCTTAGAAATTTCAGAAGCAGAATGATATCTCCAGAAAAGAGACCTTGGCAAGATCACAGAAGGCATTGCACAGTAGGCCCGCAAAGTTTTATGCCAGCATTCATCCTGTAAACGTTCCAGAGAACCTGCATTATGATGGACAGCTGTGCCAATTTCTGAGAATAAAAATGTGAATGAGACATTTTCTCCAGTCTAGTGGGATTTAGAAATAACACATCAGTGGAAACAGAGTGGAACCCCAGGGGAAGCTTTTATATTATTGGTCCAAAGCAAATTAGCAGTCTAAAGTTTAGGGTTAAATTTGATGCCATGCTTGGCTTTTAATAAATGACCAAGAAATACTGAAAATATCGTAAATTCCTGCTCATTTTAAAACTCCATTCTTTAATGTATGGGCAGATGTGTGATAACTGGTTTACTGTAACTTCAAAGCAATCTGAGACCTAGATCTCCATCCCACCTCCCTCCCTGAATAGTGGTAATGCTGCTGATGGACCAAATATGATATGAAGAGATAGAATACAGCTTGACCTTTCTGTGGAGAATAAACAATTTCAGTAGTTTTAAGTGGATGCTAAATACACAAAGCTAATTATTTTGATGAACTGGTATTCTTCAGAGATTAAATTGTAGTTTATTTCCTGCCCACTCACAGTTGTGTCAAGAATTCTCCAAGCAATGCAATCTAAGAACAGCAACCATGGTAGAGAGTACTCCTGCCATGCTGGTCCTTGAATGTCTTTGGTGGGGACTTGAATTATGTTGCTAATTATTTCAAGTGTCCACTTTCCTTTGCTGGCGTTAGCCTGCAGAATGTATAGTTCTTTCCTCTAACACCTCAGCAGGTGGTTTTGAGAGCAGGAAACACTCCTCTGTGGAAGACAGAGATGAAATGTTTATAATATGAGAATGGATAGTCATGCAGCATTTATCAGAACTAGGAGCTGCCTGAGCTGGGCTTCCCTCTGTTCAGGTTTATTTCCTGGAGTTGCTGATTGAGGTGAGACCCCAGCCAGACTCATTAAAGTTAGTCTTTTGATCTCTGTATGGGAACAATTAGAGTGCTTCTCCAAATATAATGGCTATCAAGAAAAAGGACAGTTCTTTGAAAGTTTTGAGGAAAGCAAATTGTACCCAGACTTCCACCTCAGAGAGAGGCCTCAGTCTATTCCCCTCTGGGAACATAACCCCCCTCTGCCAACTTCCACTGGCAGAGCACGGCCCCAGCCACTGTCTCAGGGGTCATAGGAGCTCCAGCTTGTCTCTGCACCATGGTGCTACTAAAACTGCAAGCCACATTTGTCCAGGGAAACTGCTTTTTATGAAGCCAGAATTACCCTGATCCCCAAACCAGGGAAAGACCCCAACAAAGAGGAGAATTTACGACCAATATCCCTGATGAATATAGGTGCCAAGATTCTCAACAAGATCTCAATTTATAGGATCTGACAGTACATTGAGAGGTGAATGCACCATGAACAGTTGGGATTTATCCCTGGGATGCAGGGGCGGTTTGACATTTGCAAATCAATCATTGTGATAGAACAAATTAAGAAGAGAAGAGAGGAAAACCACCTGGTCCTCTCAATTGATGCAGAAATAGCATTTGACAAAATCCAGCATCCATTTCTGGTTAAAACCATTCAAAGTATAGGGATAGAGGAAACATTCCTAAACTTCATCAAATCTATCTATGAAAAACCCACAACAAATATCATTATCAACGGGGAAAAGTTGACAGCCTTCCCTTTGAGATCAGGGACATGAAAGGATGCCCACTCTCACCACTACTGTTCAACATTTTACTAAATGTCTTTGAAACTGCTATCAGACAACAAAGAGAAATAAAATGTATTCAAATAGGCAAAGAATAAGCCAAACTCTCTCTTTTGGCAGATGTCTTGATACTTTATATGGAAAACTGAGACTATTAGAACTCATACAGCAAATCAGCAATGTGCAGGATACAAAACCAATGTACAGGGGTGCCTGGGTGGCTCATTGGATTAAAGCCTCTACCTTCATCTCAGGTCATCATCCCAGGGGTCTGGGATCGAGTCCCACAATTGTGATGAAGATCCCATGTAATTATGTCAGTGAAAATGCTTGAAAACATAATGAGGATGAAAACATAGTGGAAAACATAATGAGAGTGAATTTATTCATATACTTATTCATGGTAGAGGTAACTGGTAATGTACCTGGCAGCGGGGAGGCAACGGAGCATGGGGAGGGGGAAGCCGTTAGTCAGTTGTGGCGTGTGGGGGGAGGTGGGACCAGCCGAGAGTCAGCGGGATGTCAAGGTCATGGCACGTTGGGCAGGTCTGCATGGGCCTGAGGGATTGGCAGCCAGGAGACAACACTGAGGAAGGTGTTTGGGATCACAGGGGAGGGAGCAGGAGTCATCAGAGGCAGGGATGGGGGTAGGCAGTAGTTGCACTGGAAGGAGTGTGAGCTGTGTAACACCTGTGGAGGATAGGTGGAATCTAGGCGGCCACAGAGGTGGTGATATGGTGGGAGCAGCCTCAGGCAGCAGTGCAGCAGCAGTTAGGATGGCGTGATGGGCGGGCCCGTGGTTCACGTCAAGGGGGCGGGGCAACGGCAGTAGGGAGGGTGTGGTGGTCGGGCCCTTCGTGCATGTCAAGGGGGCGGGGCGGCAACAGTTAGGCAGGCGTGGTGGGCGGGCACATTGTGCACGTCAAGGGGGTGGGGTAGCAGCAGCGCGGTGGGTGTGGTGGGTGGGGCCATCGTGCTGGTCAAGGGGGCGGGGCAACATCAGTTAGGCGGTGTTGGTGGGTGGGTCCATCGTGCACGTCAAGGGGGCAGGGCATCAAACTTAGGAGGATGTGGTGGGTGGGTCCATCGTGCAGTCAAGGAGGTGGGGCAGCAACAGTTAGGAGTGGTGGTGGGTGTTCCCATCATGCAAGTCAATGGGTTGGGGTAACAGTAATTAGGAGGGCAGGGTATGTGGGTCCATTATACATATCAAGGGGACAGGCAGCATCAGTGGGGCAGGCGTGGGAGCCGGGCCCATAGTGCACATCATTGGGGTGGGGTAGCAGCAGTGGGGTGAGCGTGGAGGGCAGGACCTTGTTCACGTCAAGGGGGCAGGGCACTGAAGCACAGTAAAGGCTGGGACACAGGGCAACAGTGGAGAGACGGCAGCAGTGGTAAAGTGGGTTGTGGGGGGGACAGCAGGGTGGTAAGCGTACATGTGGGGGCAGCAAGATGATGGCAGCTTGAGGGGGGCAGGAGGGCGGGCATGCGAAGCAGTAATACTGCTGGCTGCAGTGAGGCAATGGAGCGGGGGGAGGGGGAAGAAGATACTTGGTCGTGGCGGGTGGAGGAGAGGGACCAGCCTGGCATCAGCGGGGCGTCAGTGTCATGGTCTGGTGGGCAAGGCTGCCAAGCTCCATGGGGGCGAGGAGGTGGCAGAGAGGTTAGAACTAACTGTTCTAACTGGCGGGGCCAGCGGGGGAGGGAGTGGGGGTATCACCAGGACGCACTGGAAAAGGGAGGGGAAGCTTCTTTTGGTAAGGGGAAGCTGTGTGACACCGGAGTGGGGTAGCCATGTGGCACCTGTGGGGGGATGGAATATAGGCGGCAGGGCAGTGTAGGGAGTGTGGGACCAGCCCTGAGGCAGCAGCACAGTGACAGCTTGGCTGGCTTACTGGGTCTGCTCATAGTGCATGCCAACAATGTGGGGCGGTGAAGCACAGCAGAGGCCGTGGTCACAGGACAGAGGTAATGCAGCAGTAAGGGGGCCTGAGGAGGGCACAGCAGGGTGGCAGGGGTGCATTTTTTGGGGGCAGCAAGCTGGTAGCATTGCGACATATGGTGGACCTGTTGGGCAGTCACACACTTGGCAGACAGGAGGCATTGGAGTGGGGGAGGGGAGTAGCTAAGCGGTAGTGTCGCTTGGGCCTAGCTGGGTATAAGTGGGACACCAATATCATGGTGTGGTGGGTCAGGCAGCGAGCAAGGGCCTGGCTTTGCTGGGTTTGGTGCATGTCTACAGGGCGGCACCACTGATAGCCGAAGCGGTGGGGACCCAGGATAGCAGTGGAGAGGAAATGGTGGTTGTAAGTGGGGGCGCTGTGGACGGGGGTGCAGCATGATAGAAGTGGCTCATGTTGTGGGGGCAGCCTGGTAGTACCAGTGCGGGGAAGGTGGAGTAGGACTCACGGGGTGGCAGCAGTGTGGCAACAGGGGTAGGGAATCGGGAAGGCTCCAGAGTGGGGGGGCAGGGTTCGCACTAGGTAGTAGCTGCAGGGAGGGGTGGCTGGAACAGTACGGGGGAAGTTTGGCAGGTGGGGCAGGCATGCAAGTCAAAGGGCAGGGCTGCATAGGGCTGGGCTAAGAAGACCAGCAGCAACGGGACACAGGGCAGCAGCAGGATATAGGGCAAGAGTGGGACACAGGGCAGCAGCAGATCAGAAGCAGGGTGGCGGTAAGGGGGCAATGACAGTGAAGGCATGGATTTGGTAGTGAAAGTGTGGGGCACCTGGCAGGGTAGAGGTGCAGGGAGAGCACAGAGGGATGGTAGCAGCAATGTTGTGGGTCAGCAGGACAGTAATGATCATGGTGGTGGGCAGGGTAGACCAGCATGGCTGCACAGGTGCATGTGGGGTGGCATGCGGGTGGTGGCGTGGGGAGAAGGGGGGACGGTACCAACAGGGAGGCAGTGGCACAGCAACTGCACAGGAAGGACATGAAGGGCGGGGTAGGGCCTTAATTCATGTCAGTGTGGACTGGACAGCGAAGGTCAGCAGTGGCCTCGGGCACAGGGCAGAAGTTTAGCAACAGCAGTGGTGGTAATGTGGAAAGAATGAGGGGTGTGCTGCAGATGGCAGGGTCACGATGCGTGGGCACCCAGGAAGGAGCAGCATTGGGAGAAGGCTGGGAGGAGTGGGGTGGCAGCAACAGGCCAACAGGGAGGGAATCTGGAGGCACTGAGGCAGGGATGGAGGACAGCAGGTGGTAGCATTTTGGGGGGGGGTTGGTGGGACCAGCAGGGCAAGGGAATAAGGTTAATATCTGTTTGGGCAGGGCAGGGGCTCTGCACAGCTGCAGCAGCAAGGAGACAGTATGCAGTAAAGAAATGGCAGTGGGGGGCAGTGAGACAGCAGTGACTTGAGAAAGGCAGTGACTTAAGAAAGCGCAGTTGGATGGCAGCAGATGTGGAGGTGAAGTGGGGAGGGATTGGCCCGGATGTGGTTGGGAGGGACCAGTAGGGCAGCAGCTGCCTGGCAATGGCATGGTATGGCTTGGAGGCAGGGCAGGGTGGTGGAGATGGGCAGGAGCAGCAGGGTTACTACAGTAGCAGTGGTGGGGTTGTTGGAAACACTGGCACCAGACCAGTAGAAGCACTGGAGAGTGGTGCAGCAGGGTGTCAGAGTCCTGGGGGTGCACAAGGAAGTGGTAGGGGCACTGGGGGTGATAGAGCAGGGCATCAGTTTCAAGCATAGGGCAGCAGGGCAGCTATGGCGAGGATTAGCTGTTGTGGGAAAAAGGGGCACTTCTGTGGCGTAGCAGGGTTGAGGGTGGCAGTGCTGGTGGCAGCAGCCTGTCAGCAATGGTGTGTGGAAGGGACAGTGGGTGGGTGTGTGGGGCACATCATGGTGCCACTGGGGAGATGGCAGAGTGGGGTGGCCATGGTACGGGGTGTGAGGACCAGCCAGGCAGCAGAAGCACAGATGGGGGCACAGTGATTTGGTAGCAGCGCTATCAAATGCTTTTTCTGCATATGTTGAGATGGTTCTATGATGCTGATCCTTCGTTTTGTGAATGCGGCACATTAGTTTGATTTGTGGGACGATTTTTATGTCGATGTTCATTACAGATACTAGTCTGACATTTTTTAGGGGACACACTGGGAGGTTTCAATAAGGGCCATTCTGGCCTCATAAAATGAGGTGGAGAGCATTCCTTCCTCTTGTTTTTCTGGAAGTTTGAGAAGGATTGGTATTCATTTTTTTCTGTGGATGATTCATAGAATTCACTGGTGAAACCATGGGGTCCTGGACTTTTGCTTGTTGGAAGTTTTTGGTTTCTTATTTAATCTCCCTACTGGTCAGTGGTTTGTTCAGAATTTCTGCTTCTTCAGGATTCAGTCTTGGCGGGTTTTATGTTTCTGGGAATGTATCCTTTTCTTTTGGATTATCCAGCTTGTTGGGGTGTAATTGTTCATAGGACTTTCTTATGAGCCTTTGCATATCTATGGTATCAGGGAACATCTCTTTCATTTCTGATGATGAGTCCTCTTTCTTTTTTGTTAGCTTGAGTCTGGCTGAGACTCTGGCAGCTTTGTTCTTTTCAAAGAACCAACTCTTTTCTGATCTGTTGTTCTTGTTCTTTTATTTTTTTTTAATCCTTCTGTTGTCTTTTTAGTCTGTATTTCACTTATTTCGGTTCTGATATGTTCCTTCCTTTGTCCTACTAACTTTGGATTTCATTAGTTCTTTTTATGTTTTTTTGAGGTATCAAGTTAGGTTGTTTATTAAAGATGTTTCTTGTTTCTTGAGTTAGACCTGTATCACTATAAACTTCCTTCTTTTAACCACTTTTTTTTTAAGTTAGCTCTAAGGGGTGCCTGTGTGGCTCATTCTGTTAGGCATTGGACTTTGGCTCAGGTCATGAATTTAGGGTCCTGGAATTGAGCGCTGCGTCAGTTCTCTGGTCAGCACGGGGAACCACTTTTTCCCTCTTCTACTGCCTGCTGCTTCTTCCACTTTGCTCAGTTTCTCTCTCTCCCTCTATGTCAAATAAATAAATGACATCTTCAACAAATTAAGGAGATCTCTATGCCCAGTGTGGTGTTGAAACCCAAAACCGCAAGATCAAGAGTCACAGTGCTCCACTGACTAATCAGGTGCCCCATTTTAGAACCCGTTTTACTGCATTCCATAACTTTTGTTTGATTGTATTATTTTTTTCATTTGCCTCAAATTATTTCTGTGATCCTATTCTAGTCTTCCCATAAATTCAATTAGTTGTTCAGTAGCATGTTGTTTAGTCTCTCTGTCTATGAATTTCCAGTTTTCTTCTTGTAATTTATTTCTAGTTCTATACCACTGTGTTTGGAAAAGATGGTCGATTTGGTTTCACTCATAATTTGGGAAAATCTTAGGCTTCTGGAATTTATTGACTTGTCTTGTGGCCTCACATATGACCTATGGTGAAGAATGTTCTAGGTTTACTTCAGAGGAGTGCATTCCATGTGCTGCTTTTGGATGGAGGGTTCTGTGTGTATCTGTCCAGTCCATCTAAGTAACAGGTTGTCTGAGGCTGATGTTTCCTTTGTGATCTTCTTTCTGGATGGTGTATCATTGAGAGAAGTGTGAGGTATTAAAGTTCCCTATGGTATTTGGGCTGATTGCTTCTCTTAGATCTGTTCATATATGCTCTACATATTTAGTTGCTCCACTGATGGGTGGGTAAATATTTATAATTATTGCATCATCTTACTGCATTGATTCCATTATCAGTTTCTAGTGCCCTTCATTGGCTCTTGTTACAGTGTTTGGATTTTTTTCTTTTCTTCCTCCATTGGACTGAAAATCAGAAGATCATCTGTTAGCTATGCATTCATGAGCAAAGCACAGCCCTGCTCTAAGTCTGGTTTTCTTTATTTTCCAGTATAAATAAACACAGTAAATTCTTCTCCCAGGATGATATCCTGACTCCAGTAAGAAAGTGTGTATAAGAGTGCTTTGTAAACTAGGAGATACTGCCCAATTATGAAAATGATTATGCAACCACCAAATGTTCAAGATAAGATTTTTAAGACATATTTATTTATTGTATAGAAAGAAAGAGATTGCATGCACAAGCATATGCTAGAGAGGGGAGGGTCAGAGGAAGAGAGGGAATCCTCCAGCAGTGTACCCACTGAGTGTGGAGCCTGGTGTGGGGCTCTCTCCCAGAAGTTGGGAAATTGATTTGAACCCAAATAAGAGTCAGCTGCTTAGGGAGTGGGTTTGGAATAAGGGACTGTGGTTATGGACATTGGAGAAGGTATGTGCTATGGTGAGTGCTGTGAAGTGTGTGAAACTGGTGATTCACAGTCCTGTACCCCTGGGGATAAAAATATATTATATGTTTATAAAAAAAAGAGTCAGCTGCTTAACTGACTGGGCCACCCAGGTACCCCCAGAATAAGATATTTAAAAACATTTTTGTGGGCTTACTGTCATAGGTATTATTCTAAATGACCTCTATTTCATTCAAATCTAAAACCTATTATTAAATTAAATTGAAGCTGTTCTAAAAGCAAATATTCATAATATCTTCAGAGGTGGGGAAATAGGCAGAAAAGAGGTTACTTAGGGGCACCACAGTGGTTCAGTTGTTGAAGCTTGCCTTTGGCTCAGAACATAATCCCAGGTTCCTAGGGTCAAACCCCAGTTCAGACTCCCTGCTCAGTGGGAGTCTTCTTCTCCATCTCCCTCTGTCCCTCCCCCTGATTGTGTCTCCCCCTTCTCTGTCTCTCAAATAAATAATTAAATTAAAAAGGCAAGTTACTTTCTCAGTGTCATGATAAATATCAGAACTAGATACAGTCCTGAGTGTGTGACCCTGAAGAATGTGTTCTTTCATTTGTACATTTACCAAAAGATACCTAGCCCTCAAAATACCCTAGATTACATTAGTTTCCCCTTTCTCCATACACTGAGTATCGGAAGATGTGACAATTCCAGGACCCTGGCTGGCAGGGTCAGTGGAGTATGTGACTCTTGATCTCCAGGTTATGAGTTTGAGTCATGTTGGGGGTACAGATTACTTAATTGAAAAAAAAAATGCTATATTTGGGTTTGTTTTCTTTTTTCCTTTTGACACCTTCACCCATTTCTCCCACCTCCAACCCCAAACTTCTGCTAGACTCCATCTGTTCTGTCTGTGAGCTCACATTTTGTTTTTGTTTTGTTTGTTTTAAAGTTCTACATGTAAGTGATCTCTAGTATTTGTCTTTTTGTCTGGCCTGTTTTACTTAGCATAATGCCTTCAAGGGCCACCATGTTGTAAATTAAAATATTTCATCCTTTATTATGGATGAGTAGAACTCCACTGTGTTTACCCGCACAATTTCTTTATTCATTCAGCCACTGATGGCCTTTAGGTTGGTTCTTTATTTTCACTGTTGTAAATAATCCTGAAGTGTACGCAGGGGTGAATATACCTTTGTGAATGAATGTTTTCATTCCCTTCAGATAAATACTCAGAAAGGGGATTGGTGGCTCGTTTGGTTACTCTATTTCTCATTTTTTTGAGGAACTTCTGTAATGTTTTCCGTAGTAACTGCACCCATATATACTCCCCTTAATGGTGCACTAGAGTTTTCCTCTACTCCACATCTTTAACAAAACTTGATATTTCTTCTGTTTTTGATTATGGTTCTTCTGACAGGTGTGAAGTAGGGCCTCATTCTGGTTTGATTTGCATTTCTCTGATGATTAATGATGAGTATCTTTTCATGTTCCTGTAGATCATCTGTATGTCTTCTTTAGGAAAATGTCTATTTGGAACTTCTCCTGATACACTAGATAACTTGTGGGGTTTTTGTTGTTTTTGGTGCTTTTGTGTGTTTTGCTTTGTTTTGTTGTTGAGTTGCATGAGTTCTTTATATTTTGAATATTAACCCCTTACCAGATATATAATTTACAAATGTTTTATCGTAGGTTACCGTTTTATTTTGTTGATGGTTTCCTTTGTTGTTTGGATGTTTTATAGTTATATGTAGGCCCACACTTTGCTTCTTTGTTTATTTTTCCTTTGGTATCCGCCTAAAAGCACCTCTACCAGGACCTTTCACCAAGGACCTTTCCAAACCCTGTGTTTTTTGTTACAGGTTTTATAGTTCCAGCACTTATATTCAATTGTTTGACCCATTTTGAGTTAATTTTCATGTATGGTGTAAGAGAATGGTGCAGTTTTGTTCTTTTGTATGTGGCTCTCCAGGGTTCCCAGCACCATTGATGACAGAAACTATTTTTCCCCCTTGTTTATTCTTGGCTCCTTTGTCAAAAAGTCCCAGACCATAGGTGTGTGTGTTTACTTCTGGGCTCTCTCCTATATTCTGGTGATGTGTGTGTCTGATGTTATGGCAATGCTAGATTGTTTAGATTACTCTAGCTTTGTCATTAGTCTGCAATGAGCAAGCATGATGCCTTTAGTGTGGTTCTTCTTTCTCTAGATTGCTCTGGTATTCAGATTCTTTTCTGGCAACATACAAATTTTTAGAATCTTTCTTCTCTTTCTGTGAAAAATATCCTTAGTATTTTGACAAGAATTGCAATGAAACTGTAGATAGCTTAGAGAAGTATGGACATTTTACCATTATTAATTTTTCTCACCCATGAATATGCAGTGTCTCTTGGTTTATGTGTGTTGCCTTCAGTTTCTTTCCTTCCCATCTTGTTGTTTTCATCAGACAAGATTTTACCTCTTGGTGAAGTATATTCCTGGGTGTTTTATTCTTTTTCATGTAACTTCAGGCACAATGATCTTCCTAATTTATTTTCTGATGATTTGTTATTAGCATATAGAAACACAGCAGATTTTGGGGTAGTGATATTGTATCCTGCCCCTTTACTGAATTTAGTCATAGTTTGAACAAATTTTCCACTGGCTTTTTTGAGCCTTTCCTTATATTCTATATCACCTGCAAGTAGTGACCATTTTACTTCTTTCTTTCCAGTTTTGATGTCTTCTGATTATCTTCTTGCATAATTGTTCTTCCTTGGATTTTCAATATTGTGTTCAGCAAAAGTGGCAAGGAAAGATCAGCAATGTTCCTAACTTAGGCGAACTTAGAGGAAATAGAAACAGCTAAAACTTTTCACTATCAGATGTGACATAATCTGTGTTGTCATATATGGCCTTTTTTATAAAATTTTTATTTATTTATTTGATATACAGAGAGAGATCACAAGTAGGCAGAGAGGCAGAGAGAGGAGGAAACAAGCTTCCTGCTGAGCAGAGAGCCTGATGCGGGGCTCGATCCCAGGACCCTGGGATAATGACCTGAGCTTAAGGGAGAGGCTTTAACGCACTGAGCCACCCAGGCACACCATATATGGCCTTTTCGGTGTTGAGATATGTTCCTGGTCTACACACACTATTGAGAATTTTGATTGCAAATGGTTATTAAAGTATGTCAAATGCGTCCCTGTATCTCAAGATGATCACATCATTTTATTCTTTATTTTCTTAATGTGCTGTATCACTTTGATCAATGTTCACCTGTAAAGCATGATTGCATTCCTGCAAGATCCCACTTGATCATAGTATATGATTTTCTCAGCATATTGGAGAACTTGAGTTGCTAGTATTTTGTTGAACATTATTGCATCTATGGTCATCAGGGATATTGGACTGTAAAACTCTTTTTTTGGGGGGGTCCTCATTTATTTTTGCATTAGTGTTATGTTGGCGTCAGCAAATGAGTTTAGAAGCTTTCTCTTCTAGTTTCTGGAAAAGTGGGCGAATGACTGCTCTGAATCCTTCCCTGAATGGTAAAATTTACCACAAAATGCATCTGATTCTGGTAGTTGGTTTCTTGGGAGGTTTAAAATTGCTGATATGATGAGTACTGGTGTTTTATATAAGTATTGAATCACTAAAGATGGAACTGTTTCCACATCTTGGTGGTGGGATGGATGAAGGGGAATGAGAGTCATGGGGGCCCAGCACTCAGAGTCTCCATCTGCCAGTGCGGCTGTGCCACTCCTCTCAGATGCTGGCAGAGGAGGAATGACGTGGTGGACACACGGCAGAGTGCTGGTGGTGGGGTGGCGTGAATGTGGGGTCCGAGGGGATGATGAGACTGATGTGTGGCCTTCCTGTCTCACACACAGTGTATCAGATCATCTACTTCCTGGCCAACAGCAACACCAGCACGTTCACCATAGTGGAGATGGGTGCCATGTTGAGGCAATTCACAACCACTTAGCTGGCCCCAGAGTCAGTGTACGTCTTCAGACTGATGACCAAGATGAGGCAGGACTGGGGAACTCCTAGAGGCCACTCTCATCACCACTGGAAAGTGAGGTAATGCCAGAGGCGCAGGTCCACTTTTCTGGTGACACTGGGAGTGTCACGCCCAGTTGGGAGCCACAAACTTGCTGGGTCCACTGCTTCCTGGGGCAGAGCTTGCAGGGTAGTGTGTCTACACTGCCCGATATTTACCAGATAGGCAGGGATGTCCCTGGAGAGGAGTCAGGGTGTCTCTGTGTCACCATGTTGGAGGGAGGCTCCCTGAAGCCAAGTGCTTTTTCTTTGATGTCCAATACAACATGACCAGCTGAGCCAGGGGTTCCAAAACACATTTTCTATCAAGCAATCCTAGGGAGATATGTCTTCATGGATGCTGCTTCTGTTCCAAGCACTGGTGAGGTGTTTTATTGTTCATTGTCTTGGTTTCTCCTCTCCAAATCCTGGGGCACAAAGTGCTGTGAGGCCCACTTCCATGGAAGGTGTGAGGCACAGAGAGATTCAGTAATTCGACAGGGACACAGCTGTTGAGGCAGTGATGTGAACACACTCCACAGACGCTGGGCTCCCTGTTCCAGATTGCTGTGGGTTCCCATATCAGTGAGCCCCTGATATGTCCTCCAGCCTCATTGTGGGATTTGGCTCAGTGGTTTCCCTTCCCAGGGCCACTTCAACTACTGTAGGCCCTTTTTCTGCCACCCGACGTTGGAGGGACCACAGGGGTTCCAGGTTAGGTCAATTTCAGGACAGGGCAGGGGCGATCTGGAATACAGAGCAGCCACTGAAACCCCACTCTTAGACTACCAGGAGCCTGGGTGTCTTTCAGGGCAGTGTGTTGCCTGGCAGCTTCTGTGCTACAAACAGCCCACAAGCATAGTTCCCTTAGAGTTCTGGCTTCCAAATGTGAGGCACAGGGACTGTATCCCTTTTCTCTGCACATCCAGAGAGCAGGCTGTGCTTTGGCCTTGCTGAGGTCACACAGTAACCCATGGGTAGTAGCTTGACTGGGACTATCCCAGGAGTTGTGTTGAGGGGAAAATATGGCTCATTAACATCCTGTGCTCTTGAATGGAGAGCCCCTTCCATGCCCCAGAGATATCTCCCTGGACTTTGGAGCAAAATCAAAACAATAAAATGAAAGGATTCAGGATATATTTGGACCCATTTACCTGCAGAGGTACTCTTGGTCTGTGGCTTGCTCATCAATGTCAGAGTAGGGCTTTTACTGGAGCACAGGTATGCTGACAACCAGGCCTACTGAAGGGTATTTTGAAATGTTGCTGCCCCGGGAGAAACACATTTGCTCACTACTCGAGTTGTTTTTGCTGCTGTGCTGAATCCTCCTCTGACCCACCTGCATACCATGAGAGGCTGAGTGATATGCAATGCCTGGAGTGTAGAATATGTTGGTTTCCCTGGGCACCTGGGTGGCTCAGTGGGTTGGGCCTCTGCCTTCAGCTCGGGTCATGATATCAGGGTCCTGGGATCGGGCCTCATGTTGGGCTCTCTGCTCAGTGGGGAGCCCGCTTCCCCTTCTCTCTCTGCCTGCCTCTCTGTCTACTTGTGATCTGTGTCTATCAAATAAATAAATAAATAATTTACTTTTAAGAATATATTGGCTTCCCTATACATCTGTGCCTAAGTGTTATTCGGCTGGTGGGGAGGGGGCTGGGAGCAGGTATTTGGGTCTGATGTGCCTTGCTTCAGAAGTGTCCTCTGAGGTTGAGCAGGAAGGCAGGGGCTGCAGTCCTATCTGGCACTTGAGTCCACATTGGTCACCATGGTGGTTGAGTTGAGGGGAGCACAGGGCCAGCAAGCCAGAGTCTGTGGCTCCTCAGCTGCCTGTTGACGGCCTGCAACCAGGGCCGGGGCACCGGAGCAGAGCCAGAGTCGCAAGGCCTAGGAAGATGCTCATATGAAAGGACTGGGGGCAGGGAGGGAGGTGGGCAGGCCCAGGCAGCACCATCAGACAGCCAGATCACAGGGGAGCTGAAGCCAATCTCTGTACTCTGTGACACATTGGAGGGTTGGCATGTCTCAGGGCAAAAAGCACACAGCGGGAATTTTGCCATCACCACAACCCTGAAGTATAAGGTGTGGTGTGGAGCACAGTCAGGCACCTGGGTACAGTGTGTGTGTCTCCTAATCCAGTCTCCTTTTGAATGCCTAGGTTAGCACTTGGGCGTTGGTTGGAGGGAATGCTGCCTCGTGGCTGGGGTGGGTGGTGGGGTTATAGACCAAAATATCCTGCTAAGTGCTAAGGCTCAGGCTCTGTGCAAGGGGATTCTTGGAAGCTCCACAGAAGAACCCTATCTGCATGTCCCTACAACTCTGCTCCCCCTGCACAAACCTTGGATGGGTGCAAAGAGGGAGAAAGGGTGAGAAGGAGTATATTTGCTCCTTCCACCCCTATGCAGGTTACCATCTTCCAAAGAGATCCATCAAGGACATATAACACAGAGGCTGAGTGGCCTGGTGGACACCAGGAGAGGATGTGCTATGCAACCGGGGGAGAAAGGGTAGACCTGCCTGACCATGGTGTATTCAAAGTGGGCACTGAACAGTTTTGTGGGCCTCGGGCAAGATGGTGGGTTGCAGCATTTCACCATCATCCAGGAAGCCTCCATGAACACTGTTGCAAATCCTTTACAACCCCTATGGTTTTCTCCTTGGGAAAAAACTCCAGAAGCAGAACCCTTATCTCAGAAGACATGAGTGTGTTCGTCTTGGAGATATGAAAACTCATGGACACGTCATGCCATAGGGACCAGGATGCAGGTCTTGTGGCCTCTCTGCCTCCATGCTGATGTCTCGCCTTCAATGCTTGGTGAAAATATATCTCATTAAGCGTGTGTCCACAGGCCTTTTATTCCTACTCTACCACTAAATGCCTATAACTTTACATGGTGATGTGTCTCATGGGGCCTTAGTGTCTGATCATGAAAATCCTCAAACTCAACTGGGTACAGATTTGCAGAACTCATGGAAAAGCTGCATTCAAGCCGAACAGAATTACTAAGGGGTGGGGGGACTGAGTGAGTTTAGGAAGATAAGATGAGTCTACCTTTGTGACTCTTGTTTGAAACATTGCTGGTTCTTTAATGTTTCTTCTTCCAGATTGAGGAAAAGTCCCCATGTATCTGGATCTGTATCCATGTATCTGTATTTCTGTATCTGAAAGTATCCATGATCTACAGAAATGTGATGAAATATTTCTGTGTGAGCAAATGGGAGCATTTAACTTTTCTCCCTCCCTGAGTCATCCATCATTCAGAAGATCTCAAGGAGAATTCTTTCTTCCAAGGTACTTAGGATTATTTCCATAGGATCAGCACAAGTGCCTTTTTCTTGTAACAGGACACTGCTGGAAACATTGGTTATTTTACCAAGGGATTGAGCTAAATGTCCAATTTGAGAGTAACGTGTATAGAGTCAGATAATGACCAGACAATTTTCAGGAATTAAGGGTGGCTTTGTGGAGCCCCTTGGCAATAGCAGCTTCACGCCTCAATGACACAGTGCCCAGGAGCCTTGCCAGATGAGTAGGGGAAGTTACTTGTTGGCAGGTATAGGGACCTCAGGATATTTGGGGGACCTCGAGAAGAGGAATCAACCCAAATCTACAGGAATTGCAGTCAAGTCTGATGGGAGCATCACGCTTGGCTTTGGTTTGGACACTACTGAAAGTTCACTCTACATATTCCTCATGAAAAGTTCCAGCTCAGCAGGGTTTCAAAATCTGTATGAAATGGTCCGTCACTATGCCTGCCAGGCTTAGTGAGAATAGATGCTAATAAACCAAGTGTGCTTGTGGCTGCCTTCTTGCATCTAAGAAACCATCTCAAATCCGTTGAACTGAAATCCATCAGCCACGTGTACTGGCACCCACTGCCACCACCACCAGGCATTTCTTTGCCTCACAATGGGTCCCGTGAAGCTCTGATTCTATTTAGTTTGCAATCAGGTTTGGAGGTTGGTAGTGTTTTCTTATTGGGAAAATTCTATCAGAACTATGCCCCAAATTGTCCCAGAATCCTCTAGAAGCTAGTTGCTGGAGGGCTGACCTTTGGATCAGTAGCATAGTCACTGGCTAGGAGTGAAACAACTTCAATCTCCAAGTTATAGGTTACATTCATATTGGGTGGTGATTAGTTGTTGGTTTTTTTCTTTCTTTCTTTCTTTCTTTCTTTTTTTTTTTTTTTTTTTTTGAGTTCTAAGGTCCATGAAATGCATGTCTTAGAAAGGAAAGACCGGAGGCTCATTTCAGCCAAATAGAGTTGTGAAAAGAGAAAGAAAGACTAACATAGAGTAGAAAAGACCTTGAGAAGGTAGAGTATGTGCACATATCCTATGGGAGTTCTGTGTAATTGAAGATACAGGGTAGATTAATGAGAACACATGTCAAAGGTGAAAAAAGATTCAAGGAGAAGTAAGGAACCCTAGGACGGTCATGCAAAATGCAGTTGAAATAGAGTTTCTGCAGATGTTCTGTTCGGGTTCTCAGAGCAGCAGGAACTTTACTTAGACCCTCGTCACTAGTTGCAAATGGTGATTGACCTATGGGCCATCTCCTGGCTTACATCCTCCTGCTTGGGACTGGCATAGATATCATGGAACTCCTGGTAGCCAATTTACCATGTGTGTATTATTTGAAGGTCTGCCAGCAGCAATGCTAATTCTTTCACAAATTTCGGTATCCTGTGGTTTTGGCCTCTTTGAGCTTGTACTCTCTGCTGGAAGGGAGGAACATGCTTTCAGTTTTGTATGACATTATGTCTTCCCGAGTATGGGTCCTGACATCTCAGCTAAATGCTCTCTGTTTTTACAGGTGGTGCTTCGAGCCTAAGGTGACTTGGCCTCCTTGGCAGCATCCAATGTGTCTGGCCTCTGTCTCTTTAGTGCAGATTCAAGAGCAGCACATACAGGAGTGTGACCCCTGTCGTCTCCATGGTGGATGGCATCACAGCAGTAAGTTGTCCTGGTTCTGAAACTTCTTCCTGGGTTGAGGTTCATGGCGTGACGTGGGTGCCTCTTTTGCTGGCTTCTGTCTTTCTTCCAGAGGGAAAGATACCCTTTTCTTTTTGATTAAATGGGAGATGTACACTTAACTAGAATATCTAGAGTTTGTTGCTTGGGGAAAATTACTTAGTGGCACATATGGAGAAGGTTCTGAAAGTCCCTGCTCCAAACAAAACATCTGAACTACAGTTTGCTTCTGTTAGCAGAATCCTGAGTTATTGCAGGGCTGTCTTATAAATAGACATTCTCTCCAAAATAGTGTTTGTTGTCAACACATTCTTTTTAGGGCCAGTAAACTGAGTAAAGAATATCGGAAAACTTTACAAATAGATCTCTGAGTGGACATGCTTTTTTTTTTTTTTTTCTTTACAGGGGGAGGAACGAGATAGAGAGAAACACTGGGCAGGGTCCACACGCTTTGCAGAGCATGACACAGGGCTCAATCTCACAACCCTGGGATCATCATCTCAGCCAAAATCAAGAGGATCAGTAAGAAGGTCACTCACATAGATTAGAGAGGACATGAGGAGTTAGAGTTTTGCACAGCTTCTGTAGGAATTCCATATCACTGAAGACTCAGGGTAGGTGAATGAGAACATATTCCTAATATGAAGAGTCTAGGAGAAGTAAGTATTGCTAAGATGGTCATGTGAAATGCAGTAGTAATAGGGTTTCTGCAAGTTTTCTGTTTGGTTCTGGGAGCAGCAGGAAGTTTATTTAGTCCCTTGTCAATAGTTGGTGATTGACGTCTGGGTCACCTCTTGTCCTACATGCTCCTCCTGTAGTCTGGCATTGACATCATGGAACTTCTGGTAGCCAAGTTTGGAAGGGGAGGTATGGAGGGAGAGAGAGACCTTAATGCATTCTCCACCTGTGGTGCAGAGCATGATACATGTCAGGGGCTCAATCTGACAATCCGGATATCAGGACTTGAGCAAAAATCAAGTGTATGTCCCTTAAATAAAATTACCATACAGGCGTTCCTGGATGTGCTTTGTGTTTATGGAAGGGAGCATACATATCCCCTCCTGTTCTAAATCTTCTAAATCGGGGACTGTTTCCTTATTGGCAGTGATGTTACACCTTCTCAGGCCAAGAGATAAGGAGCTATTCTTAGTAGTGGAGAAAAGAAGTTGGCTACCAAATTCTCATAGAAGGGGAGGAAGCCTTCACTGCCTGAATCTGAACAGTACAGTTTAATTCCTGTCCTGATACACACAGTCCTTCAAAAATAGCACCATTGTAAAAGATGAAATTAATTTGCAAGTCCCTGGATGGCACAGTTGGTTAAGCATCTGCCTTTGGATGAAGTCAGGATCACTGGATCCTGGAGGATCAGGGCCTGTATTGGGCACCCTTCTCAATGTGAAGCCTGTTTTCTCTCCCTCTTCTCTGCTTCCCAACTCGGACTGTTCTTGCTCCCTCTCTAGCTCTCTCACTCTTAAATAAGTAATGAAAATAGAAATATTTCTAAGCATGCAATTAATTTATAAATCCGTTCCAAATTATGAGGACCATATTAGTAGAATTAAGGACACATGAGAGGTAGATCACAAACCATGTGTTTGTTGAGTCTTGTTGCCATTCATCCTTGCAATCTACATACATTGATAGATTAATATTTTTGTGAACATACATCAATCACCTTTTGATCTAAGATTCTAAGTTAACCCTTCAATTGATGTTCTCATGGATCCCAGGCAGTGTATATATGTGTCAAATTTAATATCCAAGAGACAGTACCAGTGTCAGTTGTGAGACCTATAAAAGAAAAGGTCCCCCGTTCTTAATTGGCACAGTGTGCATGGTTGTGAGACCCCTACGTTTCAGTGATACTGGCCTTTATGCAAGCACTGATGGATGGGAGCAGATGTGCTTTATTTCTAACTATGGGTTACTGAAATATTGCATTCAGCATCCCTCAGAATGTGACACAGTTGTATGTGTTTGTAGTGGAAAATTGTCAGAGTCTAGGTTTGTATCTCATTTTCACCCTAAGAAATTCCTTTGGAGGTATTTGCCCAGTGATTTTCTGATGTGAGTGTCCGGGTAAGAATTTCCCCCCATTGCATTGGGATCAGTGTTTTCTCGGTGTGAGGGTGTCGCTGTTGGCTAAGGAAGAAGGGACACCTGAGAACATTCCTTTCCTCATCACTGCAGGAGGATTTTCTTCTGTGTGTATCCTCCCAGGTCCTTCACGTGTTGGCTCCAAGAGGAATGGGATTCCCACATGGATTTCACCAGCATTCAGCAGCAGCAATGATGCAGGGTGTCCCAGGAGGTCCCTGCACCTTTGCTCCTTAATGAGGGTTGACCTTCTCTCTGAGATGGTAGCAGGAGCTCAGGCCTGAGCCCCAGTTGAAGCTTCTTCCATCACGGCACAGTGCTAGTGGCTCTCCCTGTGTGAATTCTCTGGTGTTGGGAAAGTGACCACATCTGGCAGAAGGCTCTGCCACAGTGATCAGAGACACACGGTTTGTACATTCTGATTTTTGTGTTGGTGAGAAAGGTGGGCACTCTGGGTACAGACAGGACCCCAGTAATGACAGACACAGGTTTCCCTGCTCTGAGTAGTCAGGTGTCTCCAAATGTGAGAGCTGTATCAAACAGCTCTTCCACGTTGACCATATTTGTCGGGGTTCCCACTGCTGTGGCTCCTCCGATGCTGGCTAAGAGTATGGCTGTACTAAATGCTTTCCCTTGAAGATGGATTCAACCAGTTTCTGTCCAGGATGAATGAGTTATGATGTCATTTGAACTGGGGACACATGGCTGAAGGTTTTTCCATATTGTCTGTAAATACAAGGTTTCTCTTCCCAAGACATAACACACATGGAATGAGGTGCGGTACGTGAGAAATCTCCCTCCTGTATCCCAGCATTGGCTGGGTTCCTGTGCAGGGTGAACCCCCTGATAATGGCCAAAACAGGAGGGGCTGTGGAAGGACTGCTCACTCATATTCCTCCCTTCCTGACTCAACATACGAATTCCAGCCCCTATCTTCAGGAATTGTCTCTGCATCAACCTCTGCATGCCACTTGTAGTCTGGTTCCATGTTACTTTCAGAATTCAGATATATCTTTCTACATGGTAGTCTCACATCCATGTCAACTGCTGATTAAATTTTAGATGTTTCAGTTTCAAACTATATCAGTGCATCGTGTTCAAGACAGTGACTTTTACAGTGACTTTTTTGACACTGAGGCGATGTTTTGACCTGAGGTGCATTTCATCCCAGAAATAAAACTATTCCGATTTCTGTGCTATACTGGGTTCATGATGGGAGGCCGACTCTATCTATGATGGGGTTGGGAGTAGTCAGGCAAAAGGGAGGTTTTGCAAGAACGTTGCAGTAGGGCAGAGGACACACATGATACAGGAGGCTTTGCTATTGTCAAATGAATGTAATTTTTCCTTTTAGGAAGGCATTAATAGAAAGATAGTTGGGAGCTTCCTAGAGGAATGTTACTTTCCTCCTCTCACAAGTCCTTCTCAAGGGGCTGCAGGTTTGAACAGAAATTCCGTTTTATTGACATTTCCTTCTGCCTCAGTGTGATGAAAGGGACCGGGATGTTAGGGCTTCAGGAAATGGAGTTACGGGTCTCTGGATGGTAGCTAACCTCTTGTTAAGAAAGCCTCTTCCTTGAGAATCACGAGGACTTGTATAAACTGAGGGAGACTCTGGTCTTGCAGGGTTTTGGTCTCTATTTGTGGCGAATCTGTTTTTTCCTTTCCTTATTTTAGGGCAGTGAGAGCACCTGCGGAATGTCAATCATATCACATGTTGGGGGTGGGGGCTTTGTTGTGTGTCATCTCCTGCTTGTTGCTCAGCTGGCTTTCTCCTCCCTCCTCGTGTGCCCCTGAACAGTTTAGACCCTTCTGTCATTAAGGTTGTTGAAGGAGGATGGTCTCATCTTCTGTAACTTCTTCCTGCTGAATAGGGGCATAGAGCTGTCCCTACCTGTGGGTCATTCCTGGTCAGTTGGGGGGTCTTGCTGTGTCAGAGTTGTGAAATGAAGAAGCAGCTGCATGCATGGGAGGTTTTGATTGGATCCTGTTGAGTGGAAAGGACCATCTGTCCTCTGGAAGTTACTGCAGTGAAGGGTTCCTGGAACCACCTGCAGAGATGTCCGGGATGGATGGGGAACAACACAACAGGGTTAGAAGAAGAAAAAGAATGAAAATCCGCATGAAGAGTCCTTTGATAGTGGGTGAGAACCCTCCTCCAGGCCAAGAGTTGAGCCAGTAAAGAGAGGGATCCTTGGAAGTGCAGATTGAGCAGTTGTATCTGTTAGGAACCCAGAAATCTCTTTGTGGTAGTGGGTAATGTACCAATATCATTTTGTCTTTAGATTAGCACAAGCTCCACCTCATGCAGAAGCTACAACATCTAAAGTCTTTGTGTTTTGTAGAACTGCTTCATGCATTGGGATCATTCCCTTATTTCATTGAGAAATACTATTGGAGCTGACATGTAGGGCCTTGACTGTGTACTCTGTAAGGACTTCCCTATGCCACACAACATCCTCCAGTCCCAAAGAGGGGCAAAGATGGATACTAGGTAACCATGCAATGAAACAGAGCACACATGCACCATTGCTTGAAATGGGGGAGGTTGGATGGGTCGATGATGGTTTTCATAATAAGCCCATGCATCTGGGCCCAGTGGCCTCTGGAGCTTGGGGAATCCATGGGCACAGGTTAGAGCTTCAAGGCCATTTGTCTCAGCTAGGGGCGCTTATCTAATCCTGAGTCTCCTTGAACTGAAGTCAGGCTTTCAAGGGCTCCTGGGGTTTGGAGGGCCATTCTTGGGAGGTACAATCATTTCAGGCCCATGTTGGGTTGGCAGGTTACAGCTTGGAAAGAAGAGCCTTTTCTGTCAATTGCTTCATGGGCATAGAGGACAAAGAAGGTCTGTTGGAGTCAGGATAAATACTTGTAAGATTTTTGCCAATTACAATCAACTGGTGGGCAGTAAGATCTCTGATTTGGGGGCAGACATGTTTGCTGACAGGCTTTGGCCTCAGCAGTCTGAGTTCAATTGATGACAGCATATCTGGTTTTTCGTAGCCCCTTTCCATGAAACTGTTGCCATTACTAAAGCACCTGTCCTCTGCATTTTTGTGGGGCATCTTAAGTCTGGTCAACTTAAGAACCTTTCAAAAGTTAGGAGCCATAGGTTTAGAGTGGTCAGATCCAGGCCTAAGCGTGGCTGGGTTTAAAGTTGGGCTGGTTTCCAGCATTAGTTCAGGCATATCTCAAACGTAAGCTGGTACTTGATGAATCAGCCTCCTGTCATCGTTTGGTGGCCTTTATTCTCTGTGATGCTCTGGAGTTGATGTCAAGTCCTTAAAGTCAGGGGCCATCCCTGTATGAATCAGGAGGTTAATTTTCTCAGGAGGGCAGTTGGATGCTTAGCTAAAGCCTTTGTTTGCCATTGTACTGGATCAGTAGTACTGGGAGGGAAGAAACCATTCCAGGAAGCCCTTTTTATTTTGGGGTCTCGCCTGAATATCCTTGTTAGTAGTAGTCTCCAGTGAGTGGGAGAAAACTTCTCTGGCAGATAAGGGACTTACCTAGTGCACCCTCCACTCCAGATACAGGGACAGCTGGGTCCTTCATTGTCTCCATATGTTCCCAGAGAACCCTATGGAGTGGTGTATGTTCTCTGGCTTTGAATGAATGAGTTCCTAATCCCAGCCCCATCCAATTGGTCAAAGTGATAGTTGAGTTATACAGTCATGGCGGAATCAACCACATGTTCCAGTTGTTGAATTAGACCTGAGCCTATGGGGTACTGGTATTCCCACAGAATAAGAAGCAAGGGGATTGCCTGATCATGAGCTAATGTGGAAATGTTTCTGAAGATGATCTCAAGTTGTCTTGCTTAGGTAAGCAACACATATGGAAAGGCCACCCGAGTTAGATTTGAACATCCACAAAGGTGGGTTTTTGAAGTCTATGTTTCAAAAGAATGCTCCTTTCCAGAGACAGCCACCTCAGGGCTCATGTCCTTGAAAGCAAGTCCTGCTTTAACCCACGAGGTACAATTATTGACTTAAACTTAGCAATCCTAGTGAACAATCATGGTGATTACTTAGACTCTGCATCACTGGGACTTTTTTGAGGAATCTCTGATCATTGTCTCTCCAGGCCAGCAGCCAAGAGAAGGGCTTGCCATCAATTATGCATGCAATACCTGTGGATTTGGGCACATTCCTCTTCATGAGGTGTCTGATATATCCAAGGTTCCTACACCTGCCAGAGAGTGACATTCTTTAAGCTCCTGGTGAGGCAATGGGGAAGTCTGTAAGCAAGTGGTCAGGCAAATATTCCCAAGGGGTTTGATGGCTGTAAGTTTTCCGAAAGTCGGCCTTAGTTCCTTAAAGCCCTTTGGTTCCATCTAAGTCTCTGTCTAGCTCTCTCCATAGGACAGCCCCGTCCAAGGCTTGGTCAAATCACCCATGTTTCCAATGATTCCCTGTTACAAGGAGAAGAGATTCTTCTTGAATATGGGGAGATAGATTAGGGTTGCTGTGGGAGAAGAAATGGTTCCTGAGACTTTTGTACTTGGAGGCCTCAGGTAGAGCAATACGTGCAATGCTTCAACGTGCTTCCTAAGGAATGTTGTCTATTGCTGCTATGAACATTGGGGTACAGATGGTTGTTCTTTTCACTACATCTGTATCTTTTGGGTAAATACCTTGTACTGCAATTGTAGGGTCATAGGGAAGCTCTATTTTTAATTTCTTAAGGAATATCCACATTGTTCTCCAAATTGGCTGCACCATCTTGCATTCCTACCAAAGGAATGTTGGATCCCATTTCTGTACACCCTAGGTGTCTAGCATTGCCAACCTTGAAGCTCATGTTTTCCCCAAGGTGCAGCATGGTGCTTGGGGTCCCAGTTCCTCTGCTGCGGTGTCTGGCTGATCCAGAGGTGGAGCTCAGTGTAGGGACAGCCTCTCCTCCCTAGACCTGTTGCTGCTGCAGAACACACAGACTGAGTGTTGAGCACAGCATTGGTCATGGTCCTGTGTGTGGAAGTGACAGGGTGTTTCAGGGGCGGCACCCTGGGGGAATACAGCTGGGGTGGCTGCAGCATCTCAAGTCAATTCCATGGTGGTCAAGGGGCCCTAGAAGTCACGCTTCTTCTTGAATCTGTCATGCTCTGCATGGTTGATAGGGACTGGAGGGGTCAGTGAGAGGAGGAGCAGTCCCTGCAGCAGATATGGGAAATGACGGGAAGACTGCTGTCCCACTCAGTCCCAAGGAGGTCCAGTCTCACCAGACAATGGACTGTTGTAGGCCTACATAATTGCTTCCTGCTCCAAGTGTCAGACATCAGCAGGGCTTGTGCAGCCAACTGTGGGTGTGGTGGCCAACTCAGAAGGTCCTCTTGTCTCATCCTCAGGGATCCATTGCCGTCTTCTGGAGGGCTGCAAAGAAGTGTTCTCTTTGTTTGGTCTGTGGAGGTCAGGTGCAAGAAAGCCATTCCTGCAGGTGTGTTTCCTTTTTCTTTCACACTGAGTCTCCCTCAGGCCCAAATTGAAGTCACAAGAGGGGCTCCAGGTCCCTCCTGGCTCCCTTTGTCTGAGCACCTCTGGAGACTCTGGTACCTTGGGGTCCTGGGCATGCTCATCTGTAGTGCAGCTGTGGAGACAGATGGTTGAGTGGTATGAGATAGCGAGTGGCATGTGCCTGGGGCAAGTCTTACAGAGGCCTGTGGGCCTTTGTGGGACGTGTCTTCTGAGTTGTTGAGGTGGAGGTTTCCCTGAAGGACCCATGTGTGACATGAAGAAAGGGAAGTTTCCCATGGGCCCCCTGGGGCTGAATGAAGGCTACACTCCCAGGGTCACTCAGGCCCCTTCCCTGACCATCTTCCTCCATTACTGGCAGGTCCTCCTCCTGCCAGGCTGTCACTTCTCCAGCCTCTCTGAGAGCCTTCAGCTTGCCCTCTCCATGGGGGGAGCCTTTATCCACACGAGTGTTGCAGGTGGCATGACAGTGAAGGCATGCTCCCGACTCCCATGGGAAGTGAGTTTGCATGGGCCCCACACTGTGGGCAGGTGGTGGACAAGGTGGAAGCAGACAGTGTGGCCTTTCCCTGATGGGTCTTCCCTGTGGATTTATAGATTGAGGTGAGTCTAGAATATCAAACTCACATAGTGAAATGGTGCCATGAGGACACCGGCTACCTCCCCTGAGGTGTTTTGGAGGCTTGGGGGACCGGAGGTGTAGGTCAGGTACTACAGGATTGTCCAGCATATATGACTCAGCCAGAGATCGTTGCCTACTCCTGGGAGGGGAGAGTTGTCCGACTCCTATGAGCCTGGGGCCTGTCTTTTTTGCTAATTTCTCAGATGTCTGAAGTGGGAGATGGGGCCACCCCATCTCTGTCTCTTCTCGACTAGTGTTGTTTCAGAGCAAGTAGTCTGCTGAGTTTTGCAGGGTAGGAGAGCAAGGCTTGGGTCGTGCAGAGTGAGGGGTCATTGGGGTATGGGGCTCTTTTCCAGAGGAGCACAGTGCATGGGCTGCCTGTGGTCCAGTACCTCCAGGCAGTCAGTGCCCTCCGTCCAAAAGCAGCAGCTCCTGGACAACAGTGCCCAACCACCACAGGGAGTTGTATGGATCAGGTGGAGTTTCCCCGTGGGATGTTCTCAGGCTTCCTACTGCCTGCAGGGACTGTGAACTTCCTTTAATCCCCTCTTTATTGCCAGAGGCCAGGACAACACCCCAGATTTTGTGTTGTTTCCCAAGGTGCCCACAACAAAGTCAGGGCAATGAGGTAGAACATGTGTCCATGTTTGCCGGCCTCTCTTTCTGCCCAACTCACCCCGTTCCAAGTCCTTCTCTTCTTTTACTTCCCTTGTAGATTCTGTCAAGTCTACAGAATGGAAGCTTCTTGAGATCTGAAAGCATGAGCAGAATAGGGCATGATCACAGATTCCCTGGCAGCAGAGAACCAAGTGGGGACATCCAGGCCCAGCCTCCCTACCTGAGGCCCCTCCAGCAGGGCGACCTGTGCCCTGCAAAATCCCAGCAGTACTCACTGCTCTTTTGTCCAGTGCTGCTTTCTAGACTCAGCTGTGAGGGGTCAGTGTGATGTTAGGAACGGGGTGAGGAGGGCTGCCCATGGATATCATGCAGCAGTTCAAATGCAAAGCCTGAATGCTTGCAGAGATTAGGGCCTCCAGGGTGGGCATCGTCAAAGCAGGGAGGAGGTGCTAATGGACAGATGAGACAGGAAACCCACGAGAGGGAGGTGGAAATGAATTATAGGCACAGTGTGGCTCCTTCCCTCAGAATCGTCGTCTTCCATGGAATCCTCCTCCGGGTCAGAGAGCAGCGAGGATGCTGGGGTGGCTTTGAGAGAGGATAAAGGGGCGTTAGTGGAGCTGACGGTTTATGGCCTGCTGCTCTGGGTATGATAGCTCTGCTCTCAGATGGGTGGGGCCCCAGCTCTGAGTCCTCCCTGGCCTTGGTCGCTTGATCTCCGCACGGTGCAGGTGGGACAGCAAGTGTGTGAAGCAGGCCCAGAAGCCCCTTAACACAGGCTTGGAGGACCCTGGCCCATGACTGTGTCTCCACGGCAGCTTCATGGCGGCGTCCTTCTTTGGGAACACATACACAGGTAAGACTCTGCTGGGATGTGAAGGCTGGCAGAAGCTAAGGATCATGGGAGCCTGTGTAGTGAACCCAGGGGAAGTTTTCTTTACCTTCTCTGTCAAGGAGTCCCCTTAAGTGTACAGCAACTTGGACAGAACCAGGAAGGTTTGTTAATAGACGTTATGAGGGAGAGAGTTTACTTGTCTTCCACATCCTGGCTCTCAATAGAATGTAGTGTCCTGGTTTTCTTGCACAGGATAGGGTGGTTGGGTCTGCAAAGTCAGGACCAGGACCAGGCCTGGGCCCATGCCAAGAAAGACCCAGAATGTATTGTGCACCATTCCTGAGAGGCCATGAGTAAAGAGACCAAGCTTTGACATGTGGCAGCAGAAAAGGGACGCAAGAGCAGGTTTGATGGGAAAGTTCCTTAAAATAGCTGCCCAAGGAGTTGAGTGGTGATGACAAACACAGCCTACACTAAAGGCCTGTGGTCACAATATCTAATCTTTTCATTCAGAAACTATGAAATGAGCAAATCATGCCTGTGGCCAATGCATCCCTTCCTTGGCAGATTTTTATCCACCTTCTTCTTTCTCCAGAGCACCAGGGGCAACACCCTGTTCCCAGGAGCCCTGTCCCACTGTTCCCTTCCTCTGTGCTGTTCCCTACCTAAAGAGAATTCGTCCTCACTGCTGCAGTTGTCATTGCTGTCTATACCCAAATCTGTAAGAACTGAAACAGGAGCAATGCTGTTATGAGAGAGACTGCCTCACCCATTCATCCCAGTTCTATTCCGATGTCTATGAGCCGTGCAGCATTTGTCTGAGCCTTTTGCTCTGCTGTCAAATGTCCATGGGGCTGGTGGAGCCAGAGGCCTTCGAGGAGACAGGGATTGGAGTTTCATCCCTTCTAATGAGACCAGGATGATGCAGCAGTCACCTCAGTGTCAGTTCTACATGCCCATGACTGCTGTCCTCTCCCAATGCAACCATCTAAAACTCTAGTCATTATGGGACTATTGACATGTGGCTAGTGGGAGTGAGCAACTAGACGTTTTCTTTCCTGGATGCTTTCCCTATAGTTCATTGAGATAATAAATGACTTTGTAAAACGGATTGTAGACCGACTCTTTCCTGGTTAGCTCAGTATTAAAAACCAACCAGGAACAAGAGACAAGCCCTGCTCTCCAGCATACTTCGCCAGCCTTAGCGGCTGGCCTGACAGGACCGTTGATACGTAAGACGTTCTCAGCCTCACGCACACCCACCAGGCAATGTTGGAGGCTGTTGGACCCTAAGAGATTAAGGTGAACCCCCCGTTCCTAGAATAAATGGGGAACAGATTCAGTACAGCAGAGACCAAAAGCACAATGTGGTGTTCTCAAAACAGAGAAACTGCTAGAATAGATATGGAACCACAAATTACACAAGTAGTCAAAACGTTTCTGAATATGAAGAAGTAGGTGGTGGGTCCCTAGAAGCTGACTTTCAAATAAATTGGATCACTCCCCTGAGCTAACAGGATGGTACTGGCCTGCAAATAAGCAGGGGCACATGGGAGTGAAATAGAAATGCCTAAAGAAATGTACTCTCGTTGGCATCACAATGCTTGTCAAGAGGACCACCTAGAAAAAGCATCCTCTTCTAAAACAGCAAACAGAATGAAAAGGCAGCCCACAGATTGGAGACCCTTAAGAAAAGAAGCTCAATATAAGTCATCGTTAGCGCAATGCCAATCCAAAGGACGTTGAGCTGTGGCATTGTCTGTTAGGATAGTGAGGACCCAAACCAGGAATTCAAGCCCAAAACCCATGTTGGAAGGATGCAGAAAATTTGAGACTTTGTTGTAACTAGTGGAATGCAGAATGGTGCAGCAACCCGGGAAGGGCCTGCAGAGTGTCGTCAGAGAGCAGCAAAAGTTACTCCCGTGGATCCTGCACAAGCGAGTAAGGAAAAGAGATGTCAGAAAATCAGGTTCTTTTCAAACACGTGTTTCTCACCAAGAGAAAGTCTTGTTTGCTGCCAAGAAACCCTGAAACACTGACTTGACTGTTTCCATTCCCAGGCATGGAATTCCATTGACTTGTCTCTTGGCCCAAAACTTCTGAATAAAACAAGTCCCTCTTGCATGGACATCTAGATGGCTATTGAAATGTGTGGTGATTGTCCTGTCACACCTGTTGCGGTTTGAGGTTCACTTTTACCACTTTGCAATGCACAGAGCACCCCTTGTTCCTGCATGGAGGGTGCCCAAGTTCCCACAGTGATGCTCAGTCCCTGAAGACGACCTCATTTCTCCTTTGATAGGACACCTTTTGGGCCTACCTCAGAAAGCCCCACCTAGGACCAGAGGTGGGTGTGTGATTTCCCATGGGAGAAGGCCAGTTTAATTCTTAGACACAGTATCTGCAAGGAAATGGTAGATCTCCACGGAGAAACACGGAGTAAATTGGCCCCATCTATTCCTGGCCACTGCTCCTTTGTCAGGGTCTTCCCTGAATGGGCTGTTGCATGAGCCTGCCCCAGAAGCCGCCTGCAGAAGGACAGAGTCTGTCCCAGTAATCAGTGCTTCCAGTGAGTTTGGGAAGATGCATCATGGGGCCTCTGATGCAGAGACGTGTGTGTGAGTGAAGTGGGAAGAGAGAGGTACTGTGACCATTCATGCCCGTGATGTACCATGACATCAGAGACCCATGGACAATGACTCAGTAAAAGGGATTGGAAAAGACACATTTGTGTCTTTGGGCACAGTTTCCCCCTTCTTAACTTTTCCTAGTTAGCGATGGGATCTGTTTTCTAGGGGAATTGTTGTGTATTTGCAAGGAAAGAACACCTATTTAAGGGGGGCCTGGGTGGCTCAGTGGGTTGAGCCTCTGCTTTCGGCTCAGGCCATGGTCCCAATGTCCTGGGATTGAGCCTCGCATCGGGCTCTCTGCTCAGCAGGGAGCCTGCTTCTCTTCCTCTATCTCTGCCTTCCTCTATGCCAATTCGTGATCTCTGTCTATCAAATAAATAGATAAAATATTAAAAGAAAAAGAACACCTATTTAAATTGTGGTTGTTGAAGAGTTTTCATGTCTTGGACGTTCATGACATGATGGTGATGGAAAACTTCCCTGAGAAAGTAGACACCATTAATCACCATGTGGAAGGGAACAGACACGTATGAGAATATACAATTCACCCAACTGACACAAACACAAACCCTGAGGATCACAGGACATGGGTTCCCTTGTAAACACACCTCCTACCCACCACCCAATCCTACAGCACTTAATACCAGCATGGTAGCTTCCGGGGGCAGGTTCATGAGGCCTCAGGTCACGATCCGGAACATGACCTTTAGTTTCCCTATTGCAGGATCTGGATTCTGGGTGGCTCTCAAGATGGAGCCTGCAATGAAGCCCCACCTTGCCCTTTGTCCAGGTTGCTCCAAACCAATGAGTAACTCTAGAATACAGCATACTTACCACTCTCCCTTCCCACCAGGGCCACCTGCGATTTCAGAAAAGAAAATATTATGGACATCAAATCATCCCTTGTCCTGTGTGCCCACCTCTTTTTTTCTCTTGGTGATGGGCAGGGCCATGGGCAGTGGTATGGAATGTACCTAGAGGTTGCATGTCCTAGGTCCATTGGACAAAACAGCTGCCAAGGCAGTGTAAGTAGTATCCATAAAAAAGCTCACTACCCTGTGGACTGTAACAGAACATGCTGTTTCCTGCAGGGTGATTGGAATCAGGTATCCATGGGTAACAGACTCTCCCTCAATAATCTCCCCACCAAGGACATTGTACGTTCTTCGGTGTTTGGATCTTATTTCGAGTATAAGAGAATCAAAGATGCAGTACCTCACATGAAGAAAGGCTAATTTACCACCTTGGTGAAAAATGGGCTTCTCGCAACCCATGGAATGGAAGAAGATATTTGCAAATGACAGTACAGACAAAAGGCTGATATCCAGGATCTATAAAGAACTCCTCAAACTCAACACATACAAAACAGACAATAATATCAAAAAAATGGGCAGAAGATATGAACAGACACTTCTCCAATCAAGACATACAAATGGCTAGCAGACATATGAAAAAATGTTCATCATCACTAGCCATCAGGGAGATTCAAATTAAAACCGCATTGAGATATCACCTTACAACAGTTACAATGGCCAAAATTAGCAAGACAGGTAACAACATGTGTTGGAGAGGATGTGGAGAATGGGAACCCTCTTCCACTGTTGGTGGGAATGCAAGTTGGTACAGACTCTTTGAAGAACAGTGTGGAGATTGCTCAAGAAATTAAAAAATAGAACTTACCTGTGACCCTGCAATTGACTCCTGGGTAACACCAAAAATACAGATGTAGTAAATGTAGGGCCATATGTACCCCAATGTTTATAGCAGCAATGGCCATGGTCGCCAGACTGTGGAAGGAACCAAGATACCCTTCAACAGACGAGTGGATAAGGACGATGTGGTCCATATACACTATGGAGTATTATGCGTCCATCAGAAAGGACGAATACCCAACTTTTGTAGCAACATTGACGGGACTGGAAGAGATTATGCTGAGTGAAATAAGTCAAGCAGAGAGAGTCAATTATCATATGGTTTCACTTATTTGTGGAGCATAACAAATAGCATTGAGGACATGGGGAGATAGAGAGAAGTTAGTTGAGGTAAATTGGAAGGGGAGGTGAACGATGAGAGACTATGGACTCTGAAAAACAATCTGAGGGTGTTGAAGAGGCGGGAGGTGGGAGGTCGGGGTATCAGGTGGTGAGTATTATAGAGGGCACAGATTGCATGGAGCACTGGGTGTGGTGCAAAAATAATGAATACTGTTATGCTGAAAATAAATAAAAAATAAATTTAAAAAAATGGAGTCTCTCCTTCTGTGCTGTCCACATCAAGTCCATTGCACAGGCTAGCCAGGGCATCTAGGTAGATACACACAGATAGTGTCTGGACATCCACTGGGCTCAGGGAGCTTCACTTGGTGTGCACTTGTGGACATGTGTGTGGAGGTGGGGAGTTAATCAGTATGGACTAAGCTGCAGTTGGCCATTCCTGGATAGAGGAAGAAAGGTCCTGGAGAGGAGCAGGGATGTGAATAGAAACTATGCATCCTATTGGAGCTACAGGGCATGGAGTAGCTGTGAAATAAGTCCATCTCAAAAGCACACCTACTGCCTGCACCCAAACCTGCATCACCTAAAGGCAGCAGAGTAGTTTCTGGGGGACAGGGCCATGAGGCCACGATTCGTTCCCCAGAAAGTACTCTTCTGTTACTATGACCCTTAACCTCAATCCTGCAGGACATGGAATCAGGGTGGTTTCATCATGGAGCCTGTGAGGAAGCCCCACCTTTACCCTTTTCCAGGTCGTTGCAAACAAATGAATGACTCTAGAGTACAGAATACTTACCACCCTCCCCTTCCAGCTTGGACACCTGTGATTTCAGGAAGGAAAACAGTATGATCATCAAATCATGCTTTTTCCTGTTTGCATGACTCTTTTGTTCCCTGGGGGATGGGAGATTTGAGGTTTGAGGTTATCATTCACCACTTTGCCATGCACAGAGGACCCCTCATCCCTGGGAAAGATGAGAAAGTGTGGTAGAGGCTTGTGATCCCCAAAGTATGAAGAAAGCAGAATGAGTCATGCACAAATGGGCCCAGTCTTCCTACAGGTTCCAGGTTCTGGGTCCCATTGGACAAAATAGGTGTCAAGGAGGAATAGCTGCTACCCGTAAAAAAGCTCACTGCCCTACAGATGGTAGATGATCCTACTGTAATTGTCTCACCCCCCTGCAATGTCTTTGGGATTAGGTAACATTTGTTAACAGATTCTTACTCAGACTTCTCCCTACCCTGTAAATTGTGCATGCTGAGATTTTTGTATGTGACCTTGATTTAAAAAGCCAGAAGAATTTTGTGTCTCCCAAAAAGAAAGGCTGACGTACCACTCTGATAAAAAATGGGGTAGCTTCCTCTGTCATTCCTGTGGAATGTTCACACACCTGTCTATCCAGCGAAGCAAGGGAGAGATACACAGAATGTTCAGTCCACTGGTGGGGCTCGGCAGAAAGAGCTCATGGAGTTTACCTTGGGGACTGCATACATGGGAGTGTATGGAGACGTTGGATTACATGGGTATGGACTGAGCAAGTTGCTGCTGCATCAAGAATGGTTAGTGCAAGGAGCCGGGATGGAGAAAGAAACATTGACTCTGAACTTTAGATACAGGGAATTAAATCAGGGTGATCTCTTCAATCGAAAGAGGATAAACACTAATGTGCATGCTCTGTTGTATTGACAGGCAAGTTCCTCCAACCAGCAACTGTGTCGTGGTCATTGTCAAGAACGTTTCTTTGCCAGGATCAACCTGTGAGGCTCCTCCTTATCTCTCACCTCTTCTAGGAGATTGTATTTCTTCAGAAAAACACTGTGTGGCAGGGTTGCATTCAATGGAAGTGCAAGTACCCTAGAGGTTTCTATTTGTTCCTGAGATATGCATGGTCAGGAAAACCAAAGACACAAGATTTTTATGTCCTGACATCTGTGCATTCCAAAAGAGTCCCCATCCTCAAAGTGCTTATTCTTCCCAGTCTTCCTTTCCTGTGGTATGTGGGTGTGTCATTTGAGTCTGCAGGAACCAGTGTCCCAGGAGCCTTCCACCAAACCTGTCTTCAATCAGGAACCAGCAAATTCATGAGATAGCAGAGGACAGGCAAGAAAAGGGTACTTGCTAACCTGGCCATGTAGCAGATTGTCAGGAAATTTGATCAGGTGCCAAGCTAATGATGAGGCTTTCCTCACAGTTGCCATTTGCCAGTGAGGTTTCTCTCTGTGCATTCAAGATGTGAGCATTTTTGTAAGGCTGGTGGTTATGTTTTGGTAGACTAAAGAAGGTTCTGATTCTTTTGTGTTTTGACCCTGTCTAAGAAATGTCCCCAGGTAGTACAGATGTAGGCCCCTTCCTTTCTCCCCATCCCTGTTTGAGGAAAGGGAATCCTAAGCAACACTCCAGGTGTATCTCTGGTCAGCGAGGAATGTGGTGTCCTAGGTGGGTGTGTGCAGTGGGATGAAGGAGGTTTGGCTTTGAAACCTTGACCCATGTTCTGAACTCCATTAAGTGGGAGATGTCTTCTGATGAAACACATGCACTCATCACACCCACAGGCCCAGTCCCATCACATCGACCCACACAAAAACAAGCCACAACCCTAAGATGCACCAAGCACACAACCTGAATGACCTACTGGTTTGCAGGGAATGTAGCACCGGGTCCTGGTTTTCTACAGGACACTCCATTTTTTCAGTCCACCACAGCACCCGTTCTGAGCAGGAACACAGAATAGAGGAAGCCCTCCAGACCAAATGAGGAGACAAAGCCCTACTTTGTTCTTCAGCTAGATCTGTCCCCCAAAAGGGACTGATGGGAGAATATGTACATGGTACATTTCCGGTTGCCACCTCCTGCAGTTGGAGAAAGTGAAACCCAGTGAGGACCCCAGCGTCCTGTGCACACAATGTGCACACATCAATGTGCTCTTGGTGTCATAAGAAAGCCATATGGGTTGCAATTATTGAGTTTATGATCCAGAGAAGGAGAAAATGTCCTCCAGAAAAGGTTCCAGCTTGGAATGTCAAATCTCTCAAGTCTAATTTCTTCAGCAACTCAATTCAAAGCTATTTTCCATAGACAGAATGACCTGGTGGAAAATGCTCATGACTATCCATTGCTTAAGGAATGGTGGTGGTGTTTTCTCAGTGCCCCTCTAAATATGGTGTCCCATAATGATATAAACTCACTGCAGGCTCTCAGTACCAAGGTAATTGTCTCTCCCCTCTGGCATGTACATGCTCAGATGTTCATGGAAAGAGAAACAAATCCCTGGTTGTCCCTCAGAAGCACGAAATAACTTTACTGAGGGGACCGAGTCGCACAGACATTGAAGCTTCTGCCTTCAGATCAGGACCTGATCCTTGAGTCCTGGTATGGAGCCCCACATTGGGCACCCTGTTCAAAAAAGGAGCCTGCTTCTTCCTCTCCCTCTGCTACTCCCCCTGCTTGCACTATCATGCTCTGCCTGTCTGTCTGTCTGTCTCTCTCTGACTCTGTATTTTTCTCTCTCAAATAAATAAAATCTTGAAGAAAAATGGGTTTACCTGAGGGAGAATTGGTGTTAATTCCTCTGCCCTCAAAATGGGTAGCTCTTCCATCAGGTCCTCTGGGAGAGCTAGGAGGATACAGGGGCACTGTGAGGACACTGCTATGGCTGCTCAGGAAGTAGGCAGTTAGTTTGGATGGATGAAGACAGGAGGCGAGTGTGTGTGTGTGTGTGTGTGTGTGTGTGCATAGGAGGTACAGACCGCACTGGACCTTCTCCTCGGTGCAGAGAGGAAGGGATGTGAGAGGAGCAGGAAGGAAATGAGAAGAAGGTTTTTGTCTTTCTAGCTAAAATGAGACCAATCAAAGTCAAATAGTCAGTCCAATACATGTGAACCCTAACCTGGCTTTTGTGTGAGGACCAAGTGCCATTACCTCTCCTGCCTGACGTGCCACTGAGGTGTCAAACGCTGCTGCTTTGGACATCAGTTCTGGGCCCAAGATCCCCATATACTGTGACAATATGCATCACGCCTCTGAGATTTTGCATGGCGTAAACAGCAGCTTTGCTTGCCGGGCTGAATTCAACCCTCAGAAAAGAAGCCTAGTGGTTTGCTTCACTCATCATTTGTCTTCAGAAAATCCCATGTACAATGCTGGAGAAAACTGACATCGTAGCTGACATTGTAGCTGGCACCGTCGATGAATTTGATATATTCCTTCCACTATTCTTGAGGTGTTCCGTGTGTGTGTGTTTCCGACGAAGACAGTGGCTGTCCAAACACTCCCAGGTGTTCTGACCAGTGGGAAGTTCCTTACACAAAGGGCTCTTGGAGGTGTAATGACACTCTGTAGGCTGGCTTTGCAGGAGATTTGCCCCAGGAGTGTTGGGTCCAAAGTTTCCAACCAAGCTTAACCTTGATTTCCTATTTGCCAAAGGTGTGTGAGTGTGTGCTTAGAGAATTTGATCCTTCCTGAGGCTTACAGAAATCTTATCAAGTACATTAAATTCCCTCTGTTATGATTTTCTGCCATTGGTCTTATGTACCCATTGAGACTGGCTGTGACTAATGCTGCCCTATTCTGTCCTCCATGGGTCCACACACTTTCCAGCATTATGGGTTTGAGCACGAGGATGTGGCTTTTCCCTGTACCCTTGAGTCCAGGGATCAGGCTGTAATTATTAACATGTGCTTCTATCCTTTCCCCAGCTTCTGTGACCTTGGAGGCCACTGTGTCATGATGGGTCTATTCGGCAACCTTCATAGAATCTAGGTTTTTGGCTGTCTGCACAGATGCTGGTGCCCCTTTGCTAACTAGCACCTATGGTACATCATGACCCCCTGGCTGAGGGACTAACACATGTGTGAAGGCCAGAGCAACTTTCATATTGAAACTTGAGCTCAAATCTTGGCTTTCCAAGTAGGAGGTCAAGGGTTGGATCATTCATCTATGAACCATGCCTATCTCAGAAAAGCAAACAGAAACATCCTCCAGGTACATCTTGGTGAGCAGGGGATGGAGTACGTATAGTGTGCCAGGGTGATGAGAGTGTTTAGGCAGGATGATACTTTGATAGTGATGAAAGTGTGAGAAAGATCTCCTGAGAAAGGCACACATTCGTGTTCACAAGCATAACACATAGACGCAGACAGACACACAATCATGCAGCCACACACACAGGGACTTCATCCAACATGCACACAAATCAACCTTCAATAGGTACTAGTTCTTCCAGGCCCTGTACAACGTGGTGACCATGCCTCACCGGACAGTCTCAGTAAGTATCCCCCAAACCCCATTCTTTGTTGGAACCCAGAATCAGGGGCAGGCTTCTTTGTATTCTAGATTTCCTCCCAGAGCCCGATGCTCTTAAATACATACAGCTGTCATTCCTCCCAGTGTCTACCTGTGACTGGGAAAAAGAAAACACAGTGAGGATCCCAGCATCCTGTACGCTGTGGAGCCAGCTCTTTGGTTTGGGGCAGAGTTCAGGCAGTTAATTGGATGAGGTCCCATGGTTGAGTCCATGTCCCCCAACATGAGTTAAAGGGGAAACTTGGAATGATTCTAGAGCTTTTCCTGGCAGATCTCCGATGACCATTCTGATCAACAGATAGAACATTCTTTTTCAAGTAGAAATCTTTTCTGCTGAAGAAGTTGTTTGATCCCATCGAGATTGTAACTGAGGCTGTCCTGTGTCATCACCCTTTTTGGGTCCACTGTCCGTAAGTGGTTGGACCCAGCATTCCTCCATGAGGGAATACTGCTGCCCCCTTCCTCTGGGAGGTAAAGTGCCAGATTTTCATTCTCCATTGATGGAAAAAATCAAGGAATGAACATTACAGTCTCTGAGAAAGAGAGGCAAGCTTACCTCAGAGACAGTTGGGGCACCTTCCTCTGTCCAGTCCCTAAGAAGTTCGTTGGACTAGCCCTCTATAGGATCTACGAGAGCACAGAAGAGCTCTCGGGAAATTGGCTTCACTACTCAGGAATGACTCGAGAATTAACTCTGCTTGATGTGTATGGAGGGCCAGAGTGAATTGATGTGAGAGTGACCAAGCAACACCTGACCTGCTGCTGGGACAACGTCCTTGGTGTACATAGAAACACAGAGGAGGGTAGAAGGATGGAAAAGGGAAATGGGTCCTTGGCTTTCAAATGGGGGGGGTGATCAGTGGGTTTTGACCTGAGCATCAGGGTCAATCTGGGAAACACTCAAGACACACTGGGTTTCAGGGCTCAGTCCCCTGAACCCTCCTGTCCACTGTGAAGCCAAGCCAGCTTGCCACTTCTTCACCAGGTCAATGGGCCAGTTCAGCTGTCTTCCCTGAATCTCTGCTGTGACCCTAGTGGTTCTCTATTGCCTTGGAGTAATGGGTTTTTTTTGTGATGGAATCTAAGTAATATTGACCATTGTATTTGTTAGTATGTGTATGTTCAGTGACACTGCTCACATGCCTGATGCTTTGTAGACAGCACTGACATCTACGTGGAAAACTTTGCCATCCTATCTCATGGAACCTCTGTACCCATGACAATATGACCTCCCCTCCCCCTCTCCTCCCTGCACCATACTATCAACTTTCTGGGACTATGCATGTCACTGCCTTAGTGTCCTCAAAGCCTGGGATCGTGTAATGTACCTCTTTCCTTGTGTGCATGCTCTCAAAATGTGTGTTAGGTTTCCAAGGCCCATCTATTTCCTAAAATATTGGAAACCTTTGTTTCTTCTTATTCCTGAATAGCACTTCATGATGCCTATGTATGCCATTTAATCTGTCCTTTCCTCCCATGATGGATTTGGGGGCTGTGCCTGTATATGGCTACTGGGAACCCAGCTGTCTTAGACATTCGTGCACTGAATTCTCTTTCCAGAATGAGAAGACATCACAGAATGCATTTTCCCAATTTGTAGAACTGTAAACACATGGAATGTACTGGGTATTTTAGTTCCCCAAATGTGAAGTCGTTTTGTTCCTTTTAAGGTACCTAGCACATACATGTAAGATGTGGCTAATGGACGGAAGTGGAGGAGGCGGATCGTGAAACCTTCTTCGTATTCTGTTCCATTGTTATGTTCAGTGTTAGTGGTGGAAAACATAGTCTCTTCCTTCCTACAAATCTAAGAACCATGTTTCCTGGAGAGAGCTATATGGACCTGTGTTCCAAAAATACCTAAGATCCATCCCTTCAGCTAGTAGACATTTTTTTCCCTGTGTTTCTTGGATCCAGTTTGAATCAGAATTCCATCTTGACTTCTGGATTTCATGGTGATGGATGGCATAGAGGGAAACTGCTACCAGTGAAATCATCACAATTTTGTCTCAGTGTTTTTAAAACTTCGGTTATGTCTGTGTTACTGAGTAGAAAAATGTGTCTCCAATCAACGTAATGAGTCAATATCCCAGGTACCTTCCTGGGTGTCCCTGATGGGGTAGACCTGATCCTGGAGGAAGACCGGACTTTCCTCTTGGTTGGTTGTGGAGGGGCTGGCATGGTTGTGGGTGCCTCCACATTCTCAGGTGGATGCTCCACAGAGATTGCTGGGTGACACATAGAAATAGAGAGCAGTGTCGGCATCTTGTTGTCAGAAGACCATAGGGGGATTTGACATTCTTATTGTTTGTTTGTTTGTTAGTTTGTTTTAAAGATTTTTATTTCTTTGACAGACAGAGATCACAAGTAGGCAGAGAGGCAGGCAGGGAGAGGAGGAAGCAGGCTCCCTGCTGAGCAGAGAGCCTGATATGGGCCTCGGTCCCAGGACCCTGAGACCGTGACCTGAGCCAAAGGCAGAGCCTTTAACCCACTGAGCCACCCAAGCTCCCTGGATTTGTCATTCTTTACTTCTAGTCCAACCATCTTCTCCCCCTACTCACCAGCTGCCCAGCAGACATTCCTCCCTCCAGGTGGGACTTAGGAAGATGTCACCATGTGCTGTGCTCTGAATTCCGCCCCCTCCCACACCACAGGTTCTGTGGGAAACTGCTTGTATTTAGCATAGACATTACAGAAATGCAGCAGAGTGCAGTCAGCATGCTTGATGGACTGGGTTTACATGCCATTGAGCAGGCACACCTACCCGAGAGCATCCCTGAGAGCCCCCTGTGCCCGGTTTCTCTGTCCTCCGGCCTAGACGTTAGTGTGCCGTCAGGGTGTCCCAAGTAATTTACCACAAGGAGCCCCTGGGACATAGGAAAGAACGGGATGCTTGCCAGTTGCTCTGTAGGTGTTGAGGAACATACTGCCTAGGGAATCAGCTAGACGGCTGGCTGTAGGTGAATCCAGACGTGGGACTTGGGATGGCTCCACTGCATGGGAGGATGGAAGCCCCCTCTTTTCCTTCACATGAGAATGATGCTTACAGCCAACAGAGAATCCATGTCCCTTTCTCCTGTCCTCCCCACAGCAGCACCAATGGGAGTGGAAACAGGCTGGAAGCTTCATTTTACAGTGGAAGACACTGAAATGTAGTGTGGTAAAGGGACTGTCGAGAGTTGCCACCCTGATAAGGGATGGATCTGGGACAGGAATGTCATTGTTTCCCTGTCGAAGGAGATCCCCAGGCGCCTGACAATCAGCCAGTGCCCCTAAGAAAACACTCTGAACTCCTGAACCAAGAGCTGCCCTCACAATCTCAAATCCCCCTTTGCCAGTGTCTCTTTAGGGGAGATCGAGTGCCATGAGAACAGATTCAGTCCTCAGTCACCTCTGTGTTTGGGGCCCTGGCATAAAACATGAAACAGTTTCTTCCAAATGGAGCCTTAGTGAACAACCAGGAATGTGTAGCATTGGCCATGTTCCCCCCACCTGTTTGCAAGGCCAGCACTGTCACCCACGGCCTTCCTGAAGTCCAGCGGATCTGCACTGCTACTGGTGCTCTGTTTGGTTCCCAAGCTGATTCAAACTCCAGATCATTCCACTCCCAACTACCACACTATAACCCTGCTGAGAATTCACTTGCCTCCAGCTGGCCAATCCTGAGGAGCAGTTCACGGTAAGAGTTAACATGGAGGTGGCCATCTGGGCTGGGAATGATTGGTTTACGGAAGGAGATGTATGATGCTGAATGGACTACTCTTGATGTGAGGACTGTTCTGAGGAGCCTTGATGGAAGTGAGGTCACCCTCGCTGGAGTGATTTCCTCCCTACTCTCTCATTCCTCCCCAACATCCTGTGTCTACTCGCAAGTCTCTTGATCTCCTCTGGAGACTTTAGAATTAGGAGACTGTCTACTAAACCTACAGTCTCCTGTCTCCCTCCATAGGCTGGACCTTGAGACCCCAGCCAGCAGTATCTTTGAGACCAACAGACAGTCCACTGTTCAACTGCCAAGTCTTCCTTCCACCCACTCAGTGTCACAGTCCATTTTCATCCACTCCCAAGCATCAAGCAGATGGCCCGGGAAACCCTCCACATCAACCCATGAAAACAACCCGATATCTTCCAGTTTCTCTCCTTCTAAAAACAGCTGCATTTTGACTGCTGACTGTTCCTCTCTGATTTTTTCATCTCCATTGAGAAGAAGTGACTGGCAATTCCTCCGCCTCAAATGTGTTGCCTGGGTCACACCAAGATTCTCTTGATCCGGGGACAACAGTGTTGTGTGTGACCTGTGTGTGTTCACTGTATGACTGTCTCTGAAATTGGCATTCAGAAATAGTACGGTTTTCTGAACATAGAAGTTATTTAAGGAAGACAGCTTCACCAAGAAATCACACTGAAATAACACAGAAAAACTAACAAATACAGGCATTGAACCAGGAGGAGAAATCAGAGGGTTGAAAGGAAAACCCGAAGAGAAGAACCCAGTCTCTGTAAAAGTGAGACAGCCAATCTGAGAGAAGAGAATTCAGAGAATTGATAGGCACATACCCGTAGAACAGAAGTTGAGATTTACCATCATGGGGACCTTTATACTTGTTCATCAAACTGCAAGGGGCTCAGCTAACAGAGTGACAGTTGAAACGGAATGATAGGTGCATGTCATCAGGTCACCATGGCGATGGTTCATGTCAGAACTCTCAGAGTGAAGGCATCCCTGCACACTGTGGGGTCATGGAGGGAGGTGGGTTGGGGAGGGGTCGATGGATGATGGGCATTGAAGAAGGCACTTCTTGTGATCAGCTCTGAGTGGTGGAAATAAGTGTTGAGTCCCTGAATTCTACTGCAGAAAGCAAAAGTGCACTGTATGTTTAGTAACTATTTTTTTTAATTAAAAAAAAAGATATTCCTGAGGGCACATAGGAGACTGTTCATTTTACATCTGCTACTCTGTAAAACTCCTATTTATAAGATATTGTTTCACAAAGTCCCTCTAGGAGTTCTTGGGTGACTCAGTGTGTTAATTATTGGCCATCGGCTCAGGTACTGCTCTTGGAGTCCAGGGATCAAAACTAGCATCAGGCTCCCTGTTCAGGGGGGAGAGATTCTCCCTCTGCCCCTCACCCAAGTCATGCCTGCTGTGTTGAATAAGTAAAATATGAAAAAAAGTGCTTCCAGCGGGGCTCTCCTTCCCAGGAAGGGCTTGTTTTCCTTCCAGGAGCCCCTTGGAGCCAAGGGTGACAGTTACTAATATTGTCTGTGGGGCAGACTGCCTGAGCCATGAGATAAAAATACAAACATATGTCTGTCATTTTCCAGTGAATTGCATTAATTTGGTTCACAAGGTGCCCTTTCTGCAGGGGACAGAAAGATACTCTTTGAAAACACTGGATTCCCGTGAGAGTCTGATTTGAAAGGCCCTTAGTGCACTGACCTCTCTCTTGCCTCCTGCCCACCCTCAATTTCCTGTCTGCAGGGAGGGTCACCCTTTGTGGACAGTGGGTCGTCTTGACCACTGGATAGCGCCTCCGGGGCCTGCATACATGGCATGCATGCATGGTGTCCTTACATGGACACAGAGGATGAGGCAGGTGACATCTGGGCAGGCCTGTCTTGGATGCCAAGTTCAGTCTGTGCACTCTAGAGTGTTTGGACCCAAAACCTCTCTGCTGGCTTCACCCCTTATCTTTGCACTCCCTGGAGCTTGGCATGCTGTGGGCCAAAACATTGTAAGTCCCTGCAGGACTGGTCACTGCCATGTGGTCTCTTGAAAAGTGACAATTCAGAAATCCTTGGAAAAATCCCAGGGGAATTAGACATTTGCAGGCAGCAAATATAACGTGATCTCTTTAAAATAGTTTCTACCTGGGGTACCTGGGTTTCTCAGTCGCTTAAGCAGTTGCTTTCGTTTCAGGTCCAGGCCCTGGGATCGAGCCCAAGTCGAGCTCCCTGCTCAGGGGAGGAGAGCCTACTTCTCCCGCTGCCTCAGCCTGCTGCTCTGCCTACTTGTGAGATCTATCTCTCTGGCAAAGAAGTGAGTACAATTCTTATATGCTAAATAAACATATTAATAAAAATGAAACGTAAATAAAAATATTTTATGATTTATGCAACATAATACTACGGGAGGAAAAGAAAACACCGAGTAACAGCACATATTTATACATGACAATACAATTGTCAAGACACTTCAGGTAACACAATTATACAATTTTATCTAATTGATATCTAAATTGATCCTTTTTCTGGCACAGTTATGGAAAAATTTCTTAAGGATCTTATGAGCATATGTACTTTTAAGGAAATAAGTTTTGAACAATATCAAGTAATCTCTGTCACTTTGGCAAATGTCAGATAACAGTTAATTGGAGTTTATGACTTGGCGAGGGTTTTCTTGGTGGTGGTGGTGTGAACAAAAAAAAAGTATAGCTATTTAGAGTACCTTATAGACTACGATGGAGGAAATTGCATGGATTTCTGACGTTCTGTCAAAATAGACATTTCAATTCCAACACCCAGGGTTGGTTCTTTGAAAAGAAATTTTCCAAAAAGACCAAACTGGGAACACATCAATTTCAGGAATCTGAATTTAAGGTGAGGTGGACTTCAGCATTTTAATGTTTTCTTTGACGTTTGCCATGACTGACGATGTACAAATAGCCTAACATGGCCCTTTGCATTGATTGGTACATCATCGTGTCAGTCAAGAAGCGGGTGCTGAAAAAGAAAGAAGCAAAAAAGGACACTTCTATTTGGGGTTTACGGATCATCATATGGGAGACACAGTGTGGAGAGAAATCAGGTGTGCTACTGATTTTGAGCAGGGAGTACAGGTTCATGAGGGAAAAGCACAGGCACTTGTTTTGAAAGAATGATGATGAGTGCTGGCAGCTAACAGGCGTTACTTTGTCTCTCTTTCAGTCCAGAGTAGAAGGATGTGCACCAGGTTGTGGTGGATTCCCAATGAGCAGGTCCTTGTGCCAGAAGCCAAAAGTTCACGGTGCTCAGATACTTGAAACAGGAGATGGGCCTATGATTTCCTTCCTGATTGTCCTTCACACTCTCGTTTCAGAGTGGCTCTCTTAGCAAAGCTTCCTTTGTTATGAACCTTCATTGAGAATTCTCCTCCATCTCTTTTCTGCCATCATTCTAATAGGAAAACACCAATGATCCGAGTGTGTTTTCCTACCATTCCTGCTTCGGGTCACTTCTTCCCCTGGAAGATGGCAGTTTCCTAGTTCCTGGGTCATCCAAGCTAGTTGAGCCTTCGGACTGCATCCCACTAAGAAGATCTGAGGACAACCCATCTAGATGGTACTTAGGATCTGATTTCTGGGTAGATCTGATGGCTGACTTGTATTCTTCGAGGAACAACTATTTTGACATTTTCAGCAGTAGTGCATGGAGAAACGCAAGGTAGAAGCCACTGGAAAAAAAAAACAAAATCAAAATACTCAAGAGTCCAAACGGTGCATTTCTTTCTCAGATGCTGGGGACTTTCCCCATATGTTTTCACAGAGAGATTCTGGGTGAATGGCAAAACCCATGACATTGTGTTTTGGCACCTCTGCTCTTCATCTGGAAGAGAGCCTGCTGTCCCATTGGCCCTGAGGGTAGAGTGGATGGGAGGGTCTGCAGTTATGTTGGGTGGATGATAGTCCCCAGTGAGGAAAGGAGGAGGATGCCACAACACAGACTCTCTGTGGATGCCCAGGGTTTCTGCAAAGGACCACAGTGTGGTTCCAAGGCAGGGAGCTGGTATCAGTCCCCCTGACCCTTTATCTTTCCACCTGTTGGTGTGAAGAAATACCACCTGTAGGTGTGAAGAAATACTTGATGGCCTACATGAGCATTGGCCTGAGCCTATCTAGTGCGCCATGGAGGCGTCTGTGGGTGAGAACAGTATGCTCCAGGTGCCCCTCCCCTCTGGGATACCTGGCCTACCTTTCTCAGGGGCCAAGCAGCATGCCCTTGTTGCCACACAAAGACAGGGAAAGAATCAAGATTAAAGCAGAGATCAATGAGTTCGGAGCTAGAGATACAGAACACATAACGAAACTAGCAGCTGGTTCTTTAAGAGACTCAAGAAGATTGATAAATCACAGGCCAAACTATTCCAAAAGAAGAGAGAGTGTTCCCAAATTAATAAAATTATGAATGAAAGGGGAGAGATCATGACTAACACCTAAGGAATCAGAATAACCATCAGAAATTATGACCAACAACTATATGCCAATAAGGTAAGCAACCTAGAGAAAATGGAAAATTACCCACCCTTAGAATAGGATGGGATTTATGTCCTTGGGATAATTGATGGACCCAGAGGGCATACACTAAAGTGAAATAGGTAAGACAGGAAGAACAAACACTATAGGATTTTACTTCTGTCTAGATTCTGAAAAGCAAAACAAATGAATAAACAAATACAAAGCACAATCAGAATGTCACTATAGATAAGAGAGAGATGGTTCTCAGAAGGGAGTTGGGGGGGGATGGAAGAAATAAGTGAAGGGGTGTAGGAGACACAGTCTTCCCATTGTGGGTTGAGTAAGTCATGGGGATAAAAGGCACAGCATAGGGACTAAAACAATTGTATTGGAATGGTGTCTCTGTTGACTGATGGTAGCTACACATTGCATCATTATAATATAAAATAAAAACTTGTCCAATCATTATAATGTTCACCTGACATTAACAAATTATTGTGTGTCAACTATTACAGAAAATAATAATGAGTCATAAAGTATACAAATATAACAGGAATGGTTTTGTCTGAGAATGACAGAAACCCAAGGGCAATCCAGTTGGAATTATCCTCACTCGACCAATCTAGGGGTGAAAGGTAAGTGGTCTCCTGGGGAGACCCCACTCTTCACTTCTGTGGTGATTTACTTCTAGTTCACTTCCTTGCAGATTTCTGTTTCAGCTTCTGTTGGCAGCTTTTCCTGTGTGCCCCTTTGGTTGGTGGTCAGTCCCAGGCCACATGCTCTTCTTCTCTTCATGGCTCACACAGCGAAGCCCATTTCCTCCCATTTTCCGAGGTACCTCTCTGCTCTTATTAATCTCTCCCCTGAGCTCTAGAGCCTGTGGATGGGCAGAAGAATGAGAGAGCTCCACCTGGCAGCTCACTCTTTCAACAAGTAATTTATGGAAACTTCCTATGTGCTGGTGGGGAAAAGCTATGTAATTCTCCTGACAACATTATTTTTTTTTAAGTTTCAGGGGTACAATTTAGGGATGCATCAGTTCTATATAATACCTAGAGCTCATTCCATCAAATGCCCTCTGTAATGCCCATCATCCAGTTTCCCCATGTCACAGCTACCTCCTCTCCAGCAACCCTCAATTTCTTCCCTAGTTGTTGAGTCTATTATGGTTTGCCTCCCTCCCTATATGCATCTTGTTTTATTTTTTTCTCCCCTTCCCATATGTTCATTGGTCTTTTTTCTCATATTATGCTTATGATAGAAATCTATGGCATTTGGCTTTCTGCGACTGACTTATTCCCTTAGCATTATAACCTCCAGTTCCATCCTCATCCTTACAAAAGACAATATTTCAGTTTTTTGGGGGGGCTGAGTAATATTCCATCTTATTGATGAACCACATCTTCTTTATCCAGACTTTAAAATGTTCTGCTTTTGCACCCAGCTCTTTGTAATACTTTGTGCCACCTTTCTGAATAAGACTCCCTCCCTTCCACTGTATCCTCATCTATACCACACCAAATTCAAGTCTCCATCCTCCTGCCTTCAAAATAGTGGTCACTTTTCTACTTGTAGCCTTGTAGCATTTATATGATCACACCTTTGTCTGATTTCTTGAGTGTTCAGAATGATTTATTAAGTATGTAATTGTATTTGAGGGTGGAGAAAAATTTAATTCTTCCCCACAGAATTCCCTCCTTGGATACTGGATATGAAGACTGTGAACCTGGTGACAGGACGGATTTTGTTGTTCCCGGAGAGCTGAATGCCACTATGATATTGGCAAGCAGATCCTTACTGGTGACACATATTCATCCCTTCCAGACTTGGGTTTACTGTGGTAAGATGCCCTAAACATAATGTCTACCATATTCTCCACTTATATTTAAGCTTTGTTGGATGAGCTGAGAGTAATGAATTCTCTATGGCCATGTTGTCTGACTTACGTACACCTGTGACCTTTCATGGGTCTTAATGGCCCATGTCTTCATTAATATGTATGTCAATGTTTTAATTAATGGTGCCTCTGTGTGGCACATGTACCTTGCAGTATTTATGACCATAACTGTAAATACAACACAAATATAAAATTTTCCACTTGAAGCACAGTTTAACTCTTTTCCTTTAAAACATGGTTTCCAGGTGATGATATCAGTCAGGGGTGTCACTGAGAAATCCATCAGTAATTGGGCAGCTGACCTGTCTTGTCATTGGTCATAAGAATTATGCCAATCTGAGAAATACCTGGTGATTGACCAGTACATAGTGGTGACATTCCATGGTGGTGACATCACATGAAAGCATTCTGTTGGTGGTTATAAAAACTTGGCAACAGCCCAGGCTCCAGTGAAGATAGAGATGGCAGTTCAGTCACAGCTTTTCCTTTTCCTCGACTTCTCTGCCCTGTTCCCTGCCCCTGCCCATGACAAGCGCCCCACCTAAACTTCCAGCTGTGGCCCTCTCCAATACTCTACACAGCACCATCATGTTAACACCTACGTTTTTGCCCCTCTGTGGTCCAGAGGGTCCTCATCCCATACATGTCAAAACCTAGACCCATTCCACACTATGAGGCTGGCTCAGGTCCTCAGGAAGATATTCTCATTTGGCGTGTGGGAGTGGGACACTGTCTATCAGAATTCCATGGATTATCTGACAGCTGGGTCCCACACCCCTGAGGGCATATGTAACTTCAGTAGAGAAAAACTGAGTCCACATCCTGAGTGAACATTTGGCACACTACTACTCTGAAACCCTCCAACCCAGGCTCAGCACAGGGCACATGGGTGCACTAAACATCGAGCCAACCCAGATGTGCACAATATGTGGAATATCTGGAGACATCAGGCAGAGGGGGGATTTTACACAACAAGTAGGTACTGGGAAAAAGAATCACCACGTCTCTATATGCAATGTTAGTCCTTGGAGCACTGACACTCAGTCCATGGACTGTCTGAAACAACTCAGCATTGCACAAAATATTTTCAAGAAACCTGGCTAACCCAGAGCCCACAGACCATCAATCCTCAAATATAGCCTAACAAAGAGACTTTCAGACCTCAGGATATAGCACCTCCCAGGAACCCAAAGACTGGGAGGCTTCTGATTCCATTTGACACTGGGCAGATGAGTCACACAAACACTGGGTAGACAGGGATTCTCCATACCTCAACCTGGCCAGGCCAGTGCAGCACAAGGCAAAGAATCCCAGAGAACAGGTTTGCCAAGTGCCGAGAAACCATGGGTTCTGCTTCCCAGCTGGTATCAGTACAATGATTCAACTCAACAGAAGCATGACCATGGTCTTTGTACCCAGTGGACAAATACTCAGCTCTCCACTAGGCCAAGAAGGCACCTGGACACCAGACTCACCATGTGCCCATGGACTAGGAGACCAATAATTCAGATGTCTGCTAGGTCAAGCAGGCACCTTGAATAGCCATCTCACCATGTTCCCATGGACATGGAGACTACCAAATCTGTTTTCAATTACACCAAGCTGGCACCTGGACAGCAGGTCCACCATGTGCTCTTGGACATGGAGACTGACAAGTGAGCTGTCTGTTAAGTTAAGCAGGCACCTTGGCAGTGGCATCACTATGGTCCCTTGGATATTAAGCCCAAAAATGGAGCCCTGGGCTAGGTCAAGCAGATAACTGGATTTGAGCCCCACCATGTTCCCTTAGACCTCGAAACCAACAACTCAGATCTTTGCTTGGCCAAGCAAGCACCATGACAGTGGGGTTACCATGTGCCCTTGGACCTGGAGACCAACAACTGAGTTGCCCCGTGGGTTAAGAAGGCATGTTGGCAGTAGGCCAACCATGTGCCTTTGGATCTGGAGACCAATAATGCAGCTCTGAGATAAGCCAAGCAGGTGACTGCACAACTGTCTCAACACGGGCCCATGGAACTGGAAACCACAAAATCAGGTCCCTACCAGGCCAAGCATGCACCTGGACAGATGGTTCACCATGTGCCTTTGGACCTGGAGACCAATAATAAAGCTCTGGGCTAAGCCAAGCAGCCATCTAGACACGTGGCTTACCATGTGTCCTAGGTCCTTGAGACCAAGAACTCAGCTTTTTGCCTGGCCAAGGGGGCACCTTGACAAAGGACTCACCAGGTGCCCTTGGACCTGGAGACCAATAACTGAGCAGTCTGGTGGGTTAAGCAGGCACCTGGATAGTGGGCTAAACCTGTGCTATTGGACATTGAGACCAAGAATGGAGACCTGAGACAGGACAAGCAGACACCTAGACAGGAGAATCACTGTGTGCACCTGGACCTGGAGATCGGTAACTCAGCTCTTTGCTTGGCCAAGTGGCCAACTTGCAACAGGCTTTCCATGTCCTTGGACCTGGTGAATGACAACTGAATTGTGTAATGGGCTACACTGGCATGCTGACAGTCAGTTTACTGGGTGCCTTTGGACCTGGAGACCAACGATGTCCCTCTGTGACAAGCCAAGAGACAGCTTCAGAGCTGGCTCATCATGGGTCCATGGGCATGGAAGCCACAATATCAGGTCAGTCTAGGCCAAGCAGACACCCAGACAGGAAGCTCAACATAGGCCCTTATGCCTCAAGACAACTCTCTTTGTAGCTTGGCTAAGGACACACGTTGACAGCAGGCTCACCATGTGCCCTTGGACCTGGAGAGCAGAAACTGAGCTGTCTGCTAGGTTAAGCAGTCTCCTTGTCAGTGGGATAAGGATGTCACCCTTGGATCTGTAGACCAACAATACAGCTCTGTGACAAGCCAAGCGGGAAACTTCACAGTTGGCTCAACATGTACCCATGGACCTGGAAACCAAACAGTGAAGTCTCTACTAGGCCAAGTAGGCCCCTGGACAGCTGGCTCACCATGTGCCCTTGGGCCTCGAGACCAACAACACATCTCTCTATTAGGTCAAGCAGCCACTTGGAGAGCAGGCTTGCCATGAGACTTTGGACATGGTGACCAGTAAAAGAACACTTAACTAGGCCAAGCACATATCTTGAGAGTGGGATCACCATGTACCCTTGGACCTGAAACTAACACACAGCACTTTGATAGGCCAAGAAGGCACCTGGATAGCAGGCTCACCATGTGTTCTTTAATGGCAATAAGAAACACACAGTTCTGCCCCAGGCCAACCAGACAAATAGTGGGCTCACCATGTGCCCTTTGGCCAGGAGACCAAAAAATGAGCTGTCTGATAGGCCAAGCGGACACCCGGGCAACAGGATCTCCATGTGCTCTTGGACCAGGAGACAAACTCAGCTGTCTGATATGCCACATAGGCACCTGGTAAGCAGGTGCACCATGGGATCGTGGATCTCAAAACCAACAACTGAGCTCTGTGCTCAAGCAATTAGGAATGTTGATAGCAGACTTACCATGGGCACTTGTCCCAGTAGACCAAAAAATCAGCTGTGTGCTAAGCCAAGCAGCATAATGAATGTGGGTTCACCATATGCCCTCGGAACTGGAGACCAATAATTGAGCTGTCTAATAGGCCTATCGGGCACCTTGAAAGCAATTTCACTGTGTTCCCAAGGACCTGGAGACTAATAATAAAGCTCTGCACTAGGCCAAGAAGGCAATTAGACATCAAGTTCAGCATGTTTCCTTGGAAACAGATCGTTCCTTCTCCCCAAAGTGCAGAACACTCTAACACTCAGCGTTTCAGCTGGCATGAGATTATGTGACCTCCAAACACGCTCAGCATTGAACTGATTTGTCCAATGCAGCCATGGAGATCTGGGAACCTCCAAACTTTGAGCCTGCCATCCCAGGACAGCAGGGGAATAAGATGCCAACTTGCCTCAAAAATCTATGGTATTATGTTTTTCACCTTTGCAGAAAAGTGGGTATTCAAGTTTTTTCTTACTTTTGATCTCCTTCAGCCTGAGGTCCTTTTGGCCTGCTATCTGTGCAATATTCATTTTTGGGGGAGTTCTCCCCCTGAAAAGAAAACTACACCATGCCCTAGAAGATGAAACAGTCCAGTTGTTTGAATACTTTTATTCAAATTTATGGAATGAAATGAAGAGTGACAATTGGAGAAAATTGTGGAGGAGACCCAGGCCATGAAAACTGTGGAGTCATTGACTGAGATCCTCCAGCTGAATAAGTGTTACAACTTCAAAGGAGAGGTGGAGGCCTTAAAGCAAGAAGCCAAGCAGGGCACTGAGAGGCAGGCACAGCTGCTTGAGTTGGAGAGTTTCTTTATTCAAATGAAGGTCTTTGTGGACATTTATGCCTTACATAGAGCGCCCAAGTATTATAGTTTGTGCACCCACCCACTATGGCATCGAAGGGGAGATGGGAAATATGTGTTCATCTCCCCAATTAATGGTATGGTATGAATTTGAAAAATTGGCAAATAGAGCATTTAAAATTAGAAAAAAATAAAAATAAATGAAACTTATTATTTCTAAATAATTGATTTGCAAAAGACAACCCCTGGGTGATTGTAAGGGCAGCCTGTCTTAGATTTACTACTATCCCTTACTATCTAACACATTTCCTGAGGTTGGGGTTTCCATGGCTCTAATAATATGTTGGTTAAACATGCAAAGTTGACATTGAGCATAACCTTCCTGTCCTCTCATCTTGTTCATACATACTAAAGTTTAGGAGCATTTTGTTTGGAAGGAATAGACAATCCGTGTGTCTGTTCACAGGTATTTCTGCATAAAGCTTTGGCAGAGACCAATTTTTCAGATTTTTGCTAAATTTGAGGTTGGCCCCTGATGTTATGGCTTCAGACTGTGGCCATAAATACAGCTGTTGATCCAGGACAGATTTGTCCGTGATGCAGTCATTGGAAGAACAAATGTAACAAGACCATGCAAGAAGAGTAGAGCGATTCCAGAGGCAGGGTATGATTACCTGTGTCTGGCTGAGTAGGTTTGGGGTCAGAGCAGGAGGCAGAATGGTATGAGAGGCCAGGCTGAGGGCTCCATTCTTACCAAAGAAGGACTGCAGGAATTGGGGAGAAATGTGGGATTAACAATGGGTGCTTTAGGTGCATGGGTGTCTTCACAGAGTAAGGCTCAGGGGGGGAGAGGTGGGAAGAGGTGCACCTTGGAGACTGTAGTGTCTGCTTGGGTATGAAGAATGGGGCCACTTCCAGGACTCAATACTGACCTTCTCATAAATTGGACACTGGGGTCAGAATGGAGTTGGAAGGTGAGATTCCTGGATGGCCCCTCCTGAGCTATGGTCCATCTTAGCTGCAGGGATGTGGAGTGGGAATGTAGGTGTGGTGCAAATGACAGTGATCTGGTGTCTACATTTGACACCAACTGAGACTGTAGGGGAAGTGCCTAGAGCTGTGACTCCTGGGCTGAGGTCAGTAATGACAGTGTGCTCATAGCACCTGTGCATACACAGATGGGAACCATGAGGAAGTTTCTTCTGGGGGTTGAAATGAACTTCAAAGGACCTGCAAAGTGGGAGACATGCAACCATGAGATGGATGATGTCTGAGCTTATTTGAGGGTGATGCTTCCCAGAGCCAATGAGAAGGCTGGTAGAGTCCAGGTCACTTAAGTGTAGGGGGGACAAGGATTGTTTACGTGTTCCTAGTTCTCGGGAATTCCTGTGATTAGCTGCTGAGACCATGCTCACTGTACCAATGGTTCCACAAACATCAAGGCCCTGCATTGACTGGCAACCCAGAGTTGCTCACCCCTTCAGTCCGATTCCTTCATACCGATAATGGGGGCAAATTTGTAGGAGGTGATTGTGTGAGCAGGAGACAGGAGAAGGAAGATTTGTGGAGGGGATCTACAAGGGCAGGAACAGATGCAGTCTAGAGGCAGAAGGGAATAAGTGACAGTAGACGAAGGTCCTAGTCGCAGGCTTTTCTCCCTAAAGCAAAATATCAGATTTGGGAAGGTAGTGTGTGAGATGACTCCCCCATATCCAGCATTTCCTGCCCCTTTGTGCTCTAGGTCATCAGAAGACAGCACCAGACAATTCATAGACCAGCTGCTTCCTTCAGTGTTGCTTGACATCCACAACATAGGGTTCTTTAGGAGATATTTGGAACTCCCATGACCTGGGGTGGGATTGCTTTACTTAGGTGTGTGCTGACAGGTAGAGCACTACTACAGAAAGGAAGGGAGGTGGACACATAGATTTATAGATTTGCAGAAGCCACAGGTATTTCAGAAGAGTTCTCAAAAAGTTAAAAATAGAGCTACCCTATGACACAGCAATTGCACTACTGGGTATTTACCCTAAAGATACAGATGTGTTGAAAAGAAGGGTCATAACTACCCCAGTGTTCATAGAAGTAATGGCAACAATAGCCAAACTGTGGAAAGGGTCAAGGTCCTCTTCAAAAGATGAATGGATAAAGAAGATATAGTCCATATATACGATGGAATATTACTGAGCCATCTGAAAGTAGGAATACCCCACGCCCCCCTCCTTTGTATATTTATTATTTTTTTTCTTTTCAGCATAACAGTATTCATTGTTTTTGTTCCACACCCAGTGCTACAGGCAAACTGTGCCCTCTCTAATATCCATCCCCTGGTTTCCCCAAACTCCTATCCCCCCGCCCCTTCAAAACCCTCAGAATTTTTTTCAGAGTCCAGAGACTCTCATGGTTCACTTGTCCTTCCAATTTAACTCAACTCCCTTCTCATCCCCATCTCCCCATGTCCTCCATGTTATTTGTCATACTCCACAAATAATTGAAAACATATAATAATTGACTCTCTGCTTGACTTATTTTACTCAGCATAATCTCTTCCAGTCCCGTCGATGTTTCTACAAATGTTGGGTATTCATCCTTTCTGATGGAGACATAATACTCCATAGTTTATATGGACCACATCTTCCATATCCATTCGTCTGTTTAAGGGCATCTTGGTTATTTCCACAGTTTGGCGACCGTGGCCATTGCTGCCATAAACATTGGGGTACAGGTGGACCTTCTGTTCACTATATCTATATCTTTGGGGTAAATACCCAGTAGTGCTATTGAAGAGTCATTGGGAAGCTCTATTTTTAATTTCTTGAGGAATCTCCACACTGTTTTCCAAAATGGCTGCACCAACTTGCATTCTCACCAACAGTGTAAGAGGGTTCCCCTTTCTCCACATCCTCTCCAACACACGTTGTTTCCTGTCTTGATAATCTTGGCCATTTTAAGTGGTGTAAGGTGATATCTCAATGTGGTTCTAATTTGAATCTCCCTGAAGGCTAGTGATGATGAGCATTTTTTCATATGTCTGATAGCCATTTGTATGTCTTCATTGGAGAAGTGTCTGTTCATAACTTCTGCCCAGTTTTTTTTATATGATTGCCTGTTTTTTGTGTGTTAAGTTTGAGGAGTTCTTTATAGATCCTGGATATCAACCTTTTGTATGTACTATCATTTGAAAATATCTTCTCCTATTCCGTGGCTTGCCTCTTTGTTTTGTGAACTGTTTCCTTTGTTGTGAAGAAGATTTTGATCTTGAGGAAGTCCCAAAAGTTCATTTTCTCTTTTCTTTCCTTTGCCTTTGGAGACATATCTTGAAAGAAGTTGCTGTGGCTGATATCGAACAAGTTACTGCCTATGTTCTCCTCTAGGACTCTGATGGATTCCTATTTCACGTTGAGGTCTTTTATCCATTTTGAGTTTATCTTTGTGTATGGTGTAAGAGAATGGTCGAGTTACATTCTTCTACATATAGCTGTCCAGTTTTCCCAGCACCATTTATTGAAGAGACTGTCTTTTTTCCTCTGTATATTTTCTCCTGCTTTGTTGAAGATTATTTGCCCGTGGAGGTGACGGTCCATATCTGGGCTCTCTACTCAGTTCCACTGGTCTATGTGTCTGTTTTTATGCCTGTACCATGCTGTCTTGGTGATCACAGTTTTGTAGTAAAGCTTGAAATCAGGTAACATGATGCCCACAGTTTTATTTTTGTTTTTCAACATTTCCTTAGTGATTCGGGGTCTCTTCTGATTCCATACAAATTTTTGAAATATTTGCTGCATTTCTTTCAAGAATACCAGTACAATTTTGATCGGAATGGCATTAAAAGTATAGATTGCTCTAGGCAGTATAGACATTTGAACAATGTTTATTCTTCCGAATCAAGAGAATGGAATAGTCTTCCATCTTTTTGTGTATTCTTCAATTTTTTCATGAGTGTTCTCTAGTTCCTCGAGTACAGATCCTTCACCACTTTGGTTAGGTTTATTCCCAGGTATCTTATGCTTCTTGGTGCTATAGTAAATGGAATCGATTCTCTAATTTCCCTTTCTGTGTTTTCATTGTTAGTGTATAAGAAAGCCACTGATTTATGTACATTGCCTTTTTATCCTGCCACGGTGCTGAATTGCTGTTTGAGTTCTGGTAGTTTGGGGGTGGAGTATTTTGGGTTTTCCAACTAGCAATAATCGCGCCTCAGGTAAACCTCATTGGCTACGATACTGCCACTGCGCAAAGCTTTGGTTTTCCATATAACGAATCATGTCATCTGCGAAGAGAGAGAGTTTGACTCCTTCATTGCCAATTTAGATACCTTTATTTATTTATTATTATTTTTAGATACCTTTAATTTATCTTTGTTTTCTGATTGCTGTTGGTAGGACTTCTAATACTATGTTGAACAAGAGTGTTGAGAGTGGGCATCCTTGTAATGTTCCTGATCTTAATGGGACAATTGCAATTATTTTCCTATTGAGGATGATATTGGCTGTGGGTCTTTCATAGAGAGATTTGATGAAGTTCAGGGATATTCCCTCTATCCCTATACTTTGAAGCGTTTTAATCAGGAACGGATGCTGGATTTTGTCAAATGTTTTTTCTGCATCAATTGAGAGGACCGTGTGGTTCTTCTCTCTTCTCTTATTAATTTGTTCTATCACATTGATTGATTTGTGAATGTTGAACCATCCTTGTAGTACAGGGATGAATCCCACCTGTTCATGTTGGATAATCTTTTTAATGTGTTGTTGGATCCTGTTGGCTAGGATCTTGTTGAGAATCTTAGCATCCATATTCATCAGTGATATTGGTCTGAAATTCTCCTTTTTGGTAGGGTCTTTGCCTGGTTTGGAGGTTAGGGTAATGCTGGCTTCATAGAAAGAGTTTGGAAGTTTTCCTTCTGCTTCAATTTTTTTTAAAAACAGCTTCAGGAGAATAGTTCTTGTTTATTCTCTGAAAGTTTGGTACAATCCCTCAGTGAATCCGTCAGGTCCTGGGCTTTGTTTTTTGGGAGGTTTTTGATCACTGCTTCAATCTTTTTACTAGAAATTGGTCAATTCAGGTTGTAATTTCTTCCTGGTTCAATTTCAGGAGTTTATAGTTTTCCAGGAATGCATCCATTTCTTCAAGTTTGTTTAACTTATAGGCGTATAACTGTTGATAATAACTTCTGATGATTGTATCTACTTCCTTGGTGTTCGTTGTGATCTCTCCCTTTTCATTCATAATTTTATTAATTTCAACTTTCTCTTATTTCTTTTGGATTTGTTTTGCCAATGTTTTTTCGGTCTTACTGATTCTTTCAAAAAACTAGCTTCTGGTTTCATTGATATGTTCTACTGTATCTCTAGTTTCTATGTCATTGATCTTTGCTCTAATCTTGATTATTTACCTTCTTATGTGTGGAGTTCATTTGATTTTTTTTTTGATTCTCCAGTCTTTAAGGTGTAGAGGGAGCTCGTGTATTCTGGATTTTTTCATTTTTTTGAGGGAGTTTTAGGACTCCTTAGGACCACCTTTGCTGTATCCCATAGCTTTTGGACCGAAGTGTCTTCATTCTCATTGGTTTCCATGAATTGTTTCAGTTCTTCTTTGATTTCTTAGTTGATCCCAGCATTTTTCCCCCAATTTATTTATTTTCAGAAAAACAGTATTCCCAGCATTCTTAAGCAAGGTGGTCTTTAGCTTCCACGTTTTTGAGTTACTTCCGAACTTTTCCTTGTGATGGAGCTCCAGTTTCAAAGCATTGTGATCTGAGAATATGCAGGATGTAATCTCCATCTTTTGGTATCTGTTGAGTCCTGATTTGTGACCCAGTATGTGGTTTATTCTTCAGAAGTTTCCATATGCACTTGAGAAGAATGAGTATTCTGTTGTTTTAGGGTGGAATGTTCTGTAAATATCTATGAGGTCCACCTGGTCCAATGTGTCATTCAATCCTCTGGTTTCGTTATTGATTTTCTGCTTCGATGATCTGTCTATTTCTGAGAGAGATGTGTTAAGTTCTCCTGCTATTAATGTATTCATATCGATATGACTCTTTATCTTGACTCTTTATCTTAAGTTTTCTTATGTAATTGACTGCTCCCATATTGGTGGCATAGATATTTATAATTGTTAGATCATCTTGGTGGATAGTCCTTTTAAGAATTATCTAGTGTCCTTCTGTATCTCTGGCTTCAGTCTTTAGATTAAAATCTAATTTATCTGATATGATAATCACTACTCTGGCCTTCTTTTGAGGCCCATTGGCATGAAAGATGCTTCTCCATCCCTTCACTTTCAGTCTGGGTGTATCTTTAGATTCAAAATGGGTCTCTTGTAGACAACATATGGATGGGTTCTGTCGTTTTATCCAATCTGCAAGCCTGTGTTATTTTATGGGCACATTTATGCCATTCACATTGAGAGTGATTATTGATAGATATGTTTTATTGACATCGGGTTACCTTTGAAGTCTTTATTTCTGTAGATTGTCTCTATATTTCTGTTCAATGCCATTCTTAGGATTTTTCCTCTATTATAGAACCCCCTTAATATTTTGTGTGTTGGTATATAGTTGCTGATAATGTGTCCTAACAATTCCCTGTTTCTTTTGCATTGGTTGTGATCTTTCATGAAGAACTTGTTCCACTATATGTTCTAGACTTCTTTCTTTCTCCTCCCCTTCAGGGATTCCAATAATTCTGACTTTGGAAAGGTTCATGGCATCATTTATTTCCCTGATTCTGTTTTCGTGGTTTCTAAGCTGTTTGTCCCAGGTTTCCTCCTGATCCTTTCTTCTATCTGTTTTTCCTCCAGATCACTAATTCTATTTCTGTCTCAGTTACTCTAGCTTTGAGAGAATTTAGATTAGATTGGAACTCATTGAGAGCATTGTGAACCTCAGCCCTGGTAGCTTTAAGCTCCACCCTAACACTGTGAACATCATCTCTCATCGCTTTCAGCTCGGCTGTGATACCAACAAAGGAGGTCATCTAGAAGAAATAGAAGCATTCCCAGAAACTTGTAATCTACCAAGTCTGAAACAGGAAGAAATAAACAAACTGAACAAACCAATACCCTGCACGGATATTGAATCAGGAATCAAAAAACTTCCCTTAAACACAAGAGTTCCGGGGCAGATATGTTTTCAGTGGAACTCTACCAAACATTTTAAGAATAATTAATGCATATTCTACTGAAGCTGTTTCCAAAAAATAGAAGTTGAAGGAAAGATTCCAAAAGATTTAATAAGGCTGAGCATTACCTTGACCCACAAGCAGACAAAGACCCCATGTAAAAGGGGAATTACAGATGAATAAGCTTGGTAAGCACTAATACCAAATTATTCAACAAGATACAAGCCAGCAGGATTCCATGGTACATTCAAAGGGCTATTCACCACCACCCAGTGAGGTTTATTCCTGGGATACAAAGGTGGTTCAACTGCCACAAATCAATTGATGTCATTAGTCATACAAACAAAAGAAAGACAAGGACCATATCAACCTCTCATTTGATGCAGAAAAAGCAAAGCAAGGAAATGGTCCAATTTCATTTTTCTGCACGTGGCTGTCCAATTTTCCCAACACCATTTATTGAAGAGGCTGTCTTTTTTCCATTGGACATTCTTTCCTGCTTTGTCGAAGATTAGTTGACCATAGAGTTGAGGGTCTATTTCTGGGCTCTCTATTCTGTTCCATTGGTCTATGTGTCTGTTTTTGTGCCAGTACCATGCTGTCTTGATGATGACAGCTTTGTAATAAAGCTTGAAGTCCGGAATTGTGATGCCACCAACTTTGGCTTTCTTTTTCAATATCCCTTTGGCTATTCGAGGTCTTTTCTGGTTCCATATAAATTTTAAAATTATTTGTTCCATTTCTTTGAAAAAGATGGATGGTACTTTGATAGGAATTGCATTAAATGTGTAGATTGCTTTAGGCAGCATAGACATTTTCACAATATTTATTCTTCCAATCCAGGAGCATGGAACATTTTTCCATTTCTTTGTGTCTTCCTCAATTTCTTTCATGAGTACTTTATAGTTTCCTGAGTATAGATTCTGTGCCTCTTTGGTTAGGTTTATTCCTAGGTATCTTATGGTTTGGGGTGCAATTGTAAATGGGATTGACTCCTTAATTTCTCTTTCTTCTGTCTTGTTGTTGGTGTAGAGAAATGCAACTGAATTCTGTGCATTGATCTTATATCCTGACACTTTACTGAATTCCTGTATAAGTTCTAGCAGTTTTGGAGTGGAGTCTTTTGGGTTTTCCACATAGAGTATCATATCATCTGCGAAGAGTGATAATTTGACTTCTTCTTTGCCGATTTGGATGCCTTTAATTTCCTTTTGTTGTCTGATTGCTGAGGCTAGGACTTCTAGTACTATGTTGAATAGCAGTGGTGATAATGGACATGCCTGCCGTGTTCCTGACCTTAGTGGAAAAGCTTTCAGTTTTTATCCATTGAGAATGATATTCACGGTGGGTTTTTCATAGATGGCTTTGATGATATTGAGGTATGTGCCCTCTATCCCTACACTTTGAAGGGTTTTGATCAAGAAGGGATGCTGTACTTTGTCAAATGCTTTTTCAGCATCTATTGAGAGTATCCTATGGTTCTTGTTCTTTCTTTTATTGATGTGTTGTATCACATTGACTGATTTGCGGATGTTGAACCAACCTTGCAGCCCTGGGATAAATCCCACTTGGTCGTGGTGAATAATCCTTTTAATGTACTGTTGAATCCTATTGGCTAGTATTTTGGTGAGAATTTTTGCATCTGTGTTCATCAAGGATATTGGTCTATAGCTCTCTTAGATTCAAAATGGATTAAGGACCTCAATGTGAGAAAGGAATCCATCAAAATCCTTGAGAAGAACACAGGCAGCAACCTCTTCTACCTCAGCCGCAGCAACATCTTCCTAGGAACATCGCCAAAGGCAAGGGAAGCAAAGGCAAAAATGAATTTGGGATTTCATCAAAATCAAAACCTTTTGCACAGCAAAGGAAACAGTTAACAAAACCAAAAGACAACTGACAGAATGGGAGAAGATATTTGCAAACGACATATCAGATAAAGGACTAGTGACCAAAATCTATAAAGAACTTAACAAACTCAACACCCAAAGAACAAATAATCCAATCAAGAAATGGGCAGAGGACATGAACAGACGTTTCTGCAAAGAAGACATCCAGATGGCCAACAGACACATGAAAAAGTGCTCCATATCACTCGGCATCAGGGAAATACAAATCAAAACCACAATGAGATATCACCTCACAGCAGTCAGAATGGCTAAAATCAACAAGTCAGGAAATGACAGATGCTGGCGAGGATGCGGAGAAAGGGGAACCCTCCTACACTGTTGGTGGGAATGCAAGCTGGTGCAACCGCTCTGGAAAACAGCATGGAGGTTCCTCAAAATGTTGAAAATAGAACTGCCCTATGACCCAGCAATTGCACTACTGGGAATTTACCCTAAAGATACAAACGTAGTGATCCAAAGGGGCACGTGCACCCGAATGTTTATAGCAGCAATATCCACAATAGCCAAACTATGGAAAGAACCTAGATGTCCATCAACAGATGAATGGATCCAGAAGATGTGGTATATATACACAATGGAATACTATGCAGTCATCAAAAGAAACGAAATCTTGCCATTTGCGACAACATGGATGGAACTAGAGCATATCATGCTTAGCGAAATAAGTCAAGCGGAGAAAGACAAATATCATATGATCTCCCTGATATGAGGAAGTGGTGATGCAACATGGGGGCTTAAGTGGGTAGGAGAAGAATCCATGAAACAAGATGGGATAGGGAGGGAGACAAACCATAAGTGACTCTTAATCTCACGAAACAAACTGTGGGTTGCTGGGGGGAGGGGGGTTGGGAGAAGGGGGGTAGGGTTATGGACATTGGGGAGGGTATGTGCTTTTGGGTAAATTGGAAGGGGAGATGAACCATGAGAGACTATGGACTCTGAAAAACAATCTGAGGGGTTTGCAGTGGCGGGGGGGTGGGAGGTTGGGGTACCAGGTGGTGGGTATTATAGAGGGCACAGCTTGCATGGAGCACTGGGTGTGGTGAAAAATAATGAATACTGTTTTTCTGAAAATAAATAAATTGGAAAAAAAATAAAATAAAATAAAATAAAATAAAAAAGAAAAAGCAAAGCATTTGGCAAAATACAACACGTTCTCATGATTAAAACTCCTCAAGATACAGAGATAGAGTGAACATACCTCATATTATAAACGCCACCTATGAAGAGCCCACAGCAAATATCATTCTCAATGGGGAAAAACTGACAGCTTTTTCCTTCAGGTCAGGAATATGACAGGGATGCCTACTCTCACTACCTTTGTTGAATACAACATTAGAAGTCCCAACCTCAGTCTTTGGACAACAATAGCAAATAAATGGGATGCAAGTTGTCATAGAAGAAGTCAAATTGTCTCTCTTTGCATAAGACAATATACTTTTTTGTGGAAAAGCCAAAAGACTTCACTCCAAAATGACTTGAATTCATGCAGCAAGTCAGAAACATGTAGGATTCCAAAATGAAAACACAGAAATCTCTTGCTTTCCTATACACTAACAAAGTGAATGGAGAAAGAGAAATGAAGGTGTCAGTTCCACCAACCATAACACCCAAACCCATAAGATGCCTAGGAATAAACCCAGCCAAAGAGGTAAATCATTTCTACCGTCTAAACTACACAACACTGAGGAAGGACATTGAGGAAGACGCAAAAAGATGGAAAAACATTCCATGCTGCTGGATTGGAAGATTCAACATTGTAAAAATTCCTATGCTGTCCAGAGCACTCTACACAGTCAAAACTTTTCATCCTTAAAACAAACAATCATATAATTTCCATGTATCCAGAAATGATCCTGAATAGCCAGGGGACTGTTGAACAAGAAAACCAAAGCTGGGCACATTACAATGCCCGACTTCAAGCTACTTTACAAAGCTGGGATCATCAAGACAGCATAGTAGTGACACAAAAAGAGACCCATCACTCAGTAGAACAAAAGAGAGTGCCTAGAAATGGACCTTCATGTCTATGGTCAACTAACCTTTGACAAAGCTGAAAAGAGTACTCAGGGAAATAAGACAGTGTCTTCAATAAGTGGGGCTCAGAAAATCGGACAGACACACACAGAAGGATGACACTGGACCTTCTCTTACACTATATGCAAACGAATTCAAAATGGATGAAGTACCTCAATGTGAGACAGGAATCCTTCAGAATCCTAGAGGAGAAGCCAGGTTGCAACCTCTTCAACTTCAGCCACAGCAACTTCTTCCAACACATATCTCTAAATACAAGGGAAACAAAGCAAAAATGAACTACTGTTTCTCAAGATAAAAAGCTTCTGCACAGCAAAGGGGCCAATCAGCAGAACTTCTGATTGGGAAAAGATATTTGCAAATGACATATCTAATAAGGGATTAATATTCAAAATATAGAAAGAACTTATACATGAGAGACATAATATTCAAATATCTGAGTAAATATATCTGTTTACCTTCTGAATTAACATTTAACTCAACTATTCAAACAACTACACAATGTATCAGAACTCATTTCTAAACTTTTTCCTAGGAGCACGCTGAGCAATTGATATTTTCACCTTATTCATGTCTGTGGACCTTCTCAAGTGAATACACACATAAAACACTAGGTATTCTCCTTCATGTACAAAGATGTCCTGAAATCACGATTGCTGTTACGTTTTTTATGGAGTTATCTAAAAAGTCAAGGGCAGGGATGAAGGAAAAGTATACACAGTGGTTTGAAAACTATTCAAAGAATTCTATTGAGAAAAATGTCTTTATCCATAGGATGGTGGAAGGACCAATGTCAGCTCTCCAAGCCAGTATGTTTGTAACTTTGCAAGAAAATAAACTGTATATGTCTCATGGCATTTTTATTTTTATTTATCATTTAAGGTTGAAATATTTCTCCAAATTCTTAAGATGCCGAGATCATGACCTGAGCCAAAGGCAGCAGCTTAACACACTGAGCAACCCAGGCGCCCCGGAATTAATAAAAAATATTTTAATAAACTATTAGAACTAACAGTTGATAATTCCTCAAGTATTTAAATAAAAGAAATCCAAAGAAAATCATATGTGTCAAGGTCGATTTAAAGATAAATATATTATCTATTATATACTTTCACATAGATAAATAGTTAAATATTAAAAGGTAAATAAATTACATACTTGTGTGTTTAAAAAACATAAACCCCTCTTGTAACTTCAAAAAACATGATAGAATTCATGGAAGAATTGGTGTAGTACCTTCTAATCTCTTATGAGCTTGTAGTAAATGTGGCGAAAGTGGTATTTTAATCAATGAATGATATCTACAAGCATCAATGTATTCTTTACTCAATTTAAGGTAAATTAAGCTAAGGTCGACAATAATTGAAAATATATTCATGTGAATGTGATCACTTAAAAGTATTAAAAATTCTCTCTGGCAAAATATATAGTAAATAAGTGAAAGCAAATGAACTTGCAAATATGCAAATTTGTCTGAACTAAGAATTTCAGAAAAATAATTGAAATTGAAACACACATATTATCACTGACTGATACAGCTAAGAGGAGGTAAATGAAAAGTTTCTTTTTTTTTCCAATTTATTTATTTTCAGAAAAACAGTATTCATTATTTTTTCACCACACCCAGTGCTCCATGCAAGCTGTGCCCTCTATAATACCCACCACCTGGTACCCCAACCTCCCACCCCCCCGCCACTTCAAACCCCTCAGACTGTTTTTCTGAGTCCATAGTCTCTCATGGTTCACCTCCCCTTCCAATTTACCCAAAAGCACATACCCTCCCCAATGTCCATAACCTTACCACCCTTCTCCCAAACCTCCTCCCCCCAGCAACCCACAGTTTGTTTCGTGAGATTAAGAGTCACTTATGGTTTGTCTCCCTCCCTATCCCATCTTGTTTCATGGATTCTTCTCCTACCCACTTAAGCCCCCATGTTGCATCACCACTTCCTCATATCAGGGAGATCATATGATATTTGTCTTTCTCCGCTTGACTTATTTCGCTAAGCATGATACGCTATAGTCCCATCCATGTTGTCGCAAATGGCAAGATTTCGTTTCTTTTGATGGCTGCATAGTATTCTATTGTGTATATATACCACATCTTCTGGATCCATTCATCTGTGGATGGACATCTAGGTTCTTTCCATAGTTTGGCTATTGTGGACATTGCTGCTATAAACATTCGGGTGCACGTGCCCCTTTGGATCACTACGTTTGTATCTTTAGGGTAAATACCCAGTAGTGCAATTGCTGAGTCATAGGGCAGTTCTATTTTCAACATTTTGAGGAACCTCCATGCCGTTTTCCAGAGTGGTTGCACCAGCTTGCATTCCCACCAACAGTGGAGGAGGGTTCCCCTTTCTCCGCATCCTCGCCAGCATCTGTCATTTCCTGACTTGTTGATTTTAGCCATTCTGACTGCTGTGAGGTGATATCTCATTGTGGTTTTGATTTGTATTTCCCTGATGCCGAGTGATATGGAGCACTTTTTCATGTGTCTGTTGGCCATCTGGATGTCTTCTTTGCAGAAACGTCTGTTCATGTCCTCTGCCCATTTCTTGATTGGATTATTTGTTCTTTGGGTGTTGAGTTTGTTAAGTTCTTTATAGATTTTGGACACTAGTCCTTTATCTGATATGTCGTTTGCAAATATGTTCTCCCATTCTGTCAGTTGTCTTTTGATTTTGTTAACTGTTTCCTTTGCTGTGCAAAAGCTTTTGATCTTGATGAAATCCCAAAAGTTCATTTTTGCCTTTGCTTCCCTTGCCTTTGGCGATGTTCCTAGGAAGATGTTGCTGCGGCTGAGGTAGAAGAGGTTGCTGACTGTGTTCTCCTCAAAGATTTTGATGGATTCCTTTCTCACATTGAGGTCCTTCATCCATTTTGAGTCTATTTTGGTGTGTGGTGTAAGGAAATGGTCCAATTTCATTTTTCTGCCCGTGGCTGTCCAATTTTCCCAACACCATTTATTAAAGAGGCTGTCTTTTTTCCATTGGACATTCTTTCCTGCTTTGTCCAAGATTAGTTGACCATAGAGTTGAGGGTCTATTTCTGGGCTCTCTATTCTATTCCATTGGTCTATGTGTCTGTTTTTGTGCCAGTACCATGCTGTCTCGATGATGACAGCTTTGTAATAAAGCTTGAAGTCCGGAATTGTGATGCCACCAACTTTGGCTTTCTTTATCAATATACCTTTGGATATTCCAGGTCTTTTCTGGTTTCATATAAATTTTTAAATTATTTGTTCCATTTCTTTGAAAAATATCTGATGGTACTTTGATAAAAATTGCATTAAATGTGTAGATTGCTTTAGGTAGCATAGACATTTTCACAATATTTATTCTTCCAATCCAGGAGCATGGAACATTTTTCCATTTCTTTGTGTCTTCCTCAATTTCTTTCATGAGTACTTTATAGTTTTCTGAGTATAGATTCTTAGCCACTTTGGTTAGGATTATTCCTAGGTATCTTATGGTTTGGGGTTCAATTGTAAATGGGATTGACTCCTTAATTTCTCTTTCTTCTGTCTTGTTGTTGGTGTAGAGAAATGCAACTGAATTCTGTGCATTGATCTTATATCCTGACACTTTACTGAATTCCTGTATAAGTTCTAGCAGTTTTGGAGTGGAGTCTTTTGGGTTTTCCACATAGAGTATCATATCATCTGTGAAGAGTGATAATTTGACTTCTTCTTTGCCGATTTGGATGCCTTTAATTTCCTTTTGTTGTCTGATTGCTGAGGCTAGGACTTCTAGTACTATGTTGAATAGCAGTGGTGATAATGGACATGCCTGCCATGTTCCTGACCTTAGTGGAAAAGCTTTCAGTTTTTCTCCATTGAGAATGATATTTGCAGTGGCTTTTTCGTAGATGGCTTTGATGATACTGAGGTATGTGCCCTCTATCCCTACACTTTGAAGAGTTTTGATCAGGAAGGGATGCTGTACTTTGTAAAATGCTTTTTCAGCATCTATTGAGAGTATCATATGGTTCTTGTTCTTTCTTTTATTGATGTGTTGTATCACATTGACTGATTTGCGGATGTTGAACCAACCTTGCAGCCCTGGGATAAATCCCACTTGGTCGTGGTGAATAATCCTTTTAATGTACTGTTGAATCCTATTGGCTAGTATTTTGGTGAGAATTTTCCCATCTGTGTTCATCAAGGATATTGGTCTATAGCTCTCTTTTTTGATGGGATCCTTCTCTGGTTTGGGGCTCAAGGTGATGCTCGCCTCATAAAATGAGTTTGGGAGTTTTCCTTCCATTTCTATTTTTTGGAAAAGTTTCAGGAGAATAGGAATTAGTTCTTCTTTAAATGTTTGGTAGAATTCCCCCGGGAAGCCGTCTGGCCCAGGGCTTTTGTTTGTTTGGAGATTTTTAATGACTGTTTCAATCTCCTTACTGGTTATGGGTCTGTTCAGGCTTTCTATTTCTTCCTGGTTCAATTTTGGTAGTTTATATGTTTCTAGGAATGCATCCATTTCTTCCAGGTTGTCAAATTTGTTGGCGTAGAGTTGCTCATAGTATGTTCTTATAATAGTTTGTATTTCATTGGTGTTAGTTGTGATCTCTCCTCTTTCATTCATGATTTTATTTATTTGGGTCCTTTCTCTTTTCTTTTTGATAAGTCTGGCCAGGGGTTTATCAATTTTATTAATTCTTTCAAAGAACCAGCTCCTAGTTTCGTTGATTGGTTCTACTGCTTTTTGGTTTCTATTTCATTGATTTCTGCTCTGATCTTTATGATTTATCTTCTCCTGCTGGGCTTAGGGTTTCTTTCTTGCTCTTTCTCCAGCTCCTTTAGGTGTATGGTTAGGTTGTGTACCTGAGACCTTTCTTTTTCAGGAGAAAAGCTTGTACCGCTATATATTTTCCTCTCAGGACTGCCTTTGTTGTGTCCCACAGATTTTGAACCGTTGTATTTTCATTATCATTTGTTTCCATGATTTTTTTCAATTCTTCTTTAATTTCCCGGTTGACCCATTCATTCTTTAGAAGGATGCTGTTTATTCTCCATGTCCCTGGGTTCTTTCCAAACTTCCTCTTGTGGTTGAGTTCTAGCTTCAGAGCATTGTGCTCTGAAAATATGCAGGGAATGGTCCCAAACTTTTGATACCGGTTGAGTCCTGATTTAGGACCGAGGATGTGATCTATTCTGGAGAATGTTCCATGTGCACTAGAGAAGAATGTGTATACTGTTGCTTTGGGATGATATGTTCTGAATATATCTGTGATGTCCATCTCATCCAGTGTATCATTTAAGGCCTTTATTTCCCTGTTGATCTTTCACTTGGATGATCTGTCCATTTTAGTGAGGGGAGTGTTAAAGTCCCCTACTATTATTGTATTATTGTTGATGTGTTTCTTTGATTTTGTTATTAATTGGTTTATATAGTTGGCTGCTCCCACGTTGGAGGCATAGATATTTAAAATTGCTAGATCTTCTTGTTGGACAGACCTTTTGAGTATGATATAGTGTCCTTCCTCATCTCTTATTATAGTCTTTGGCTTAAAATCTAATTGATCTGATATAGGGATTGCCACCCCTGCTTTTTTCTGATGTCCATTAGCATGGTAAATTCTTTTCCACCCCCTCACTTTAAGTCTGGAGGTGTCTTCGGGTTTAAAATGAGTTTCTTGGAGGCAACATAGAGATTTTTTTTTAATCCATTCTGATACCCTGTGCCATTTGATTGGGGCATTTAGCCCATTAACATTCAGGGTAACTATTGAGAGATATGATTTTAGTGCCATTGTATTGCCTGTAAGGTGACTGTTACTGTTTATTGTCTCTGTTCCTTTATGATCTACCACTTGTAGGCTCTCTCTTTGCTTAGAGGACCCCTTTCAGTATTTCTTGTATAGCTGGTTTGGTGTTTGCAAATTCTTTCAGTTTTTGTTTGTCCTGGAAGCTTTTTATCTCTCCTTTTATTTTCAATGATAGCCTAGCTGGATATAGTATTCTTGGCTGCATGTTTTTCTCGTTTAGTGCTCTGAAAATATCATGGCAGCTCTTTCTTGCCTGCCAGGTCTCTGTGGATAAGTCAGCTGCCAATCTAATACTTTTACCATTGTATGTTACAGACTTCTTTTCCCGGGCTGCTTTCAGGATTTTTTCTTTGTCACTAAGCCTTGTAAATTTTACTATTAGGTGACGGGGTGTGGGCCTATTCTTATTGATTTTGAGGGGCATTTTCTGAACCTCCTGAATTTAGATGCTCGTTCCCTTTGCCATATTGGGGAAATTCTCCCCAATAATTCTCTCCAGTTTACCTTCTGCTCCCCTCTCTCTTTCTTCTTCTCTTGGAATCCCAATTATTTTAATGTTGTTTTGTCTTATGGTGTCACTTATCTCTCAAATTCTCCCCTCATGGTCCAGTAGCTGTTTGTCCCTCTTTTACTCAGCTTCTTTATTCTCTGTCATGTGGTCTTCTATATCACTAATTATTGCTTCTGCCTCATTTATCCTAGCAGTGAGTGCCTCCATTTTTTATTGAACCTCATTAATAGCTTTTTTTATTTCAACTTGGTTAGATTTTAGTACTTTTATTTCTCCAGAAAGGGCTTTTATATCTCTGGAGAGGATTTCTCTAATATCTTCCATGCCTTTTTCAAGCCCGGCTAGAACCTTGAAAATTGTCATTTTGAACTCAAGATCTTACATATTACCAATGTCTGTATTTATTAGGTCCCTAGCCTTCGGTACTGCCTCTTGTTCTTTTTTTTGTTGTGAATGTTTCCGCCTTGTCATTTTGTCCAGCTAAGAGTATATGAAGGAGCAACTAAAATACTAAAAGGGTGGCAACAATCCCAGGAAAATATGCTTTAACCAAATCAGAAGAGATCCCAAATCGTGAGGGGGTATTTCTCCCCACTCACGATTGGGTAAGGGATCTCCTCTGATTGGGATCTCCTCTGATTGTGATCTCTTCTGATTTGGGGATAAAAAGTGGTTCAAAAATAAAGAAATAAAAAAAGAATTAAAAAAAGAAAACGAATAAAGAAACGTTTAAAAAAGAATATATATATATATATATATATATATATATTTTAAACTAGTTAAAAAATGTTAAAAAAGAAAAGGGTAAAAGTTAAAAAAATTAGCATAAGAAGAGAAAAAAAATGAAATAGAAAAAAATTAAATTAACTGCAAGACTAAAAAATCACAGGGAGAAAGCCATGAGTTCCATAGTTTGTTTTCTCCTCCTCTGGAATTCTGTTGCTCTCCTTGGTATTGAAACTGCCCTCCTTGGTAGGTGAACTTGGTCATGCCTGGATTTCTTGTTGATCTTCTGGGGGAGGGGCCTGTTGTAGTGATTCTCAAGTGTCTTTGCCCCAGGCGGAATTGCACCACCCTTACCAGGGACCGGGCTGAGTGATCAGCTTGGCTTTGCTTTCAGGAGCTTTTATTCCCTGAGCGCTTTCCTTAGAGTTCCAGAGGCCGGGAATACAAATGGCGGCCTCCTGGTCTCCGGCCCGGAGGAGCCAAGAGCCGGGGGCCCCGCTCCCCTGTGCGCCCTCAGCGAACAGCTCCTAGTAACTCCCGTCTGCCTAACCTCCGGCCACGCTCTGAGCTTACCGAGCCTGTGACTGGTTCAAGGCAACAATGAGCTGTGAGTTTATTGTCGGCTCTGTCTCTGCAGCCGGCTTTCCCGTTCCAATATCTGCAAGCTCTGCAACACTCAGACACCCCCGATCCTTCTGTGACCCTGCGAGACCTGAGGTCACGCCGACCACACGTGGGCTTCGCCCCGGTTTAGCCTCTGGAGCGATGTCCCTCAGTGGAACAGAATTTCAAAAGTCCTGATTTTGTGCTCCATTGCTCCGCCGTTTGCCGGGAGCTGGCCCCTCCCCCCGGGGTCTATCTTCCCGTCTCTTTGGATTCACTTCTCCGCCAGTCCTACCTTTCAGAAAGTGGTTGTTTTTCTGTTTCTAGAATTGCTGTTCTTCTCTTTGATCAGCCGATGGATTTGCAGGTGTTTGCAATCTTTAGATAAGCTCTCTAGCTGATCTCCTGCTAGCTGAAGTAGTCTCAGCCTGTTACTTCTCCGCCATCTTGACTCCTCCCTCTAAATGAAAAGTTTCTATAAGTTAAATTAACTCCTAAACTATGATCTTTTTTAAAATGTGGGAATTTGTTTTTTCGTCTTTTTTTTCCCTTTCATTCTTAATCAAGACATGTAGTGTTGTAAATCTGCCTCACAAAATGCATTTTAAGAAAGTTTCTTATATAAATAAATAAATAATATGAAAAAGACTAAGCCTCCCCCAGGCATTTCTAGTGATGCATTAAACTTTTTTAATTTGTATTTATTTTTATATTTCTTTTCAGTGTTCCAGAATTCATTATTTATGCACCACAACAAGTGCTCCATGCAGCACATGCCCTCCACAAGGATCACCCTACCTCCCACTGCCCGCCCCTCCAAAACCTTCAGATTGTTTTTCAGAGTCCACATTCTCTCATGGCTCATCTCAACCTTTGATTTTCCCCATCTCTCTTCTCCTTTCCATCTCCCCATGTCCTTCGTGTTTTTCTTATACTCTGCAAATAAGCAAAACCGTAAGATAATCGACTCTCTCAGCTTGACATATTTCATTCAGCATCATCTTTTCCAGTCCTGTCTATGTTGATACAAAAGTTGGGAATTCATCCTTTCTGATGGAGGCATAATACTCCATAGTGTATATGGACCACATCTTCCTTATCCATTTGTCTGCTGAAGGGCATTTTGGTTCTTTCCACATTTTGCGACCATGGCTATTTCTGCCATGAACATTGGGGTACAAATGGCCCTTCTGTTCA